>NC_047087.1:145534464-146206278 GCF_902459505.1 Geotrypetes seraphini | reverse complement strand
CCAGTTGAAGGCTGTTTAAAAACGGTGGGGTTTCAGCTTACTTCTGAACAAGGCCAGGGAAGGAGCGTAGCAGACAAACTCGGGTAGTTTATTCCAGGCATTCAGGGCAGCGAGATTAAAAGAACAAAGTCTGGAATTGGAAGTAGAGGAGAAAGGTACATCTGATCCTAAAATTTCTACATAAAATAAACCTCTATTTTGAACTCTTCTTATCAAAAAAGCAACAACTACTATATTAAAACTAACATTGCAAAAACTCACCGGTAGCGCATTTACAATCCTGAGGATCCATTTCAGATCTGCGGACTTCTATAGGGATAACTTGCCACTCACGTGCAGAAAGGTTCGCGATTTGCTTTTGCTCTTTTCCTTGCTTGTTTATATAGAATTATTGCTATGAAACCGAGTGCAAATCCTACCTAAACAAACTGCAAGCTCCACCCCAGCCCTGCACACGCTACCTCGTCTGAATAAACTCCATACACACTGCTGCACTTGCTACCAAGTTGCTGTGCACACGCTCTCTGCTGTGCCTTAATCCTCTGCACTCGCTCCTGCATTTTTTTTCTTCTTCTTCTTCATTTTTTCACACGTTCCATAGTCTTGCAACATCTTTCCCTCTGCAACAGCCTAGCCGCATTTTACGTTGAAGCATTTGACAGTGTGGTGTGCAGTCCATCCTCAATAATTCAGTGGGCGAGGAGGGCACTGTGTAAACAGTTGACTGAAAGGCTTACCGTACATGCAGCACAATAGTGGGAATTGGTTCCTGCTTTATTTATTTTTTTTTTTAGGACAGAGGAAGGAAAGAATATCACGAAATACATGCAAATCTACACCTTCAAACATAGGTGCCAACATTTCACAATGATTGCTGGTGCAATATAAATCACCCCTCACTAGAACAATGAAGGGGTTTCCTCAATATTGTGTGTGTGTTGGGGGGGGGGGGGCTGCTCAGCACCCAATTAAACTGCTCCTATGCTTTTGAGGTACTGCCCAGTGTAATTAGTTTACAGAGATGCCAAGTTACCCAGTTTAAGGCTAGAGAATTTAGATAGTCCTGAATTTCTGACTGACCCATCCTGGTGCATTATGGGACTTGCAATACTGATTTCAATATACTACTACTACTATTAATTACTGTATTTCTATACCAGATTTGTTCAAGAAAAACAGGACATGTGGCCAAAGCCCCATCCCCATCTCCACACAAACCTCCTCTCCAAGTCTGGGCTGCATCTGGAGGGCCTCAATGCATGCAATGCGATGACATCACACACATGCATGTGATATTATCGCATCTATGCGTGCTCGGAGGTCTCCCAGGTGCAACCCCGAATTTGGGGCCTTCCAAAACCCGGACAAACTGCCAGGTTTTGAAAATCTGTCAAGACACCCGGAAAGAGGATATGTCCAGGTTTTCTTGGATGTCTTGTAACCCTATTTCAATGGGCAGGAACAAGCAATATAAACCCCACACTGCTTTGGATATAGATTCAAAAACAGGAATGGCCTACAAGCAGTGGCGTACCTAGGGTATGTGGCACCCGGGGCCCAGCATTTTTTGACACCCCCCCCATGTAAAAATTTTTATTTATTTTTTTTTTTGCAATAACCATGAAATGGAATAAATGGTCAGAATAGAAACAGGCAGTGAAAATTTTATTTTATTGAACCTCATATGTAACCATTATTCCAAACATAACATAACATAAATTATGTCTAAATTGTCATGACATTAGAAGTACATATGGAGTAGTTGCAGGTGATGCTTGGGACAGTTCTGATTGTGTTAGTTCGGTTTTATGTGTTTTTTGAATAGAAGGGTTTTTATTTCTTTTTGAAGGTTTTGAAGTCTGTGGTTGATATCAATTGGTTGTAGAGTTGGGGGTCGAGTGTTGCAGTTCGAATGGCTAGGAGGTTGTCGAACAGTTTTTTTCTTTTGACGTTTTTGGTTGGAGGGTGTGTGAATGGTGCACAAGTTCTCCTATGTCTGTTTGAAGTGGATTGAATTATTTAGCTGAAGAAATTAGTTACCCCCCCCCCATTCCACACACATTAATTCTCTTCCATTTTGTTCCCATTATAAAAAAACACTGATAAGTTCCCAGGAAAAAAATACATTAAAATAAGAAGTGAAAACAAAGGCCCCTACAGATGAGAACATAACATAAGAATAGCCTAACTGGGTCACACCAATGGTCCATCATGCCCAGTAGCCCATTCTCATGGTAGCCAATAGTGCTGCCCGATTCAGAGAAAAATATTTCATTCGATTCGATTCACCCTGTTGAATCGATTTTTCGATTCGATTCACTGTTAATGACACCGCTTTTTAAGTTTAAACAAAGTACAACAATAAATTTCACAACAACAATAAATTTCACAAAGTACTTACAAAAAAAAATCACATTTTTCCATTAAAGCAGTTCTGGAGACATTTGCTTGAACAGTCTTTTTTCCCAGTCCATAAGCAAGCAATATGAAAAAGATTTCCTTAATTATCTACTCAAACATTTTTGCTATTTACTTTCATTGTACCTAGACTATTATTCAGTAGAAAAAATTTAGTTTGTTCAATCAAGCAGAACATTCACTCATAGAAGTCCAATGTCCACACAGGATTTGATTGAACAAACCAAATTTTTTCTACTGAATAATAGTTTAGGTATACTGAATAGCAAAAATGTTAAAGCCACACAGAAAAGCAGTAAAAGTCAATAGGTTCTCCAAGTGGGAACAACCTGATGTCTCAGCACTTGAGGAAAAGACCACGAAATAATGTTTATAAGATAAATCATATAAATGATTATACTGAAGCAGGGTGTCCTCAGCGTGAGAGTTAAGCGAGAGGAGAGAATTCTCCAGCGCTTTACACAATAAGGCACAGGTTAATCACCCTCTGCCTGCAGTGCACACCATCATAGGACACCTCAGGTGTGCTCAAATTAATCAATGTGATAAATTAAACAGTAATAAACAATTGGTCAATCACAAGAGTGCAAGATCAAACAGGTTGTTCCCACTCAGAGAACCTATTGACTTTACTGCTTTTCTGTGTGAGTAGATAATTAAGGAAATTTCTGATAGCCTACAGAACTGATTCTCACCTTCCATCCCCAGCCCCCAAGACTTACCAGACCCCCCCCTGCCGATGTATTTACTTACTGCCTGAACTGGATATTAAATCGTGGGGAAGAGAGGAGAAATGCGGGGAAAGAGCCAGCCAAAACTAGTATTTGTTGCTGCTGAGTGCACCAATCCAGGGCAAGCAGACGCTTCCCCCAAGTCTTAATAACAGACAATGGACTTTTCCTCCAGGAATTTGTCCAAACCTTTCTTAAAACCAGCTACGCTATCTTCTTTTAACATAACTTCTGGCCACTTCATTTTTAAGCTTAGATCTTTCCTTCCAAACAGAGACCTTGCTAGATGTCAAATACAGCACAAGGTAACTTCACACGGACTTAACTGTGCAGGAAATGAATCTCCTCATACACCCACCATATAGTGCAAAAATGTGCAAAGGTCTGTTTTTTTCTTTCGATCACTACATAGCCTAATGCCACACAAGCAGCGCTGTTACAAACATATTCTGAAGGTCAATGCTAAGGTTGACAAAGTTTCCTTCCTTAGACCAGAAGGAGATACTGACAAACCACTGGAAGAGATTCTTAAACAACTACCCAGAAATAACACCCAAAGACCCACTCAGTGTGTGAACCAGTTGAGTGGAGTGGACTAACTGGGGGTGGAAATGGGCCCAGAGTTTGCTCAGCAGAATTTCCCAGACTACCTCTTCCTCTCAACACACTGACATGCTACCACCACCACCAACACTAGGAACACCTCACCGAGTATGCCAGCAATGCTTATAAACTTTATAAAACACATTATTATATTTTCTTATAAAGCATATATTTTAACTGAACTCAGCCTTGCCATTCACAAAAATAGAAAAGTTCCCATTTCAAGCTGTCTCATGTACACTTTTCAAATCTAACATATTGTAATCACAAAACAGAAAATAAAATTATTTTTTCTACCTTTTGTTCTCTGGTCAATATTCAAATCTTGTTGGTCCCATGCTCTTGTTGTCTTGCTTGCCAGGGTCTCCTTTCTCCGTGCTAACCATCCGTCTGCCATCTCTGTCCTCCCCTTCCGTTTCCCTTCCCTCTCCCAGAGATCTGGCATCTTTCCTTTTTTTGTCTCGATCCACAGATTCACCTTTTCTCAACTCCCCACCACCCCAGGATCCACCATCTCTCCCTTTCTGTTCCCAACTATCCTCCTATCCAGTATCTCTATCCCCCCTCCACACCATCCCCTGTTTCCAAGTTCTCTCCCTTTCTGTTCCTTCCCTCCCTAAATCCCATTATGCACCATCTCTCTCCCACTCCTCTGTTTTTAGACCCATTATTTCTAACCCCCAAAGTCTGGCATATGCACGTATCTTTGAACCCCCCCTTCCCTCTCTCCCTCTGTATACTTTTACACCAGGACCCCCCTCCCACGAAGGTCTGTCCCCCCTCTGAAGGGCTACACCCCACCCCTGAAGGCCTGCACCCCCCCGAAGGACTTTACCTCCCACCCAAAGGTCTGTCCCCCTCTGAAGGCCTAAACCCCACCCCTGAAGGCCTGCACCCTCCCCGAAGGATTGTACCCCCCACCCGAAGGTCTTTCCCCCCCTGAAGGCCTGCATCCATCCTGAAGGCCTGCACCCACCCCGAATGCCTGCACCCACCCCGAAGGCCTGCACTCCCCCCCGAAGGCCTGCACCCCCCCGAAGGCCTGCACCCCCCTGAAGGCCTGCATCCTCCTGGAGGCCTGCACCCCCCCCTGAAGGCCTGCACCCCCCTGAAGGCCTGCACCCCCCTGGAGGCCTGCACCCTCCCCCGAAGGTCTGTACCTCCTGAAGGCCTGCACCCCCCTAGAGGCCTGCACCCCCCCCTGAAGGTCTGTACCTCCTGAAGGCCTGCACCCCCCTGAAGGCTTGCACCCCCTGGAGGCCTGCACCCCCCCCTGAAGGTCTGTACCTCCTGAAGGTCTGCACCCCCCTGAAGGCCTGTACCCCCCCTGAAGGCCTGCACCCCCCCCCGAAGGTCTGTACCTCCTGAAGGCCTGCACCCCCCTGAAGGCCTGCACCCCCCTTGAAGGCCTGCACCCCCCCACCCGAAGATCTGTCCCCCCTGAAAGCCTACACCCCCCCAAAGGTCTTTACCTCCCACCCAAAGGTCTGTCCCCCCCCTTAAGGCCTACACCTCCCTCTTAAGGCCTACACCCCACCCCTTAAGGCCTACACCCCCCATCTAGTACTGTCTAATGCAATTAGGTACGGGTCAGGAGGCCAGAGGGGAAGCAGGACATTGCAGTAATTCCCAACTGACCCTCCCCCCTCGCCCTCTAAAGCAGGAGCCGGCTAGCAAGAGGAAATTGCCGATCCTGCTTTAGGGGGGGAGGGTCAGTTGATGATTCGGGAGGCCGATTTTGGGCTTTTTAAAAAATTGATTCGGGCAGAAATAAAATAACAATAAAACCACCACCAAGCAGCCCAGCGATACTCACCCTCAGTTCCTGCCTTAATTGCAGTGTCCCACACGGCTCGGGCTCCCTTTCTTTCTTCCACCCAGCCGGAAACCGGAAGTTGCTGACCAAGCTCCGACGGCAACGGGGTGTGTGGCCGTGGGTGAATGGAATTTGAGAGAGGGCTCAGGCAGGATCACTTCGGGGACTCGCGGAAGCCTTGGAGTCGGGCCATAGCAGGGAAGTTCCCGGGCCATGACTCCAAGGCTCGAGCACCCCTAATGAGCTGGTACCCGGGGCGGCCCGCCCCCCCCTAGGTACGCCACTGCCTACAAGTCTCCAGCATGGAATTGAATAACTTGGCATCTCTGCATTATATGCCATTGCTTGACTGTAAGTCATAGAGATACCAAGTTATATTGGTCAGTCCTGGTTTTGAACTTATATCTCAGGGGTAGGGAACTCCGGTCCTCGAGAGCTGTATTCCAGTCGGGTTTTCAGGATTTCTCCAATGAATATGCATTGAAAGCAGTGCATGCAAATAGATCTCATGCATATTCATTGGGGAAATCCTGAAAACCCAACTGGAATGCAGCTCTCGAGGACCGGAATTCCCTACCCCTGTTATATCTCAAAGCAGTGTGGGAGTTGTAGTGTCTGTTCCTGCCAATTGAAATCAGTGCTGTGAGTCCCATAATGCAACAAGATGAAATATAGGACTGTTCCAAAATCTCCAGCCTGGAATTGGGTAACTTGGCATCTCTTGAGTTCATCTGCAGATTGCTTCTCTTTAACTAGGGCTATAGTGCTGCATTCAGCTGTCACACAGAGCTCTGTATTAGATTTAACAAACATTGGGCCCCTTTTACAAAGCCATAGTAATGAGTCCAGGCACGGCAAATGTGATGCATCCAATAGGAACTGAATGGGCTGCATTACATCTGCTGTGTGGGACATCCAACAAACTCCAACTAAACCCAACCAAAACCAAGCTGTTATGGATGTGCAAAATATCCTGCCTATTCCCTCGTCCATACTTCACATGGGATTACATCATCCTGGAATCCAAAGACTAAGGTCTAGAACTCTAGATGTACTAAACAGGGTTGGCAAGACCGTGTGGGTCCACTGCAGTCCAATGTTTGGACGATTCCAAAAGAGAAACTGATGCTCAAACAAGTTTGCATGCAAATGATTTGAGCAGAGGTTTGTCATAATCCCCGTCCGATCCTGCCAATGAATCGCTGTGAGAATGACTCTCACACATGTGCAGAGCCGGCAGGGGAAGCCTGAATAGATGAGAGTCAGGGAAAGCCCTGAAGCAGCCTTTTACCACTCAGCTGTTTGGGGCAGGAAACCCTTTATTTTTTTTAGCGGACACAGATGTTGTGCATAGGTAGCACGCACAATATCTATCTCCATTTAAAAAAGTCATGCTGGCCCCCCTCCTGACCACAGCTGTCACTCCCCCCCCAAAAAAAAACAACAACCATGAGACCCCAAACCTCCCCGACGATGACAACCACCCCCACGACAGCAACACACCTAGAAAGACAGGAGGGATGCTCACTCCCTCCTGCCTCAGCAACCTAGTTGTGCATCTGGGCCACCTGGACTCCCCCTGACACTCCAACCTGGCACAGTCCATGCTCCTCAACAACCCCCACCCTACACAAAGATCCCCCCTCTCACCATCAAGACCCCAAAAGACAGCCCTGGTGTTCTGGTGGGCTGGGGGGGGGGTCAGCTCAGAACCCTGCCAGCTCAAGCAACCCCCCTATCAGGACCTTAAGCTCCTCACCAGTGCGTAACCCCCCTATCAGGATCTTAAGCCCCTCACCAGTGCATCCTGGGATGCACTGGGAAGGGGCCTATGACTCCAACTGACCTGGGTACCTAAGGCTCCTTCCATAGGAGGGGCTTAAGGTATCCAGGACAATCAGGGTCTAAGGTATCCAGGACAATCAGGGCTGTCTTTTGGGGTTTTGTCGATGGGGTGGTGGGAGGGGGATCTTCATGTAGATTGGGGGGTGTTGGAGGAAGTGTAAGGGAGTGCCAGAGGAGAGTCGGTGGGGGGAGTGTCAGAGGGGTCCAGGTGGCCTGGATGAACAACAGGGTAGCTGAGGCAGGAGGGAGTGGGCATCCCTCCTGAGTTTGTCTCAGGGGTGGCTGTCATCATTGGGGGAGTTCATGGACCAGCGGTTGTCATTGGGGGTATGTGGTATCTCGTGATTGGAGGGGGGCAGTTCGACTCGCGTTATTTTTTTGCATTTTTTTAATGGGGCAGATATTGTGCATGTGTGCCCATTAAAAAATAAAAGTTATGGTAAATGTTATAAATATATTAATTTCAGGGCTGAATTATCGTTAGGACAGGTAAGCAACTGGCCTTGACCAGTCACTTTTTTCAGATCGCTAAAAGTGATCACATTTTTTTGTGCAGAGCATCAATTACTTGGCTAGTTTACATGGCATTTCAATATTAATAAATCAACTAGATAAGGAAACTTAAAGAAATGTCCAATTGATATAGAATAGAATTAGAAGTAGTGCTTTGGGTGTTTGAGGTCTAGCAAGAAATCCACTTATTGTAGATTTGTCCTCACTATCTGGTATCTATTTCAATATTAATAGCCTTATTTGTATAACTGGATTGGAGAATGAGCAATCATGCAGAAAACCACACAGTGAGCCATTTTGTGCATTGGGTTGGCAAATATGATCATCGCCAAATTAGTGTAGCAATGATTGTTAGACAATTTCTGACTTTAGTGCATATGGGCCTAAGTTTGCTAGCCTGTCTCTATCATCCCAAATCTCCAAGGTGGTCTACTATCTGTGACATGCCTCTGTCAATACATCTGTGAAATGCCTCTGTCAATACTTTACTGACAAAGACTTTACCCTACTTTACACCTTTGTGCTTTCTCACCTGGATAATTGTCAGTGGCGTACCTAGCATATGTGACACCCGGGGCCCATCATTTTTTGACACCCACCCCCCCCACCCCCCCCAACCTATATGAAAAATATGATTTTTAGTAACAATCCACATATCGCACAAGAGTGTACCTAGGAAAAGGCAGCATCTTGAACGCCAAGAAACCAGACTCTGCATACAAAGCAACACCACAACACCACAAAAACAGTAATACATGTCCTCTGATAGTGTGCAAAATATAAAGACAATAGATGTAAATTTGAAAAAACTGATACATAACAATCACCACTTTACAAATCAACAAATAAAAATAAAACAAATAATGAGAAATAAAAAAATACAATTTTATTGAACTAATCCATTTTTCAATTAGTTTTCAGAGGCCAAATCTTTCTCCAGAACAGTACTGTTATGGTATCCTGTCCTGACCTGAGGAAAAGGGTTTAGTCCAAAAAATTGCCTTGTTTCCATTTCCTATTTATAAAATTTTATCAATACAGTTACAATACTACTTGATTCAAAGTAAAACAAAAAAAAATCTTTCTACCTTTTGTCGTTTCTGCTTTAATCATCTTCTCTTTGCTCTCTTCTTTCTATACAGCGTTTGTCCTCTCTCCATTCCATGCAACATCTGCCCTCTCTTTGCCCCTTCCACCCAGCTTGTGCCCCCTCTCTCTCTCTCTCTACCCCTTCCATCTACTGTCCACCCTCTCTCTGCCCCTTGCATCCACTGTCCACCCTCTCTCTGTTCCATATGGCATATTCCCTCTTTCTATGTCCCTTCAATAAACTGTATATCTTGTGCCCTTTCTCTCCTTTGTACATGATTCATTTTGGCTTCACCCCCTCCCCTATGCTCTGGGATCTCTCTCTTCTCCTTTCCTTCCTTCCTTCCCACTCCATCCCATGGTCTGGCATCTCTATCTCCTTCCCTTCTCTCCCCCATGCCCTGGCATCTCCCTCCTATCTCTCCCTCTGGCATGTCCTCTCCTTTCTTTCCCTCTGGTCTGCCATTTTGTCTCCTTTAGTTTCCCTTCCTTCCCCCCATGCCCTGGCATCTCTCTCCTCTCGTTCCGTCTCCCCCTCCCACTCCATTATCTAGCATCTCTTCTCCTTCCTATCTCTCCTTCCTTCCACCTAGTCTGGCACCTGCCTCCTCCCCCTCCCCCCTGGCATCTCTCCCCCCTCTCCATGGTCTGGTAGCTCCTTTCCTTTCCTTTACTTCCATGGTCTTGGCATCTCTTTCCTCTCCCTTCCCTGGTGTTCCTTCTCCCCTCTCTCTCCACAATTGGGTGCAGCAGCAGCACTTCTCTCTTGCCCCCTCCCCAATTGGGTGCAGCAGCAGCATCTCTCTTCCCCCTCCCCCCTTGGGTGCAGCAACAGCATCTCTCTTCCCCCCTCCCCCCCTTGGGTGCAGCAGCAGCAGCAGTATTTCTCTTCCCATCAGCGGAGTCGCAAGCTTCCCTCTATCGCTGACTTCTTGCTGCTCTTCTTTGCTTCGGGCCTTCCTCGTTGCTGGGTCCTGCCTTCGCGGAAACAGAAAGTAGGCAGGACCTGGCAGCCAGGAAGGCCCGAAGCAAGAAAGAGCATCAAGACAAGTTTTAACTTCCCTCCGTCGCTGACCTGTCTCCCTTAGCTTGCCTCCGTCGCTAACCTTAGTCCTAGCGAACTCATGCTCCGGGGCTCAAACGTGTACGTGCCGACTTCTCTTCTCCTCCCCGCCCCCCCTGGAATGTAAACTTCCGGTTTCGGAGGGAAGAGAAGGGAAGCCCCGGAGCATGAGTTCACTTCGGGCTAAGGTGGGAAATTGCCAAGCTGGTGAGAGATGGGGGTTGTTTGTTTTTTTTTAAATGTTGAGCAGCGGCAGGATTCGCGATAGCACCAGGCAAACTCATTAGTCAAAAGAGCCAAAATCAGCAGTACAACGATTAAGATTTTTTTTGAGAGCCATACCCCATGTCCAATTGTGCTACGACGGCTATGTCAACACGACTGACACCCCGCTTATCCGCACATAGTCGAAATCAATTTGTGGCAGAGCCTAGAGAATGACAGGGGGAAAAAATTTTTCTCCGTCCCCTAAACTAAACTAAACCTTAAGTTTTTATACCGCATCTTCTCCACGATCGTAGAGCTCGGCACGGTTTACAGGACTAAGATGGAATGGAACTCCAAAGGATGATTGTGGATTAAGAGTAAAGGAGGAATAGAGGGTTTAGGTACCAGAGAGGGGGGAGGTGTTACATTTTTGAGAAAAGCCAAGTTTTCAGATGTTTTCGGGAGAGTTGGAGGGAGTTCGAATTTCAGAGAGGGGATGTAAGGTTGTTCCAGAGCTCGGTGATTCTAAAGGGGAGGGATGTCCCTAGTTTTCCAGCATGGGATATACCTTTTATAGATGGGAAGGATAGTTTTAATTTTTGGGAGGATCTGGTGGAATTGGGATTAGAGGAATTCCAAGATAGTGGAATAATGGGAGGAAGAATGCCGTGAAGGATCTTGAAAGTTAGGCAGGCACATTTGAAGTGGACCCTGGAGATTATTGGAAGCCAGTGAAGCTTGGACAGAAGTGGTGAGACGTGATCAAATTTACTTTTTGCGAAAATAAGCTTAGCCGCAGCATTCTGAATCTGTTGGAGTCTGAGGAGGCTTTTCTTAGTTAGGCTTAAGTAGATAGAGTTGCAATAGTCTAATCTGGAAAGGATGATGGATTGCACAAGGACGGCAAAGTATTTTTGATAGAAACAGGATTTCACTTTCCTCAGCATATGAAGGCTAAAGAAGCATTTTTTTTACCTGGGAGTGGAGGTGGTCATGAAGGATAATGAGGAGTCCACGATGATGCCCAGAACTTTGCTTGAGAACTCAAGCTGTAGTGTGGGGCCGGAGGACAGTGGAATGGAGGTTGGTAAATGGTCTAATATTGGACCGAGCCAAAGTAGTTTTGTTTTGGACTCGTTTAGTTTAATTTGAACAGTGAGGGCCCAGTTTTGGAGGTTCGATATACATGAGGATATGTTCTCGGAGAGGTTAGTGAGGTTTGAATCGGTCTCGAGGAGGACAAGGATGTCATCAGCATAAGTGTAAAGTGTTTCAAGGGGGGATAGATGGAGGAGTTTCAGAGAGGACATATAGATATTGAAAATAATAGGAGATAGAGGTGAACCTTGCGGGACTCCACATGTCGGTTTCCAGGGGGAGGATGAGGTGCCGTTCATGCTAACGGTGTAAGAACGGGAACGTAAGAATTTTGAGAACCAGTCTAGTACTGTGGAGTTGATGCCTATCTCGGAGAGTTGGAAGACTAGAATATCATGATGGACTACGTCAAAAGCAGCAGAAAGGTCAAATTGTAGGAGAACAGCGAACTTATTACGAGAATGATGTTGTTGAACCTTAGAGATGAGTGAGGCCAATAGGGATTCAGTGCTGAAATTGGGTCTGAATCCATATTGGTAAGGAAGGAGAATAGAGAATCTTTCTAAGTAGGATGAGAGTTTGGAAGATATGATAGACTCTAGCATCTTGGTTAGGAGAGGGATATTTGCTATTGGACGATAGCTGGATGGAGTGGAGGGGTCTAGATCAGATTTTTTCAGTAGTGTGGTCAAAGCAATGTGTCCCATTTCAGAAGAGAATAGGCCCGATAGAAGGGCAGAGTTTATAAGTTTGGTGAGAGATGCGATGGCCTGTGTGGGAATTTTCTCGAATAGGTAGGAGGGGAATGGGTCCAAGGTACAGTTGCAAGTTTTTAGTTTGAGGCAGAGTTTAGAGACCTGCGATTTGGAGACGAGCTCAAAGGCAGTCCAAGATCTGTCAGCTGGGATGGGGTTGGAGATGATAGTGTAGGGATGGAATTGGTGGGCGCCAGGGAGTTGTAGGAGACTGTAGGCAGGAAGGAGCATCTTAGAGAAGTAACTTTTTCGTAGAAGAATTTTGCTAGAACATCAGCTGATGGAGAAGAGGGGAGCGGGGTGGAGTCGTTTTTAGAGATTAAGGATCCCCAGATGTTAAACAGTGCACTATTCTGGTTGTTGGATCTGGAGATCTTGTCTCCATAGTAGTTCTTCCTAGCTTTTTTTAATATTGTATTGTAGACCTTAATATTAACCCTCCAAGTCTGTCTGTCTGTAGGGGAATTAGATTATTTCCATTTGCGCTCCAAAGCTCGACATTTCTGCTTCAGTTCTCTGTGAAATGGAAGGTACCGGGGGCCCCAAGATGCGACATGAAAATGGGGAGAGAGAAAGCCCCTAGGAAATGGTCTGACCAAGGGACGTGTTCCCAACGAGCGTCATCAGCTGAAGTTTTGTAAGAGGTAAGATCGAGGAAGCTGATGAAATCTAGTGTTTGCCCTTTTTCATGGGTTGGAGAGGGAGCAGGGGGAGAAAAATCTAGAGAGGAGAGGAAGTTGTTAAATTCAATCGCGTCCTTGCTGGAGATGTCGTCAAGGTGGAGATTAATATCCCCAATGATCAGTAATCTTTGAAATTTAAGGAAGGCGTTCGTTATGGTCTCAAGGACTAGATCAGAGGACTTGATCCAAGGTGTAGGTGGGCGGTATAGTAGCAAGATACCCAGTGGATGAGGGCGGAGTTCATCATTGACTGAGGCTAGCATATATTCTAGTGAGGGGTGGCTGCCCTTTTCAAGGAGCTGGACGTCAAAGAAAGATTTGTAGAGTAGTGCCAGGCCGCCTCCTTTTCGGTTAGATCTGGGTGAGAAGAGGCCTTGGTAACCGTGGGAACAGAGTTCGTTTTGTGTAAATAGGTCATCTTTAGCAATCCATGATTTTGTGATGCACAAGAATCCAGGGTCAAAATCATCAAGAAGGTCTTTCAGAATTTGGATCTTGTTGCATGCGGATCTGACATTGCAATAAAGTGTCGGGACTGGGGTGAGAGAGTCAGAGGCATGGATGGGGAGATTAGCAGGGGGAAGAGGTTTTAAGGCCGCATGGTTGGCTTTTCGGGGGGGGGGGGTTGAAAGGGTGACTTCTGATGTGCATCAGCGTGGGGATTCTGAAGCCAGGGCAGGTATTACTGGCATTTGGGGAGTCGAGTGGGATGGGAGAGGGAGGTTTCAGGCAGAGGGACGTGTTGATAGAAGAGCATAGTAGGAGAAGAAGGAGCCAGAGGGGTGGCTTCATGGTGGGGCTAAGGGAAGCCTTTGGGCTGGGAGACAGGACTAAATTTGATTCCTGTGTGAGTAAATTCAGCAGAGGAGAGGTTTAGCGACAGCTCAGGGAGGGGCTAGGGGCTTGTTCTCTAAGAGAAGGATATAATCAGGTGGACAGCATGGTATCTAGTTGAGAGGTAAGATAGGAACGAGAGTTAAGAGTAGGTTGGGTTTTTTTTTGTGAGATCTATTCAGAAGTAGAGCCTAGCAATGAATACAATTTAGCAACTGAGTACAATTTAGCAGATAGACAGTTTCCACATAGTAACTTAAATAGGAGGGACATAGACAGGAGAAGTAAACAAGGAGCTACTGCATGGTCATGAAGCCTTCCGCAGCCCAAGAGTGCCTGGAAGGAGGCAGGGCACAGAAGATGAGCACTAAGCAAGATCCTAGCAATGAATAAATTAGCAACAAACAATTTTCGCATAGGAATTAAATAAGGAAAGACTTAAAACCAGGGAAAAACTTAGGTAGGGTGAAAACTGACAATCTGGAGTCCACGACTGCCCTCAATGGGCGGAAGAGAAGCTGGATCATGTTTGTTAAGTTCTTTGGCGGCCTTCGGATGGGCTTGAGGAGAGCAGGGCTCAAGAGTGAGCAGAGACAGGGCAGATCCCTCCTGCTTGATCGGCGTCGGGCGGAGGAAGGAGGGACAAGATGGAGGAAGCTTCCTCCTTCCTCTGCCTTGGAGTCGCTGATGAGGAAACTTTCGGCGGCCCACAGTGGGCTGAAGAGAAGCCGGGTCGCACTTGAAATAGTCTTCAGCAGCCCTCGGATGGGCTGGAGGAGAGCAGGGCTCGAAAGTGAGCAGAGGCAGGGCAGATCCCTCCTGCTCGATCTGCGGGGCCACGGAGGACAGAGACTGGTAGCTGGGTGGGAGGTGGCGGGTAGTTTCTGTGTGCTTCGCTTAGTCACTTTGACGATGGCTGTGGGATTTTTAAGGGCTCCCGGCAGGTACTGGGGGGGGTGGCGGAGCAGGCTCACACGCCCGGCCCAGTAGAAGAAACAGTCGCTGGTCGTCGGGTTTCGGTGGGAGCAGGAACTGGCCTTGCTCCCGATGGCTGTGGAATTTTTAAGGGCTCCCAGCAGGTACTGGGGGGGGCAGAGCAGGCTCACATGCCCAGCCCAGTAGAAGAAACAGTCGCTGGTCGTCGGGTTTCGGTGGGAGCAGGAACTCAGCTCGGTCCCCATCCCCGCAAACCACCTAATTCCATCCACACAAGCCTTGAATTGTTTTATATTGAACTTATTATATTAAAGTATAAAAAGAAACAATATTCTGTACAATTGTCAATTTATAAATCAGCGTCTTCTTCCCACTCTCTCTTCCCAATTTCCCTTCAGTGTCCTCAGCCCACTCTCTCTCTCCACTTTCCTTCAGCGCAGGCACATAAAATCAAGCAAGTAATTTTATATCATTTTCATTCTATTCATTCATAGAAATTAAAGTCCAAATCAGGGGTAGGGAACTCCTGTCCTCGAGAGCCGTATTCCAGTCGGGTTTTCAGGATTTCCCCAATGAATATACATTGAAAGCAGTACATGCAAATAGATCTTATGCATATTAAGAACATAAGAACATAAGCAGTGCCTCCGCCAGGTCAGACCATAGGTCCATCCTGCCCGGCAGTCCGCTCCCGCGGCGGCCCAAATAGGTCACGACCTGTCTGAATCACCAGAAGGGGCTCCCTTGCCACCTTGGTTTCTCATTGAAGTCCTATCTTCCCATCGTAGTCCTAACCCTCCGGTCTTGCACATGCACGACCTGTTGGGTTTCTATACTTATTACCTGGTTAGCTTTTTATACTTGTGTTACATCCCAGCTCCTCCCTCAGTATCCCACGATCCCTTTATCCCTCAGGAATCCGTCCAATCCCTGTTTGAATCCCTGTACCGTACTCTGATTTCATTGGGGAAATCCTGAAAACCTGACTAGAATATAGCTCTCGAGGATCGGAGTTCCCTATCCCTGGTCTAAATAATGCCAGTCACATAACAAAACATGAATTTACAAAAATAATTCCCTGCACAGTCAAGCCTGCAAGGATTACTAGATGTCTTTCAGCAGCTTCCCTCCCTCCCTCTGTGCCCCATTTCTTTCTTTCTTTCTCTCTCCAAGCCCTCTTTCTTTCTCTATGTCTGTCTTTCTCTCTCTCTCTCTGTGCCCCATTTTTCTTTGTTTCACCCTGCCCCTTTTCTTTCTTTCTGACTTCCTGTCCCCCCCTTTCTTTATTTCTTTCTCCCTGCTCTCCCCTCCCCCATGCCACCACCATTGGAAAAATGCTGCTACTGCCACCATCGGGAACAAGCCGGCGCCGAGTTCGCCCTGCTTCTCTTCCCTGCGGGGCCAACCAATTCTCGCCGCCGGACGTCTATTCTAACGTCGGAGAGGAAGTTCAAGGCCAGCCAGGCAGTGATTGGCTGGCCCAGAACGTCTTCTCGACGTCAGAATTGACGTCGGGTGGCGAAAGTTTGTCGGCCACACGGGGAAGAGAAGCAGAGCGAACTCGGCGCTGGCCTATTCCCGATGGCGGCGGTGGCACTCAAGTGGCTAAAGAGCCGTATGCAGCTCGTGAGCCGCAGTTTGCCAGCCTAGGGAGAACACTAAAGGGTGGCCAGCTGTGCACCCCCTTGGGGCGTGCGCTCGGGGCGGACCTCCCCCCGCCCCCCCCCTTGGTACGCCACTGATAACTGTAACAGCCTGTATGCAAGCCTAACAGTCAAGGATCTACAGTGACTTTACTTTTACTTTTAGTATTTATATACCGCTTATAGCCTAAGTGGGTTACATTCAGGTACTCAAACATTTTCCTCTGTCTGTACCAGTGGGCTCACATTCTACCTAATGTTCTTGGGACAATGGGGGATTAAGTGGCTTGCCCAGGGTCACAAGGAGCAGCATGGGATTTGAACCCACAACCTCAGGGTGCTGAGGCTGTAGCTCTAACCATGGCACCATACACTCTCCCATGTATTCCTTACAAAGAGTACAAAATGCCATGGTGAGACTACTAAAAAAACTTCAGCCCCTTCAAGCACATTTCAACAGCACTGAATGAAGCTCACTGGCTCCCAATGGAGAAATGGGCTATCTTCAGGCAGCTGATGATAGTCTTCAGGTGACTCCATGACATGACTTCCCACTATGTGGCGGTAAAGCTTCCCATCTATCACCCACCAAGACCACTCCTATCCCAATAAGAACTCCGGCTGAGCATTCTACCAGCAACTCACTTCTGCTTGGAAACTGCCCGGAGATGATCATACTCCCACAGCGTGTCCAAGCTGTGGAACCAACTTCCCCCTGCCACCAGAGCAATAGACAAACTGTTGCCCTTCTGGAAAGCTGTAAAGACAATCCTATTCTCATCCCAGCACATACCAACCTTAAGGCCTTAACCGCCCTACCATGGCACACAAATACTGCTTGAGTGTACTTGGGATACATACCCAGCCCACACCAATGGAAAGCTTCCCCGCCATTTTTCTCTAACCTGCGCTAACACCTTGGACTTCTGAGTATTTATTCTAAATCCAGAAAGGGTGCCATATTCCCATGCCATCCCAAGGAGAGTATCTAAAGAATATCTGGGAGCTGTAAGAGTGCAGAGCATATTGTCAGCAAAGGCTAACATTTTAAACATCCATCCCCAAACTAGGACCCCACAAATAGCTTCCTCTGAACAGATCATACACAAGAAAGGTTCCAACACCAGCAAAAATAATAGAGGAGAGAGCGGACACCCCTGGTGGGTACCCACCTGTATGGGAGCAGTCTGCGTAAAAGAACTATTGACCAATAACAAGGCCTGAGGGTTAGCATACACAGCTTTAACTGTCTCCAAATACCACCCCAAGATCCCTACATATTCCAAAGTAGAAAACAAAAACTACCAGATCACCTTATCAAAAACCTTTTCAGCATCTAAATTAACTAGAATAGCCAGGACCTCACATTGTTGGCAACACTCCAACGCCAACACCAGCTTCCTAATGTTAAGAACCGAGTGCCTCCCTTTGACAAAACCCGTCTGATCATCAGGGATCACTGAGGGTAGATGCAGAGATAGGCAGATGACCAAGATTTTGGAGAGAATCTACATTAATTAAAGAAATAAGCCATAAAGCCACTAGAGTGTCCGAGCAGCCACCAGGCTTGGGAATTAAACTGATGTATACTTCATTAGCATAAATGGGAAAGGAATCAGCTGCTATACACCCCTCATAATAAGCCAATAAGGGCTGGCAAAGGTGTTATTGCGTGAATAATAATCTACAATCGTTGTTCAATGTTAAGCTACTATGCTTTCAGATGCCTGCGCTGATGAAACAATAGTAAATTTCTTATCCGCTATTGTAGGAGAACTGATTGGGCCTGGGTAGAGAATGACACAGTGACTGTTAACCGTGGCTAGCTGCGGGTAACCCACCGAAATGGGGACAAAAAAAAACCTGGTTGCTGCTGGTACAGGGACAAGGCCATTCACCACCCTTTGGTGCGGTGAATGGCCTTGACCCTGCAGTTAATTGAGGGAACGCGTGAAAAATCTCCGATTGCGCAGTTCAGCAGCCCCCAACCTCCTTCCAATCGCGGTCCAGGCATATCTCTCCCTTTCTCCCTTCCCCGGCGATTTTTATTTTTCTCTCAACAAGCGGCCGGAGCCTTGAAGTCACATGTGGCTGCCGGAAAGTTCTCCTCTGATGCAAATTCCTGTTTCCAGTTGCATCAGAGAAGAAGTTTCCAGCAGCCACACACGACTTCAAGGCTCCAGCCACTTGTTGAGAAAAAAATACAAATCACCAGCTAAGGTAAGTGGAGAGTGGGGGGAAGGGAAAAAAGAGAATGGGGTGGGGGAAGGGAAGAGAGAGTGGGGGAGAAGATGCTGAAGGGAGAAAGGAGGAAGTGATGAGATAGTGGGGGCAGTAGCGTACCTAGGGGGGGGTGGGGGGGAGGTCCGCCCTGGGTGCACGCCCCAAGGGGGTGCACAGAAGACAGCTGAACGGGGATGATGGGGGACCCGCGGGATTAAATATAACTTGAGCTGCGAGGCTCATCTTGTGTTCCTAACTGCCCTGCCGCGCACACATAGCCGACCGGAAGTCTTCCCGATGTCAGCGCTGACGTCGGAGGGAAGGAGGGCTTTGCTTGAGCCCTCCCTCCGACGTCAGCGCTGACATTGGGGAAGGCTTCCGGTTGGCTATGTGTGCGCGGCAGAGCAGGAGGAACACAAGACGAGCCTCGCTGAGAAAGTTGCTAAGATGAGGGCTAGGAGGCAAACGCGGAACACAAAAGGGGGGAGGGTGTGCATTTTTGGACACAGAAGGCATGGGAAAGAGGAAGGGAGGGAAAGAGATGCTGAGGTGGGGGAGGGAATACGTTTTTGGACACAGAAGGCATGGGAGAGAGGAAGGGAGGGAAAGAGATGCTGAGGTGGGGGAGGGAATGCGTTTTTGCTGAGGTGGGGGAGGGAATGCGTTTTTGGACACATAAGGCATGGGAGAGAGGAAGGGAGAGAAAGAGATGCTGAGGTGGGGGAGGGAATGCGTTTTTGCTGAGGTGGGGGAGGGAATGCGTTTTTGGACACAGAAGGCATGGGACAGAGGAAGGGAGAGAAAGAGATGCTGAGGTGGGGGAAGGAATGCGTTTTTGGACACAGAAGGCATGGACTTGGGAGAGAGGAAGGGAGGGAAAGAGAAGGTTGTGTACACGGGGAATGGAAGAAAGGAGAATTTTTGGTCATAGGGAGGGAGTGAGGTACAGACAGTGGCATACCGGGGTGGGGGAGGGGGTGGTCTGCCCCGGGTTTACGCCCCAGAACGTCCTCTCCGACGTTAGAATTGACGTCGGGCGGTGAGAGTTGGTCAGCCCCGCGGTGAAGAGAAGCAGGGCGAACTCAGTGCCGGCCTGTTCCCGATGGTGGCAGTGGCAACCTATTCCCCAGCGGCAGTGGCACCATTTTCCCAATCATGGTGGCATGGGGGAGGGGAGGTCAGGGAGAAAGAAAGAAAGTGGGGGACAGGGAGTCAGAAAGAAAGAAAGGGGGCAGGGTGAAACAAAGAAAAATGGTGCACGGAGAGAGAGAGAGAGAGAGAAAGACAGACATACAGAACGAAAGAGGGCATGGAGAGAGAAAGAAGGGGGCAGGGTAAAACAAAGAAATAAATAGGGCACGGAGAGAGAGAGAAAGATAGACATACAGAAAGAAAGGGGGTATGGAGAAAGAGATAAGAAAGAAGGGGGCAGGGTGAAACAAAGAAAAATTTTGGGGAGGGTATGAGGTCTGGAGGAGAGGAAGCATACAGGAGGCTGAAAGAAGGGAAGAAATATTGGATGCACAGTCAGAAGAATAAAGTGCAACCAGAGACTGATGAAATTACCAAAGATAGGAAAAATGATTTTATTTTCAATTTAGTGATCAAAATGTGTCCATTTTGAGAATTTATATATGCTGTCTATATTTTGCACTATGGCTCCCTTTTACTAAACCGCAATAGCAGTTTTTAGTGCAGGGAGCCTATGAGTGTCGAGAGCAGCATGGGGCATTCAGCGCAGCTCCCTGCGCTAAAAACCACTATCGCGGTTTAGTAGAAAGGGAGGGGGTATATTTGTCTATTTTTGTATAGTTGTTACTGAGGTAATATTGCATAAAGTCATCTGTCTTGACCTCTTTGAAAACCCGCGGAATATAAATGATAATTAACATTTTCTGTGCGTACAGTGTGCTTTGTGTTTTTAAAATTTTATTGATGGTAGATCATTTTCACCTGGCCACAAAGGTAAGGGGGGTTGGAGAGGAGCTGCTGAAAGATATCTAGTAATCCTTGCAGGCTTGACTGTGCAGGGAATTATTTTTGTAAAATCATGTTTTGTTATTTGACTGGCATTATTTAGACTTTAATTTCTATGAATGAATAGAATGAAAATGATATAAAATTACTTGCTTGTTTTTATGTGCATGCGCTGAAGGAAAGTGGAGAGAGAGTGGGCTGAGGACGCTGAAGGGAAATGGGGAAGAGAGAGTGGGGAGAAGACGCTGATTTATAAATTGGCAGTTGTACAAAATATTGTTTCTTTTTATACTTTAATATAATAAGTTCAATATAAAACAATTCAAGGCTTGTGTGGATGAAATCAGGTGGTTTGCAGGGATGGGGACCTAGCTTATTGGGATTAGTCCAATAAAATGGTATTTTTTTATTTCTCATTATTTGTTTTATTTTTATTTGTTAATTTGTAAAGTGGTGATTGTTATGTATCAGTTTTTTCAAATTTACATCTACTATCTTTATATTTTGCACTGTATTAGAGGACATGTGTTACTGTTTTTGTGGTGTTGCATTGTATCCAGGGTCTGGTTTCTTGGCGGTTCAGTTTAACTTTAGTCTACATATTTCTATTTTTAGTTTGTGATTATTCCATATTGGGCGAGGGTATATCTCTGTTCTGTGTGTAAGAAAAAAACATAGTTTTCAGTTGGCATTGACTGCAGGATCAATTGACTGTGCGGAATCTGGGTTGTTTAGTTTTACAATGTATGTGTTGGTGTTCTATTGCTCACTGCAGTGTTCAAGATGCTGCCTTTTCCTAGGTACACTCTTGTGCGATATGTGGATTGTTACTAAAAATCATATTTTTCATATAGATGGGGGGGTTCATAGTCAAAAGCTTGCGCCGACAAAGGCGCGCCGACAACCCAGCGCAGACAACTGAGCGCAAGGTGGAAGCCCGTCGAAGAAAAACAGTATTTTAAGGTGCTCCAATGGGGGGTGTTGGTGGGGAACCCACTTTACTTAATAGAGATCACGCCGGCGTTGTGGGGGGTTTGGGGGGTTGTAATCCCCTCATTTACTGGAAACTTAACTTTTTCCCTCTTTTTTAGGGACAAAGTGAAGTTTTCAGTATAATGGGGGGGTGCAATCTCTGTTAAGTAAAGTGGGGGGTTTCCCCCCACGCCCCCTGTCGGAGCCCTTTAAAATACTGTTTTTCTTCGGCGCGCTTCCGCCTTGCGCTCAGTTGTCTGTGCTGGGTTGTCGTTGCGCCTTTGTCATCGCGCGCTTTTGACCTGTCACCGGGGGGGGGGGGTCAAAAAATGATGGGCCCCGGATGTCACATATGCTAGGTATGCCACTGAGTTGGGGAAGTGACAAAAAAAATCTGTATAAAGGCGGAAATACACTCAAGACCCTTGAATCCCCATTTTCTTGTTTCGTACAAATCTTCCGCATATATGTAATTAGGAACATGCCACCCTGTTTCCTGCATACAATCACAATCGTGAAAAAATATACTTTTCAGATGTTTTAAGTTTACCGATAGGGGGGTCATAAAACATAAGTGTATGTCATCACCGCTTAGGGGTTCACAGCATAGCTTATACATCCTACCCTTACATTTATGTTTCTCGTTCACATAAGACTCGCATTTCTGACATAATAATTTAGATAAACACCCCACTTATTTTTTCTGTGTCAGCTACATATGCCTATCTAAACAGTCTTTAGAGCAGTGGTTCTTAACCTGGGTTCGACCAAACCCCAGGGGTTCGGTGAGTCAGTCTCGCGGGTTCGGCGGAGGTCAAAACACACCTCCGACTCATATAGCGCTTCGTTCATGTTCAATCATCTATCAGTTATTCAGTGATTTTGATCAAGACTGATCGTGTACTCGGTTTCTTGATCTATCAATCTGTAACTAACGCCTTATATACATCAATCAATTCCTGATCAAAATTTGTGATTTAACTGATAGATGATTGAACGTGACCGAAGCGCTTATGATTTGTGATGATACGCCCCGCTTGTCCATAATTGGCTGCAGGTGATCACGCAACATCGCTTGGCCTATCTGTGCTGCAGGGGATTTGATGCGCACAGTAGTCGAATTGTAACTGTTGTGATGGTACGTCGTGTGATACCTATCTTAATATTTTAATCCCTTACTATGTCGAGCAAAATACGAAAGTGGTCGGAATGTGATGGGAGTCAGCGTCCTAATTGCATTATTATTCGAAATATAGGAGAACTTTTTTGTTTTCAAAATTGATATTATTTTTTCCCTCACTGTATACCTATGTTTTGAATTTGTAAAAATCATATTTTATTTTTCCAATAAAGAAGGGTTCGGCGAACACGCATATGAAACTGGTGGGGTTCAGTACCTCCAACAAGGTTAAGAACCACTGCTTTAGAGCGACAACACCTCTTACTTTTAGGACCTCTGCTGTACACTGACATTGTTCAAACACACCTGTGTCAAACAAAGACAACACCATAATGTACAGGAGTGGTCGTGACTATAAGGCTTCTGGCAAAAAGTACAGAAGTTACGCTTCCCGTAGAATTTTTTGACATCGGTTATGCCGTAGAAATGGTAATCGTGTAGCAACAAGAAAACAGTTTTAGGATACACGGGTTGCTCTGATGTTTTAAAGCAACATCACAAGTTTGTATAAAACACAACTCTTATATTTATCTTTAAATGTTGTTCAATTGTTGCTACATCATTGTGTATGATTTTTTTTTAAGTACCGCCCACTTCAAATCAGGTACCTTTTCAGCACCTGTTAACAGCTTAGCATCTGTGAGTTTTACCAGCGACGTAAGTGTTGTAAGACTACCGGCAAAACACAGGTTATTGCCTGTGTTATTCAAATCTTTTAAGTACATCCTTTTTTCTGCAAAATCTGGCTAAACAGTATAGATTTTAACACCCTAGGGCCCCACCACCCTTGTTTCTTATTACAAGTACAACAACACGGAATAAATCACAGACCTGTATTTCTCTGTGACTTTGAAGGAGTTTAGTAAGCTGGTCTAAGAAATCATCAGCATCTAGCAATTCAGGATTTAATTTACCAGAAAACAAGGAATTATGAAAAAACGATGAATATAGATGCACCTGTACGTAATCACCGAGCGAAACTCTGTTGCTAACATCGTCCCGCATATGTTGAATATCCTGGCGTATGGCATTTTGAGCCTCACATAATAAAGTTATCCTGTCTAAATTAATGAAACAAAATTCTTCTGAATAAAGTACACCATGAAACTTGTCCAGTTTACAATCCCATCTTTTCACAAACTGGACATAGCTGATTGGTTCTGAATCTTCAGACGGACCTAATGCACCATTATTTGACCCGTCCTCTGACACATTGTTGCTATAAGAATAATTATCAACTTCATAACATTCTCCATCTTCTGTGTAGTCCGGCTCTGAGACAATTTTGCTGTGTGTCTTTTCCCTGTTAGACTTTTCTGTCGGCTTCCCGGTATCTGCTTGCGACTTTCTTACATTTTCTTGATCTACAATTTACAAAACAGCATCGCTGTTAATACATTTTTTTTTACCCCCCTTTGGGGATCTGACTGTGTAACATTTTCTTAATCAACCATTATAAAAGTAATGACATTTTCTTTTTACCCTAGTTTCCTTACAAAACCAGAATGCTTACTATTTCATTTATCTTTTGGTTTCCAATAAGCACCTTTGGGCTCTGGTTCGCCATCTAAGAAGTTTTCACTATGTGACCTTTTCCTGTTAGACTTTTCTGTCGGGTTCACGGTATCTGCTTGCGACTTTCTAACATTTTCCTGATCTACAATTTATAACATAGCATAACTGTTAATACACATTTTCTTCGGGGTTCTGACTGTGCTTAACATTTTCTTGATCAACAATTATAAAAGTATAGAATTTTTTTTATTTTAACCCTAGTCTCCTTACAAAACCAGGATACCTACTATTTCGTTTATGTTTTGGCTTCCGGTAAGGAACCGGTATCGGTTAGAACTTGTTGATGTAGAAGGTGTTGGTTCTCCAGCAGTTTCTTGGTCTAATCATAATGTAAAAAGAATATTTTGTAGATGCTGTTTTATTTAAGAAAAAAAACAACAACATACGTGCCAGATAATACAACTGTTACTTACTTTTTAACGATCTCTGTTGTCTTTTTCTGGTAAGAGATAGTTTATTTCTACAATCAGATTCCCACTCCTGTTTTTAAATGCAATGATAGATTCAGAGACAGAAAAAAAATGATATCCCTAAAAACAAAAAAATAAACCCTTTTCTTCTCATCATGTTAGCGGTTGATATATCCGGGGGGGGGGGGGGTCTGGTGTAACATCCACAAAAACCAGGACGCTTGTTGGTCTTGTCACAGCGTATTTTTATACACGTACAACTTTCTACAGAAGTTAGCCATTCACAAAGGCTTTATTGTATATCTATGGCCCCTGCTACAGATACATATAGATCTTGTTTGTCATGTTTAGTCAATTTAGATATGGAACGTGCCTAGAGCTTTGTTCCATATAACCTTTCTCACCTTATATTGTTTTAGTTTGGGTCATTAATTCACGTGGTTAGCAATTCCTAAAACACCACACATATTTGTAATTAAAAAAAAATCTTTATTTTATATCAATAAATGTTTTAGTTGAATGTTACATGTTTAAACTTTCATACAAAAAAACAAGCAATTACATTCTGTATTTCCCTCAACCCCAAGAATAAAAATGTTTTAAAAAGCATTTCTTTTGAAGAATGATTTATAATTGGTATCACAGATTAAATCATTTACAATCTCTACATATTCACCATCTCTCATAAAATTGACCAATCTATTGAGTAGTCATGTCCCGTTTATAGATGTCTTAATATCTCTGATTAAATCAATGATTATATTAATGCGTTCATTACAAAACATCAGTATTTTCATTTTTTAGCCTACAAAAGTGACTACATTTACCACACGTTCCAGGCATAGCATGTCACAAGTCTTCCTGAGTTTCTGTTGTATATCCTTTTGCCCCCCAGCTCATATTAAACAGGCTTCACAGTCTTCATCCATCACGCCCTGCAGAAATTTCTTTATAATGCAGTATACAGCTACCTTTATAATTGATTTAAGTTCTGGTGGTGTTTTGGAAAGTCCTATGCCAGTCCACCAACCATAATCACAAGCATCTTCAGGTCTTAATTCTAGTTTACATTTAATCATCACTGGTTCTCTTTGAAACGAGCAGAAAAAAACACAAACAGGATAGATTTATCATTGGTATGTACACCTTGCCCACAGGTTCCTGTGATCATGAAGATCCGCCACTTCCCTACAGAAAAACCACATACAGAAATAAATTTTCTTTTTTATAACACACAAACACGGAGGAAGTGACGTCACCGACGGAGATGGCAGCCTAGCATAGAGGCTTCATCTCCAGCCACCAACTAACCTGCAAAAAAAATATGCTGGCGGTGGAACAGAGCGTCTTCCCTCGGTGCTCAAGAGAGAAGCACTCCCTAGGCTCCATGGCATCCTGTCGAGAGAGCGGAGGGGCTCCCTCCAGTCCGTAGCTGGCTGTCGGATCATCTGCCCGTAGACTGCATGGTGTGGTTGCGTCTGCAGGGAGGGAGTCATCATTGCCGGCGCATAGCGAAGTGGCAGGAGAGCATGCTGTGCTTGCATTTGTGAGCGGCCGGCAGAACGCCCTGAAGTAGAAGTGCGGTCCTGGGAGTGGAACTATTTCTGGTCTCGGGCGGGTGCATTTTAAGAAGATAGTTTAACAGAAAGGCTCAGCGCTCCTCCTTGGCCTGCTTGAATTGGCGCTGCACCCGATGTTGACTAGCGGTGGCTCCTTGGTGAGTGAACCTTTCATGTTGCTGCAGAGCATTTTACTCTACCCTGGATGGCTCCATAGGGCACTGATTACTGGAGGAGAAGGAATTTGGCCCTCGTCGGTGGGAGTTGGTTCCGTGCTTGAAGCCTCGGGTGGCCACTCTTCCTTCCAGTGAGTGGTTTCAGTTGGACTTGATTCTTGGCAAAGCACACCGGAAGGTGGTGGTGTGGAGTGGCCCAGAAGTCTTCCTACTGCAGCATAGATTCTGTGGGATCCCGGGTGGAGACGCTGACCATCTTAACCTTCACACCCCTCTGGTAGCAACCGCGACCCTTGCATTCCCGCGACCGGCTGACGGAAAAGAAGGATGACCACGAGGAGAAAATTGGACAGCTATGGGTTCGCGGGAAAGAAGCAAAAAGTCCCGAAGACAGCGGGGGTAAGCCCGACGGAGGCAGCCAAGATGGCGGTGTCGGATGCTGCTCTGGGGGGTGGTGTGGAACTCCAGGATTGGCCAGGTGTGCAGGGGGGATCCCTGGAGGCGCCGGACTCTCTGAGGGATTTGCTGCTGGACATTCGTAAGGAAATGCAGTCCCTGCGCCACGATGTTACCAAAGCAGTTATAGACTTAAAACAAGACCTGGGGGAGCTGGTGAAGAGGCAGGATGCTATGGAAGCACATGTTAACACCATGACTGAGGACATCATTGAAGTGCAGCAGGCGGTGGCAGGAGCACGCGTGGAGGAGTTGGCACTATGGGACAAGTTGGAAGATCTGGAGAACAGATCCCGGAGGTGTAATCTCTGGATCCAGGGGGTGCCGGAAGAAAGTGCCTATCAAGACACCCGCCAGACAGCCTTGGACATCTGTACGGACCTCCTCACTAGTGCTCTGGCAGGTGAAGGACGGGTGCTGGAAATAGAAATAGAACGAGCGCATCGGGCATTGGGGCACCCTAAATCCAATTTGCCCTGTGACATTGTTCTGTGCATGGGCAGCTTTTGGGTGAAGGAGGAAATCTTCCATGCAGAACAGAAGCAGAGGGATTACAAATGGATTAATTTGCGGGTGGACATTTATCAGAATGTGGCGGCTGAAACCTTGCGAAAGCGGAGGGATATGCAAGCTGTGACCACCTATCTCCGCAGAGAGGGCCTCCGATATCGATGGCTTTATCCATTCGCCTTGGCATTGACGGTGGGGAGTGCGTCGAGACGAGTTCATACAGTGGCGGAGGCTTGGTCGGTGCTACAAGAACTCGGTGCTCCTAACCTTCCGGAGAGGGGACCTGCTGGAGAGAGCTGGACCTTCTGGATGGCGGCGACAGACCCGAGGAGCAACGAAATAATAATAATAACTTTATTTTTGTATACCGCAATACCACAAAACAGTTCAGAGCGGTTTACAGGAGAAGAGACTGTACATATACAGCGAAGTTACAGAGTATCAGAAAACAGTTCAGAGTAGTTTACAGGAGATAAGAACTCCTGTATTTATGCAATGAAAGTACAGAGAATTAGTTATCAAGTGTATGGTATAAACCAGTGGCCATTACAAAATGATCCAATAACTGTTGCAAGGGGGGATGCAGAAAGGGGAAAGGAACAATAACCGGGGAAGAGGGGGAGGAAGGGTAAGGAGGGAGGCGAGGTTGAGATTAGTAGTTTGGTTGGGAGGGCAGGAGTTAGAGGAATTTATCAAAGAGGAGTGCTGTGAGCAGTGAGCCTCCGAGAAAACCCACATGAGAGGGTTGATGACATCCCTGGACATACCTGTTGGCCTAGACGGCTTCTGCTGTTCGGAAGCTGTGGGGTCTTTCATTGAGAGGTGGGTGGTGGATGTGTGCTGGGATAGTGTGTTTTTGGGAGAGTTGGAGGATAGGTCGGGGAGTCTGTGAGCAGAGGGGATTCGGGAGGAGGGCTAGGTGTGATATAGAGGGCAGCTGCCAGCCTGGGGCCTGCACAGTGGGCCTGGGAAGTCTGTAGCAGTTTGGCTGGGGGGTCTATTATGGGGGCTGTGATGTGGTTGTGGGCTGGGTGAGTGCTGAAGGGAGAGACAGAGGTTCTGTTGGTGAGGGTTGTTTGCGGTGGGGTGAAGTGTACGGCATATATTTGGTGTACACATCGTGGGTGGTGGGGGTGTGCATTGGAGTGGCTGGGGTGGTGGAGTTGCTTCTTCTTCAGGAGATCTTGAGATCTGTTTGGATGGTCTCGAGATACAGTTTTGGGTTGGGGATAGGGGGAAGGGGATGTTGGAGGCAGGAGGAGGGGGAAGGTGGGGGGTGGGGGAGGGGTTGGGAGTTGGAGTGAGGGGAAGGGGAGATGGTACTCTCTGCCCCGCTTTGGTAATGGATGGTCAGCTGATGCTCTGGTGGGGCCTGGTCAGGGGCTGGGGTGGCTGGGTCCCGTGGGTACTGATGGTGGAGTTTGTGGAGTGGTTAGTGAAAGTGGATCCTGGTTAACTTTGTAACTTGGAATGTGGGGGGGATAAATTCCCCCATTAAGCGCTCAAAAATTTTACAACACTTACAGCGCCATAAGGTAGATGTGGCCTTTCTCCAGGAGACCCATTTAACTGATCTTGAACATATGAAATTGAAGCAATGATGGGTGGGGGAGTGTGTTGCAGCTTCTGTGAAGGGGAAACACAAGGGGGTAGCGATTCTATTCCATAAGGGCATCCTAGACCACCTACAAATTTTGGCTAAGGATGGGGAGGGCAGATATGTGCTCTGTTGGGGGGTGATCGCGCAGCAGGACATGGTATTTTGCTGTGTCTATGCTCCTAATGAAAGTGACCCGGTATTCTATGCTAAATTGACCCGCTTGTTGTTGCCCTTCGCCCAGGTCCCCCTGATTGTTGGGGGAGACTTTAATGCTGTTTGTGATTCTAGTTTGGATTGCACGGGGCCGGGGGGTGTTCTACGACGAGCAGGGGAGAGGGAGCGCCGAAAATTTAGTGATAACCTGGATTTAATTGACTCATGGAGGGTACTGCATGGCACCGAGAGGGATTACACCCACATATCCCGGGCGCACAGTACGCAGTCTTGCATAGGTTAAAACCCCACTACAACAGATAACCTGGTAAAAACTCTAGAAGCAGTGGAAAAATGGATGTCAGAACACAAACTGAAGCTCAACCCAGATAAGACTAAATTCCTACTGCTTGAACAGGACAAAACCCCTTCTACAACCGAACTAGAAATAAAAACCACCAAATACCCCATACAGCCCGCTCTCAAACTCCTTGGAGTAACATTAGACAGACATTGCACTCTTCAATTGCAAATCAACAAAATCACACAAAAAGCATTCTTCACCATGCGCAACCTTCGCAAAATCAGAAAATTCTTCGACAAAGAACATTACAGACTCGTAGTCCAATCCCTAGTCCTAAGTCTAATGGACTATTGCAATATCCTCTACCTTCCTTGTCCCACCTACTTAATAAAACAACTACAGACCGTGCAAAACACTGCCCTCAGACTGAACTATTCCCTTGGAAAATTTGATCACATCACCAACGCCTTCCTAGATTCACACTGGCTTCCAATACAAGCCCGCATCCAATTCAAACTCTACTGCATATTATTCAAAACATTAAACGGAACGGCACCCGCCTACCTAAACAACCGCCTAAACAGGAACCTCTCATCCAGACAGAGGAGAACCCAATCCCCTTTCTCCTACCCCCCTTTTAAAGGAACCAAGCGCAAAAAGATGTACGATAACTTACTAGCAACACATGCAGCTAAATTGGACCCCTCAATCACCAACTTACTGACAGCATCAACTGACATCAAAGCTTTCCGAAAAGAAATCAAAACCCTGCTATTTAAGAAATTCATTCAAATTTACTAACCCCTTTTTCTTTTCCCCTCTCTCCCCCTCTCACTATCCTCCCTTCAAAATGGCTTCAGACCTAACGCTCTTAATTGTATTCATCTTCCTGAAACGTCTAGCTATCTTCTTGATGTAATAGGCCTATTGTCTTTAATTGTATCCCTCATCCTGGAAATGTCCAGTTATCTTTTGATGTAATCTGCCTAGCACTAAACCTTAAGTTTGTATACCGCATCATCTTCACAGAAGTAGAGCGCGACACGGTTTACAGTAATTGGTATAGAAAGAAAACTACAATGAAAAGAAGAAGGGCTTAGAAAGAGAGGCTTAGAGGGAATTAGTAAATCGATGAGGGAGAGGTCATTGCATTTTGGAGAAGAGCCAAGTTTTCAGATGTTTTCGGAAGAGTTGGAGGGAGGACAGGCACCGAAGCGGGGTGGTAAAACTGTTCCAGAGTTCGGTGATCCTGAAGGAGAGGGAAGTCCCTAGTTTTCCTGCATGGGATATGTCTTTTAAAGAGGGGAAGGATAGTTTGAATTTTTGAGTGGATCTGGTGGTGTTGGGATTAGAGGAGTTCCAAGATAGTGGAAAAAGGGAGGCAGGATACCATGTAGAGACTTGATGGTTAGGCAGGCGCATTTGTAATGAACCCTAAGGATTACTGGGAGCCAGTGAAGCTTAGACAGAAGCGGGGAGACGTGGTTAAATTTGCTTTTTGTGAAGATTAGTTTAGCCGCAGTGTTCTGGATCCACTGGAGTCTGTGAAGGCTTTTCTTTGTCAGGCTTAAGTAGATAGAGTTACAGTAATCCAGTCTGGAAAGAATGATGAATTGTACGAGGACAGCAAAGTGATGATGATGGAAGCAGGATCTCACTTTTCTTAACATGTGAAGATTGAAAAAGCATTTTTTTTACTAAGGAATTAAGGTGGTCATTGAAAGACAGTGTGGAATTGATGATGATGCCTAGTACTTTGCATGAGTGTTCAAGATGCAATGTGGTGCCAGAGGACAGAGGGATGAGGGTGGGTAGCTTATCTAATTTTGGGCCGAGCCAAAGTAGTTTTTGGTCTCGTTTAATTTCATTTGTATGGTGAGGGCCCAGGATTGGAGGTTCGATATACATGAGGAGATGTTCTCAGAGAGATTGGTGAGGTTAGAGTCGGTCTCAAGGAGGACAAGGATGTCATCGACATAAGTGTAAAGAGTTTCCAAGGGGGACAATTGGAGGAGTTTCAGGGAGGACATATAAACATTGAAGAGAATTGGGGATAGAGGTGATCCCTGAGGAACTCCACAGATTGGTTTCCAAGGGAGGGATGAGGAGCCATTCATGTTAACGAAGTAGGAGCGAGAACTTAAGAATTTTGAGAACCAATCTAAGACTGTTAAGTTTAAGCCAGTTTCAGAAAGTTGGAGAATTAGTATATCATGATGGACCATGTTGAATGCTGCAGAAAGGTCGAATTGAAGAAGAACAGTGAACTTATTAATGATTACTAAGTGATATATTTATGGTTAAATTTGTTTTAACATATTGATAAACTTATTGTAAATTTGAAAATGAATAAAGATTTATATATAAAAAAAAAAGACCACCATTTTTTATTTTGCTTTATATATTCATGTGAGAGATACCAGATTATAAGTGTGTGGTAGAAATTGCTTGTAGCTGCTAGAGAATAATTTATAATAAAGTAATTTTTATTGGAACAGACAAGAAAAACAGGTACCAAAACTCAGCCATACAAGCAGTGCTCCAAATAGAACATTTTGTACAAACCAATCATCCCCCCTCCTCCCTCCCCCAACCCACCCCCCCAGGCCGGAGTCCCCGAGAGCAGTCAGCAACACAGGTAAAACAGCAGTAGACACAGTCAACAGTTCAGAACATGACTTCGTGCTGCAGGAGTCATGGTATTCCAAAAACGTTCCCAGATAGCCATAAAACGCTCCCCCCGCACAGTGGAAAAACCAGGCACATCTCGACACTCCCAAGTCAGCAGTAGAATCATCTGAGAACGCCACATAAAAATAGTGGGAGCCTCCATGTCCAGCCACTTGAGAAATATGAATTTGAGGGCACATAAAATGGACCACCTAAGAAAAGCTTTCAGTCCCAGTGGCCTCGGATGGTAAGAAGGAGAAACGCCAAACAAAAGAAGAGGTGAAGGTCGTATAGTCACAGACCAAAGAATCCCTATAAAAATAAAAATTTGCACCCAGAAGGTTTGAACTGCCGGGCAGAACCATAACATATGACCCAGCTCAGCGGTCTGTTGACCACATTTATCACACACTGGTGATGGTCGAAATTTAGCGCAATAAGCTCTATAAGGTGATACATAAATTCTAAATAACAACTTAAATTGCATTTCCTAAAAATATACATATTTTCTCACAGCAGGCAGCCGGGCTACTGCATGAAATATAGTATCTTCTGGAAGCACTATATTCAAATCCTGAGACCACACAGTCTGAAGATGAACATAGTCCGGCAAGAGGGTTTCATCCTTCAATAATTTATTACAGAATTGTTTATATGGTGTGCACATTACAATATTTATTGGGGGGGAGGGGGGACAGGCATGGATTCCTCACAGGGAAAGAGGAAATTCTGGTGGGGATGGGCAGAATTCTGGCAGGGACAGGAGGATGGGTGGAATTTCTGTCCCCTTGTAACTCTCTAATTCAGATCTTAATTTCCTTGGACAATATAACTCCAACAAATCTTGAAAACATCCTGGGGCTTTATGATACAAAAACCTGATGTATTATTGACAGCAGTTTATATTGCACTCTTTGCTGTACAGAAAGCCAATGTAACTGTTTCAAATATTGGCTTAATATGGTGCAGCTGTGATGCATCCACAATCAGTCTTGCATTAGAGTTCATAAAAACCTATAGTGCCCTACTTTTTGTTTTCACCGCTCCCAAGTACAATGCATTGCAATAATCTATCCTACCTAATAGTACTGTAGTATTTGCACTACTGTTCAAAAATCATAGGGCATTAACATTGGCTTCAACCAGTACAACATGTGCAACTGCGCATATCCAAATTTATTTTTTGTAATTTTTTATTTAGAAAAATTAACACATCACTTAATCAACAATACATGATACAGCAATTCAATACTGCTATCAATACACAAGTTGAAAAACAACAATCTGCACAACGTTTTGGAAAGAACCCCCCCCCCCGAACAGCAGGGCAATAACCACCAGACCACATTCCCCATTAACCCCCTAATATCCTAGGACAGTCAACCAATTACTATATAAGCTTGAAAATTACATCCACAAGCCCCCACCCTGCACCTCTCCCCAACCAATCACCCTGAATACGGCCCATTCACCCCCAAACCATTCACTTCCAGATATCTACCCCAAATGTCTAAGTACTGTTGCCATTGCCTGGTCAGCATGGCCGAGAGCCTATACCTTGCACACACCCATCCCAACTTTTCCTTCATTAAGATAAAGGTTGGCAAAATTGAACTCCTCCAGAAGCGTGCCACGACCAGCCTGGCCACCGTGAATGCTAGCTGGGCCAATTTATATTGAGTATCCTCACCCCTACCCCTCCTGAATCCCCAGTAAGGCCATATCCACCTTCTCCGGAATGGGGACCTGCAATAATTCCTTCACATAACCAAACACTTGCCCCCAATAAGGTTTCAATTTAGGACAACTCCATCACATGTGAAGAAAGGTTCCCCTTTGTTCACATTCTCTCCAGCATGTGTCAGCTCCAGCAGCAGACATTTTACTCAAACGGACTGGGGTCACATACCAGCGCACCAGCAACTTAAGAGCATTTTCCACTAGCGCGGGTGCTACAGCAACATGATGAATCTTAAACGTTATCTGCTCCCATTCTTCTGCTGCAACCACCCATCCCAAATCCGCCTCCCAAGCCATCAAATAGGAAGGCTTCCCTCCCCACTCTCCATGTACCATTTTGTATAAAGTGTAGTTACTTACCTGTAACGTAGGTTCTCCGTGGACAGCAGGATAGTCAGCCACATATGGGTGTTGTCCCAACAGCTCCCAATTTGCGGATAAGCTCTCCAATAGCTCAGAGAGATTTTTTTTTTTCTCTGAGTACGTGCAGTACCCGGGCCCCACTGGGCATGCCCAAGCCCTACCCATTTCCCCCTGCTTCCCCCTAATCCCCAGGATGTTCCTAGCTGTGGCCGGGTCGGCCGTATGGGGAGGCGGGTGGATTGTGTGGCTGACTATCCTGCTGTCCACGGAGAACCTACGTTACAGGTAAGTAACTACACTTTCTCCTAGGACAAGCAGGATAAGTCAGCCACATATGGGTGACTCCCTAGCCAAGGGATGTACCGACTGGACCTGCGCCTTAGCGCTCTGTGCATCCCTCGCCTGGCTGTGGAGGCCGAGCTGGGCAGGGTAATCAGGCGAAGCAGGTGAAATTGTGGAAACAAGGTTTTTTAATCAAGTGCTGTGTTAACTGAGCAATAATACTCACAGAACAATGAAACTGGTCAATAACAATCAATGAATAGTGAGAAACCAACTGGTCAACAGTGACAATTCGTACTTGCATGTGACAATTCATAATTGCATATTCCACATTCAGTCTAGACAGGAGTGCTGGAAGACCTACTTAATCAATATCTATAACACCCTACTTGATCAGTGTTTGTCGATATTTATAACACCCCACTTGATCAGTGTATCTCAATGCTGTGCTAGTGGTTGCTGTCCCTCCTGGGAGGGAAGAGCCGCTTCCAAGACTGTTCGGCCGAATGCATTTGGAGCGTGGAATGCTATGTCGAGGCAGTAGTGCTTGGTGAAGGTGTGCATGGAGGACCAAGTGGCTGCATCGCAGATGTCCCCTATTGGTGTGTGGTGCAGATGAGCCGTTGTGGTGGCTATGGCTCTGAGCTGGTGGGCGTGGGCTCCCACCTGCGGTTGATTCTGCGCTCTTCTATAGGTGAAGAGGATGCACTTGGATATCCAGCGCAAGAGCCTGCGTTTGGTGGCCGGCAGTCCTGGTCTGTTTGGTCATAGGAGACGAACAATTGAGGCTTGTCTGGTCTGTTCCATAGCCAGGGCCCGCACACAGTCCAGGAGGTGTCACTGAGGTGGCTGTGTGCCTCCCTGTGGGGGAATGTAGAGTGCAGGGAGGCACGCTGAAGCCACCTTCGGCAAGAATCGGGGGTGGGTTCTGGGTACCACCCTGTTCTCATGGAGGAGTGTGTCGGGGGGTGATGGACCAGGGCCTGGATCTTGCCGATACATCTGGCCGACGCGATGGAGGTCAGGGTTTTCCTGGCAAGGAATACGGGATCTGCCTTCCCCAAAGGTATGAAGGGGTCGAGGTGAGCTGATGCGGCACCAAGTTGAGGTCCCATCCGGGCGGTGGTGGTCTGACCGGTGGGTGCAGATTGGACAGTCCCTTCATGAAATTTTGTGATTACTGAATGCCTCGACACCAGTTTGTTGTCTAGGCCAGTGTGGTATGCCGCGATCGCACTTTGGTGGACCTTGATGGAAGTGGGTTTTAGGTCTCGCTGCGTGTCTGTGCACCGGTAGCAGAACCTTCTCCATTTCAACCCATAGCATTTTCTGGTTGAAGGTCTTCTGGCTGCCATAAGAATGTACTCCACGTCTTGTGGTAGGTTCATCCTCTCACCTTCCATGCGGTCAGGGCTAAGGAACGCAGGTCATGGTGGAGGGTAAGGCTCCTGTGTTGTGTTATGAGAACTGCACTGATCGGGAGGCAGAGAGGTGGGTGAACTGCTATCCCTTGCCGGAACAGGAACCATGGTTGCTGGAGCCCGAACAGGGCAATCATGATCACCGTTGCTCTGTCCTGAAGGATCTTCTGCAGGACTTAGGGTATAAGAGGTGTTGGCGGGTAGGCGTATAAGAGTCCGTGGTTCCAACTCACAGACAGACCGTCAGGGGTGAGATGGCGATGGGTCGATCTCTTTGAGCAGAAGGTTAAGTATTTTGAGTTCAGTTCGATTGCAAACAGGTCGATGCTCGGTGTGCCCCAGGTGCTGAAGATCTTCATCGCCGCTGAGTTGAGACACCACTCATAGAGATCCAGCTGGTGGCTGAGGCTTTCTGCCAGGTCGTTCTGCTCCCCCGGGAGGTAAGTTGCCTGGATGGGGCATTGAATGGAGTTGGTGAACTCCCACATGCGGCAAGCTTCCTTGCATAGCGAGGCTGACCCTGTCCCTCCCTGCTTGTTGATGTAGTAAATGGCCACCTGGTTTTCTGTTTGGTTGAGGACTGCCCTGCCTGTCACCCATTGTTTGAAGGTTTCGAGGGCTTTCCCTATGGCCCTGAGCTCCAGCAGGTAGATATGGAGTGAGGATGCCTGGGCAGACCATATGTCCCCTGTGCGAAGATGGAGAAGGTGTGTCCCCCATTCATATTTGGAGGCATCCATGGTGGCCACCAGCTGGTGAGGTGGAGGTCTGGTTTCCCTTTTGCTAAGTTATCTTGGGCCATTCACCAGTGAAGAGTCTTATGTATGGGCTGGCAAATGGGTATCTGGGTGGTCAGAGATTGGGTATGCTGGTCCCAGTGATGTCTGAGGTGCCCTTTCAGGGATCTCATGTGTAGTCTGGTGTGCTGGACAACAAAGAACGCAGCCGCCATGTGGTCCATGAGACACAGGAGGGAGCATGCTGATGATGAGCTGCTGGCAGGGATGCACTGGGCCAGGGATGTCATGGCGTCGATCTGGTAGTCCAATAGGAAGGCCTTAGTCTGTGTGGTGTCGATGACTGCCCCGATGAACGATATCCCCTGGGTGGGTATCAGGTGGGATTTCTTGTAGTTGATGAGGAACCACAGTTCTTGGAGGAGGGTTATGGTGGTTGTCAAGGCTGCCTGTGCCTCCCTTGGAGGGTGGGCCACTATTAGCCAGCTGTCGAGATAAGATAGGACGCACACCCCCTGAAGGCAAGGATGTGCCACTGCCACACACTTTGTGAACACTCTTGGAGCCATTGAGAGTCCAAAGGGTAGGACCTTGTACTAGAAGTGTCTGTCTTGGCTTTAGAAGCGACGATGCTGTCAGTTTTAATAAAATGTAAGGATGGTCGCACCCCCACAATGTTAGGTGGTAGGGGTTAATTGAAATGCGCACTGACCAACGCCAGGTCCCAGGTTCAGTTCCCTCACCGATGACTCACCAGGAAGTAGAATCAGAGGCACAGCCAGAGGTTTTTGCATAAAGAATATATTATAGAAATAGTCTTACAGAAAAGCAATATTTATAATCATTACAATTAAGTAGAGAGTATTATACTTAAATAGAGAGCCCAGCAGTTCCCCTGCCTTACAGAGTCCAGAAGGAATTGAGTGTGAAGTTTCAGGGAAAGGCAGAGAGAGAGAGAGGGGGGGATGGGGTGATGTTTCGTGTTCCATAGATAAAGAGAAGGATAGACAGAGAGATAGAGAGAGCTCAAGAGAGAACCAGAGTGCCAAGCCAAGAGCCAAGAGATAGCTAGGTAGAAAGAGAGAGAGAGGGCCAAGACCCCTCTCCTGATAGCTCCATAGAAAAAGAGATAGATATTGATAGAACAGAGAGCAGGCTTTTATACCTTGGAATCTTATTCTGAATAGAGAAAATATTGTATCTCCCAGTATCTGTGTTTAGAACTTGCAAACTGTTTGAGACAATGGTTAATTTAATTGACAAAGGAGAGTGTGACATCTGCAAGCATGGTGATGGGATTAAGTCTCTGGCTTGATCTGTGCACCATTGTCCTAAGCACCCTCTTAATCAAACATTAACACCTTTTAGCTAGTCATGATGCAATCAGGGAAACTTAACACAGTCTCCCTGCCTTACAGAGTCTATCTGCATTCCCATGCCAGGGTCAGATTGATATAATTTCCCATAGGCTTTTGCTGACATAAGTAATGCCAACTAAAATGCTGAATGGTAGCGACATCTAGGCTGACATCTCCCATAATTTTTTTATTTTTATTTTTATTCTTTGAAATGAGGGCAAGCTTGTGGTACCCTCGCTTACCTCCAACAGTACGTCCCCTGTCTTGCAGAATCTCCAAGCTATGAAGATAGGTTGTATAGTCCGTAAACAGTTCCCATTACGAGTTCAAACCTCTGTCTTAGGTCGTATAGGCCATAATCTGGGCGGGGATCCCAGTATGCTTATATCTTACCCGTCGTTGAGCGAATGAACGGTGCATAAGGGATGCAGGAAGCTTTTTCAGGAGGTTCAGGTATAAAGGTACCAAGATGTCATAAGAGAGAGTATCTTAATATGGGATATGGGAAAATATTATGTCTGACCCTGGTAATGGTAATGCAATAGGCCATGGAAGAACTACAATCAATAAATGCGTGGATGAGGAGATGGTGTGAGGAAGAAGGATTCCTCTTCGTGAGAAACTGGACAACGTTCTGGGGCAAGAGCAAACTCTACAGGAGAGATGGACTGCACCTGAGCACGGCGGGAACAAGACTTCTAGCAAACAACGTCAAGAGAGGAATAGAACAGGCTTTAAACTAAGAGAAAGGGGAAAGCCGACAGTCGACCTAGCGTCGATGATTCGGAAGAAGGTATCCCGTGAAGATACTGAAGGGAAAAAAGGCAGGGAAGAAACAAGAGACAAATTACAGGAGTCAACTAACCCAGAAGAGGAGGTTAGAAAGATTGTAGCAAAAGAGAAGACACCAAAGACCGAAGCACAGGGAAAAGAAATGAAGACGACAAAATGCCAGGATCTAAACTGCATATATACTAATGCAAGGAGTTTAAGAAACGGGGGAGCTAGAAGCCATGGCCAATGCAGAGGACATAGACATCATTGGAATCTCTGAAACGTGGTGGAATGAGGAAAACAAATGGGATACAGCACTGCCGGGGTACAAGCTCTATTGCCGGGATAGGTCAGGTCAGAAAGGAGGAGGAATAGCCCTATACGTAAAAGAAAGCATACAATCGACAAGAATGGACACAGCGGAGATGATCAACAAACTGGAATCGCTATGGGTTAAAATACCGGGTAGGAAAGGGCATGAAATAAAGATGGGCCTATACTATCGTCCACCCGGGCAAACCGGAGATAGCGATAAAGAAATGGATGCCGAGATGAAGCGAGAATGCAAAAGCGGTTACACAGTTGTTATGGGAGACTTCAACTATCCTGGGATAGACTGGAGTCTTGGAAGCTCAAGATGCGCTAGGGAGACAGAATTCCTGGAGGCTATACAAGATTGCTTCATGGAGCAGCTTGTTAGAGAACCGACGAGAGGAAATGCCACTCTGGATTTAATCCTAAATGGACTAAGGGGACCTGCAAAGGAAGTGGAAGTAGTGGGACCGTTGGGAAACAGTGATCATAATATGATCAAGTTCAAGGTTGAAGTAGGCATACCGAACGGAAAGAGAACCATAGCGACATCTTTCAACTTCAGGAAAGGAAACTATGAAGCAATGAGGGAAATGGTAAGGAAGAAACTTAGGAACACTTCCAAAAAATGGCAAACAGTAGAACATGCTTGGTCTTTTTTCAAAGACACAGTGAGCGAGGCACAAAATCTGCACATCCCCAGATTCAGAAAGGGGTGCAAAAAGGGTCGAACAAAAGACCCAGTATGGATGACTAAAATAGTGAAGGAAGCGATAGGCAATAAGAAAAATTCATTCAGGAAATGGAAAAAGGACAAAACTGAAGGGAACCAGAAGGAGCACAGGAAGTATCAAAAAGAATGTCACCATGTGGTTCGAAAAGCCAAAAGAGAGTATGAAGAGAGGCTAGCCAGGGAAGCATGAAATTTCAAACCGTTCTTCAGATATGTTAAAGGGAAACAGCCAGCTAGGGAGGAGGTGGGACCGCTGGACGAAGGAGACAGGAAGGGAGCGGTGAAGGAGGAGAAAGAAGTCGCAGAAAGACTCAACAGGTTCTTCTCGTCTGTATTTACAAACGAAGACACAACCAACATACCGGAACCTGAACAAATCTTCAATGGAAATCAAGCAGAAAAATTAACATCCATGGAAATGAGCCTTGATGATGTACACAGGCAGATAGAAAAACTTAAAACTGACAAATCCCCGGGTCCGGACGAAATCCATCCCAGGGTTCTGAAGGAATTAAAGGAGGAGATAGCGGAACTACTGCAGCAAATTTGCAACCTATCCTTGAAAACAGGCATGATCCCGGAGGATTGGAAGATAGCCAATGTCACGCCCATCTTTAAAAAGGGATCAAGAGGTGACCCGGGAAACTACAGACCAGTGAGTTTGACCTCGGTTCCGGGGAAACTGGCGGAAGCACTGATTAAAGAACACATCGATGAACATCTGGAAAGAAACGAACTTTTGAAAACAACCCAACATGGTTTCTGCAGGGGGAGATCGTGCCTAACGAACTTATTGCACTTCTTCGAAGGAATTAACAAACGGATGGACAGAGGAGACCCCATAGACATCATATACCTTGATTTCCAAAAAGCCTTTGACAAGGTGCCTCACGAACGTCTACTCCGGAAACTGAAGAACCATGGAGTGGACGGAGATGTACATAGATGGATCAGAAACTGGTTGGCGGGTAGGAAACAGAGGGTAGAGGTGAAGGGCCACTACTCGGACTGGATGGGGGTCACGAGTGGTGTTCCGCAGGGCTCAGTGCTCGGGCCGCTGCTATTTAATATATTCATAAATGATCTAGAAACAGGCATGAAGTGTGAGATAATAAAATTTGCGGACGATACAAAACTATTTAGTGGAGCTGGGACTAAAGAGGAATGCGAAGAATTGCAAAGGGACTTGAACAAATTGGGGGAATGGGCAGCGAGATGGCAGATGAAGTTCAACGTTGAGAAATGTAAAGTATTGCATGTTGGAAACAGAAACCCGAGGTACAACTATACGATGGGAGGGATATTATTGAATGAGAGCAACCAAGAAAGGGACTTGGGGGTAATGGTGGACATGACAATGAAGCTGACGGCACAGTGCGCAACAGCCGCTAAGAAAGCAAATAGAATGCTAGGCATAATCAAGAAGGGTATTACAACAAGGACAAAAGAAGTTATCCTGCCATTGTATCGGGCGATGGTGCGCCCGCATCTGGAATACTGCGTCCAATATTGGTCTCCGTACCTTAGGAAGGATATGGCGTTACTCGAGAGGGTTCAGAGGAGAGCGACACGCTTGATAAAAGGGATGGAAAACCTCTCATACGCTGAGAGATTGGAGAAACTGGGTCTCTTTTCCCTGGAGAAGAGGAGACTTAGAGGGGATATGATAGAGACTTATAAGATCATGAAGGGCATAGAGAGAGTAGAGAAGGACAGATTCTTCAAACTTTCGAAAAATAAAAGAACAAGAGGACACTTGGAAAAGTTGAAAGGGGACAGATTTAAAACGAATGCTAGGAAGTTCTTCTTTACCCAACGAGTAGTGGACACCTGGAATGCGCTTCCAGAGGGTGTAATAGGGCAGAGTACAGTACAGGGGTTTAAGAAAGGATTGGACAATTTCCTGCTGGAAAAGGGGATATAGGGGTATAAATAGAGGATTACTGCACAGGTCCTGGACCTGTTGGGCCGCCGCGTGAGCGGACTGCTGGGCATGATGGACCTCAGGTCTGACCCAGCATTGCTTATGTTCTTATGTTCATGCCAAATTAAAACCAAATTCGAACCAAATTAGAAAGTGTCAGAGAAGATACTGGAAATACATGTATAACTGCCTTAAAAGCTAGAAGGAACTTGGTATGATAAGCGTTGTAAAGAAATGTACATGTGTTTCACTTTACAGCAAAGGAAAATCATAATAAGAAAAATCATAATAATACATAGCAAAATTTGTACAATAATTAAGATAATGATAGGGTAAATTAAAACATTAAATACGTGGTTTGCAGTGGGTGAATACCCAAAGAAGAGTTCCCAAACTGAGACATGAGCGTCTCGTAGCAAATTTTGTGCGATCTGTCCATTTTAAAAAGTGATAGTATGAATCACTTCTTTGGAAGGTTTCTTAAGTTGTTCAATGTAAGTATGGAGTTCAGTAAAGTTCAGCAGCTTGTGGAATGTCTCATTCCCCATACCAAGAGGTAGTGGATGTACAGCATATGAAATAAAGTCTGGAATGTCCATAGAATAGGTTAAATAGGTGGAATTGTACAGCAAAGCGTTAAGGTGGCTATATCCGATGAACAGGAAACATTGTGTACAGCATGTGTGTAAAAGTCTTTGCAGTCAGGGTGCAGGAAGATGAATTAGTCCAGCAGGAACTGGCAGTCTCTTTAAACTGGTTAGATGCACACTTGGGATGAAATGATGTTTGCACAGGATCTGATGTTTGCACAGGATCTTTCAGTCACTGGAATTTAGTGGTGTTGACCCTTGAGATGAAATGATGTCTGTGCATACAGGGGGGATTTGAAAAGAGTCCCAATATCATTCAGCAGCTGTACTCCAGTATGATCCAAATAAGAGATAGAAAATGAGAGAGAAACCATGTTGCCTGTACTGAATATATATATAGAGAGAGACCAGGTTGCCTGTACTGAATGTGGCAACATGTAACAATATTAATGCATTCACTTGGTATAGTTATGGCAAAAGAGAGGCAATAATCAGGTACTTAAGGTTCTTAATCAGACATTCCAAAAAGATATGTTTTTGTGTGCTGCATATAACTATTATGGCAATTCAGAGAAACCATAATTCTGTACTGAATGTATATATAAAAAAAATTATGTCAGAAATGTGTACTGAATCTAATGAGGACCATAGAATAAACACTGTATAGATATAGAATAAAACCTTTTCTTAAAAATATAACCCCTAACTAAGCTACATTTAGTATATGAAACAATAGATAAAAAGAACATTGCGCAATTGGGCTAGTTAAAAAAAAAATGGGGAAAAGAGCTCTAGAAATGGCCAACGTTATAAACTAAAACAAATAGACAAAAGACAGACCACATGACACAGACAACATAAAACACAAATGTTTAGGCATCCATCTGTCAAGTGTTCAGGGCTGAATTTAACTCTGCAAATAAACACATTGTTATAGAGAAAAAAACAAAACAGCAAAGATGAACACCTGAGTAGTACAAATAATGCATATCATAACCATCTCATATTCAGAAAAGGCACAAAGCTAATGTCTTCTTTGGAACGTCTCTATCTCTGCAGTGATAAAGAGGAACTAGAGAATGACACGGTGAAAAAATTGGTCCCCGTCACCGCCCCGTCCCCGTCTCACCATCCCCGTCACCGCCCCGTCCCCGTCTCACCATCCCCGTCACCGCCCCGTCCCCGTCTCACCATCCTCTTCACCGCCCCGTCACCGCCACTGCCACCCCATTCACCGCCCCGTCACCGCCACTGCAATCCCATTCACTTTTCTTTATTTACGTATAAAGGAAACATTCTTTAAAACTTAGTTAAATATTTGTTAATAACTATACAAAAACAAAACACGCAGAGAAAAAATTAATTAATATAAATTCCCTGACTTCCCTGCACTGTCCCCCCTTGAAGGTCTGTCCCCATCCTGAAAGCCTGATGCCCCCCCCCCGACGTCCGATACATCCCTCCCCCCGAAGGACCGCCGACTCCCCAACAATATCGGGCCAGGAGGGAGCCCAAATCCTCCTGGCCACGGCGACCCCCTAACCCCACCCCGCACTACATTACGGGCAGGAGGGATCCCAGGCCCTCCTGCCCTCGACGCAAACCCCCCTCCCCCCAACGACCGCCCCCCCCAGCTGACCCGCGACCCCCCTGGCGACCCCCACGACCCCCCCACCCCCCTTCCCCGTACCTTTGGTAGTTGGCCGGACAGACGGGAGCCAAAACCGCCTGTCCGGCAGGCAGCCAACGAAGGAATGAGGCCGGATTGGCCCATCCATCCTAAAGCTCCGCCTACTGGTGGGGCCTAAGGCGCGTGGGCCAATCAGAATAGGCCCTGGAGCCTTAGGTCCCACCTGGGGGCGCGGCCTGAGGCACATGGTCGGGTTGGGCCCATGTGCCTCAGGCCGCGCCCCCAGGTGGGACCTAAGGCTCCAGGGCCTATTCTGATTGGCCCACGCGCCTTAGGCCCCACCAGTAGGCGGAGCTTTAGGATGGATGGGCCAATCCGGCCTCATTCCTTTGTTGGCTGCCTGCCGGACAGGCGGGTTTGGCTCCCGTCTGTCCGGCCAACTACCAAAGGTACGGGGAAGGGGGGTGGCGGGGTCGTGGGGGTCGCCAGGGGGATCGCGGGTCGGCTGGGGGGGCGGTCGGAGGTTCTTGGGGGGGGCGGTCGTTGGGGGGGAGGGGGGTTTGCGTCGAGGGCAGGAGGGCCTGGGATCCCTCCTGCCCGTAATGTAGTGCGGGGTGGGGTTAGGGGGTCGCCGTGGCCAGGAGGGTTTGGGCTCCCTTCTGGCCCGATATTGTCGGGAAGTCGGCGGTCCTTCGGGGTGGGGGTGCGAGTGGTCCTGCCGGGGGGGGGGGATGTATCGGACGTCGGGGAGTCGGCCGGGCAAGAGGGCTTGGGCTCCCTCTTGCTCCGATCGCGGGTGCGGGTGGGAGCGCGTGCGAGCGGTCGTTCGGGGTGGGGGTGCGAGCGGTCCTGCTGGGGGGGTGAATCGGGCGTCGGGCGGTAAATAGCGGTTCCTAGAAGGGGGTACATTGGCCCGCGGGGACAAACCTGTTCACCGTTTCCGCGGTCGGTGAATGGCCTTGTCCCTGTCACCGCAGCGACTGCTAGTTTTCTTCCCCGTTTTCGGCGGTGACCCGCGGCTTAAATGCGGTGGCCGCGGGTAAACCGTCACCGTGTCATTCTCTAAGAGGAACCTTGGAAAACATTAGAAATATATTTGTGCCAAAATTGGTCTGGGATGGCTATGTATATATATCCAAACTGATGCTAAGAAAAAGAAAAAACATTTTAAATTAGCAGCAACCTCAAGGTCACTTAGAGCAAACTTTGTCCAAGTTCCATTCAAGCCGACCTGGACCACATGTCTGCCACCTGGGTCCCACTGCACTCGGAGGAATGGGCACTGCGGTGCAGAAGTCAGGTGCAGGCTAGATTTGTCTTCTTTCATCTGCACTGTTGTGTCCTGGCATTCAGAGGCAAGGGGCAAATTCCGAAAATCATTAGTCATGTCTAGGACAGAGAAAAATGCACATTTAGGGTTAAATTTCACAGTAATGTCAGAGTAAGAGGCTTCCACTGGTACAAGCTTTGAAATCTTAGTTAAGGCCCGAGAGTCTATAGTGAGCCTACTGGAGCTTCCTGATTTAGCATCTGACCAAGCTGGAGAGCCACTTGCTAAAGAGATAGGTCCACTCAGAACCCTCTCCTCCATCTTAGGAACCAGTTCTGTTGCTGGAGGAAGTACTGGAAGCTGTGTTTGTAGTTCAGGATCTTTGCCCTCAAAGAAAATTTCTGTGTACCTTTTCCTACAATCTTGTGCCCAAACTGAAAGATCTGCAGCCTCTGAGTGAGTTACACTACGATCATGCTTCTGCACTGGCAGGCAACATTGTGTGGCTAACTGCACAGGAATAACCTCGTGAACCAAAGGTTTAGAAGCATTAGGAATTCCTGTACCTAATACAAGACCAGCCACCTCAACAATTTCTTTGCCTGTATTCTCACTCGTGCTGGCAGTAGTTTCTACAATGTCTTTTATTTGTTCCTTTTGTGGGATAGACACACACTTTGAAGCTTTGTCATTTAGACCCTGAATCTCACAAATTTCCATATTTTTCTGATCTCCAGTAGGAGGCGCTCTATCTGTGAAACTGATTCTAGCCCCTGTATCAATCAATTTTAATTTATCCTGACCCTCTATGGTAGTATTAACATTGGGGCTGTCGGAAGTGTCCAAAATCAAAGGTGCCACATACCTCAAGCTGAATTCTGAGTCTGACATCTTTCCCTTATCCTGCATCTCCAAAAGTGAGTCCACAGGTAAGCGAAAGGAGTCTGGCTGGGCTGTGAAGGCCTGAGTCACCTTGGCATTCGGACACAGAGAGTCAGGACATCCCTATGGACTAGCACTGTTGTTCCTAGCTGTTAAATCACTTTTTATCCTGTCCAATTCTATCTGCATTGTGTGACGATCCTGTTCCCATTTCCTCTTCTCTTTTTCTAATGCTTCTGTCTGTGCTCTGAGCTCATGGAAAGGAATGTAAGTGGAGGCATTTCTGTAACTACCTCTGACATGCCCTCTATTTCTTGTGTGTGGTGTGTTCTTGTATTGGGGTGCTCCCTCAGCACGCCACCTTCTAGCTTCAGAGACTGAAATAATTTGAGCTAGCTGGGTCTTCCACACAGACCCAATCCTGAGCAGTAAAGTGTCAAAAGGCGTAGTTTTAGGGTCCTCCGAGAACAACAGAAGGTGTTTAGTAATCTCGGGAGATAATAATTCTAATAGGAATTCTTTATGTTCTCTCTGACCACAATCTGAGGAAATGGGCCAATGTTCATGTTCGTTAAGTACCGCGTTGATTACCCACACTCTATATGCAAACTGCTCTGGTGTATCACTTGGCAGGGGTGAAAGAGTTCTAAGTACTTGCAAAGAGGTGCAGCGAAATAGTTGTTCGATGCCCATCTTTACAAATTGGTATGGATGAACAAGAGATCCAAATTTATAATAATGTGGACCCAGGGCTAGGTGCATAAGCTTATCAAAATCTGCATTGTTCCTTTTGTATTTCCCTAGACCCCAGTGAATCAGTATGTCAGTAGCCCATTTGCACCATTCATTTATGTTAAAAGGCATAGGGCCCACTTTCTCCACTATTCTTTCAATGTCACTATCCTTCATATGTCCCTGCAGCACTACAGTTACTGGAGCTGTGTCACTTATAGGGGTACTATTGGTATTGCTCTGGCCTGGTAATGAATTTTCCTCACTTTCGTTTGTCGGTTCTTCTTCCTGTTCTACATCTGTAGCTAGTTTACCCTTTCTCTGACCTGCTACAAAAACTGTTTTCTGACTACATGGATTATATGGTGATGGTGGCACAGGTGCAGACGGCAGAATAGCCTGTCCCTGTGAGGCACATTTTGACTTTAAATACTTTAATTCTGCCTTGGCCTCTTCTAATTGTTCATTTACAGTTAAAAAGGAATTTGTGGCCTGAACAATTTGGGTTCTTAGCATGGATATATTAATTTGTGCCTCATCTAAGTCTTTGGACAGCTGACGGCACTGAGTGTTCAAGTCAGTATTATCTTGTCTTAGGCTAATAAGTCCTCTACATAAGCCCTGAATGAAAAGGCATTTGCGTTTATCTGTTTTCTTTCTAAACTCCTGAGAATGAGAAACCATTTGTTTCTGAATATCGTGCCATGTGTGTTCTGGAAAATTACCCTCATATGGACCCCCTTTCTTGTCAAAATATTTGTGTACAATATCTGTGAGTTCTTGAAAATCAAAAGGGTTCATATTTGAGGCTGCAGAAGTCTGCCTTGGTTCGTGGGCAGAGAGAATGGGCTTCTAAATGTCCCTGTCTGTGTGTAGCCTTTGAGATTGAAATGCTCCCACTTATGAAGGAGGGAGACTTTAGTTAATAGGTAGAAAAGCGAGGTAAAGCGTGTTAGGCAAGAGTCATTGGCATAAATAATACACTTATGCCCACACTTGCCCACACTGGTTAGTACCTGAAATTTACAGGCAGAAGTTTAGCAGGATAAAATATAGAAGAGCAGAGGTGTCAGCTGCCAGTTCCAGTCCAGTGTGCATTGGGCCTTTCACCAGGGCAGAGACTGACAAGAAATAGAATTAAAAGCACAAGGTAAAAAAAGTAAAAGTTATTAGTACAGATGTGGCATGTCTTAATTGAGTGACTGTTTTCACTTTGAACCCTGCTTTTCTTCAGAGCAGCTCAAATATTCTTACATGCAACACCCTAGCAAGCATATAATAGCAAATCATACAATGCAAACTGGCACAGGTAGACTACAAAGACTTTTGATAGTAAAATCTCACCAAATATAAAACCCAAAATATTACTGAAACTTTTCACAATTGTGTCATCCAGTCTAAAACAATTTAAGGGTTCCAAAAGGACTTTTGATTTCTATCTCACTCTGTCTATCAATCAAAATAGAAAGTCAATTGATATATAAAATCTCACCAAGTATAAAACCCCACAATATTACTGGAACTTTTCAACAGTGTGTCATCCAGTCTAACGTACAATCAATCTAAGGGTTTTGCAAGGACTTTTGATTTCTATATCACTCTGTCTATACATAATCCTATTGCACAGTGCATTAAAAAAAACTTAAATTCTACTTACCCAAATGAAATAATCAGGAAGGACCGAGACAAAGCCCCCAAAATGTCAGTTTTAATAAAATGTAAGGATGGTCGCACCCCCACAATGTTAGGTGGTAGGGGTTAAGTGAAATGCGCACTGACCAACGCCAGGTCCCAGGTTCAGTTCCCTCACCGATGACTCACCAGGAAGTAGAATCAGAGGCACAGCCAGAGGTTTTTGCATAAAGAATATATTATAGAAATAGTCTTATAGAAAAGCAATATTTATAATCATTACAATTAAGTAGAGAGTATTATACTTAAATAGAGAGCCCAGCAGTTCCCCTGCCTTACAGAGTCCAGAAGGAATTGAGTGTGAAGTTTCAGGGAAAGGCAGAGAGAGAGAGAGGGGGGGATGGGGTGATGTTTCGTGTTCCATAGATAAAGAGAAGGATAGACAGAGAGATAGAGAGAGCTCAAGAGAGAACCAGAGTGCCAAGCCAAGAGCCAAGAGATAGCTAGGTAGAAAGAGAGAGAGAGGGCCAAGACCCCTCTCCTGATAGCTCCATAGAAAAAGAGATAGATATTGATAGAACAGAGAGCAGGCTTTTATACCTTGGAATCTTATTCTGAATAGAGAAAATATTGTATCTCCCAGTATCTTTGTGTTTAGAACTTGCAAACTGTTTGAGACAATGGTTAATTTAATTGACAAAGGAGAGTGTGACATCTGCAAGCATGGTGATGGGATTAAGTCTCTGGCTTGATCTGTGCACCATTGTCCTAAGCACCCTCTTAATCAGACATTAACACCTTTTAGCTAGTCATGATGCAATCAGGGAAACTTAACACAGTCTCCCTGCCTTACAGAGTCTATCTGCATTCCCATGCCAGGGTCAGATTGATATAATTTCCCATAGGCTTTTGCTGACATAAGTAATGCCAACTAAAATGCTGAATGGTAGCAACAGCTAGGCTGACAGATGCCTCCTATGGGCTGGGTGCATGGGCACGTGAGTGTATGCATCCTGTAAGTCCAGGAATACTAGCCAATACTCGGGCTGTAACAGGGGCAAGACTGTACCCAGAGAGTGCATCTGGAATCGTTCCTTGTGTATGCACCTGTTGAGCTTGCAGAGATCCAGGATCGAGCGTTTGTCCTTGTCCATGGGGACGCGGGGGTTCCTGAAGTAAAAAACCCTTGGTGATCTCCTCTATTCGGCACCGCCTCTATTGATTCTGCCGAAGCAGGTCCTCTCCTTGCTGCAGGAAAATTGGGTCATCAGATGAAGGGTGCCCTGCCCACTCTGGGGGGCAGGAGTGGAGACGAATTCAGAATCCCTGCTTGATGATGCTGAGGACCCACTGGTCGATGGTGATCCTGGGCCAAGCCTTCGCAGACAATCTGATCCTGCTGGGCCAGAGGATGGTCAAGGTTCTGTTTTTGTTTTGGGGAGAGGGCTGCCCTTGGATGCCCCTGCCCCTCGGGCGGTGCTTGTTTGTGTAGCAGTTATGTTACTGTTGCGAGCACTGGGGCATGGACTGCTGCTAGTGTGGACTGTCTTGGTGGTGAGCTGGAGTCCCTGTTTTATTTTATTTATTTATTTTCTCTCAATGGCCTCCTGATAAAGCCGCATCTGGAACTGGAGCGCAGCAATTCGTGCGCTCAGCATTGTGCCCTCGAAGGTCTTTTTCCCTGTGGAATCCGGGGTTTTTCAGGTCTTTCCCTGACGGGGTGTTGGAGGGGGGGGTCGTGCTGCCCTGTTTCTCTTGAGCGCCAAGGCTACCGCAATGTCCTTGTATGGCTGATGCGGGTTGTCGAACCCCTGGGCCGGAAAGATCTGGTACTTCAGTCCCAGTTCCCTTGATGTTGGTTGCCCTGAAGAGGGAGTCTGCCAAATTTCCTCTCTGCAGTTGTCACAACCCTAGCCTTAGGGCTAGGCTTGTGACAGTCAAATCTCCTCCAAATCCTTCCCTTCTCTTGAAAAGGGCTGATCACTGCAGCAGGCTAAGTTCTGATAGACAAACAGGGTCTCTGTTTCCTTTGAAACCTCAGTCTACAGAATCCCAGGGAGTAGAAGAGGAGTGGGAGAACAGCCTGTTGCAGAGGGAGGAGACTTATTCAGAAGGACAGCCCAGGAGTCAGTGTCAGAGAACATCTAAGGAGCCTCTGCTGGGGCCAATTAAGGCTAAACTGAGAGGCCAGCAGAAACAGCAGGTTAGCCCTCCCCCTTCCAGGTCAGGGCGTGGCCATCTCAGAGCATTAGAGGCTGTGCTGAGGAATAACAAGTCAGTCTTCCCTGGGTCAGCCCAGGAAGCAGTCTCCAGGGACTGGGCTCCTGACTTTCCTATAAATGAGGATGTTGAAATGGCAGAGGTTTCCACTGTTCCTGGGGTGAACCAGCCAGCTTGCCAGGAAGCCATGGAATTTATGGACACGGCAGAAGAACCAGATGAAACACAGATGGACCAAAGTTAAGTTGAATTACCTTTTTGACTGTTTGCTTTTGGAACCTTGTTTTCTCTGGGTTTGTGGGGAAGCACCAGTCAAGGGCTGACAGCATGAGCAGTGCTGAGCTAACTGCTGCAGCTGTACCTTAGGCTGGTAACAGAGAGGAAAAGTGTGGAGTTTTTGTACATTTTTTCCTTTTGTTTTTTTTTTTGCCTATTTTTGGTAAATGAATGTATGGACAAGGAAGTAGTGGGGAGAATCCACAGAATATCCTCAGGGAGGGATCGTGGGGCCAATTTTGTTGGCAAGCTTTTTGCTAAGGTGGATTCAGCTACTCCCCTCCCCCACCAACTGTTTGTTAGGTTGGCTGGGGAAGGCCTGTTAAGTCAGGCGTAGGCAATACATTCATCAGAGTGTGTAAGACATTTGGGAATAACCAGCAGAAACACTGGGTGTTCCAGGAGCCGTATTACTTTGTGCCCTTTTTGGACTGTGAGACTGTGAGGGCAAGGCTACAACGGTACCATTTTAAACTTACCTGCCAGAAAGGTGTATAGGCTATGTTTTTGCAAGCCTGGTTTTTTCTTTGTATTGATTTAATTCAAAGACTAAGACTGTAGCAATTGCTACTTTAGGAATAAAGTCAGACACAAGTTACTCTGAATCTTTATTGTTCCTGACATTTATTTTGCTTGTTATTATGATGAAAGCCAGCAGGACCTTCAACATCCTTTGAAGGCACGGCGAGTTCGGCGTTGGTGAGCATTGACCGGTGGTCTGTTACAAAACCCGGCACCGGCAGGCTCACAAATGGTATCAGGAGTGGGATCTTTACTGCCTCCTGCTGGACATATTGATGAACTCTGAATTTTGGGAAAAAAAAAAAAAAGCGTTTTTGGTTTTTTTTTTAGTTTGTTTTGTTGTTCCTGCATTGAAGCTGTTTGTTCGGAAGGACTCTTCTGGTGGCGGCCGCTGAAAGGGACGAGTCTTCCGGGTAGGACTCCCTGAAGGAAGCAGTCGGAGGACGAAGCTGTGGGGACCGGAACTTACCTGTGCTGGACCTGTTCCGGAAAGTGGCCGATAAAGGACCAGACCCGAGTTCCGGAGGAGCAAGCCGTGCGGAGAACGACTGGAGGCCAAGGAGGCCTAACAACCAAAGGCGCAGACTCACCCAGACTGCTGGTAAGAGTACCTAAGCTAAAGGGTGAGGGGGAACTGCAGCCTTGGCCAGTCTGTCCTGTGGTTCCGCACTTGGATTTGTTTTTTTTTGTTTACTTCTGTTACAGAGCCGGGGAAGATGGATCAGCAACAGTTGATGGCATTCCTCGCTGTGGATCGGCAGAAGCAGAGCGAGGACCTACAGGCAGTCTTAAAAGCCAATCAGGACCTCTGGTATCGGTCTCAAGAACATTCTAGGAGACAACATGACGAGATGGTCATAGCAATGGGCGAGCAGACCAAGGCGCTGACCCAGCTATTGCAACAACCCTCGTCGACTACAGGTGGTGATCCTGGACTGAGTTATGTGCAACAACCAGCGGTAGGAGCTAATCCTCTTTCTGTTATGAACTTATGCAAGATAACACCTGCAGATGCACCAGATGAGTTCCTAAGTGCATTCGAAAGGGTAGCTACCGCAGCTGGTTGGCCACAGGGACAGTGGGCCGTCCGACTTTTGCCATGCCTTGCCGGGGAAACTCTGGCGGCATTTCAAACGTTGAACCCAGAGCTGGCTAATAATTACCAGGCAGTTAAAACCCATATTTTGGAATATTTAGGTTTTACCCCAGAGCATTACAGGCAAAAGTTCAGGACCACAATAATGAAGGATAGAGAAAGGCCTAAAGCCTTAGTACAAAAACTATCCAAGTTAGCAGAGAGGTGGTTGCACTCTTGGTTAGGCGACCCTAGAGCTCTGTTTTTAGAGATCGTTAGAGAGCAGTTTCTGGAGTCAGCCCCGAAGAATTTACGAGGCTGGGTCCGGAGACAGGGATGCAAGAACCTTGCCCAAGCTCTGGAAGTGGCTGAGGCGTACTTAGACGCCCAGGACATAGTTGAGGAGGATAAAACAACCTCTGCTCAGAGCTTGGAGAAGGGGAAGGCAGGGCGGCCTCAGGGCCAAACTCACAAAACCACTGGGTATCCCAAACCCAAGGAGGCCTCGCAAAAGGAAGGTTTCCGATGTTTTCGGTGTGGGAAATCGGGTCATACCCAGAGATTTTGTAGAGAAAGGAAGGATTTTGTGGTGACCCAAGGGAGCAACAGTAATATTCCCGAGGAATACCGAGTGGCGGTTTCTGTAGCAGGGAGGGAAGTCTCTGCCCTGGTAGACACGGGAGCCGAGCAATCGGTGGCTTCATGTCAGCTATGGAACCAGCTGGGAAAGACCCAGAACTTGGAGAGTAAGGTGGAAAAGGTCCCCATTACATGCATTCACGGGGAGTCCAGGGAGTATCCCCTCTGGCCTGTGACTGTAGCTTATAAAGGGGAGAGGACACGCATTCAGGTAGCGGTCTTGGACTCTACCCCTTACCCCTTGATCTTGGGAAGAGACTGGTTAGGCCAGACTCAGGCAAGATCCCTGGGAGGAAGCTGGAACCAAGGGAAGAGGGGAAAATGTGTGTTAGGAGATAAGGTGGAAAGTAAAAGGACCGCCCCGGTAGGGAGGTGGCGTCAATTCAGAGGGCCAAGACCAAAGGGGTGGTGTCCCTCTATTCGTTGGGCCCCTCTTTCTGATAGGGCCTTGGCACCAACCCGAGCCTATGCTAGGGCAGCGGGGTTCGATCTTTATGCTGCCCAAACTCAAACTATTCCAACTAGAGGCAGGGCCTTAGTAATGACAGACATCCAGGTGTCACCCCCGCCAGGTTCCTATGTTAGGATAGCACCACGGTCAGGGTTAGCCCTGGAGCACGCATTGGACGTCGCTGCAGGTGTAATTGACCCTGATTTTAGAGGCAATCTGGGGGTACTGTTAGTGAACCACGGGGATACTGACTACAGCATTCAGGTGGGGGACCGTATTGCCCAAATGGTGTGTGAAAGGATGTGGCACGCCAAGTTGGAACGACGGGAACGGCTCCCTGACACCAAGAGGGGACAGAAGGGGTTCGGGTCCACAGGAGATAGGGCCCAAGGATCTCTAACTGGTCCTGATTCCTCAGGTGCCGATAAGGGGAGTCCTGAGGAAGCAACCCTGTCCGCAATACGCGCTGAAATATTAGCCCTAAGAGGAGAATTAGGGACAGTGCAACAAAAGTGGGAAACGAACTTAAAGTCCCAGGCGGAAGCCAGTTTCCTATCATGGAAGGATCCACTGGACCGGGCTAATGAGAAGTCCAGAGAGGAGACTTTAGCCCAGTGCCAGCGGGAATCTGAATGTCTTAGGAAGCTGCTAGACCAGATGAACGCACAGTTGAAGCAAGTTAAAGGGCAGATTGAGGAGAGCCAAGCCCAACAGCAAGCAGTCCAACACAGTGTGGGTGAGATAAAAACATTGTGTGGGGAACTAGCAAAGGACCAGGGGCGTACGAAGAGTTGGGCTGAACTACAGCAAGCTCAGGGGGAGCAGCTGGAACATCATGCCCAACATTTTGAACGGGTTGTAGGAACATTTAAAGAAATGGAACAAGAGATGAATGACATACATCAGCAAGTCACTCAAATGAAAAAGGAGGAACTAGGGGGAATAACCAATGTTATATCAGCCCTAGCGAAACGAGTGGATGGGTTGGAAAGGGTAGAGAACGATGATAGGGTAACCTCAGAGACAAGATATGAGACCCCTGTATTGCAGTGGCCCGATGATTTCATGGACCCTGACCCACCACCCATCAGTCAGGGGAAAAAGATTAATAAACCCCGTAGGCGTTATTGATCGCCCAGGCAAAATGAGCACTAATGTGGATAGCCTTTCCAGAATGCAAGAGAGTGGTAAATCTACTCCAAAAGCTAGGGATGTTCAACCCTTAAAGGTGAGGGTATGTCACAACCCTAGCCTTAGGGCTAGGCTTGTGACAGTCAAATCTCCTCCAAATCCTTCCCTTCTCTTGAAAAGGGCTGATCACTGCAGCAGGCTAAGTTCTGATAGACAAACAGGGTCTCTGTTTCCTTTGAAACCTCAGTCTACAGAATCCCAGGGAGTAGAAGAGGAGTGGGAGAACAGCCTGTTGCAGAGGGAGGAGACTTATTCAGAAGGACAGCCCAGGAGTCAGTGTCAGAGAACATCTAAGGAGCCTCTGCTGGGGCCAATTAAGGCTAAACTGAGAGGCCAGCAGAAACAGCAGGTTAGCCCTCCCCCTTCCAGGTCAGGGCGTGGCCATCTCAGAGCATTAGAGGCTGTGCTGAGGAATAACAAGTCAGTCTTCCCTGGGTCAGCCCAGGAAGCAGTCTCCAGGGACTGGGCTCCTGACTTTCCTATAAATGAGGATGTTGAAATGGCAGAGGTTTCCACTGTTCCTGGGGTGAACCAGCCAGCTTGCCAGGAAGCCATGGAATTTATGGACACGGCAGAAGAACCAGATGAAACACAGATGGACCAAAGTTAAGTTGAATTACCTTTTTGACTGTTTGCTTTTGGAACCTTGTTTTCTCTGGGTTTGTGGGGAAGCACCAGTCAAGGGCTGACAGCATGAGCAGTGCTGAGCTAACTGCTGCAGCTGTACCTTAGGCTGGTAACAGAGAGGAAAAGTGTGGAGTTTTTGTACATTTTTTCCTTTTGTTTTTTTTTTTGCCTATTTTTGGTAAATGAATGTATGGACAAGGAAGTAGTGGGGAGAATCCACAGAATATCCTCAGGGAGGGATCGTGGGGCCAATTTTGTTGGCAAGCTTTTTGCTAAGGTGGATTCAGCTACTCCCCTCCCCCACCAACTGTTTGTTAGGTTGGCTGGGGAAGGCCTGTTAAGTCAGGCGTAGGCAATACATTCATCAGAGTGTGTAAGACATTTGGGAATAACCAGCAGAAACACTGGGTGTTCCAGGAGCCGTATTACTTTGTGCCCTTTTTGGACTGTGAGACTGTGAGGGCAAGGCTACAACGGTACCATTTTAAACTTACCTGCCAGAAAGGTGTATAGGCTATGTTTTTGCAAGCCTGGTTTTTTCTTTGTATTGATTTAATTCAAAGACTAAGACTGTAGCAATTGCTACTTTAGGAATAAAGTCAGACACAAGTTACTCTGAATCTTTATTGTTCCTGACATTTATTTTGCTTGTTATTATGATGAAAGCCAGCAGGACCTTCAACATCCTTTGAAGGCACGGCGAGTTCGGCGTTGGTGAGCATTGACCGGTGGTCTGTTACAAAACCCGGCACCGGCAGGCTCACACAGTCCAGAAGGTTCTTGTGGACTGGAATCGCCAACGCCTGCCTGAAGTAGTTCAAGCATTGTAGTAATCTGTCTTGGGTACTGGTGGTCCTCCCATGTGGATCTTGAGAAAGGCTGTGAGTTTCTGGAGGAACTTGGAGTGAGTCCTCGTTTGTGGATTTTTGTTTGTTTTTTTTGGTTATTTAGGGCATTGGGGGGAATGTTGCCCGCTGAGAGAGGAGTTGGGTCAGCAGGAGGATTAACTGTTGCTGCTGGTCCCACCCCTGGTGGTTTGCAGGTTCATGTGCTGCTCCACTTGACTGGTTGGGTGGCTCCATGCACCCCGCCGACTTTCTCTGTCCTTCTTGAGAGGGGGGGTGAGCCTGCAGAGAGGGGGCAGGATGCATCCCTTCATCTGTGCCAGTGATCCTGGCTGTGTTTCCCACTGTGCCTGGAGGCAGAGAAAGAGGAGTGATGATTTCTCCTGTGTGGGCTTCTCCTGCTGTACTGCCTATTGTATATTAAACTGTACAGCGCTGCATATGCCTTTCAGTGCTATATAAATCATAAATAGTAGCAGAGTCCCTCCTGCTGGCTGTGAGCTGAGGAAAAACACTCTTGCCTGGGTATCTGAAGTGCAGTGAACAGCTCTTTAGGCTGAGGAGTTTCAAACCCCCACCTTTGGGGAGGCGTGGTCTGACATGCTGCATCACTGATGACATCAACACCACCCTTTGTGAAGAGTTCCCCGGGACTGCCCCTGTTGCCGGGGAAGAAGGAAAAGCCTGTGTTGCAATTGGTTGCCAGCGGTTTCCATCATGGCTGGTTGAGGAGGGACACTTCTGGGATAGCTTACCCAGTGCCCTGCCCAGTCTGAGCTCCGAGCTTAATGAGCTTAATGTGAAAGGCAGACTCCTCGTTCCCGACATGAGGGGGGGGAGGGGGGGAGAGGTCTGTATTGCAGACTCTGCAGGACCCAAAAGAGGGAATGAAGCATCGAGTTTCTTTTTTTTCAGAATGGGGGGAGATTGCAGGGAGGAGGGACACCCACTGCCCTGTACAAGCTGAACTCTGGAGCAGCATGTATCCTGCTGGTAGGAGAGGTCTGCAGGTCCCCCAGAGCGAAAGAAGCATGGGAGATTCTTTCTCCTTATGTTCAGATTGGGAGGAGGGCGGGGCAGAGCCCTCGGGGCTGCAAAAGATTATCAGAAGTTTTCCCAAAAGCAACAGATATATCTTACCTTTGGGGCTGGAGGGGGAACCCTGATCGGCTGCCTGCAGAGGCTGGCTGTACGCGGCAGCATGCAGGGACTCCGGGAGAGATCTCTCAGTCTGGAGGGCGACAACCCTGATCTGCTGCCTGCAGGGGCTGGCTTTACGCGGCAACATGCAGGGACTCCGGGAGAGATTTCTCGGTCTGGTGAGACCCCTATCGGCTGCCTGCAGGGGCTGGCTATATGCGGCAGCATGCAGGGACTCGGGGAGAGATTTCTCTGCCGGGCCGGGTGCAGACGGGGGGATTAGCTGAGCCAGGGCATCCTGGAGGCTCTTTACCGCTGTAGTTTGTGGATCCCCCGCTGCTGCATTCCGATGAAGATGGCTGCTGGAGGAAGATTCTCGGGCCTCACTTCTCTTCATGAAGTCTCTCAGTACCCTCTTCCTTAGCTTGCGTGCATGTGGAGACAGGTGGGCACAATGTAAGCACCAGGCAGCGGACGCACAATTCATGAGGATCCAGTGTACTCATCCTTTTTCTGCATCCCGGACATTTCTTTGATGTTTCTGGCATCTTCAAGATGGTAAGTAGAAAAAGTCTTGATGGTAGAAAAGTTGTAATGGAGAGCTGTAGAAAATCCGACCGATGGGAACGGGCGGAGACTAAAGACTGGGGATTAGGGGGAAGCAGCGGGAAATGGGTAGGGCTCGGGCATTCCCAGTGGGGCCCGGGCACTGTACGTGCTCAGAGAGAGAGAGAGAGAGAGAAAAAAAATCTCTCTGAGCTATTGCAGAGCTTATCCGCAAATTGGGAGCTGTTGGGATAACACTCATATGTGGCTGACTCATCCTGCTTGCTCTAGGAGAACCTAGATATACAACCGTGCTGCACAGGAATACCCAGTAACTGTTCAAACTCGGACAACTGATATAGAGCGGGGTCTTCCACCCCAACCTTCATAAGATAATTTTTCACTTGTAAATAAGGAAACAAGTCCCCCGCTTCCAACTGATAGAGAGACTGAAGCACTGGAAATACTCATATGGAGTCCCCCTCCAAGAATTGGCCAAAGTACTGCAGCCCTTTCCTCTCCCACCTCCTGAATAACCCCCCTCCCTACCCGGTACAAAATCAGATGCCCACCGCAGAGAAAGATGATGTACCCCCTTACCCTTGCCCAGCAGCTTCGAGCAACCCCTTTCGAGACCCGCAACATCCACCTAGTAAAGGGATTAGTGATAGCCAACAAATCTTTTTCCTCCATATCCCCCCACATCAAAGATCCCAGGGTCCGCTCTCCATCAGAGCCCTCTAGCACACCCTATTCTACCAGTACCCACAGCTTCCTAGGGACTTCATGCCATTCCACCCCTGTCTGCAGCTGCACCACATAGTAATAATGTTCTAAATGAGGAATACCCAGCCCCCCCTCTGCCTTAAATTTAAACATGGCAACCTGAGCTACCCTGGAGTGTCTACCACCCCACACAAAGTGTAGCAGGCTTCTATGCCAATGCTGAAAATACTGTTTGGGAATTTCAACAGGCTAAACTTGGAAGAAATACAAAAATTTAGGTAAAATCATCATCTGAACTACCTCTATTCGCCCCAGCCAGGAAACATATAGCTTATCCCAACGTGCCATATCCCTAATCAGGGCCGCAACAAAAGGAACATAATTAAGCTGAAACAATGACTGCCAATCCACCCCCCAATTGAATACCCAAATATCAGATAGGTCCCTTAATCCACCGGAAAGGAACTGCCTTCTTAATCCCCAGAATGGTAGAGTCTGGTACCGAAATATTCAATATCTCCGTTTTAGTTAAATCACCCTTGAACCCAGACAGCGCTCCAAAAGCCAACATACACTCCTGAAAGGTCTTGAAGGAGCTCACCTACCCTTCCACAATAGCCAGGATATCGTCAGCAAAGAGAGACAATTTATGCTCATACTCCTGAATAGGCACCCCCCGCAGGGCCACCATCAGGGCAGTACTACCAGTCCTGCATTCAGGGGCCCGGAGCTGACAGGGGGCCCGGGCTCCCCAGTGTTCTCCCCAGCGCTTTTCAGCCAGGCGCAACGCCCAGCAAATTTAGATGCCCGCCCGGCTGTCATCTGCCGAATCCTGCTGCCACCACTGCTTAATGCGCAGCCTGAAGAGCCGCCGAAAAACCCGCCGGACTTTAAACAAAAAAACCCCCAGCAAGCGACTCGAACCCGGCTTCCCTCCGAAACCGGAAGTTACGTCGGGGGGTGGGGGTGGGGGTGGGGGTAGAGAAGAGAAGCCGGCACGGACCATTAGAGCCCTGGAGCATGCGGGAGATAGGCCAGCCTCGGAGGGAAGCTTACTTACTCTTGCTTACTTCGGGCCTTTCTCGCTGCCGGGTCCTGTTAACTGATTTATTTAGTTTGTATGGTGTTTAGTTTGTCCAATTATATGTGAGACCACTATCTAGTGGTTTGTTTTTTTAAAATTGTACATCGCTTAGAAAATTTGTATAAGCGATTCATCAAATGGTAATAAAACTTGAAACTTGAAACTTGAACTTTCTGCGAGAAAGGCCCGAAGTAAGCAAGAGCAGCAAGTTGTAAACTTCCCTCTGTCACTGCCCTTTGGGAGATAGGTCAGCGACCAAGGGAAACTTGCAACTTGCCTTTGTCTGTAGCGAATCTACCGGGTATGTGAGACGGGGGGGGGGGGGAATGGTACCCAGTGGGGGGAGGGGGAAGAGAAATACTGCTGCACCCATTTGGGGAGAGAGAGGGAAGGAGAAGGAAGATCAGGAAAAGGAGGAAAGAGATGCAAAGACCATGGGAGGGAGGGAAAGGAGATACCATACCATGGAGTGGAAGAGAGAGATGTCAGGGCATATGGGGGGGGGAAGCAGGGCCAGATTAAAGGATAGCCCAGTAGGCACAGGCCTAGGGCCCGAAATAGTCAGGGGGGGCCTGCCAGTGCTGTGCTTTGGGGCCTCACCCTTGCTGGATTCGCTGGCAGCAGCAGCAGCCTCATCATCATCCCGGGCGACCCCCAACCCGATCCGACCCTCCTATCTCTCCCTCCTTCCCTCATCAGTGACGTGCCATGGGGAATCGCGGCAGGAGAAAGCCCTGAAGCAGCCTGCTTAGAGTAGAGCAGTGCTGTTTAGAGTCTCGTGATGGGAGGGAGGGAGAGATAGGAGGGTCGTGGGGGGGAGAGTAGCAGTCTGCCCCAGGTGTTCGACCTGGCGTCATGAACTTCTTCGGCTAGCATCAGCATTTACAATGCACTGCTGTTGCCAGCTTCAGGCCTTCCTCTCTGCCGGGTCCTGCCTACTTCTGTTTCCATGAAGGCAGGACCCGACAGAGAAGAAGGCCCGAAGCTGGCAACAGCAGCGAATTGTGAATGCTGCTGCCTGAAGAAGCTCATGACACCAGGTCATGGGTGACAGAAGGAGGAAAGGGAGCAGAGGGGGAGAGCCTTGCTGCACCCAACTGGAGGGAGAAATAAGATGAGGGAGGGAATGAAACGAGATGCCAGGGCATGGAGGGAAGGAGGAAAGTATGCCAGACCAAGGGAAAAGGAAGGGGGAAAGGAAGAAGGAGATGTCAGAGCATGGAGGGGGAGGGAGAGATGGAAGGAAAGGAGTGAGATGCTAGAGAATCAGGGAAGGGAAGATACCAGACTGAGGTGTGAAGGAAAGAAAGGAGAAGAGAGAGATGCCAGAGCATAGGGGATGGGGTGGTGACAGAGAGAGAAAAATGGAGAGGTGGCAGAGCTGAAATCAATTATGTACAAAGGAGAAGAGAAGGGGCACAGGATAGACAGTTTATTGAAGGAGCATAAAAAGAGGGAAGATGCCATATGGAACGGGGAGAGGGCAGACAGTGGATGGAAGGGGCTGATGCTGTATGGAAGACAGAGCGGACAGATGCTGGCTAGAAAGAAGAGTGAAGACAAGATGATTAAAGCAAAAATGACAAAAGGTAGAAAAAATTGTTTTGTTGCTTTATGTAGAATCAAGTAGTATTGTATCTATTGATTAAAGTTTATAAATAGGAAATGGAAATAAGGCAGTTTTTTGGGGACTAAACCCCTTTCCTCAGGTCAGGACAGGATACCATAACAGCAGGGGTGCCCAAATGGTCGAGCGCGATCGCAAAGGCAATGTGAGTCGATCGCGTTGCCTTGGCAATCTTTTTCTTCCTGCCTCCCTGAGCCAGGCCAGGCGCATAGAAGTGCTGGACTCACAAGACTTCACTTCCGACGTCAATTTTGACGTCAGAGAGGAAATTCTGGGCCAGCCAATCGCTGCATGGCTGGCCTGGAACTTCCTTTCCATCGTTAGAATTGACATCAGAGGTGAAGTCTTGTGAGTCCGGCGCTTGTACATTCCTGGCCTGGCTTGTGGAAGCAGGGAGAAATCGGCATGGTGACTTAGGGGGCAGGGAAAGAATCGGGGAAGTGGAGAAATTGGCGCGATGGCTTGTGGGGCAGGGGGAGAGAGAAAGAAAGAGAGACAGAAAGAAAAGGGGAGGGGCAGAAAGAAAAAAATATTGGATTTATAGTCAGAAGAAGGAAGTGCAAACAGAGACTCATGAAATCACCAGACAAAAAGGTAGGAAAAATGATTTTATTTTCAGTTTAGTGATCAAAATGTGTCTGTTTAGAGAATTTATATCTGCAATAGCGGTTTTTAGCGCAGGGAGCCTATGAGCATCGAGAGCAGCACAGGGCATTCAGTGTATCTCCCTGCTCTAAAAACCGCTATTGCGATTTAGTAAAAAGGGAGGGGGTATATTTGTCTATTTTTGTATAGTTGTTCCTGAGGTGACATTGCATAGAATCGTCTGACTTGATCTCTTTGAAAACCCGCGGAATATAAATGATAATTAACATTTTCTCTGCATACAGTGTGCTTTGTGGTTTTTAAAAAAATGTTATTGTTGGTAGATCATTTTGACTTGGTCATTTTAAAAGTAGCTCGCAAGCCCAAAAAGTGTGGGCACCCCTGCTGTAGAGCCATTTCTTGTATGACTGGATGAGCTATATTTATCTTTTTTTTAGTTGTTTAAATTCATGCAGAAATAAATGGCTAGATTGAACCTAATGACTTCATTAACGCCTGTCCCTTTTTTAAACTTCTATACCATTTGAAAGAGGGCATATACTTCTTAAATTTAGTAAAAATATTCTGGCACAAGTGTCAAACCTTAAAAAAGGAAGTCATATTGAGCATTGGAAAATAATAATAATAATTAACTAATAAAAATAGGGCTCCTTTTACTAAGTTACGATAGTGGCTTTAGCGTACGCCACGCGCGCTAGATGCTAACGCCAGCATTGAGCTGGTGTTATTTTTCCCACGTAGAGCAGGGGTTTGTGCGCGCTAGACATATGTTAGTTTAGAATAGATAGGTATAGATTAGTTTAGTTTAGGTTAGGTTAGGGCCCTGCTGAAAGAGTCTACCTTGACGTGGTTGCAGGCTTACAAATCTTTTGGTCAAAGAGTGCGGTGACAGAGAAAAGTATGTGTGTATTCGACCCATGGAAGAAGGTGGGTGCGTGGGGGGCCCAATAGGATTGCTCAGTAAGGGGCCCAGAAATTTCTGATGGCGGCCCTGACCCCCCGTATTTTATTCGACAACTGAATCTTCTGTGCAAGTGGTTCGATCACCAAAGCTAAAAGCAGCAGTGACAGTGGGCAACCCTGCCTCATCCCTCTCCGAAGTTCAAAGGGAGTGGAATAAACCCCATTGATCTTAACACATGCCATCGGCGAATTATACAAGGACATAATCCAAGATACAAACCGGGGCCCCAGCCCCATATGTTTAAGCACAGCCACCATAAATCGCCAGTCCATGCAGTCAAAAGCCTTCTCAGCATCCACCGCCACTGCCACACATGCTGCCCCACTTTGTCTGGCTTGCCATACTAAGTTGAAAACCTTGCGGATCCCATCAGCCGCCTGCTTCCCCCCTATAAACCCCACCTGATCTGGATGGATAAGTGCAGGCATATGGGCTGCTAATCTATCCGCCAATACCCGAGCCATAATTTTAGTATCTATGCTCAGCAATGAGATCAGTTGATAACTTCCACATTGCATACCATCCTTCCCGGGCTTAGACAGAATTGTTATCTCCACCAGCCGCATGAAAAAAGGCAATTGTGCTTCATCCCGCAGATTATTATACACCTGCACCAACAGAGAAGCCACCAGGGTCGACAGCTTTTTATAGAACAAGCCCGTAAACCCATCCAACCCCGGAGACTTCCCTGACTTAAGATGTCGAATCACTGTGCACACTTCCTCTAGAGTTATATTAGCATCCAAACCCTGAGCTTCTGGCTCAGACAATGAGGCCAGTCCCAAATCCGATAAATACCTCCCAATTTCTTCTGCAGAGCCCTGACTCTCCAGAGTATAAAGCTCCTGATAAAAGTCCTGGAAGCGCTTATGGATGGCCACCTCAGCTGTCATCATCAGGCCCGACCGATCCTTTATAGCCATAATATTAGATTTGGTTTATTGAAGCTTAAGGCGATGCACCAATAACCTCCCTGCCCTATTCCCAGACTCAAAGAACCGGAGGCGAAGTCTCTCCAAGTTAAATTGGATCTCCAAATCCTCCAACTTCCCCAGCTCCTCCTGAACTTCTTTAATCCATAACCGAATGGGAGTCCCCCTTGAACCGCTTATGTTGGTCCACCAACTATCTCAAGGTCTCCCACAGATCTTGCTCCTTTTTCAATTTAGTCCTGTTCGTATGGGCCGCCAGAGAAATTAGCTCCCTCTAAGTACAGCTTTTAAACTTTCCCAGATCGTTGTCGTAGAATACTGATTAATATTATTATGCACCAGAAAATCTAGGATAACCTCAATTTTACGCACCACTAAGGGATCTCGCAGCAAACTATCATTCAATCTCCAGTAGCGGTCCCCAACCTTAGAGGCCCCCCACCTCACATCCATCCAAATGGGAGCGTGATCCGACCACCCTTTATCTTCAATGCGGGAATCCACCAGCCGCCCCCCCCCCCCACCTTTATCTAAATATAACATATCAACCTGGTATACACACCATGGACCAGGGAATAATGAGAATAATCCTTTCCCTGCCAGTGTTGGGAACGCTGTCCATCTACAATATTGAGGACTTCCACAAAATGTCGCAAGTGCTGCCTATCCAATTGAAGCCTTTCCCCCTCCAACCCCGTAGAATTCCAGTCAGGGTCCACCACCAAATTAAAATCCCCTCCCACTATCACCGAGCCCTGCTTCACCTGCAGTACCTTGGCCAAAACCTCCTCAAAGAACTGATCCTGCTTGGAATTAGGGGCGTAGAGATTAACCAGGGTAACCAGTTCCCCATTAATCCTTCCCACCCAAATAACCCATCTCCTCTCCTCATCCCGCCAAATCTGCTCCAGTATAATCTGGAGATGTTTGGCAAACAAGATGCCCTGCACCGCCCTCTTCCACTCCTTCTTATTAGAAGCCCACACTCTATAGGGATATTCCCTTTATTGAATCAGCTTCTCCCCAGGTTTCACAAAATGCGTCTCCTGTATAAAGCTGACATTAATCCGAAGCCTCTTTAACTCTTTCAGTAACAGCTGCCTTTTACGGGGCATATTAAGGCCCTTAACATTGATACTACCTACCCACAATTTATCACCCCGCATTTCAAGCACAAAAAAAAACCCTTGCCTGTCCCCCCTACCCTCCTCATCCAAAGCCTCCCAAAGACAATCCTGCTGTGACCTGTCCACCCCCCTCCCCAACATCTCCCCCTCCCCATCCAACCCACCCTCATGGTCTCCTACTCCCCTCCATGACTCCATGTGACCCCACCAAATCCCATGTCTCCCACCTCCTTCCCCCTCCCTCCACTTGCCCACGTGCAGCATACATCCCACTCACTCCCCCCATAGCAGAAGCCCCTCACATCCAGCCCCAGTCACACACCAAATGCAAAACCAGAAGGTCCATAACATTGCTATGTCCCAGGATGGCTAAAGACAGCCCTGCAGGAAACCGCCACCACAAGCTCCTCTCCACATCAGGTATCAGGGCGACCTTCTCTGCTCCCAGCTGGCTCCTACGAATCACGACTGCCTGATCCCCGCCTCCGGGACCTTGTCGAACTCTCCCTCCAGCGAAACTTCTCTAGCTGTTGAGTCGTTGGCTTTCCCAGGATAGGATCCTCCGCACTGACCATCCCTTCTTTCCTCCGCAGCGCTCCTGCCTCCGCCACAGTGGTCACCCTCTTATGGGCTCCGTTGAAGGTAATAAGGAGCCCAAAGGAAAACAGCCAACGATAACATAGGTTTTTCCGCTTCAAGATCGCCGCTATTGGGCAAAACTCTCTCCTCTGCTGCAGGGTAATAGCGGACAGGTCTTGGAATACCTCCACTTTGTGGGACTTCCACTTAAAAGTGCCCAGATCCCTGGCTTTGCACACCAGTTTATCCTTATCCTCAAAGTTGTGCCTCAGCGTGCGGTGCGCACAATCTACCTTCAGCACCCCAATAGATTCATTCGCAGCCTCAGCCGAGGAGAAGACGGATCGATATATCTCTTGTACCACCTGGATGACATCAGAGTAATCTGCCGTTTCGGGCACCCCATGGACGTGGATATTATTCCTTCGGGACCTATTTTCCAGGCCCTCCACTCTGTTCTAACAGTCCTGCCAGTCCTTTTGGGCCAGTACAAATGCTCCACTCAGCTCCTGGGCCACCTCCTCCTGCTCTCCTATGCGACACTCTGTCTCCTCCACTCTCCCTATGAGGTTTGCCAGGTCCCTCTTTATTTCTTTCACCACGTCCTTAATTTTCCCTTTCACCTCTGCGACCCCCTGCTTAATATCACTGGCCCATTGCTGGAGGTCCGCTTTAGTCACTGCCGCCGCTGAAGACTCCATGCGCCTCAGTCTTGGAGAGGCGCCCCTCTCTGACTCCTCTTCTGACCCACTCTCCCCAGACCTGCGCACCGACACACTGGAGGCTCCGCGCATCTGGCGTAGTCCCCATTTTTCCATCACCTTGTTGGTCGGGCGTCCTTCATCAATTTTCTTTTTTGAAGGCATTTTAGAGCCACATACACCCGCATACACTACTGCATTGGTTCAGTGTGCCCCGCCGATTCACACATGCTTAGGGAAGGGAGAATTTGCTCACTGGGATCAGAGCTCCGGCTCTAACCCACCATTCAGTTTGGTGACATCAGTATTTGATGTTTCATTGTTTTCAGTATTTGATGTCTCATTGTTAATGCTGAGTCCAACCAACCCCCATCTCCTTTTAACAGGTAATGAGACCCCCCCAATATATTAACACACTCCAGGCCTCTATTTTCCTTTTCATTCCCCACAAGTATAACCTTTGTCTTATTCACATTCAACTGCAATCCATGTGAATTCATCCAGCTAATCTAATCTAATCTAGTATTTGTGTAAAATAGTAACATAGTACATGACGGCAGATAAAGACCTGAATGGTCCATCCAGCCTGCCCATAAGTTACATCCATTAAAAAATACATGATTAGATGATTAGATTAACTTGCCTCTTCTTTGATTTTTCTGGGCCGTAGACTGTAAAGTCTGATATTGTCCTAGGTTCCAAATGCTGAAGTTGCCATGTCGCGCATATCTAAACAAGCTCTAGGCGACTTAAGGAAAAGAAGGGGAAAAGGGTTAGGGTGGGAGGAAGGAGCGGAGGGGGACAGGAAACATAAAACTTATGTGAATTAAGTAAGGTCAGGTGCTTAAGATGATCTTAGAAGAATTGTCAGAGTGAAGTTTTCAGTTTCTTTCGGAATAGGGTATGGTTGATTTCCATTCTTATAGTCTTTGTGAGATCGTTCCAGATTTTGACTCCGAGGAAGGTGAACATGGACTGGAAGATTCTTTTGTACTTGAGATTTTTTGTCGAGGGGAGGTTCAGTTGGATCCTGTTGAGAATTTAGCGTGAGCTGGACCATGCGTCAGTTAAAAGTTTGATGAGTGGGACTGCTAAGTTGCCGTAGATGATGCGATGGATGATACTGGCTGTTTTGAATTTTATATGAGCTGTGATGGGTAGCCAGTGGAGTTGTTTGTGGTGGGTTGAGAGGGAGTTGTATTTTTCAGACCGAAGATGAGTCTTACTGCAGTGTTTTGAATAAGTTGCATTTTGTGGGCGAGGGTGGTGTTGATTCCCAGGTAGGTGGAGTTGCAGTAATCCAGTTGGGATAGAATCATCATCTGGACAATGATGGCAAATTGATGCTGGTGGAAATATGGCCTGATGAGTCTTAGCTGTTTCATGATGAAGAGGGCTTTCTTTCGAAGATGGAATACTTGAGGTTCCATGGATAATGTGGAGTCTAGTATACAGCCTAGAATTTTAGAGGTTTTTTCTACAGTAAGTATGCTGCCTGATTGGAGCGTGATGCTTGTTGGTGCTATTTGTTGATCATTGTGCGATATAGAGGACCTTGGTTTTGGCGGCGTTTAGTTTTTGAGCAGTTACCCATGCTTGGATTTTTTCTATATTATCAGAAATTTTCTTGGGAGTGTTAGCTTGATTTTCTGCCACCAGTATGAGGAGTAAGATATCATCCGCATATGACATTATGCTCTCATCTTCAAGTTGGATGTCTCTGAGTGAGCTCATGAACAGGTTGAAAAGAATCGGTGAGAGCAGTGATCCCTGTGGAACTCCACAGAAGGCACTCCAGGTGTTGGAGTAAATTCCGTCTTTTTTGACAGTGTATTCTCTGTTCATGAGGAAGTCTGTGAACCAGCATAGTATCTGTTGCACTTATCTCAGAGAGTTTTGTTAGGAGTAATTGATGATCAACTGAGTCAAATGCTGCGGATATGTCGAATTGAAGGAGAATGGCCTGACAGCCTGTACTTAGCAGTTGTTTGATTTTGGTTAGTAAGGACAGGATGAGGAGTTTCGTGTTGTGCTGTTGTCTAAAACCGAATTGTGTCTGATGAAGACATGAATGTTGCTCTATGTATGCTGTTAGTTGTTTGCTTATATGGGTTTCAAGAAATTTGGTGAGAATGGGAATGCCAGCGATGGGCCTGTAATTTGAGGGAGTGGTGAGATCTGTGTTAGATGATTTAGGAATTGGGGTTAAAGCTATTTTTCCCATTTCTTCCGGAAGGCATCCTTGGTTTAGGGATTTGTTCAGGAGGGAGTTGATCCATATGATCATTTCTTTGGGTGCTGATGTGAGGAGGTGGTGGAGGGTAGCTGTCTAAGGGGCTGCATCGGGTGACCAGTTTGCCTAATAGTTTTTGTGTGTTGGAGATGGACAGGGTAGTAAAGGTGGACCAGATGAGATCGGCCTTGCTGGTTTCTGAGGATTGTTCGGGAGCCAGTCTGGGATGTGTTTGTGCTGGTGGCTTGCTGGCTATTTCTGTTTGACCAGTTTTGATCATGTTCAGGAAGTAATCTGCTAGCTCTTGGGCTGTGGGTGTGTTGAGGTGATCTGTAGTATTTTGTTTAGGGGGGGTAGCTGTTTTACCAGAAGGAATAGTTTTTTGTTGTTGATGGTATCCATTCCTATTATATTGGCGTAGTAGCATTTCCTGGCTTCTGAGATGTTGAACTTATATTTATTGATTGCTACTCTCCATAACGCTCTGTGATTCGGCATTTTGTTCTTTTGCCATCTCCTTTCTAGTCATCTGCATAGTTGTTTTTCTGCTCTTAGAGGTTATGGCCCCGATTCTGTAAACTGTGCCTAACTTTAAGCATGCTTTAGGCGTCCGATTTAAGTGGATAATGAGCGATTTAAGGGTCTTAACAAGCATTAGTTGGGACTTAGATGGAGTTAGGCGTTGATTAGGCGTCCATAGAACACAGACGTGAGATAGACGCAAATTTAGGGAATAGTTGTGTCTAAGTTTGTAGACGTGGGCGTAACATGGGAGTGGTTAAGGATAGGCACCACATAGATGCTAGTTAGGTAACAGAGCATGCCTAAACAGCGTGGTAAATGTAGGTGAAGGAAAAGCTGGTCTAAGTGTAGTTTATGCTTCATTTCAATGCCTATGTAGCGCCTAAGTAACGCTGATTGCCAGTTGTGCCACAAGAATGCCTAAAGCATGCCTAAAGTTAGGCGCAGTTTACAGAATCAGTGTACCAAGGGGAGGTCCGGCTTTGTATTATTTGGCAGGGGTGTAGAGGGGAGAGAACATCATATTAGAATTCTAGAATGTTGCCTGAGTAAGACCTGGGCTTCAGTGTCTCTCTCTTATATTTTTAAGTTTTTAGTTATATTTAGTTTTCTTTGTTGATTTCTAGTTTATTTTGTTCCTTTTATATACCTTATTCATAGTTTTACAGGGTTCTGCACTTTTTTCTTTTAATTTTCACTCGGGCGAGTTAGAAAACATCTTGGAAAGGAGGAGTTTGACAGTTATAGAATCGCAGCGTAACTGTCTACAAACCTAAAGGCCTAGAATGGTGCATTTTCAGCAGAGGCCCTTTCTGCGTCCTTCCTTCTCCCCTGATTCAGTAGGGGATAACGGTGAGCACATGTAGACGCTGGGGTCGCACCGAAAACAGCAGCAGGCAGCAGAAGCAGCGGCGGGGACTTATGAGCACAGCTCTGTCCCTCCCCCGATCCAGCAGGGGATAGCGGTGAGCACAAGGAGATGCCAGGCCCGCACCGAAACCAGCGGCTGGCAGCAGAAGCAGCGGCGGGGACTTAAGAGCACAGCTCCGCCCCTCTCCCGATCCAGCAGGGGCTAATCGGTTGAGCACGAAGAGACACCGGGGCCGTACCGAAACCAGCGGCAGGCAGCAGAATCAGCAGTAGGGACTAAAGAGCACAGCTCCGCCCCTCCCCCGATCCAGCAGGGGATAACGATGAGCATAAGGAGACGCCGGGGCCGCACCGAAAAGAGCGGTAGGCAGCAGAAGCAGCAGCGGGGATTTAAGAGCACATTTCCGCCTCTCCCCCGATCCAGCAGGGGCTAACGGTTAAGCATGAGGAGACGCTGGGGCCGCACCGAAACCAGCGGCAGACAGCAGAATCAGCAGCAGGGACTTAATGAGCACAGCTCCGTTCCTCCCCCGATCCAGCAGGAGATAACGGTGAGCACAAGGAAACGCCGGGGCCACACCGAAACCAGCGGCAGGCAGCAGAAGCAGTGGCAGAGACTTAAGAGCACAGCTCCGCCCCTCTCCAGATCCAGCAGGGTTCTATACCATACTAGATATCGGATCTGAGAATGGTGGCAGTTGACCGTTTAATGCAGCTGATGCACCGAGATGATAGTGGCGGTTGTCTGGCTGTTGCAGAGGTCATCTGATCCAAATGACATGCCTGCATTTTAGCATTGCATTGACTCTGATCTAAATGACTAGCCTGTATTTTGGCACTCATTACTACTTCCTGGGAATCCTCATGGCTGAAATATTGTGTGTTGGCTTGGCTGCATACGTCAGGGCTCAATAAGCATACCAGCTTTCGCTCCTTGACATATCGTCTTTATGAACTTCTAACATCAGAACCTATTGTCTGACTGGAAATTACTTTATTTCATTTCATTTATTTTTATTTATTGTTTTCTCAGGTACTTTAGCTAGATTGTGAGCCTTCGGGACAGCTAGGGAAATCCAAAGTACCATTTTTATTTATTTAATGTATTTTTAATCTATCTTCATTGTAAACCGCTTTGAACCTCACGGTATAGCGGTATATAAGAAATAAAATAATAATAATCTAAGGCAGGGGTAGGGAACTCTGGTCCTCGAGAGCCGTATTCCAGTCGGGATTTCAGGATTTCCCCAATGAATATGCATTGAAAGCAGTGCATGCAAATAGATCTCATGCATATTCATTGGGGAAATCCTGAAATCCCGACTGGAATACGGCTCTCGAGGACCGGAGTTCCTACCCCTGATCTAAGGTATCGATTATGGACTTGTTCCAGTTTGCTAGCATTGCTGTAGTGTTGTTTGAGAGGGAGATCAGAGATGTTGTCATTTGTCTCCAGAAGAGATCTGTGGTTTTTTTTTTAATATTAGTTTTACTACTTTTGCTGTTTTGCTTGCTTGGTTTTCTACTGTGAGGTTTAGGTTGAATTTGAGAAGGTAGTAGTCAGACCAGGAGACAGGGGACCATTTGATATTTGTGGTGAGATCAGCAGGGGTAGTAGCGAGTAGGTCAAGGGTGTGTCCTTTTTCATGAGTTGGGCCTGAGGGCATGATAGTGATTTGACAGTCTGCAAGTAGGGTCCTGAGTTTAGAGAAATCATTATTGTTGGTCAGTTCAAGAGGTAGGTTGGCATCTCCAATGATGAGCAGGTTGGTGTGTTGGCATGCCAGGTTTGCTATTATTTCTAACAGTTTGGAGACGGTGTTTGAGTGGGAGTTGGGGGGCCTGTAGATCAGTAGTATTCTTATGTTGGTTAGCGTGGAGTTGGGTTTGACCTCTAGTTTGCAGGTTATGTATTCTAGGTCTGGGTGGATGGCTGAGTCCAATTCTGTGATGGTATATGAGTCTCTGTACATTATTGCTAGTCCTCCTCGCTTGTGTTTCCTAGGGATCTGGAGTATGTTGTATCCTTGCGGGTACAGATGAGGTAGTTCTGGGCTATTTTGTTCTTTTAGCCAGATTTCTGTGATGAGAGACAGCTCTATGTTATTGGTTGTGATTAGCTCATTTAGGAATTGGAAGCTATGGCACAAAAAGATAACCTTGACATCATTGGCATCACGGAAACATGGTGGAATGAGGAAAACATCTGGGACATTGTGCTACCGGGATACAAGCTATACTGCAGAGACAGAGTAGGTCAAAAAGGTGGGGGTATTGCCCTATACATCAAAGAGGGAATTGAGTCTATTGGAGAGAACACACCTGAAATGAAAAATAAGGTAGAGTCTCTATGGGCCAAAATTCCGGGAATAAATGGAATGGAAACGAAGATTGCCATCTATTACCGACCACCAGGGCAGTCCGAAGGAACTGATGGAGAAATGATGGACGAGATTAAACACAACTAGAAGGGAGGCAATGCAGTTATCATGGGTGACTTCAATTATCCGGGGATATACTGGAACCTAGGCACCTCCGGCTGCAGTAGGGAGACCAAGTTCCTGGATGCTGTAGGTGACTGCTTCCTGGAACAACTTGTCAAGGAAAATACGAGAGGAAATGCAATTCTGGACTTAATTCTAAATGGATTACGAGGACTGGCGCAAGGCGTAGAAGTAGAAAGGACGCTGGGAAGCAGTGATCACAATATGATCCGCTTCAACCTGGACACAGGGACAAAACATCGATCCAGAATGACGGCCATGGCACTAAATTTCCGAAAAGGAAATTATGAAGCAATGAGACTCATGGTGGGGAAGAAGATTAAGAAGAGGATAAGCACTGTAAAATCACTAGAGCAAGCATTTTTAAGGACACAGTCACCAAAGCGCAAAATCTGTATATACCACATATCAACAAGGGATCCAAGAGGAAAAAGAACAAGGAACCGGTGTGGGTCACTGTAGCGGTGAAGGAAGTGATCAGAGACAAGAAGACTTCGTTTAAGGAATGGAAAAGGTCACAAACAGACGAAAACTGGAAAAAGCACAAACAACATCAAAGCAGGTGCCATAAGGCGGTAAGAGGGGCCACAAAGAGACTACGAGGAAATAATAGCCAATGGGGCAAAAAACTTCAAGCCGTTTTTTCGATATATTAAGGGGAAACGACCCGCGAAGGAAGTTGTGGGGCCATTGGATGACCATGGAATAAAGGGAGTGCTAAAGGAGAACAAAACCATCGCTGACAAACTAAACACATTTTTGTGTCTGTATTTACCGAAGAGGATATACGCAACATACCAAAAGCCGACAGGCTATACGCAGGAAACGAAGATGGGAAACTGACAGGGTTGACATCAGAGAAAAGGATTCCAACGGAGCCGCGGATCGCATGAGGAGCCAATGCCCGTGGCTTTAAACAGGCTGCAAGGGAGCCGGCCAGAAATGAAGCACGCGCTGGAGAGAGGCGCAGAAGAAATGCTAATGCAGCTGCACAGGGAAGGGGGGAAAGGGGGAGAATGCTGCTGCTGTGGCGGGAGAGGGAAGAAATGCTGCTGCTTCACAGGGAAGGGGGGAGAGAAATGCTGCTGCTGCACCCAACTGGGGAGAGAGAGGGAAGGAGGGAGAAGGAAAAGGGAGAGGAATAAGAGATGCCAAGTCCATGGGAGGGAGGGAAAGAAAAGGTGATACCAGACCATGGATGGGGAGGGGGAGATGCCAGGGCATGGGGGAGGGAAGAAGTCAGATGCCAGTCCAGGAGAAAGGAAGGAACGAGTGAGGGAGAGAAAGGAAGGAGAGAGATGCCAGATAATGGAGGGAGAGTTGGAAGGAGAGGAGAGGAGAGAGATGCCAGAGCATGGGGGGAGGGAAGGGAAGGAGATAGAGATGGAAGGAAGGAAAGAAGAGAGAGATGCCACAGCATAGGGGAGGGGGTGGGACAGAAAAATTGAGAGGGGGCGAACCTGAAATGAATCATGTATAAAGGAGAGAAGGGGCACAGGAAGGAAGTTTATGGAAGGAGCATAAAAAGAAGGAAGATACCATATGGAACAGGGAGAGGGCGGACAGTGGTTGGAAGGGGCAGAGAGTGAGAGAGAGGACAGACAGTGGATGGAAGGGGCTGATGCTGCATGGAAGACAGGGAGAGGACAGATGCTGACTAGAAAGAAGAGAGTGAAGACAAGATGATTAAAGCAGAAATGACAAAAGGTAGAAAAAAGATTTTTTTTTTGTTGCTTTAGTATAAAATAGTATTGATAAAACTTTTAAAACAGAACATAAGGTAATATTTTTATTGGACTAATTTTAATACATTTTTTTTTACTAACTTTTAAAGACCAAAACCCCCTTTCTCAGGTCAGGACAGTATAATGTAACAGCAGTATACTATATTGACCTGAAGGAGGCTATGGGTTCTGAAAGTTAATTAAAAAATGGATTAGTCAAATAAAATGATATATTCTTATTTTCAATTTTTGTGTTATTTCTATTTGTTAATTTGTAAAGTGGTGATTGTTTGTCAGTTTCTTCAAATTTACATCTGCTAAATTTATATTTTGCAGAGTATTAGGGGGCTATATGTCATTGTTTCTGTGGTGTTTCACTGTATGCAGTTTGGCTTCTTGACGGTTCAGGTTAATCTCTTATCTATATATTTCTATTTTTAGTTTGTGATTACTTATTCCATACTGAGTGAGGGTGTATCTGTTCCTGTGTTTATGAAAGACGTGGTTTTCTATTAGCGTTGACTAGCCTTGTTTGGCGAAATGCATCAAGCATGGTTCTTAGGAGCACCTTGAATAAACCTGATTTGAATCTCTTTATTTTCTTCCTGTTACATTATCATCAGTGTATATCGGTCAATCATTCCACTAGCTGAGCCCTGCAGCTCATGATAGTGGATGGGGCGGAATAAACAATTGAAAAGGCTAGTAGCAGCAGCAACAATAAAAAAAAATAAAATAAAATAAGAGGCTTCCTCTTAAGATCATAACAATCCTGAGAATCCGATGTTTGCACTTGGATTTCAATTTTATTAAGCAGTAATCCGTGGAATCCATTCCTGTCTTTACCCTGTTCCTTTGTAAGGGATTAGTTTTAAGGGGTCTGCCATTAACCGGCCTAGCCTTTAAAAAAAATCCAAGAAAGCCGGTTCAAAACCAGCCAGTTGTCAACTTTAACTTCAACGGTTCAACTTATTCACCGCAGCTGTACTATGCGCTTCTGGGGGAGCCTTTTTCTTGAAGCGCTAGCAGTCCAAGTTTCTATCCGGACATTACTATTCTGGTATCTTCTCTATTGGCGCGCTGTTGCTTACATCCGGTTCCTTTAGTGTTTAGGTGAGTGGTATGTGTCTGCTGCATTCTGGCTCTCTCTCTTTTTTTTTATCGTTTGCTCTGAGTTAGGCGTATTTATTGTGTTCGCTTTCGCTGTTATTTTTCAAGATTCGGCGATTTTTTTTTGAGGGGGTGGGGTCTGGGGGAGGAGAGTGGAACGTAGAGAGGCTAAACCTATTTTAAAGTAGTGTAAGTCATTTTTTTTCGTCTTTGTTGGAATAGCCTCCATTGTCTTGAGTACAGCAGAGTAGGTTGCAAATGTGCTGCTGGTAAGTCGACCCAGTCCTGATTTTTTGCCCATTGCTTGCAAGGACTTGTACTTTTCATTTATTTTTTGTAACACCTTGCTTCTTTATACTGAATACAAATATCAGTTGTGCAGGGGGTTAAACTCATTCAGGATTGAAATAGGTTGTTAGGCATTTCTGGAGCTAGTTTGCAAACTTTAGTGCATTGGTTAGTTAAAAAGAATTTTCAAGCTCGCTGTTATTATTTCCATTGGTTACACAAGAAGTACAAAGTAAATACAGTAGATTTTCTGTTAACAGGAACTGGAGCAACCAGAAAATTTTTTTTAAAAAACCTGTAATACTTTAAATAAAAATGAGATTAAAATCAATTTCTAACTGAAATTTATGTGTGAACTTGGCACTAGAGAATGACACGGGAAAAATTCTGTCCCCATCCCCGGACCACCATCCCCTTCACCGCCCCATCCCCGCTGTTCCTTTCACCGCCCCTTCCCCGCAGCATCCATACAAGAATCAGTACAGCAATATTTAGCTTATTCCTTTCTTATAAATCAAAGTTTTGGCTGCTGAACTAGAGAAAGGGAGGTTAGGCTGGCAGGGCTTTGTTTATAAATTTTTTTTATCAACACAACTAATATACTACTTTAACCTAAAGCAAAAAAAAAAAAAAAAAAAAAGGAAATAAATAGGAATTTTTTTTCTACCTTTGTTGTCTGGTTTCAGCTTTCCTCATCTTCTCATTCAGTTCCTTCCATCAGCGTCTTCCATTTGCTCTGTTACTGTGCCTCTCCCTTCACCCCTTCCCCAATTGGTCTGGCACCCATCTTCTTCCCTCCGCTCCCCCCATAGTCTGGCATCTCTGTCTTCTCCCCACTCTGTCTTCTGCCCACTCTCGCCTTCCCCATTTCCCTTCCAGTGTCTTCTGCCCACTCTTGCCTTCCCCATTTCCCTTCCAGCGCCTTCTACCCACTCTCGTCTTCCCCATTCGTCTTCCCCATTTCCCTTCCAGTGCTTTCTCCCCACCACCACCTGCCCTCTCGCCACCTCACTGCCCTTCAGCACCCCCTCGTGCGGCCCAAGAATCCCCCTCCCTCCCCCTTCATGGCACGTTAGTAAAGTAAGTTGCTCAAGCCGGCCGAGCCTGCCTGCCTGCAGTCGTGTGTGTGTGTGAGCGGGAACCTTCTCTGACGCAACCGGAAGTTGCGTCAGGAGAAGCTTCCGCCCACCCACACGCGACTGCAGGCAGGCTCGGCCGGCTTGAGCAACTTTACTAACGCACTGTGAAGGTAAGGGGGGGAGGGGGCCGTGCACGATCGGTGACCACGCATATTCACTCCCTTAACTGCCGGGACAAGGCCATTAACCGCTCCATGGGGCAGTGGATGGCCTTGTCCCAGTGCCCGCAGTGAGCACTTCCCCCCCCCACCATTTCGGTGGGTTAGCTGCGCCTAGCCACGGGCAACAGCCACCGTGTCATTCTCTACTTGGCACACCACACCTGAGTATGCCCACGCTTTGCTTACCATATGTCCAGTTTATGGCATAGTATGGAGTATAGTATTAGTTAGGCCTATTTTTAATAGTAACTCTCAAGCAACCAGAAACTACATTTATCCCAGGACAAGCAGGCATGATATTCTCACATGTGGGTGATGTCATCTACGGAGCCCCGATGCGGAAGCATTTTCAAGCAAACTTGATTGAAGATTTAAGTTTGCTCTGCTGCTCCACGCATGCGTGCCTTCCTGCTCCACTAGGGGGTGCATCCCCTCGTGGTCTCCAGTTCAAAATTTTCCGCTGAGCCTAGAAGTCGTGTTTTTTCAGGCTCTGCCCCAACTGCCTTCTAGCACGCAATTTTTTCTTGTTTTTCTCGATTTAGTCGCTGTGCGCGAGTTTTTTTCTTGTTTCAACTGTTCCTGCTTCGTTTTTCACCGACCCGGAGGCTTCCGGGTCCCCGTGGCCGCGTGGCTATTCGAGCCGCGGCCAGTTTCGATTCTATGTCCCGGCCTTTGACTGGCTTTAAAAAGTGCTCCCGGTGCGAGCGGCTTCTTTCCATCACAGACCCGCATCGCCGGTGCATCCTCTGCCTGGGGGCCGCTCATCCAACCGACTCCTGCCCCCAGTGCGCTACTTTCCAGAACCGGGCCCTCCGTCGAAGTAAGCCCGCATGGCGGATCTTTTCGCCCCGGACCAACCCTCTACCTCGGCCTCGAGGTCGGCCCCGGCCTTGACTTCGGCCCCGAATACCTCGGCATCGCCTCGAGACTCGAACCCGAAGTCCTCGGGACAACAGAAAACCTCGGCTCCGGGTAAGTCCCCTCTTCAGGTTCTGTACCAGCAAAGAAACCGGCCTCGGGGACACCGGCGACGCATGGCGGAAGTCCCTTGCTTACAGCCCCGGTGAAGCCCTCCAAGCCTTCGGGCCGTGCCTCCACCACACGGGAATACTCTGATACGAGGTTGCCCCCGGTGGAGTGCACCGAGGCAGTGGACATGCCCTCGATGCTGTCCGTGCCCGTTTTCCAGGACCTACTCCGAGCGATGATCTCGTCGGAGTTGTCCGCTGCAATGGCCCATTTGCAACCGGCCTCGACCTCGACCCCGCATGTGCCAGACCAGCCTGAGCCTCGCGTCGAGCCACCTCGAAGAAAAGCGCGCAAGCTTCGCCGCATTCCATCCTCCTTGGACTCCTCACCGAGGCACCCGAGGCGCTCTCCCTCCACAGACCGCCGCGGTGCAAAACGTCGTGCTAAAACGACAGAAACCTCGAACCACCGTACCTCCAAGAAGGCCCGGGGTTCCCCCACTCTACGAGGCCGTTCACCTACACCTTGTACGGGACCGCTAAGGGTGGCTGAGTAATCACTCTCCATTAGTTTGCTCACTATCGATGTTAGACTCACTGGTCTGTAGTTTGCTGTCTCCATCTTTGAGCCTTTCTTGTGGAGTGGAATGACGTTAGCCGTCCTCCAGTCCAACGGGACGCTGCCTGTACTAAGGGAGAGGTTGAAGAGCGCGGACAGTGGCTCCGCCAAGACATCACTCAGCTCCCTAAGCACCCTGGGGTGCAGGTTGTCCGGCCCCATTGCTTTGTTAACCTTGAGCTTTGACAGCTCACCGTAGACACTGCTGGGCGTAAACTCAAAGTTACTAAACGGGTCAACTGAGCCAACCCTTGTCTGTAGCTGAGGGCCGAGCCCTGGCGCTTCTCGGGTGAAGACTGAGCAGAAGTATTCATTTAATAGTTGGGCTTTTTCCGAATCCTTTTCCACATAGTCTCCGTCTGGTTTCCTAAGACGTACAATCCCGCCTGAGTTTTTTCTTCTATCACTGATATACCTGAAGAAGGATTTATCTCCCTTCTGGATGTTCTTTGCTAGAGACTCCTCCATGAGGAATTTAGCCTCCCTGACTGCTGTTTTGACGGCTTTTGATTTGGTCAGGTAGTCTGCTCTAGAGTCCTGCTTCCCTGATTGTTTGTAAGAGATGAATGCTTTTTTCTTCTCCTTGATCAGGTCTGAGATCTCCGCAGTAAACCACTGTGGCTTATTGTTCCTTCGCCGTTTACTTACTGATTTTACATAGCGGTTTGTTGCTTCTTGTATGGTTGCTTTCAAAGTCGACCACATGTCTTCCACGTTATCGGTTTCTTCTTGGCTTTGTAGCGCCTGGTGAACGAAGTCTCCCATTTCTTTGAAATTTGTGTCCTTGAATTTGAGGACTTTGGTTAGTGTAGTAGATTTAGTGAAACCTTTCCTGATATTGAACCATACCATGTTGTGGTCACTGGAGGCCAATGTGTCGCCCACCGAGACCTCTGTGACACTTTCTCCATTGGTAAGTATCAGGTCCAGTATTGCCTGATCCCTTGTCGGTTCCAACACCAGTTGCCTGAGGCTTGCTCCTTTCATAGAGTTTAATAGCCTCCTGCTGCTGCCGGAAGCAGAGGTAAGTGTAACCCAATCCACATCAGGCATGTTGAAGTCACCTAGCAATACTGTGTCCCCACGCAAGGTGATATTTTCTATATCTTCGATTATTTCCATATCCAGGTCATCCTGTTGTCTTGGGGGTCTGTAAATTACGCCAAGATACAAGCATTTGTCCTTCCCTCTGGCCAAATTAACCCAAAGGGATTCCCCAGTATACTGGACATCTGAGATTCTCGTGACCTTAATGTCATCTTTAGTATATAATGCTACACCCCCTCCCTTCCTACCCTCTCTGTCCCGGCGAAGCAAGTTGTAACCCGGTATGACCATGTCCCACCCGTGGGAGTCTGTGAGCCAGGTTTCGGATATCGCCACCACATCCAGGTCGGCATTCCTTATTTCTGTTTCCAATTCCAGGATCTTGTTTCCTAAACTGTGTGCGTTGACGTACATAGCCCTCCATGTTATATTTTTGTTATGTCTCAGTGGGGATATTCCTGTTTGAGCTATTTGAACTCCTTTAGCATTGTTTGTGTTATTTGTGCATTCCTGAGGCTCAGAACCACAATGTGTACTCCCCATATACCCAGAACTACAGTGTGTACTCCCCCTAGACCCGGAATTACAATGTGACCCATAAATATGATGTGACCCTACTCCCGACTCAAAAGTGTGTGCTCTCACCCCTGACCCAGAATTTCGGTGTCTACTTTCCTCAGCCTCATAAATGTATTGGCATTTTAGTTCGCCTGGTATGTTTGTGCCTGTACCCTCCCCCGACTTACCTAGTTTAAAGCCCTGTGGAGTAGGCGGGCTAGGCGGTGTCCAAGGACATTCTTCCGTCTTCTGATTAGGTGTAGCCCTTCGTGTCCCTGTAGTCCTTGCAATGCTTCTCCATGGTGCAGAAATCCGAAGTTCATCTCCTTGCACCATCCTCGCAGCTAGTCGTTCGCCCTTTGTATTCGATTCTCTCTGGCTCTGCCCTTGCCCCTCACTGGGAGAATCGAGGAGAAGACTACCTGCGCATCCATCCTCCTCAGCTTCTCCCCCAGGGCCCTGAAGTCTTCAGGTATGCTGTCCAGGCTGCTCCTTGTGGTGTCGTTGGTTCCGACGTGGATTAGAACCATGGGGAAGTGGTCTCGGGGCTTGATGAGTCTGTCAATGCAAGCAGTGACATCCCGGATCCTGGCCCCTGGCAAACAGCAGACCTCTCTTGATTGTAGGTCTGGTCTGCAGATTGGTCCCTCGGTGCCCCTCAGCAGCGAATCTCCGATGACCACCACTCTGCGCTTCTTAGGGGTGGGCTGTACTGTTGATTCCGGAGTTGGAACCGTCTGCTGAACAACTACTTGTAGCTCTTTCTCCGGACCTTCCTGTAGCAGCTGATATCTGTTCCTCAGGGTGATATGAGGTGTCGATGTTGAGCTGTCCTGTATGGGGGAAAAAGAGACAGAGTTAGGTCCTCTGCATTTTTTTGTGGAGGAAGTCACCAACTGCCAGGAGTCAGCGTCTCCAACCACTTCCTGCATTCCGGTAGTTTGTCTCAAGGTGGCCGTTTTGGATGCTATGGGTGTTCCCAGGGTGGTCTTGTCAGGTTCCTGTTCAGCGATCTGAGACAGCTCCTGGATGACTCCATCGATGAAGGTCTCGTCGTCTCGGATGCTCCTTAAGCGCTGAACCTCCTCTCTCAGGCTCTTTAGCTCCATCAAAAGGCTTTCGTCCGGTTGAACCATTACTTCTGTCTGCGTTGAGACTGTAGACATCTTTGAGGGGATGGCCTCGGTCTGTACAGAGACCTCTGCCCTCCGTCCTGGTTCTCCTTCCATCTGTACTCGGACCATAGCCATCCCCTGGGTGCTCTCGGTGACTGAACTGCCTGTTTTGATTGAAGTCTTGCTGCTTCTAGTCCTACCTGCCATTACAAAGGTTTATTGTTATTATTTCTTAATTTAAATTTTTTTTTTTTTTTTTTTTTTTAGGATGTTTGTTAGGGTGGGGGCTGTTAGGTGTTGGTCAGTAAGTGTTGAGGGAGGGATAGAGGTAGTTAGTTAGTTCTTGGTCTGAGGGATGTTAGTTAGTTAGTTAGTTAGTTAGTTAGTAGTAGTAGTTAGTTAGTTAACAGTTAATTGTCAGTTAAGAACGTCTGTTTGTTAGTGTGCCTGTTTAGTGAGAAAGATTTAGTAGCTTGTTGGTGAAATAGAAAGTTGTAAGATTGAGAGTTAAAGACTTGGTAGAAAGTTGTAGATTGATAGTTAAAGACTTGGTAGAACGCTAAAGAAAGACTGAAGACAATTGATTAGTTAGCTAGTCTTATAAATTGGGAGCCCTTTCTTGATGCGCCGAACGGCTGCGCGCCGTTGGCTCGTCCCCTTTTATGGGGGGAGTTTGGCTGGTGATGTCAGGGGTGGGCGGAGTTAGCTCTCGCCTCTTCCCCTGCTAGCACCGCCTTCTCTGCTCCTCTCTCTGCTTCTTCCTGCTAGCACACTCTCCGCTCACTGTTCTGCCATGTGCTCAGAACTGCTGCCATGTGCTCAGGACTAGGCACAGCTCCTACAGTCTCCCTTCGGCTGGCCTTGCACTGTGAACTCTAGGATGGCCTCTAGGGTGCAAAGCTACACTTTCACCTTCACATCCTACCTCAAACACCTCATTGGACTATTGAGAGCCTTTGAGACTGACCTACCAGCCTCCCGCCAAGGAGCGTTTGGCCTGCTTTTAGAGTCCCTCTCCAAACTGCGCCTCCATCTATTCCACGCGGCCTACGATGGCTTCGAACTCTCCTCCAGAGAGGCAGCCTTTGCTATCGCCATGCGCCAACTAGCTTGGCTGCGCCTGGTCGACATGGACCCCAACTTACAGGACCGGTTGGCTAACCTACCCTGCGTGGGAAAAGAACTGTTCGACGACACGATCGAGGCGGCTACAAAACGCCTCTCCGAACACGAACGCTCGTTTGCCTCCCTCGTCCGGCAAAAACCTAAACCGCCCGCGCCCAGGCCGTTCAGGGCCCCTCCACGCCGCTACCCACAAAAATCCACCCCTCCCTTCTCGCGGCCTTCACCCAGGCGTCCGCAAGCCCACCACCGGGCCATGCCCAAGTCCCAACCGCCTGCGACTTCCAAACCATCCCCGTCCTTTTGACGGGATTCGCGGAAGGGGGTGGGCCCCCTCCGCCCTAGTCCCAGGCCTCCTTCCCATCGGGGGCCGCCTCAAAGCCTTCTACCCTCGCTGGGAACAAGTCACGTCGGACGCATGGGTCCTTGGCGTGATCTCATCAGGATACTCTCTCAACTTTCGGGCCATTCCCCCAGACAAACCCCCAAGGAATTGCCCTCCCAACCGGACGCAGCTACCCCTACTCCTCTCCGAGGCTCGAGACCTGCTTCGCCTCAGGGCAGTGGAGGAGGTTCCCCCCGACCAACGGGGGAAGGGCTTCTACTCCCGTTACTTCCTGGTACCGAAAAAAATGGGAGACCTACGCCCAATACTAGACTTGAGACGCCTCAACAAATTTCTAGTACGGGAAAAATTTTGGATGCTTTCCCTACCGACCCTCTACCCCCTGATCGACGAGGGCGACTGGCTCTGCTCCCTCGATCTGAAGGAGGCGTATACACATGTCCCAGTACACCCTGCTCACCGCAAGTTCTTGCGTTTTCAGGTAGGGGACTGGCACCTACAATACCGAGTCCTCCCCTTCGGCCTAGCATCATCACCTCGGGTCTTCACCAAGTGCCTCGTGGTGGTCGCAGCAACCTTACGTTCCCAGGGCCTCCAGGTATTCCCCTACCTGGACGACTGGCTAATCAAAGCCCCGTCCAGGGAAGGGGTTATCTCAGCGACCCAACAGACTATTACCTACCTACAAAGTCTGGGGTTCGAAATAAACTTCCCAAAATCCCAACTACGCCCCTCGCAGTCCCTACAGTTCATCGGGGCCATGCTGGACACGGTTCGCCTCCGTTCCTTCCTCCCCCCTCCGCGTCTAGATGCGTTAGTAAGTCTGAGCCGAAGGATCTCACTGATGACCTCGGTATCAGCTCGACAGATGATGACTCTCCTGGGCCACATGGCCTCCACCGTCCATGTCACACCCTTCGCCCGTCTCCATCTGAGAATCCCTCAATGGACCCTGGCCTCTCAATGGCGTCAAGACCGCGACCCGATCGACCGTCCCGAGACAGTGACTCCTTCCTTGCAAAGATCGCTCCGCTGGTGGGCCGACTCTTCAAATCTTTCCAAAGGTTTACTCTTCCTTGCCCCTCATCACAGCAAGGTTCTCACCACGGACTCGTCAGAGTACGCTTGGGGAGCCCATCTGGACGGCCTACGCACACAGGGGATGTGGTCAGCAGAAGACCGCCGCTGTCACATCAATGTGCTAGAGCTCCGGGCCATCTATCTCGCAGCTGTAGCCTTTCAACATCTGCTCCACGACCGGGTGGTCCTCATCCGAACCGACAACCAGGTAGCAATGTACTATGTAAACAAACAAGGAGGAACAGGGTCTTGGTCCCTCTGTCAGGAAGCCCTGCGCCTCTGGAAATGGGCAATCTCCAACAACACCTTCCTTCAAGCGGTGTACATACAAGGAGAACAAAACTGTCTGGCGGACAGACTCAGCCGTCTCCTCCAGCCACACGAGTGGTCACTGCACTCTCAAACCCTACGACAGGTGTTCAAACAGTGGGGGACACCTCAAATAGATCTGTTCGCATCCCCCCACAATCACAAACTGCCTCTCTTCTGCTCCCGGATGTACTCCCCGAACCGGCTCGAGGCCGACGCCTTCCTCCTCGACTGGGAGGGAAGGTTCCTGTACGCGTTCCCGCCGTTTCCTCTGATCCTGCGGACGCTTGTCCACCTGAAAACAGTACAAGCCACCCTGATCCTGATTGCTCCTCGCTGGCCATGCCAGCCTTGGTTTTCCCTTCTACTTCAACTCAGTGTCAGAGATCCACTGCCTCTACCTCGGTTTCCCTCTCTACTATCACAGGGTCAGGGTTCGCTGTTACATCCCAATCTTCAATCTCTTCATCTGAATGCTTGGTTTCTTTCCCCCTGACTTCTCTCCCCGTGTCTCAATCAGTCAAGGAGGCCTCTAGAAAGACCTCAACGAGAACCTGCTACTCCCAAAAATGGACCAGATTCTCAGCCTGGTGCTCCTCTCACAGCCAGGACCCGGTGTCGGTCCCCATCCCCCTGGTCCTTGACTATTTACTTCAATTATCTCATTCCGGCCTAAAGACCAACTCCATTCGAGTACACCTCAGTGCGATTGCAGCCTTCCATCAGTCCCTGGAAGGGAAAGCCCTCTCGCTCCACCCCCTAGTCTCTCGCTTCATGAAGGGTCTTCTGAATGTCCACCCTCCTCTCAAACCTTCTCAGGTGGTTTGGGACCTTAACGTGGTTCTGGCTCAACTAATGAAACCTCCATTCGAGCCCCTAGACAAATGCCATCCAAAATTCCTCACTTGGAAGGTGATTTTCCTGCTTGCGCTCACTTCCGCTCGGCGGGTTAGTGAGCTACAAGCTCTAGTGGTGGACCCACCCTTCACGGTATTCCATCACGACAAGGTGGTACTCCGCACTCTTCCAAAGTTCTTACCTAAAGTAGTGTCTGATTTTCATCTCAATCAGTCCATTGTCTTACCTGTGTTTTTTTCCAAGCCCCACTCTTATCCCGGAGAGGTGGCGCTCCACACTCTTGACTGTAAGAGAGCATTGGCCTTCTACCTCCAACGCACTCAACCACACCGGAAAGTCCCACAATTGTTTTTGTCCTTCGACCCAAACCGGTTAGGTCACCCAGTCTCCAAGCGCACCTTGTCCAACTGGTTGGCTGATTGCATCTCCTTCTGCTACGCTCAGGCTGGTCTCGCACTGCATGGTCGAGTAACGGGACACAAGGTCCGAGCGATGGCAGCCTCCGTAGCATTCCTCAGGTCCACACCTATTGAGGAAATCTGCAAGGCTGCCACATGGTCTTCGGTTCATACTTTCACCTCCCATTACTGTCTGGACTCTCTGTCCAGGAGCGATGGCCGGTTCGGCCAATCGGTTTTGCGAAATCTATTTGCCTAAATTGCCAACTTCCCTCCATCCCTTTTCAGTTAGCTTGGAGGTCACCCACATGTGAGAATATCATGCCTGCTTGTCCTGGGATAAAGCACAGTTACTTACCGTAACAGGTGTTATCCAGGGACAGCAGGCATATATTCTCACAACCCGCCCACCTCCCCGAGGTTGGCTTCTTTGCTAGTTAAATGAACTGGAGACCACGAGGGGATGCGCCCCCTAGTGGAGCAGGAAGGCACGCATGCTTGGAGCAGCAGAGCAAACTTAAATCTTCAATCAAGTTTGCTTGAAAATGCTTCCGCATCGGGGCTCCGTAGATGACGTCACCCACATGTGAGAATATATGCCTGCTGTCCCTGGATAACACCTGTTACGGTAAGTACCTGTGCTTTATCTGGCATTTACTAATCCCAATGAGTACCATTATGATATTGCTGAAGGGTTGTCGGGTAAGATTTGCCTCTTTGTGGATGATACCAAAATCTGCAATAGAGTAGACACGCCTGATGGTGTGAATAACATGAAGAAAGTCCTGGTGAAGCTTGAAGAATGGTCTGAAATTTGGCAGCTAAAATTTAATGTTAAGAAATGCAAGGTCATGCAAAATCCTGAGGAAATGGTACAGTTTAGGGGGTGAAGAACTTATGTGCAGGACTTGGGTGTGATTGTATGTGATGATCTTAAGGTGGCTAAACAGGTTGAAAAGGTGACTGCAAAAGTTAGAAGGATGCTAGGTTGCATAGGGAGAGATATGGCCAGTAGGAAAAAGGAGGTATTGATGCCCCTGTATGAGACCTCATTTAGAATATTGTGTACAATTCTGGAGACCGCACCTTCAAAAAGATATAAAAAGGATGGTGTCGGTCCATAGGATGGCTACTAAAATGGTGCGTGGTCTTTGTCATAAGGAATATAAGGACATACTTAAAGAACTCGGAATCTGTATATTTTGGGGAGAGGGGAGATATAATAGAAACGTTTATATACTTACATAATGTAAATGCGCATGAGTCGAGGCTTTTTCATTTGAAAGAAAGCTCTGGAATGAGAGGGCATAGGATGAAGTTAAGAGGTGAGTCTCTGGAGTAATCTTATGTTTAAATGATTTTTATTATTCCAGCAGTAAGAAGCAAATACAAACAGTAGTACCATTCAGGAAATAACATTTTCAACAATATAATCAGTTCCCCTCCCATCCCCCCCTCCCCTCCCCAAGAATCCATGGCCAGTCCAACAGCTGAGAGTGGGAATAAAATCTTAAAGATTCAAAAGTCTACTGCGAGCACGCGGTGTGAGGTCCTGCTAGAAGTGCTCTCACACCTGACAAAATTTGCGACCCGGGCCAAGAGTCAAGTCTCCCACCATGCGTCTCTCCAGTGTTGCGTGCACTATCATTAGGGATCTCCATTGTGCATATGACGGGGGATCACGGGAGAGCCAGTTGGTGAGGATGGCTTTTTTCCCCATCAAAAGGGCTCTGGAGATAAATGCTGACATTCCCCTGGGTTTGGGCAAGGCTATATTATAAAATCCAAATAACGCCCTCGGTTGCGGAAGCCATCGCCTTCCCCAAAGCGATGTGGTATATAGGCCAAGATGTCTCCAAAACTGTTGGATTGCGGGGCAGGCCCAAAACATGTGACTCAAAGATGCGTGAGCCTGATTGCATTTCGGGCAAGAATGCGACGCAGTAATCCCCATCCGGGCTGCACGTTCCGGTGGAATGTAAAATCTAAGAACAATTTTCAATTGCATTTCCCAGTGAGTAATATTGGGTGACACCTTCTGAATGTTCTTCAGGACCCGTTGTAACTGTTGAGCAGTCAACTGGCAATGCAAGTCCTCAGCCCACGCTGTCGCTAATATATCCAGATTTGTACTTGGTTGGCAATCCCGGATCCCCACAATATGAAATCGTAGAGGAATCCTCTGTAGGCCTGAAAGGCTGAAGAATTCCGAAAGCGCCTCCCTGCAGACTTCAGTAAGGGCAGCCACTGGGAGGGACTGAACATAGTGACGGATCTGGTAATAGGCGAAGAGATCATTAGCCTGTAGGTCAAAAGTTTGTTGCAGCTCGGCAAATGTGACCAGGCTCCCCTCCTCTGAAAACAGGTGAAAAAGATATTGTAGACCTCGTGCTTGCCACTTAAGAAAGGTGGCATTTTGCATGCCCGGCTGGAAAGCTCAATTGCCCTGTATAGGCAAATATAAAGACACCCTAAAAGACAATTTAGAAACATAGAAACATAGAAAGATGATGGCAGAAAAGGGCTACAGCCCATCAAGTCTGCCCACTGTACTGACCCACCCCATTAAGTCTGAGTGCTGATGACTTAGTTCCTTAGCTCGACCCTCGAAGGGATCCCACTGGATGTCCCATCGAGCACGCTGGTGGCCTTGATCACCTGCACCGGAAGTTAGTTCCAATGATCCACCACCCTTTCTGTGAAGAAGTACTTCCTGGTGTCACCACTAAATTTCCCTCCTCTGAGTTTAAGCGGGTGCCCCCTTGTGACCGTGGGTCCCTTGGGAACGAATATGTCGTTTTCCACCTCGACTCGACCTGTGACGTATTTAAATGTCTCAATCATGTCACCCCTTTCCCTGCGCTCCTCTAGAGTATAGAGCTGCAATTTGCCCAGTCTTTCTTTGTATGAGAGACTCTTGAGTCCGGAGACCATTCTAGTGGCCATCTGCTGGACCAACTCGGCTCGAAGCACATCTTTACGGTAATGTGGCCTCCAGAATTGCACACAGTATTCCAGATGAGGTCTCACCATGGATCTGTAAAGTGGCATTATGACTTCAGGTTTGCGGCTGACGAAGCTTCTCTTGATACATCCCATCATTTGCCTTGCCTTGGATGAGGCCTTCTCTACTTGGCAGCCTTCATGTCTGCACTGATGATTACTCCCAAGTCCCGTTCTTCTGAAGTCCTAGCTAGTGCTACTCCATTCAAGGTGTATGTTCTGCATGGATTTCTGCTGCCGAGATGCATGACCTTACACTTCTTAGCGTTGAAGCCCAGCTGCCATGTCGAGGACCAGTTTTCCAACGTGATCAGATCTTGCGTCATACTATCCTTGATATTGCTTTCACTTACTATATTACACAGTTTGGCGTCGTCGGCGAACAGCGCTACTTTACCCTGAAGCCCCCGGGTCAAGTCCCTTATGAATATGTTGAAAAGGGATGGTCTCAGGACTGATCCCTGCGGCACTCCGCTAATCACCTCCGATGTCTCAGAGAGGGTGCCGTTGACCACCACCCTCTGAAGTCTTCCACTCAGCCAATCATTGACCCATGCAGTTAGTTTCTCACCCAACCCCATCGATTTCATCTTGTTTAATAGTCTACGGTGCGGGACACTGTCAAAAGCTTTACTGAAATCCAAGTACACTATGTCTAGAGACTCTCCCGAGTCTAGCTTTCCTGTCACCCAGTCAAAGAAGCTGATAAGATTGGATTGGCATGACCTGCCACTAGTGAGTCCATGTTGACAGGGATCCCTCAGATTTCCCTCATCCAATATCGTGTCTAATTTACCTTTAAGTAGAGTTTCCATGAGTTTACACACTATTGATGTGAGACTCACTGGCCTGTAATTCGCAGCCTCTGCTCTGCAACCCTTTTTGTGCAAAGGAACAACGTTGACTGTTTTCCAGTCTAGGGGGACTCTCCCCGTACCTAGGGAGAGATTGAAGAGCATGGCTAACGGTTTCGCCAGAACATCGCATAGCTCTCTGAGCACTCTTGGGTGCAAATTATCCGGTCCCATGGCTTTGTTCACCTTGAGTCTTGACATCAGTTGGTGTGAACTCAAAATTCTGAAATGGGTCTTCCATGCTTTGCTTTGCTTCCAGCCGTGGCCCGTGCCCTGGTGCCTCGCAGGTGAAGACTGAACAGAAGTAATCATTCAGTAGTTTGGCCTTATCGGAATCTGTTTCCACATAGTTCCCTTCTGGCGTTCTAAGGCGTACTATCCCGTTTGTGTTCTTTTTCCTGTCGCTAATGTACCTGAAGAAGGATTTGTCCTTTTCTTAATGTTCTTTGCTAGAATTTGGCTGTTTTACAGACCCATCTCCATGTCCTTCTGGCCGGCGTAAAAATGGGGTAGTGAGACACCAAAGGACGCATCCTCGAATCCACCACATGTAGAAAATAGCTCACATGGAACGGAGCCAGCAAAGATAACTCTAGTGGTGTAGCAGAAAAATCAGATGTGCCTCTAAACCAATCATTAATATGTCTCATCTGACAAGCCATAGCATACCAATGTACATTTAATAAACCATAGCCCCCCCTATCCCTGGGCAGACACATCCGTAGCAAGGGCATACGTGGTCGCTTACCACCCTATAGAAAATGCTGTAGCTCTTTCGTTAAACGAATGTTATGGGCATGGGACAGCAGCAGAGGTAAAACCTGAAAGTGATATAACCATTTGGGAAAGAGCACCATATTAAAAAGGGCTACCCGGCCTGCCATCGATAAGGGAAAAGTGGACCAATTCTGTAGATGTTGTGAGGTGTCTTGAAGCAGTGGGGTGATATTGCTGGAGTACAGGGTCGTAAGGTCTCGGGGGATCTGTACCCCCAAATAGCGAATTGAAGTCTGAGCCCACGTAAATGGGAAGTGACCACTCCATGTCTGTTGTAGTGTCATGGGGCTAGCTAGGGCCATAGATTTCTGGTAGTTCAATGTAAATCCCGAATAAAATTTGAATTTGTCAAGCGCTTGCCATAAATATCAAACAGAGTGAGCGGGGTCAGTTAGCAAAAATAATAGGTCATCTGCAAAGGCCAACACTTTGAGTAAATGAGTCCCGAAATCCACACCCACTATGTCGGGGTCCTGAGACACTGTGCGAAGAAAGGGTTTGAGGTACAATAGAAATAAGAGTGGTGACAGGGGACAGCCCTGTCAAGTTCCCCTCTCAATAGGTATTGGGTCAGTAATAATGTCATTGACAAGTAGTCTTGCTGTTGGAGTGGAATATAAAGTGCGTAATGCTGAAGCGAACCAGCCAGATATCCCCATACAATTTAGCACTTCAAAGAGGTACGTCCAATTGACCTGGTCGAACGCCTGTGCCGCATCCAAACTGAGTAGAAGCATAGGAGTGTGATGGAATTGCGTGTGCGCTAAGGCTATCAATGCTTTACGTACGTTGTGTACTGCTTATCTACCCTGTACAAAGCCGACTTGTGTGGATGCAATCACATCGGGGAGAAGGGTCACTAATCTTATCAGCTAAGATTTTGGACAGAATTTTGATGTCTACATTCAGCAAAGAAATTGGGCGACAGGACTCGGGAGCAGAACTGTCTTTGCCAGACTTCAATATCAACGTGATTAAAGCCTCATTCACTTCTCCTGGGAAATGTTCATCCTGGATTACCTGGGAGTAATAGTCCCTTAAAAAAGGACTAAGCTGCCCTGAGAGCAGTTTATAAAATTCTACCGTAAAGCCATCCAGCCCTGGAGCCGAAAAATTTCGTTGATTGTGGATAGCTTTATGTAGTTCTTTAGGGGTGATGGGTGCATTAAGAAACCTAACATCAGAGTAAGAGAGCTGCTGTAAACCGGAATCCGTGAAATAGTCCTTAATAAGGGGTTCAGCTCCCGAGTCCCGGCGTCCATATATCTTCCCGAAGTGGGACTGAAAAATTTGTGCAATGTGTTCAGTAGTGTGTTGAAATTGGCCCGTACTATCCCTCAATCCCAAAACATAACGGTGACCCCGCACCTGGGAAGTCAGGCGGGCTAATAACTTCCTTGCCCGATTTCCATAGCGATGGTAGCGAAATTTTTGATACAAGAGCATTTTCACCGTGCGCTCATGTATATAGGAATTGAGGGTCGTTTCCACGGAAGCTAAGTGTTCCCTAGCGTGGCGGGTCGGGAACAGGGTATACTGACGCTTAGCGCTTGCTAGTTCTTTTTCCAACCGCAGTATTCCCCGGGACAAACGACGATTATGCGCTATTACATAAGCTATACAATCTCCTCTGAGCACCACCTTAGCCGTGCTCCAAAACAGTGTCGGATCATTGCTATGCTGACCATTAAAGTCTAGGAATTCACCCCATTTAGTCGTTAGGTATGTTTTGAAATGGTCATCAGAAAATAGATAATTAGGGAAGCGCCAACGTACAGGTCCGTGTAAACCGAAGCCCACATTCACATCTAGCCAGATCATCGCGTGATCTGAAATCACCGCCGGGCCTATTACCGCTGCATCCACATTTAGAAATGCTTTGCATGTGGTAAGGATGTAATCTATCCTAGATTGTGTGTTATGTGCTCTGGAGCGGTGTGTGTAATCCTGTTCAGTGGTATGGAGAATTCTCCACGGGTCCACCAGATCTAAAGTGGCGCAAAGATAGGGCAGGCCTCTGGTATGAGATATACTCGCACCAGGTCCCGGCTGAGAACAATCACAAGTCGGGTCAAACACCTGATTGAAATCCCCTGCAATGTATGCCGGATCAGTAACCCGCCCAAGAAGCATGGCAGTTAGACCCTCAAAGAAGGAATGGTCATAGGTTTTAGGTGCATATACATTCATCAAGTAAAAGGAATATGTGCCTACTGACAACTGCAGCAAGAGGTAGCAGCCCTGTGGGTCCGAGGCTACTAATTTCGCAGTGTAAGGCAATGTCTTACTAATCAGTATCACCACCCCTGCCCGCTTATGAGTTGAAGATGCTGCATGCACTGCGTCTACCCAGGACCTCTTCAATTTCTGATGTTCCAAGTCTGTAAGTCGGGTTTCTTGCAGACAGGCTATGTCGACCTTATGTCGTTTGAGCTGTGTTAAAATTTTTGTTCGTTTTATGGGAGAGGTAATGCCCGAAACATTCCTGGATACTATTCTCAAAGTGTTAGCCAGCAGGTATAAAAGGGGCTAGTACAAACATATAAAATGCTAAGTGCGGAAAAAATCCACCCCGGGTTCCCAGCCATACCCAGGGCAGCCACATGACGCTCAGGACCAGCCCGAGCAGCACCAGTACCATGGTAAATGTCAGGTGCAGGAGTCTCTCAGCAGGGTCTGATCCTACCCTTCCCAACAATCGAAAGAATACCAGCAGCAACCATGTAGGCCAAGGATTCCCCCCCCCTGGAACCCCAACCCCCCCCCTTCCCAACCTTCTCCCCAATTGCATGGTTGTGGTCGCAGCCTCAGGTTCGCCCCAGGCGGTCCCAAAGGTGTGAAAAATCACAAAACAATGCCACTCCGTGCCCCGAGTTCCCATACAGTAAATACAACAGTCATAAGAGCAATTTGCAGAGCAAATGAACGTTAGGATGAGCTCAAATATACAGTATATCAATTTCTGAACTAGAACAGGAAAAAACACAAAATTGTAAACAAACTTAAACCAGAATAGCAAGTAACAGCCATATTTTCTGAGATCCAGGCTTCCCCCAATCTGGAATAATCTTAAGGAACAGTCTCTGGGAAGAGGTGGTGGAGATAGAGACTGTCTGAATTCAAGAGGGCTTGGGATAGGCACGTAGGATATCTCGGAGAGAGAAAGAGAAAATGGCTACTGCGGATGGGCAGACTAGATGGGCTATTTGGCTTTTATCTGCCATCATGTTTCTACTGTATTCACTGGTAGGATGCAACTATTAACAAATGAGGACAGTATGGAAAGGCATAGTTTGGAGAATGTAAATTTGTAAAAGTGGATGTGTAGTAGGAGGGGTATGTATTAGAAGTCTGGGGAAGAGTGAGGTGTGGAGTGGGTAAAATTTTTTTGTGTGGGAGATGAGTGGTTTGTTGGTTATGTGTGCAGTAGTCTGTGCAGTAGTATAGCAGTGTTCTTGCTAGGAATATTTTGACAGCTGGGTGGCATGAAAGAGAATTTGAGTGATAGGATAGAGTTGCATAGTATTATAAAAATATTTGGTAGGTTACAGTGGTGTGCAAAAGTCTGGAACCACTTGTGAATTTTGCATTCTTTCAACTTTCTGACCTTTTATTTTCTTTGTTGACCCAATAGATTTGTCTGTATACTACTACATTATAAGGGATGCATTTGGCTATTAAAATCAACTTTTTAAGATCACTTATTTGTAATGTTACAAACATAGGCCCAGATTCACTAAAGATAGTGACTCAATCGCAGTCGGCCGATTTTTAAATAGCGATTGATTCAGTATCAAGTTTGCATGCAAATCATTGGGTGGTTTATGTCATCACCTGTCCCTGTGGACTGTTGTATGTGGGACGGACTAGCCGTAAAATAAAGATCAGACTTTTGGAACATAAGAGCTGGCTGAACACTTCTACCATGTCTGCTCCAATGGTTCCTCACTGTTTGGATAAGGGCCATGGGTTTACTGATCTGACTTGGTTTATTATCGAACAAATCCCTGATGAGTTCAGAGGTGATAAGTTTGCCCGAACAGTTTAGGATTTTTGAGCTTGATACTGTTTACCCGCATGGCCTGAATGAATCTATGGAGTGGAATACCATAATGTAATTTGGGCTCTCATTTGATTGGCTGTTGCTCATGACTCATGCTCCCTGCTCAGCTTTTAAGCTCTGTTTGCTTGCTGCTCTATTGGCTCCTCCCTCTCTCCTGGCTGGCTTGTTTGCTTCATTTGCCGTTCATGGCTGAATAAATGCTGTCCGTCTAAAGCACAGGTGTCAAAGTCGGTCCTCAAGGGCCGCAATCCAGTCGGGTTTTCAGGATTTCCCCAATGAATATGCATGAGATCTATTAGCCTACAATGAAAGCAGTGCATGCAAATAGATGTCATGCATATTCATTGGGGAAATCCTGAAAACCCGACTGGATTGCGGCCCTCGAGGAGGGACTTTGACACTCCTGGTCTAAAGTTATAGTTTCCTGAGGAAGGGACCTAGAGTCGCCGAAACCGGACTGGTTGAACCTACTCCTGAATTTCATCTGACTTGGCAGTTTACAGTGTTTCCTTGCCTTTGTTTTTCATCTACAGACCATTCCTGCAAGCTAAGTTTTCCCTTTTTGATTCTGGGAGTCAGCTGGAGGGACCTTCAAAATATTTTTCTCTGTTTCAGCACTGTGAATATGTGATTTATTATTATCACTGTTGAATTTCACCTTATTTCTTGATTTGGTTGATTGGTGCACACAGGAGGGATTTGATGATGGTGTGCAAGTGGAGCTTATTAGACCTTCACCTTAGCATGCGAGTGCTGGAGATGTCTTTCTCCTTTCGCTGGTTCTTCACAATGAGACTCCCTCCTTTTTTCAGTTATATTATTTATATGGCATATGATTGGTAGTCCAGTGCTTGAGACAGAAGTTAGTTACTTTGAAGGTCCATCAGACCTTTTTTGCTGCTGTTTGTGGTTTCTATTTAGTATTGTGTGCAGCTTTTTGCTTAGTGGAGTTAGTTTTGCTTGCAAGGTAACTGCCGTGACATCAAAGGACAGCTTAAGCGAAGATTCAGTCTTCCTATCCTGAATGTCTCTGAGCGCTATACCACCCTCAACTGGCAAAGTAGTCTTTTTTTTGTAACTGCAGCTACTAAAGCGTCCACCTTGGGGTTCTTAAATTTGTCCAGCTCGTTCTGAGAGAAATAAGCTCATGCATCGCTTCGTGGACTGGAAATGCCTTAGCATTTTGTGCCTGCCATAAGAGGATTAGCAGAACCAGTCACTTGCGGATCCTGCTGTGAGATATGAAGGCCTTGCAGCGCATTTGAAATAAAAGATGATAGTTCCTCCCTATGAAAAAAAAGACGGAGCGCTACAGGATCATCCACCTCCCTAGCCAGTGCATCCTCAAACTCCAAATCCGCCACTTAGCCGTCCTCCAGAGATTCCGGAAGATCCAGAGACAAGGCGGAGCCTGATGGAGGGTCATCCCCGTCCAAAGGCACCACTCTGTGCCTTTTTGCTGCCAGAGAATCCAAAGGAGGCCTACTGACATGAGGCACGGGAAACTGGTCCAAAGTAGTGCTGCCCGATTCACTGATTCGAATCAGGTGAATTGATTCGAATCGATTCCATTTAAAAAAAAAAAAATCAGCCTCCTGATTCAATGGCCGACCCTTCCCCTGTGCTTTCCTAAAGCAGGAGCTGCAGCCCTGCCTCTTGCTGGCCATCCGCTGCTACTACTGCTTGAGGGGGGAGGGTCGGTCAGAAAGGCCTCCCCCAGCTTCCCCGCTCTTACCTCTTTAGGCTAATAGGGCAGCTTGCAGGCTTGCTGGTGTTATAGCGATCCCTGCAGCTGCCTGTGGTCCTCAGAGGCAAATTCTCTCTGCCGCGATCCCTGATGTTAGAGCAGGGGCAGGACGTATCGGAAAGAATGTGCCGCTGAGGACCACGGGCAGCTGCAGGGATCGCTATAACACCAGCGAGCCTGCAAGCTGCCCTATTAGCATAAAGGAGGTAAGAGCAGAGAAGGTGCAGGCTGCGGGGGGAGCAGGCGTTCGTTCACGGCGGGGGGGGGGGGGAAGAAAGTGCCTTCGCATGAGGAGGAAGAGAGAAAGTGCCTTCCTGGGGGGAGCAGGCCTTCGTGGGGGGAACAAGGCTTCGTGGCGGGGAGCTGGCCTTCAGGGCAGGGAGGCAGGCCTGTGCAGAGGGAGGAGGAGGAGGAAGAGTTCCTTTGGTGGTGGGGAGGCAGGCCTGTGCAGAGGGAGGAGGAGGAAGGAGTAAGAGAGGGGAGGGGAGATGCCAGACCTGGGGTGAAGGGAAGCGAGAGATGAAAAAGAGGGGGAGGAAAGCAGAGGAGAGGTGCTGGACTGATGGGGAGAGGGAGAGAGAAATGCAAGACCACAAGGGGAAGGGTACAAGAGGGACAGATACTGCTCCAAAGTAGGTGGGCAAGGTGCAGGATGGCAGGAGCGATAGTAGGAGAAAGCCTGTACCTGGGGAAGAGGATACAGGAGGTAAAGAAGAGAGAAAGAAGAAGCTGGATATGGGGAGAGATAAGATGCTGGGCATGGAGGGAGCATAGGAACAGGGACACAGAAGATAGATGCTGGATGAAAGAGTAGATGAGAAAAGGAGAGATGGTGGATCTGTGGATGGTGGGGTCCATCGCTGCAGCTGCGGGTGGGATGGAAATGAAAAAAAGGAAAGATGCCAGTCCTCCGGGGGAGGAAAGGGAAACAGAAGTGGAGAACAGAGATGGAAGATGGATAGTTAGTACGAAGAAAGAAGGAGAGCCTGATCAGAAGACAACCAGACCAACAAGATTTGAAAAATGACCAGACAACAAAAGGTAGGAAAAATAATTTTATTTTCTCTTTTGTGATTACAATATGTCAGATTTGAAATGTGTATCCTTCCAGAGCTGGTGTTGGACGCAAACGTGATTTAGGATTTAATAGAGAGAGGAAAAGTATTTTTTGTTTGTTTATTTTGTTTACACCACAGGACCAGCATGGGTAGGAGAGGGCAAAGAGGGTGAAGAAGCTATAAAATAAACCCACCAGGATGTTTGGGAAAAAAAACACCCAATTGGGCAGGAAAATTGAATTGAAAAATCGATTCAAATAGGCTGAATCAAATCGAATCGAAATTTTTTTTTCCTGAATCGGGCTGCACTAGTCCAAAGTACCCTTCCGTTGTTGCACAGGTTGAGAGGTCTGCATTAAAAAAGCCTTATGCATCAACATAATGAACTCCGGGGAAAACACCATCAGGTTAGATTGTGCTGGCGACGAAATAATTTTCCCCTGCCCAGAAACCGTCCCCGTAAAGGCAAGAGAAGAAGAAACATCGCTGACCGCCGTCGCAGCCGCGCACTGAAGCGGAATGGCAGCAGCCGCGAATGCAGGAGTAGTAGGCTGGAGTTCAATCGCGTGGGAAACTTCAGGCGTGATCTGCATTTCTTCCCCCACGGCGTTGGCACACCCCGCCGAACAGAGGCCTGATGGTGTTCGCCGTTTCCCACAGCGGGAACACCATTTAACTGCCTCTGCCGCCATTTCCTACAAAACACACCACCGAGCGACCCAAAACCTGCAGACAACTCAACCTACTGCGTGTCAGTGAAAACTCCAACAAGCAAACCGGCAGACCAAACCACCAATGCAAATAAGTAAGAAAATATGTCCTTACCAGAGTCAATCTTTGCTAAAGCTGTTAGTTGCAGACAGGAACTGCCAGGACAGAACCGTCCAGCAACAGCACTCTGGCCCCTTTTTTTTTCTTTTTTAATTTGGTTGTGGAAAGAAGAAAAATAGAGGACCAGGAAAAAAGCCTCAATCCACCGGAGAGGAGGGTGGAGCAGGGACCTGGGGGGGCCCGGGTGTAACTCCCAAAGTTGGCACCATTCAAAGTTGGCACCATTCAGCCAAACAACCCTATCTACCTGAAGAGAAAAAATCTCAACAGAAGAGGAAATAACAATCCAGCCAGAATCCAGGAGCTAGTGGAAAAGCAACCATCACCCACTGGGAGATGGAGAATACTGAAAATACAGAGAGCGTGCCAACCAATGGGACCACCTTTTAATCAGTTCTCCATCTCCACCTGCTGGTAGATGTGTATTATCCCACTAGTCTCTGGATTCATCTGCTGCTGTTAATAAGGAAGGGACTGATGAGATAACTGGGAGTTCTCAAAGCCCAATGTACAGTTCTATACATTGATTCCAACTTGCCTGGAACAGTAGGAATAGCATAAGGAGTCTCCAGGTTTCATTTGAAATCTGATAAAGAAGCCTGTTAAGAGGAAGTTTGAGAGACTCCGCAGGAGGCCAAGGCATACTCATTTCCTCGCAATACTCCTTAGAGTACTTAGAACCAGAGTCCATTTTAAGATATAGATCCTCGTCCATTTGACGGAGGAAGGAGGAAAAGGACAGTTGATCTGTAAGAGGATGGACTTGATGACCTTGAGGCGCCTCGAGTGGAGAGCGAAGGTGTGGCCTCTCTAGAGTATTGATATCCCAGTGAATAAACGGACTGGACCGAGGCACTGGAAGAAGCAGAGCCATCAGGTTCTGCTAATGGTGTCATGGATCGAGGAGTTGGAGGCCTCTAAGAGCTGGAAGGCCTGGACAAGGAAGGCTTCTCCCTGGAGGAGGACCTGCGCCTCGATGAGTGCCTATTTCCCTGTTGGGTACAGATACTAAATTATTGGCTAGGGTGTTCACAGATCGCTTGTATGCTCGTATGCCCTCTTTAATTCATCTGGATCAGGTGGGGTTTATTGGGGGAAGGCAGGCCGCGGATGGTATTTGGAGGGTGCTTAATTTGGTGTGGAAGGCTAGAGTCGGGTCAGAACCCTGGGTGGCAGTGGCGGTAGATGCTAAAAAGGCATTCGACTGGGTAGACTGGAGATTCATGACTTGTGTGATGCATGTGATGGGATTGGAGGAGAACTTTATTGCGTAGATTCACTCACTATATAATGCACCCTTAGCTTGTGTTAAAGTTAATGGGGTGTACTCTTTGGTTTTCAAGCTTTGGAGCGGGACCAGGCAGATTTGCCCTCTTTTGTTCGCCTTGGTGATAAAGCCCTTGGCTCAGAGTATCCGTGCAACGCGCAGTATATGGGGGGGATGACGGTGAGGGGAGAGGAATACAAATTATCGCTGTTTGCGGATGATATTCTGGCTATTAAGGAAGGTCAGAGACTTCTTTGCTAGCCTTTCAGCAACAGATGAGTATCTATGGGGCCCTCTTGGGGTTTAAGGCTAATTTCTCTAAGATGGAGATCTTAAATCTCTCGGTCCCAGCGTAGGGGCTAGATGCGATCAAGAAGCAATTGCCGTTTAGGTGGGTAAAGGGCCCTATCTGGTATTTAGGGATCCAGTTGGTGGCTTCTATCACTATAGATTTAGAGAGATGAGATAAGCTTTATCTTTCCTGGTGGGGTAGAATGGATGCCGTATGAATGCTAGTGCTTCCTCGCCTACTCTATCTTTTTCAAGTACTTCCTTTCCAAATACCTATTACTTATTTTTGTAAATGACATGCATGGCTTTTTAAGTTCATATGGGGAGGGAGGCAAGCGACCCAGAGTGGCAAGAGGCATTATGTTCTGTAGTAAATTAGAAAGGGGCTTGGGGGTGCCCAATTTGGAACAGGCTGCCTAACATGGGGAACATGATAAAGATTTGTCAGGCGAAACATAGCTCTATGTCTGAGTACTAACCCCTTGACTGCGTAGATTAAGATGAGTATTATTTCTTTTTTCTACTGAAACTACTATTTATAAAGATATTTAAAACACATTTATATTCTTCTAAGAAAATGATTTAATTGGGACCGATGACGATCTGAGTGCTATTGTACTTTATAAGGGAAAGTTTTGATACCCATAGAAGCCTGCACTACTGAGGTCTATAAATATAATTAGCTTGAAGCTTTGTGTTGATGATCAGTTGAAAAGGATGCCATTTTTGGGTCTGCAGTGCTCAGCAGGCTCATCTGTCCCACCCTAGACTCAGAGGACTGCTTTGGTATGTCCTACTGGTTCAAGACTTGTATGCCTTTTGTACTAAAAGGAAAGAGTAGGTTCTTACCTTGATAATCTTCTTTCTAGTAGAACGCCATATGAATCTTAAAAGGCCCGCCTTGTCAATTAGCCTGCTTGCTGTCTCAGACATGTATGTTTTTCCAGGTGTTGGTATCTGTTGTCAGACAGATCCAAAGAGTACTGATTGACCTCTCTGTTTCAATGAGAAAAGTGAAAGGCTTGAGAGCTACATAAGAGTTTAGTGATGGTTGCACTCGGGTAGGTGGTTAGTTCATTTCTACCTTGTTTTCAGCTATAATTATATTTTAATTGATTGTTGCAGATCAGAACAGAATCGGCTGGTACGGGAGTACCCCGTTTCCCGCCTCCTTATCTTTCTTAGAGGAATTGTCAACTGCTTTGATAAGAACCGAGGAGATCGTGCACAGCCCAGATATGCAAGAGGTGGAGTTGAAAGAAAAAGGTAGATGATGCCTTATACAAACTCGTGAATAAATGGTCCAAGACTCGTATGCCTTTCTACTAGAAAGAAGATTATCGAGGTAAAAACCTACTTACCTTGTGCTGCCTACTCATACTTTGGGATCATTCTTTGTGAATCATAGGGATTACTGTTGCTGTTGTATGATAGGTTTGCTACGTACATATTAGGATTTTTTTCAATATGCCTGGTACTGGAGAAAGCTATGTTGCTATTACTCATATCCACAATATTCAAATGTAAGGCTTATTTCACATTCATGCCGTGCTTTATTCTCTAAATTTGACTAATTTTACTGGTCCTCAGCGGGCCACCAAGCACTCAAACTACTCTCATTGTGCTGGGCTTTATGCTCCCACTCGTCATCGGATCCAGTGCAATAAATATTTTGATTGTTTTAAATAGTTATAATTTAACACATTTAAATATGTACTATTCACACCGACCTTTGCGTCTGGAAAGAAATGGTGACCACACTCTTAACCTGCAAATTTAAATGCTCCACATCCCCGACGTCAACGTCCCACCCATTCTGAGACGTCGGTGTCTGACATCAGAGCATATATCACTTAACCACAGCATTCTTAGTTAAATTATAAGTGGACTGATGCTAGGAGGAACATACCCCCAGGAACCAACCTCCTATAATAGTGAAGCCCATTCGAGTTCATTATTCAATCCATTCGGGGTAACAGTGTTCAAACGATAGACCCACTGTTGTCCCAATACATTTAATCTCCCCTCCCAGTCACCCTCAGGTTCAACCTCATCCATACAGTCAATCACTCTCCACTTAATATGTTCTTTCCTATGACCCTTATCTATCCAATGTTGAACTATTGGAGCTTGCAGAGCCTTGGTACTAATACGTGATTTATGCTAATTAAGGCGTGTGTTAATCGCCCTCTTAGTCCGTCCCACATATACCAAATTACATGGGCAAACTATTATGTAAATGACCTTAGATGTTTTACAGGTAGTATTGTGATCGCTGTTTCCCAGCGTCCCTTCTATTTCTACATCTTGCACCGGTCCTCGCAGGCCATTTACAATTAAGTCCAGAATCGCATTTCCTCTAGTATTTTCCTTGGCAAGTTGTTCCAGGAAGCAATCGCCTACAGTATCTAAGAACTGGTCTCTCTAACGCAGCCAGAGGTGCCTAGGTTCCAGTCTATTCCCGGATAGTTGAAGTCACCGACGATAACTGCTTTGCCTCCCTTGCAGTTGCGTTTAATCTCGTCTGTCATTTCTCCGTCAATTTCTTTGGACTGCCCTGGGGGTCAGTAGTAGATGCCGATCTTCCCATTTGTTCCCGGAATTTTGACCCATAGATGCTCTTAACTTATCTGTCAGTTGTGGCGTATTCTCTCCAGTAGATTCAATTCCCTCTTTGATGTATATGGCAATGCCCCCACCTTTTTGAGCCACTCTGTCTCTGCGGTATTAAAGGGCACTAAACTCTGCAACCTCTGATATTACTGGCCTTGCTTAGCTTATTTTATTAATGCAGTTGGACAGAGGCAGATACAGCAGCCTGGTCAGGACCCAGAGGCTCCTTGGGGCTGCTTGGCATCCACTGTATTGGCACTGCATTGGCACCCCTTTCTTTTCTGTGGCATGCTTTTTTTTTTTTTTTTAAATATATATATATATATATTGAAAACTGTAACAGGACATAGAGACAGGAAACGTTCTGTATAATACAATGCCATGAACAGTAATACAATGCAAAGCGATATACAAAGCAGTAAAGCACAGGGTAATCTCCAAAATAGGCATCGATCCGGTCCATGCCCAAGTCACAGTTTGTTATTTCTGTGGCATGCTGCAGCTCAGGCAGAGCCCAGCCTACACACAGAGGCTACTTTGGGACCATTCCCCATATGTCCCTATCTCCTTCCACATCCCTGCAACATGTAAGAAATCTGAAGTTCTCTGGAATCCATTTCCTTGGGGGATCTCAAATCCTTGTGGTCCAGTGGACCCAATGCTCAAAACTCTTTAAATTCTCTTACTTCTCCTCCTCCCTCCCCCAATATTACTCAGAACCTGACTCGCTTCCAAGGATTCCCAGTGTATTGGGGGAAGGAGTGATCCCTGTTCTCTTCTACTCTGATGACTGCTGTCTTTAGAATGACACCATTGACCCCCTAGAAGTAGTGTCAATAATACTGCTAGGGGGTTCAAGCCAGCTCCTTCCTATCTCACCTGCCTGCCTACATCAGCTAGTTATCTGCCTACATACCCTACCACTGACTTGCCCCATGGGTCCTGGAGGCAGCGAGTACTGGAGTGATCTCCACATGCTCCTGCCCTGGTGGCTGTCTTCTTCAAAATGGTGCCCCTTGACCTGTAGTTATTGATTACATGGCAGGTGAGGATCAGGGGTGCCATTTTGAAGAAGACAGCCACTGGGCAGGAGCAAGCAGAGTTTACTCCTTTCTTTTGTTGTCCTGAGAATACCTCGGGTGAGTTGGGGATCGGATATACAGGTGGGCTATAGGGCTGAAAAGCAGTTGATGTGGGCAGGTGGGGTAAGTTGATGGGCTGGGAGGGGGGTGAGGGGCACTACAATTACTTCAGCCAACTTTGCTATGTGAAAAATATTCTTAGTCTCCTTTGAAATCATTTTATTACATTTATCTTTTGCCCAGGATTTGTTGTGGTAATGGACACTGAAGGGTTTGGAGAACTTCTGCAGCAGGCAGAGCAACTTGCAGCTGAAACAGAAGGCATCTCGGAGCTGCCACATGTTGAACGAAACTTACAGGAAATCCAACAGGCAGGAGAGCGGCTGCGCTCTCGCACTCTGACTCGCACATCACAAGAATCGGCAGATGTCCGAGCGTAAGTTCCTAAAATCTTCAGGGTTTTTTTTTTTTTTTTGGAGGACTTGGATCTCATGCAAATGTTGTTATAGAAACTTTGTTGACTGTTATGTTATGTGGATAGGCTAGTCCAGGAGTGGGCAAACTTTTTGACTCGTGGGTCACAATGGGTTCTTAAATTGATAGAGGGGCCGGACCAGCGGGGGAGGTGTTGTCTTCAATGAAAATGAAAGGGAAAAAACGGCCGCCTCTGACGCCTCCTAGTTTAAAAAAAAAGTTTCCCCCCTTGCTTTGCCAAGTTGACTAACCCAAGTCGACTAATACAGCAACAGAAGAAAAGTTTTTCCCAAACTAGCGCCCAACACACTTTTCCAAAGTTAGTAGACAACGTACTCTTACCTTACTGATAATGAGGGACTCGTCATGCTCCCTGCCCCCCTTGAGGATGAGTCCCCAGGGTGCTCCTCTACTCAGCAGCACTTGCACAAGACTTAGGCGAACATTTGTCCTCTTATTAACAATGCAATCTTTATAAATATTGTCTTACTTTACGGCTCTTAGGCAAACAACACAGCAGCAGACAACTCAGCAGCACTTGTACCAGCTTCCAGCCGTCAGCCCCCCTTCCCTGGAGCTGTGCCGAGTCTGGAAACCTCTGCTGATCCCCTCGGGTCTCCGCAAGCACTGGGGAACAAGAGTGACACCTCACCAGGTGCTTTCCTTTCTGCTTCAGGGCCAGCGGCACACAAGGTAGGCACGAGGTTTTTGTGCTTCAGCCTGGCTCTGCGCCGCTTCTTGAATGGCTGTCATCAGTTCTCGCGAGTCCTGTGAGAACTGACAGCAGCCATTCAGGGAGCACTGTGGGCCCAAGCTGGAGTGCTAAAAGCTGATGCCTACCTTGTGTGCCGGTGGACCAGCACAAATTTGCGGGCCGGATTAAAAAACTAAACGGGCTGTACTTTGCCCTTGTCTGGGCTAGTCACATAATGTAATGCTCAGCTGATTTATATGGATGCGAACAAGTTGAACATTGTTCTATTAAGTTATTTATATATATGTATGTATAACTTATTTTATGGCATTATACTTTGTTATTTGTATGGTTCACAAAACTGCATTAAATTAAGCAGAAAGTGACAGAATTTTACCACCATATGTGTATTAATCCTGCTATGAACCTTCCTGTTGAAATAGTTAACTTTGACTGTAAGAACATAAGAATTTGCCACTGCTGGGTCAGACCACTGGTCCATCGTGCCCAGCAATCCACTCCTGCGGTGGTTCCCAGGTCAAAGACCATTGCCTTGAGACCAGCCCTACCTGCATACGTTCCGGTTCAACAGGAACCCGTCCAACTTTGTCTTAAATCCCTGGAGGGTGTTTTCCCCTATAACAGCCTCTGGAAGAACGTTCCAGTTTTCCACCACTCTCTGGGTAAAGAAGAACTTCCTTACGTTTGTACGGAATCTATCCCCTTTTAACTTTAGAGAGTGCCCTCTCATTCTCCATACCTTGGAGAGGGTGAACATGCTGTCTTTATCTACTGAGTCTTGAATATCTTGAATGTTTCGATCATGTCCCCTCTCAGTCTCCTCTTTTCAAGGGAGAAGAAGCCCAGTTTCTCTAATCTTTCACTGTACGACAACTCCTCCAGCCCCTTTACCATTTTAGTTGCTCTTCTCTGGACCCTTCCGAGTTGTACCATGTCTTTCATGGAAGGCGACTAGTGCTGGACGCAGTACTCCAGGTGAGGACACACCATGGCCCGGTACAGCGGCATGATAACTTTCTCTGATCTGTTCATGATCCCCTTCTTAATCATTCCCAGCATTCTTTTTGCCGCTGCCGCGGACTGCTTCATCAACTTGTCGACCAGTACTCCCAAGTCTCTTTCCTGGGGGGTCTCTCCAAGTACCGCCCCGGACATCCTGTATTCGTGTATAAGATTTTTGTTACCGACATGCATCACCTTACAACCAGTAGTCATGTAAGTGCTGGTGATTTTTGGACTCTTTAATACTAATGCCAAATAAGTGACAGGTGGCTATAATTTTCTATCTTTATTTTGAAATTCATATGTGCATCAGCCACAGTCAGCCAGGTAAATGTTGCATTGTTTATTTTCCAAAGATTTTCTAAGTTAATTGTATAAATGCACAGTTTATATCTAAACATAGGGGCCCTTTTAACAAACAGCTATAAAAGTGACCTTAGCATATTCTTGGGGGGGGGGGTCAATCCCACACGCAAAGGCCATTTAGTGCACTATTCCTGCAAGCTCTGTCCTCATCTGCAGAAGCCTTGAAAACTTTAAAATCATAAGTGTTTGAGGCTTGTGCGGTTAAGGTAGAGCAGGAATGGGACAGGAATAGAACGCATGGGGATGGGAAGGGGTTATTGAGATACCACGAGGATGGGAACAAATTTGTCCCCGTGTTGTTGTTTCCCTCACCGCCAAAAATCCATTTCCCATATTTTTTGGACTTTATTTAACAGCTTTCTCAGGCCGTTTTTGGTGCCAAAATGCTGCTGTGATGGCCATCTTGGATTTTTCAATCTGTTTTTAAAAGCCTCTATTTGCCTCAAAAACATCTTGAGTTTGGTTAAAATAGATATAGACTCCTTATGCTGTTTTACCCCCCTGATTTCATGCCAGATTTGCATTGGATGACTGGCTGAGAAGTGTCCTTATTCCATGTGCTGCAAAGTGTGTGATGGGGAGGTGGGAGCCATGAACTTGGTCTTCTCTTGTCCCTCTAGGGCAGGGGTGTCCAGCCTGCGGGCCACATGCGGCCTCGTGAGGTATTTCTTGCGGCCCCGCTCGAGGGCAATGCGGTGTTTTCCTCTGCCGCCTCCTGGTGTTTACTGTCTTGCCGGCTCCCTCCTCCATCTTGCTGCAGTGTTCGCTCAAAGACGTGGGCAACGGCACCTATGTGCCTCCTGCAGCTGACCTGGAAGCGTTCCCTCTGATGTTGCAACGTCAGAGAGAAGGCTTCCAGATCAGCCATGGGAGGTGCATGGGAGCCGCTGCCCACGGCTTTGAGCAAACATTGCAGCAAGACAGAGGAGGGAGCCGGCAAGAAGGTAAACACCTGGGGTACAGAAGGGAGGGAGGGAGAAGGGTGTGTTGGGACTTGAGAGGGAGGCGCTGCCCACAGCTTTCAGCAAAAAAATGACTGTAGCAGTGAGGAGGGAGCCGGCCTGAAGGTAAACACCCAGGGCACAGAAGGGAGGGAGGGAGAATGGTGTGTTGGGATTTGAGAGGGAGAAAGCACAAAGTTAGGAAAAATGATGGCAGGAAGGAGGGAGGGGCATGAACTTAGGACACAGAATGAAGGGAAAGAGGGAAGGGAGCATGAGCCATGAGATGGAAAGAGATGCTAAGGGAAAGAGATGCTAAGGTGAGGGAGATAATAGAATGGGAGAACTGGGTGTCAGAGAGGGAAAGAGATGGTGCAATTGGGGAGATAAGAAAGAGGAGAACTGTTGGACAGAGAGAGGAGGGACAGAGACAGAATTATTGGACATGGTGGTGGGAGAGAAGTGAGGTAGAGATGCATGGACGCAGAGAGAAGGGGGAGAACATGCTGGGCCGAGGAAGCCTCCTGGACTTTTTTTTTTTGGGGGGGGGAAGGGGAGCGTATTAAAAGAAGTGCCAGATTGGGTTTGGGGGGGAGAGCTTATGGGGCCAGAAACAGAGGACAGAGAGAGAGATGTTGGGCAGTGGACTGAAGGGAGAGAAAGAAGTTGGACCTGGGGTGGTGTGGAGGAAGAGGGAAAGAGATACTTGAAGGGAGAACTGTTGGGAAGAGAAATGAAGAAATGGTGGACCTGGGGAAGGGAGGCAGGCAGGGGGAGAGATTGGATGAGGGGCAGTTGGGAAGAGAAAGGGAGAGAAGTTGGATCTGGGGATGGGAGGGAGAAATGGTAGGCCTGTGGATGGAAGGCAGAGAGATGCAGCATCTTTTTTTTCCCCTTCATTTCATTGTTCAGCATCAAGGGGGGAGGAAAGAAGAAAAACAGAAAGGAGAGGGAGCAAAATGTTGGACCATGGAGAAAGAGGAGGAGAGATGGAACCATGGGAGGGCAGGAGAGAAGAGAGCTGGGATAAGATGATGTTAGGGGATGGAAAGACAGGGAGAGGGAGTTATAGCCTGACCAGTGGAGAGATGGACAAGGAGTTATAGCTTGACCAGTGGAGAGAGGGAGGGAGATTCTGAAATGGTGAACCATGTGGATGAGGTCAAAAGGGAGATGACAGTGAGAGAGCAGTGAGTACAGTGGTAGAAATGTGGTAATGGGGAGTAGATAGAAGGGAATAGGAGGCTGGGAAAAGAGTGAGATGGGAAATGGGAGAGCTAGGGACTGAGAGAAGATGGAGAATTGAGAGGTAGCTGAACATTTAAAAAGAAGAAGGGTGAGAAAGGAAGGCAAGATTGGAGTGGGAAAGGAGTGAGATGGGAAATGGGAAAGCTAGGGACATTTAAAAAGAAGAAGGGTGAGAAAGCAAGGCAAGATTGGAGTGGGAAAGGAGTGAGATGGGAAATGGGAGAGCTAGGGACATTTAAAAAGAAGAAGGGTGAGAAAGAAGCCAAGATTTGAGTGGACAGAGGCAAAAAAGAAAAGAAAAAGTTAAGAAAGCTGAAAGGGAAAAATAAATACATTGGAAATAGGCATAAGAAGGAAATGGAACGAGAGAAGAGGAGGAAAAAAATGGGCAGCAGACACTGGAAAGAGAATTAGTTGAAGATAGACAAAAAGAAGAAAGAGAAACTGGGATCAGGATGATGGAAAAACAAAATAACCAGACAACAAGGTAGAAAAAATTGTTTTATTTTGAATTTATTAATTATAATAATAATAACTTTTATCCCAGGACAAGCAGGCATGATATTCTCACATGTGGGTGACGTCATCTACGGAGCCCCGATGCGGAAGCATTTTCAAGCAAACTTGATTGAAGATTTAAGTTTGCTCTGCTGCTCCACGCATGCGTGCCTTCCTGCTCCACTAGGGGGTGCATCCCCTCGTGGTCTCCAGTTCAAAATTTTCCGCGAGCCTAGAAGCCGTGTTTTTCAGGCTCTGCCCCAACTGCCTTCTAGCACCGCGATTTTTTCTTGTTTTTCACGATTAAGTCGCTGTGCGCGAATTCCTTACCTTTTTACTTGATTCCTGCTTCGTTTTCAACGACCCGGAGGCTTCCGGGTCCCCGTGGCCGCGTGGCTAATCGAGCCGCGGCTACTTTCGATTTAATGTCCCGGCCTTTGACCGGCTTTAAAAAGTGCACCCGGTGCGAGCGGCTCCTTTCTCTCACAGATCCGCATCGCCGGTGCATCCTCTGTCTGGGGGCGACTCATCCAACCGACTCCTGCCCCCAGTGCGCTATTTTCCAAAACCGGGCCCTCCGTCGAAGAAAAGCCCGCATGGCGGATCTCTTCACCCCGGACCAACCCTCCACCTCGGCCTCGAGGTCGGCCCCGGCCTTGACCTCGGCCCCGGATACCTCACGAGACTCGACCCCGAAGTCCTCGGGACAACAGAAAACCTCGGCTCCGGGTAAGTCCCCTCTTCCCTCTTCAGGTTCTGTAACAGCGAAGAAGCCAGCCTCGGGGACAACGGCGACGCATGGCGGAAGCCCCATGCTTACAGCCCCGTCTAAGCCCTCCAAGCCTTCGGGCCGTGCCTCCACCACACGGGAATACTCTGATACGAGGTCGCCCCCGGTGGAGCGCACCGAGGCAGTGGACATGCCTTCGATGCTGTCCGTGCCCGTCTTCCAGGACCTACTCCGAGCGATGATCACGTCGGAGCTGTCCACCGCAATGGCCCAGTTTCAATCGGCCTCGACCTCGAATGTGCCAGACCAGCCTGGGCCTCACACCGAACAACCTCGAGGAAAGGTGCGCAATCCTCGCCGCATCCCATCCTCCTCGGACTCCTCGCCGAGACGCCCGAGACGTTCCCCCTCCGCGGACCGCCGAGGGGCAAAACGTCGGGCTAGAACGACAGAAACCTCGAACCGCCGTACCTCCAAGAAGGCCCGAGGCTCACCAACCCTACGAGGCCGTTCCCCTACACCTCGTACAGGACCACTAAGGGTGGCTGAGTTATCACTCTCCAACCCGCGCATCCTCCGAACTCCCCCTCGGACGTATTCTCCGAGGGAGTCCGGATCGAGGTCACCAATCCGACATCGATCGGTACCCCTAACCCCGGCATCGTCTCCGAGGGGCTCCTCGAGACGCCGAAGATCGACAACCCCGGAACACTCTCACAGTGCTTCCCCAACCTCGGAGCATGGATCAGAGCATGAACCTCGATACTCGAGGGAAGCCTCCTTATCCTTCTCCACCCGACGAAGGTCTCGTTCCCCGACCCCGCACGGGGCCCCGGGGACATCCCGCCCATCCTTCACTCGCTTTGTCCAAGACATGGGCCACGCATTGGACTTAGACCTCCAGTCCGACTCCAGATACTCTAAGGAGTACCTGGCGGAGCTGGATATGCCATCACTGCCCAGAGAGTCCCTTCGCTTACCACCTAACCCGGTACTCCAACAGGCCTTCTTCAGGAACCTGGAGACCCCCTACATGGTCACGGCCGTACTCTCCAAAATGGAGGCCAAGTACCGCACAGTACCTTACCCGGGATTCGAGCAACCACAGCTCTCCCACCAATCGCTGCTAGTAGAATCCTCCTTGAAAAAGGCTCACCCGTCCCGGGTCTCAGCAGCGGTCCCCCCGGGCCGAGAAGGCCGAACCCTGGATAAGTTCGGCAGGAGACTATACCAAAACGCAATGATGGCCTCTAGGGTGCAAAGCTACACTTTCACCTTCACATCATACCTCAAACACCTCATTGGACTATTGAGAGCCTTTGAGACTGACCTACCGGCCTCCCGGCAAGGAACGTTCGGCCTGCTTTTAGAGTCCCTCTCCAACCTGCGCCTTCATCTATTCCACGCGGCCTACGATGGCTTCGAACTCTCCTCAAGAGAAGCAGCCTTCGCTATCGCCATGCGCCGACTAGCCTGGCTGCGCCTGGTCGACATGGACCCCAACTTACAGGACCGGTTGGCTAACCTCCCCTGCGTGGGAAAGGAATTGTTCGATGACACTATCGAGGCGGCGACAAAACGCCTCTCCGAACATAAACGCTCGTTTGCCTCCCTTGTCCGGCAAAAGCCCAAACCGCCAGCGCCCAGGCCATACAGGGCCCCTCCGCGCCGCTACCCACAAAAGTCCACCCCTGCCTTCTCGCGGCCCCCACCCAGACGTCCGCAAGCCCACCACAGGGCCATGCCCAAGTCCCAACCGCCCGCGACCACCAAACCATCCCCGTCCTTTTGACGGGACACGCGGAAGGGGGCGGGCCCCCTCCGCCATAGTCCCAAGCCACCTTCCCATCGGGGGTCGACTCAAAGCTTTTTACCCTCGCTGGGAACAAATCACGTCGGACGCATGGGTCCTTGGCGTGATCTCATCAGGGTACTCTCTCAACTTTCGGGCCATTCCTCCGGACAACCCCCCAAGGAATTGCCCTCCCAACCGGACTCAGCTACCCCTACTCCTCTCCGAAGCTCGAGACCTGCTTCGCCTGAGAGCAGTGGAGAAGGTTCCCCCCGACCAACGGGGGAAGGGCTTCTACTCCCGCTACTTCCTGGTACCGAAAAAAACGGGAGACCTACGCCCAATACTAGACTTGAGACGCCTCAACAAATTCCTGGTACGGGAAAAGTTCCGGATGCTCTCACTACCAACACTTTACCCCCTGATCGACGAGGGCGACTGGCTCTGCTCCCTCGATCTCAAGGAGGCGTACACACATGTCCCAGTGCACCCCGCTCACCGCAAGTTCTTGCGCTTCCAAGTAGGGGACTGGCACCTACAATACCGAGTCCTCCCCTTCGGACTAGCATCATCACCTCGGGTCTTCACCAAGTGCCTCGTTGTGGTAGCAGCAACCTTACGTTCCCAGGGCCTCCAGGTATTCCCCTACCTGGACGACTGGCTAATCAAAGCCCCGTCCAGGGAAGGGGTTATCTCAGCGACCCAACAGACTATTACCTACCTACAAAGTCTGGGGTTCGAAATAAACTTCCCAAAATCTCAACTACGCCCCTCGCAGACCCTACAGTTCATCGGAGCCACGCTGGACACGGTTCGCCTCCGTTCCTTCCTCCCCCCTCCGCGCCTGGAGGCGTTAGTAAGTCTGAGCCGAGGGATCTCCCTGCTGACCTCAGTATCAGCTCGACAGATGATGACTCTTCTGGGCCACATGGCCTCCACCGTCCATGTCACACCCTTCGCCCGCCTCCATCTGAGAATCCCTCAATGGACCCTGGCGTCTCAATGGCGTCAAGACCGGGACCCGATCGACCACTCAGTGACAGTGACTCCTTCATTGCAACGATCGCTCCGCTGGTGGACCGACTCTTCAAATCTTTCCAAAGGTTTGCTCTTCCTCACCCCACCCCACAGCAAGGTACTCACCACGGACTCGTCGGAGTACGCTTGGGGAGCCCATCTGGACGGCCTACGCACCCAAGGAATGTGGTCAGCACAAGACCGTCGCTGCCACATCAACGTGCTAGAACTTCGGGCCATCTATCTCGCAGCTGTAGCCTTCCAACATCTGCTGCACGACCGAGTGGTTCTCATCCGAACCGACAACCAGGTAGCGATGTACTACGTAAACAAACAAGGGGGGACAGGGTCTTGGCCCCTTTGTCGGGAAGCCCTACGCCTCTGGAAATGGGCAATCTCCAACAACACCTTCCTTCGAGCGGTGTACATACAAGGAGAACAAAACTGCCTGGCGGACAGACTCAGCCGTCTCCTCCAGCCACACGAGTGGTCACTACACTCTCAGACCCTGCGAGGAGTGTTCGAACGATGGGGGACGCCTCAAATAGACCTGTTCGCGTCCCCTCACAATCACAAGCTGCCTCTCTTCTGCTCCCGGATATACTCCCCGGACCGACTCGAGGCCGACGCCTTCCTCCTCGACTGGGAGGGAAGGTTCCTATACGCGTTCCCGCCGTTTCCTCTGATACTGCGGACGCTTGTCCACCTGAAAACAGTACAAGCCACCCTGATCCTGATTGCCCCTCGCTGGCCACGCCAGCCGTGGTTTTCCCTCCTACTTCAACTCAGTGTCAGAGATCCACTGCCTCTGCCTCTGTTTCCCTCTCTACTGTCACAGGGTCAGGGTTCACTGTTACATCCCAATCTTCAATCTCTTCATCTGAATGCTTGGTTTCTCTCCCCCTGACTGCTCTCCCCGTGTCTCTATCAGTCAAGGAGATATTGGAGGCCTCTAGAAAAACCTCGACGAGAATCTGCTACTCCCAAAAGTGGACCAGATTCTCAACCTGGTGCTCCTCCCACAGCCAGGACCCGGTGTCGGTCCCCGTCCCCCTGGTCCTTGACTATCTACTTCAACTATCTCATTCCGGCCTAAAGACCAACTCCATTCGAGTACACCTCAGTGCGATTGCGGCCTTTCATCAGCCCCTGGAAGGGAAAGCCCTCTCGCTCCATCCCTTAGTCACTCGCTTCATGAAGGGTCTGCTGAACGTCCACCCCCCTCTCAAATCTCCCCCGGTGGTTTGGGACCTTAACGTGGTTCTGGCTCAATTAATGAAACCTCCATTCGAGCCACTAGACAAATGCCATCCAAAATTCCTCACTTGGAAGGTAATTTTCCTACTCGCGCTCACGTCCGCACGGCGGGTTAGTGAGCTACAAGCTCTGGTAGCGGACCCACCCTTCACGGTACTCCGCACCCATCCAAAGTTCCTACCTAAAGTAGTGTCTGATTTCCATCTCAATCAGTCCATTGTCTTACCTGTGTTTTTTCCCAAGCCCCACTCTCACCCCGGAGAAGTGGCGCTCCACACTCTTGACTGCAAAAGAGCATTGGCCTTTTACCTCCAACGCACTCAGCCACACCGGAAAGTCCCACAACTGTTTTTGTCCTTCGACCCAAACCGGTTAGGTCACCCAGTTTCCAAACGCACCTTGTCCAACTGGTTGGCCGATTGCATCTCCTTTTGCTACGCTCAGGCTGGTCTCGCGCTGCATGGTCGAGTAACGGGACACAAAGTCCGAGCGATGGCAGCCTCCGTAGCCTTCCTCAGGTCCACACCTATTGAGGAAATCTGCAAGGCTGCCACGTGGTCTTCGGTTCATACCTTCACCTCCCACTACTGTCTGGACTCCCTGTCCAGAAGCGATGGCCGGTTCGGCCAATCGGTGTTGCGAAATCTATTTGCTTAAATTGCCAACTTCCCTCCATCCCTCTTCAGTAAGCTTGGAGGTCACCCACATGTGAGAATATCATGCCTGCTTGTCCTGGGATAAAGCACAGTTACTTACCGTAACAGGTGTTATCCAGGGACAGCAGGCATATATTCTCACAACCCGCCCACCTCCCCGAGGTTGGCTTCTTGGCTAGTTAAGTGAACTGGAGACCACGAGGGGATGCACCCCCTAGTGGAGCAGGAAGGCACGCATGCGTGGAGCAGCAGAGCAAACTTAAATCTTCAATCAAGTTTGCTTGAAAATGCTTCCGCATCGGGGCTCCGTAGATGACGTCACCCACATGTGAGAATATATGCCTGCTGTCCCTGGATAACACCTGTTACGGTAAGTAACTGTGCTTATTCTTCTATACCGCCACAATCTTGCGACTTCTAGGCAGTTTACAATCAAGAGTGCTGGACATTCAGCGAAATACAATAAGTAGATATTCAGAGGAAATACAGAGATCATAGACCTCAGGAGGCAATAGTATAGAAATACAATTTGCTGAGCGAAAATGTAATATGTACATTTTAGTAGGTAATGTCCAACAGGAACTGTTGGGGATAAATAGCAACCTGAAGTTACGATAAGATGAAGATAACAGATTATATTTATAACAGTGCTGTAAGTTCAGGTGGAATAGGGAGGGGAGAGGGAGAGCGGGTCAATTGTTTAGGTATTTCTGGAACAGGTATGTTTTTAGGCGTTTCCTGAATTCCTCGTATGTAGTAGGCGAAAGCAGTTGGTCTAGATCTTTGCCCCATAGGACTGCTTGGTGAGAGAGAAGGTGTTCGTGGTGTTTTTTCATTTTGCAGCCTCTAACTGGAGGGGAAATGAGTTTTGGGTGTGTGTTTCTCTTGAGTTTGTTATTAGAAAATGTGAAAAGGTCCGTTATGTACTTGGGGGTCAGGCCGTATAGTACTTTGAAGCAGAGGCAGGCAAATTTAAACCTTACTCAGGCTTCCGTTGGTAGCCAGTGCAGCTGCCGATATTAGGGTGTCACGTGGTTGAATTTCTTAAGCCCGAAGATAAGTCTGACCGCAGCATTTTGCATTATTTGGAGACGTCTCATATTCTTTTGTGAGATTGCTAGATAGGCGATGTTGCAGTAGTCAAGCTGACTCAGTATGAGGGATTGCACTAGGATTCTGAATGTTGACGTATCGAAGTATGATTTAATGGTTCTGAGTTTCCAGAGAGTAAGGAAACCTTTTCTGAATAGGGAATCCACTTGTTCCTTCATTGTTAGGCATTGGTCTAGAATAACACCTAGTATTTTCATGGTGGGCTGAATAGGGTAATTGAGTTTATTGATGCATAGTGGGGTTTTATTGTCAAGCGGGTGAGGGGAGGCAACGAAGAATTTTGTTTTTTCTGGGTTGAGCTTGAGCTTGAAATCTGTCATCCATTGTTCCATCTCATTTATGGCATCGGATGCCTTGGGAATGGTTTCCGAGATGGAGTTGGCGAATGGGATGATGATCGTAAAGCCATCTGCGTAGCTGAATAGTTTTATTCCTAGTTGGGTTAGTTTCACACCTAATGAGGACATGTAGATATTGAAAAGCAGTGGGGAAAGCGGTGACCCTTGTGGCACTCCGGATGAGTTGCTCCAGGTGTTGGAGTGTTCGTTGTTAAAGTGTACCTGGTAAGAACGGGATGTGAGGAAGCCACGAAACCAGTTTAGTACCTCAGCTCTGATACCAATGACGTCTAAGCATTGCATCATTTTCTCATGGTCTACCAAGTTGAATGCAGAGCTCATATCGAATTGCATGATCAGGGCGTTGAGGCCCTTACTAAAAAATAGGCGCAGATAGTGTAGGATGGCAGCGATTACTGTCTCCGTACTGAATAGGGTTCTAAAGCCAGATTGAGTTTCATACAGGAGAGAGAATTGATTAAGGTAGTCCATTAGTTGGGTGTGTACTAGTCCTTCCATGATTTTTACAATGAATGTGATAGATGCTATTGGTCTGTAGTTTGTTATTAGCGCTGAGGATTCTTTTCTATTTTTTGGGATGGGGGTTATTATTATGTGGCCGTTGTTAGTGAGGAAAGTCCCATTTTTTAGGTTGTGGGTTAGGTAGTGTAATAGTGATATTTTGAATTCTGGTGGTGCCGCTTTCATAATCTCCGGAGGGCATGTATCTAGGATGCAGTGAGATTTAGAGTACAGTATTTGTTGTAGAGTTTGGTGTAGGTATTCCATTCTGGATCTAGAAAGGAACTCCAGATCATGTCTGTAGGTATTTCATTGTCATGTGAGTTAGCTATTTGGTAGCTGCTGGGGATGATTGTTACATTGTTATTGCTTATACAGTTATTTTTTAGGTTTTTAATTTTGGAATCAAAATATAGAGCTAGGTCCTTCGCGGTGGGTAACTTCGTGTTGTGCTCAGGTGTGGTGTAGCGGGTGGTGTCAAATAGGTTTGTGACTATGTTGAATAACTCTTTTGTATTGATTCCTTGTGAACCTTTGCATGATAAGTTAATTTTGGTGGAGTAGAACGCTTTGCGTTTGTCTTTTATCAGTTGTTTGTAGAGGTCTGCACGGGAACGGGGATCGCGGGGATCCCGCGGGTCCCGCGGGGATCCCGCGGGTTCCCCCCCTGGCCCACGGGACTCCCACGGGGACGCCCCCTGGCCCACGGGACTCCCACGGGGATGCCCCCCTGACCCACGGGACTCCCACGGGGACGCCCCCTTGCCCACGGGACTCCCACGGGGATGAAAACAACCTACCTAAATTCTGGCGATGCAAGTCTGGCGTCGCGTCGGGAAATAGCCATGTTGAGCAGTGAGCTCAGCACGTACACAGATGAAAGCCTTGCTTGCTGATTGGTCCGGCGGCCCCGCCCCACCGTGCCGCCGGACCAATCAGCAAGCAAGGCTTTCATCTGTGTACGTGCTGAGCTCACTGCTCAGCATGGCTATTTCCCGACGCGGGCATTAGGCTGTTTTTTGTCATTTCGGGTGGGGGATGGCAGCGGCAGCAGCAGCCTGAAAAAGAAATCATCCTGGCCGGGTTCGGTGTCATGCTCCGGAGCTTCTACAGCCTTCCTATCTCCCTCTCCCTTCTACCTGCGGCTCTCTTCGGCAACTTAGCAGCAACGATCGACACAAGCTTCTGGCGTCGGGGCCTACCCTCTGCGAGTCCCGCTTGTTTCAACTTCCTTTTTCCACAAAGGTGGGACTCGTAGAGGGAAGGCCTCGATGTCGGCAGCTTGTCTTGATCACCGCTGCTGACGAGTTGCTTAAGAGAGCCGCGGAGCAGGGGGGTGTTGCCAGGTGCAGGTAGAAGGGAGAGGGCCAGATGCAGGACTCGTGGGTGAGGGAGGAGAAGAGAGAGGGGAGAGAAACAAAAGGAAATATTTCATACTGGGCTGGGCCGGAGTGGAGAGAGGGTGGAAAGATTCTGGCTACAGGGTGCATTAACAAAGGAAAAAGGGGGAAAGCTGAAAATGGAGATAGTGACACAAAGAAGAGAAAGGGTAAGCAGGACCTTCTGAATAAGGATAGAGATACAGAGGGGACATGAAGAGGAGGTGAAATAGAGACATAGAAGTAATGCTGAAAAAGTGTGTGTGGGGGGGGGGAGATAAAGACATTGAAAGGGCAAATGGTGAATATGGGGTAAAGACAAGGACAGAGACAAATGAAGATTCTGAAAAAGTGGTGAGATAGGGATATAGGTGAGATGGACACAAAGAAGGGTGATGCTGGAAAATAGGTGGAATGGTAATTCTGACAGACACAGAAGGGAAATGCTGGATCAAGGAGAGATGGGGCTCAGGCTGGATGGAATGAGGAGAAATGCCTTGTTGGCCCGGAACTTCCTCTCCTACGTCAGAATTGACGTCAGGGAGCGGAATGCTGGTCAGCGCGACGCTTCTGCAGGGAAAGCTTGGGACAGCGGTGGCTTGGGGACTATTCCCCGATGGCGGTGGCAGCAAACCGAGTGGCTTGGGGGAGGGCACGGAGAAAGAAAGAAAGGGGGCAGACAGAGAGACAGAAAGACGGGGGAACAGGGAGACAGAAAGAAAAAGTTGGGGGAGAGAATGAGGTCTGGAGGAGAGGAAACATACAGGAGGCTGAAAGAAAGGAAGAAAGATTGGATGCACAGTCAGAAGAAGAAAGTGCAACCAGAGACTCATGAAATCACCAAACAGCAAAGGTAGGAAAAATGATTTTATTTTCAATTTAGTGATCAAAATGTGTCTGTTTTGAGAATTTATATCTGCTGTCTATATTTTGCACTATGGCTCCCTTTTACTAAACCGCAATATTGTTTTTTAGCGCAGGGAGCCTATGAGCATTGAGAGCAGCGCGAGGCATTCAGCGTAACTCCCTGTGCTAAAACCTACTATTGTGGTTTAGTAAAAAGGGAGGGGGTGTATTTGTCTATTTTTGTATTTTGTTACCGAGGTGACATTGCATAGAGTCATCTGCCTTGGGAAATGTATATGGCAGATATCTTTGTTTTGTGTTCAAAAGAAAAGGAAATGCATTTCTGGTTTTATTTCTACAGTGTTGAAGTACTTGTTGGCCCTTGCTGTGACTGGTGGGGATCCCCAAGCACCGCCAGCAGAGGACCTCCTCTAGAGATGGTCAGAACTCCCCTCCACCAAGCGCAGCAGTCGCTGGCAGCATCCATGAGCCACTGAGGTGCCAGCATCTGTGACTCAGGGACGCTACTGCTGCCTGCCAAGCTTGGCAAAAGGGACCCCAGGCCAACTGCAAAGGAAGTCCTCAGCTGACAGTTTGTGGGTTCTCATCAGCTGAGTATTTATATTTTATATTTACATTAGAGGTTCTGGTAGAAACCCATTTACAAAGTATGTATTTTTCCCAATTAATATTTCCAAATTAATAGTCTCTTTGCTTATTTGTAAATGGGTCTCTACCAGAGCCTTTAATTCAGTAGCATAATTAAATAAAATAACTATTTCTGAAGTTTATAGGGAAGGATGGTGACGGAGGGGATTCCTCGCGGGGACGGGTGGGGACGGAGGGGATTCCTCGCGGGGACGGGTGGGGACGGAGGGGATTCCTCGCGGGGACGGGTGGGGACGGAGGGGATTCCTCGCGGGGACGGGTGGGGACGGAGGGATTCCTCACGGGGACGGGTGGGGACGGAGGGATTCCTCACGGGGACGGGTGGGGATGGGTGGGATTTTGGCGGGGACGGGTGGGGACGGGTGGGATTTCTGTCCCCGCGCAACTCTCTAGTTGTTTGTAGGTTTTTATGTAGGCTCTCCATTTGTTGCGGTCTGTCAGTTCTCCTGTTTTATTCCAAATCCTTTCTAGTCGCGTAGCTGTTTGTTTCGTTTTTAATAGTTCGGTGTCGAACCATTTGTTGTATTTGTTTGCGTTGCTTTTGCTTTTATGTAAAGGGGCGATTTTATCTAGGATGGAAGTACTGGTTGTATTCCAATGGTCCCAGAAGTCTATTCCTTCCTCTATTACTGTATGCGGTTTGTATTCTGACCAGTATTCTTATGGATTAATATAACCTCTTGTTTGATGTTTTTTTTGTTATCATCAGATGTGTTTTTGATTTTCGGTGTGACCAGATCTTCTTAAAATAATAGGTGAAGTGGTCGGACCAGATGTCGTGATGCCAGGTGCCTTCAGTCAGAGAGATGATTGGGTCAAGGTTTTCCTTTGTGGATGTGGCAACTAGGTCTAAATGATGGCCTTTTTCGTGAGTTTGTATGGGTACGGGGATGTTGTAGTTGAGTAGAGTTAGGAAGTTTTTAAGCTCTATTGCGTCTGTGTTGTTCTCTTCGTCTAGGTGTAAATTTATGTCCCCTGTGATGATGTTGTGGTTGGGGCTGATAGAATTGTGCAGGACGAATTCGCAGAAGTCTACTTTGGCTTTGGGCCAGCTTTTAGGCGGGATGTAGAATAGTATGCTGGATAAGGATTCTTCTAGCTGGGTATTATTGATTTTACAGGCTAGGATTTCTAGGTTGTCGGTCATTTTAGAATCTAGAAGTTTGAACTCGAATCCTTCTTTAAGGATTATGGCTAATCCTCCTCCTTTTTTAACTGGAATATGTTGGCTTTGGGACATGTGCATCACAATTATTTTTGTATTCAGTAGCGTAGTCATATAAAGCTGATTTGGGGGAGGGACTGGAGCCCAAAATTAGTGGATGGGCACCAGAGTTTCTCCACTCCTGAGTGCAATTTATAAATGAGCTAGTGGGGATTCCCAAGCCCTGCCAACTGAAGACATCTGAAGTAGGCCGCTTCTAAGCCTCTTCAGAGTAATAATAATAACCTCACACTGACAACCCAATTGCTGTATATAATATAGATTTATTAATAATAAACCAAAGTCAGCTTCTATATAAAATAATAGTATCCAAATAGAATATAGGATCCAAGTTTCCAAGTTTATTAAAATTTTGATGAAATGCAAATCAAAACTTCTAAACGTTTTACAATTTATAATTAAAAAGGGGGAGACAATAAACAAATAAATACTCACAAAACAATACATAATCAATTAGAAACAATAGGAAAATGGAGAGAACTACAGATTAAAAGTAAAGAATACAAAGAAGTTAAACCACAATGGAGAAGCTAGGGAGCAAAGATTAAAGAATGACTCTGGCTGCAAACCAAATCTATTTAACAGTCAAATGCATCTTGGAAAAGGTAAGTCTTTAGATTTCCCTTGAATTTATCTAAGCTATTTTCTGCCCTAATATGAAGAGATAAGGAATTCCATATTGTAGGGGCCATAATTGTGACCAAGGTAGCCCGACGTGTGCTAATAATTTTCAAAAATGGTATATGAAGTAGATACTGAGAAGAGGATGTTAAAACTCTTATAGGTTCATGTGGAATAAGAAGTTTATGGATAAAGGCCGATTCTTTGGTGGTTTGAGCCTTGAAAGAAAGGATAGCTATTTATATATGATACGGTGTGATATTGGCAATCAGTGAGCTGTTTTTAGTAGTGGTGTGACATGGTTGAATTTCTTTTTGTTTGTAATAATTTTTATGGCCGTGTTTTGTATCAATTGTAGTCATCGGATATCTTTTAGGTAGATACCCTTATACAATGCATTACAGTAATCAAGCTTAGATATGACAAGAGAATGTATTAGAGTATTGAGAGATTGAGGATCTAGGATGTTTGCAAGAGATCGGATCATCCTTATTCTAATGAAACAATTTTTTCCTACAGAGCTAATTTGTGGGCGATAAGTTAATTTGTTATCTATTACACCCAAAATTTTAGTTGCAGAGACAGAAATAATAGGGATATCATTTATTGTAATGGGTGAACTGAGCTGTATATTATCTTTCCACGGAAAAAGAAGACATTTGGATATACTAAGTGACAGCATGTTTTCGTGGATCCATTGACAGATTTTGTCTAATTTGGCATTGAAATGATTGATATCATCTGGACTAGAGGCATCGATAGGATAAATTATCTGAATGTCGTCTGCATAAGCAGTAAGTCTAATAGATTGACCGAGTGTTAATAAGGGAGCCAAGTAGATATTAAAGAGTAGGGGAGACAGAATAGATCCTTGTGGGATACCAAACCTGTTTTGAATGGAAGAAGTGGTATTATTAAAAGAGACAACAGTAGTGCAAGTTGCGAAGTAAGAGGTAAACCATTGAAGGACTTGTTCGGAGATACCTGTCGTTGCTAGCCTTCGTAGCAGGAGTTGATGATGGACTGTATCGAACGTAAGAACATAAGAATTGCCGCTTCTGGGTCACACCGGTGGTCTATCGTGCCCAGCAGTCGGCTCCCGCGGCGGCCCTTAGGTCAAGGACCAGAGCCCTGAGTCTAGCCTTACCTGCGTACGTTCTGGTCTAGCAGGAATGCGGTTGATAAATCTAAAGAGATGAGAATAACTGATTTATGCTGATCCAGGAAATATTGTATTGATGTTGTTAGGCTTATAAGTGCATGTTCTGTAAAATGGTTTTTCTGGAAACCAGTTTGGATGAAGAGCTTGAATTTTTTCAAAGTAATCTGAAATTTGATTAAAAATGATTTTATCCCAGGACAAGCAGGCAGCATATTCTCAACATGTGGGTGATGTCACCAACGGAGCCCTGCAGCGGACAGCCTCACAAGCAGACTTGCTTGAAGATCTTTTAAGAGCTTACGAGTGCTGCACTGCGCATGTGCGAGTAACTTCCCACTCGAGTTAGGGCGCGCGTCTCCTGTGAGGTACCTCAGTTCAATGTTTTCCGCGGAGCCGAGAAGTCTTGTTCACTTCACTTCTGCAGCTCTTCATTGCCTTCTTGCACCGTGGCTTTGTTATTTTTTTCAGTTGCTGTGCCCGCGCGTCTTCTATCTCTTTTTTTCGGCCGGCAGCCTTTGGGCCTAGGCCAGGCCACTGAACCTTGTTCCTTCACAAATCTCTCTTCTTTCTATGTCCCGACCTTTTACCGGGTTCAAAAAGTGTAGCCAGTGCGGCAAGGTTATTTCAATCACCGACCCTCGTCGTTGGTATATTGTTTGCCTGGGTCCCGAACACTGTCCCGACACTTGTTCGTGCTTCAACCTTGAGCCCTTCGCTGATGCCGTGCTAAAATTCTTCAACTATTTGGCACTATAGAGCAATCTGCTGAGAGGTAGTGCTGCCCAATTTCTGATTCAAATTGATTCACCGATTCACTTTGGGTGAATCGATTCGAATTGATGTGTATTTAAAAAAAATTGGCCTCTCCGATTCGGGGCCCAACCTCCCTGTGCCCAGCTGTCATCGCGCTCACGAATCCTGCCACTCAAAACATTTTTTTTTTTAAAACCCTGATGATGCAACTTCCTTCTTCCTCAAAGGCGGGACGGCCTAGCAGAGGCTCTGAGGCTGCAGAAGGGAATTGACTCACTAAAGCTATGGAAGGAGAGAGCGGTGCAGCTGCTAATATAGGCTAGTTTTACAGGGAGGGTTTGAAAAAGCGCCTGTTTTTTTTTTTCTTTTGTACTTTCTTTACCGGAGTCAAACACAACTTCAGGCTGTGCCGAGTCAGGCCGGGGAATCCAAAAGCTGTGAGAGCCTGTTAATCGGGAGGGGGGCATGGTGCCGATGAACCTGGGAGACAAGAGAGAGGGGGGCTGATAGGAGAGGAGGGAGTGATGCTGCTAGACCTGGGAGGTGAGTGGGTAAGGTACAGCTTCTAGTCAGAGGGGAGGGAAAGGGAAGGGAAGGGAGAGGAGCTCTGCTAGTCGGAGAGAAGTGCTGCTTGCCCTGGGGGTGGAAAAGAGAGGTGCTACAGCTAGTTGGTGGGGGAAACGGAAGTAGAGGGGAGGGAGAGATACTGTTGGAGCTGAGTGGAGGAGGGAGATGAGAGGGAGAGGCACTGCTGGATTGGGAACAGAGGAGAGTGCTGCTGGACTTAAAATGGAAGAGGGAAAGCTGCAGCAGGACTGAGGGGAGAGCAGTGGAGAAGGAGAGTGGATGGGGGAAGGGAGAAGAGCAGTGGAGGAGGAGGGGGAGAGCAGTGGAGGAGGAGAAGGGAAGGGGGAAGAGAAATGCTGTTGCTGCACCCAATTGGGGAGAGAGGGATAAGGAAGCCCAGGAAGGGAGAGGAGAGGAAAGAGATGCCAAGACTATGGGAGGGAGGGAAAGGAAAGGCAATACTAGACCATGGAGGGAGAGATGTCAGGGCATGGGGTGGGGAGGAGACAGATGCCAGACCAGGGGAAAGGAATGGAAATGGAAGGGGAGGACACAGATGGAAGATGGATGGTTAGCACGGAGAAAGAAAAAAGATGCAAGTTATCAGAAGACAACCAGACAGCAAAAGGTAGAAAATCATTTTCTGTTTTGTGATTACAATATGTCAGATTTGAAAAGAGCTGGTGTTAGACCGCAAACGTGATCTAGGATTTAAAAGAGAGAGGAAAAGTCCTTTTTGTTTCTTTATTTTGTTTACACCACAGCGCCAGTGTGGGTACGAGAGGGCAAAGGGGGTGTAGAAGCTATAAAATAAACCCACCAGGATGTTTGAAATCAACACCCAATTGGGCAGGAAAATCGAATCGAAAAACCAATTCAATAGGCTGAATCGAATCTAATTTTTTCCCCTGAATCGGTCAGCACTACTGAGAGGGTCTCAACCTCGGCTTCGGGGATGGCCTCGACTTCCAAGACCTCGACCCCATGGTTGCCTCGACAACTTCGGCCTCGAAGGCCTCGACTGCAGTCCCTTCTAAGTCTTCATCTGCAGGTAAGTCTCCTGTTTCTCCTTCAGGTACCCTTCCTAAGAAGCCTCCATAGTCTCAGGCATCCCAGGCCGTGTCTACGGTCCTGCCAGCGAGACCTCCAGCTAAGCATGCCTCCAAACATAAGGAATACTCATCCTTTAGGTCGCCCTCTTTGGAGCGCACTGATGCCCCTTCGAGACCTGATCTTTCATCTATGTTAGAGGACACATTTTGACCACTCAGATTTCCTCGGTCATGGCTCAACTTGTCCCGGCCTCGACCCTGCTTCCTATGAGCCAGCCTGAGCCTCCTGTCGAAGCACCTCGAGGCAAGCCTCGAAAGTCTCTCGTCGCTTATCATCTAGTGACTCTTTGCCTCCTCCTGAGACAGCGTCTCCTGAACCTCGATCGAGGCATCACTCGAGACATCTTGCTTCTAAACGGAGTCAGGAGTCTTCTCTCAAGCAAAAGTCCTCTCCTCCCAGTACTGAGTCTTCTATGTCTCGTTTATCGAGGGCCGTCGAGACTCCTTCAAAAACGAAACACAAGTCTCGGTCTCGCAAAGCTTTTACACCTGCTGCTTCGCCTCGAAGCCCGTCCAGGTCGAAGACTCCTCCATCGAGACCGTCTCCGAGGGAGCTTTCTCCTCCTGCCTCGACCCACTCTGTTCCTCGGACACCAGGGACTTCACCATCGAGGCTTCTCAAGCGCAAACACTCTCTCACTCCTCCTATCATAGGTAGTGGAGCTTCCTCTGTAACCATGGTTCTGGACTCTGAGCCGCCTCCTCAATATTCCATAGATGCTTCTCCATCATATTCTGTGGTTCCTAGGTCTCGCTCTCCTTCTCCTGAGGAACCATCTACCTCCAAGTCTTCCTCATTTTCGAGAATTGTCTTTGACATAGGGAAAGCTCTTTAGCTGGATCTCCACTCTGACTCTAAGTATACTCCTGAGTACTTGGCCGACATGGAGTGGCCTCATCCACCCAAGGAGACCTTGAGGCTTCCCATGACTGCTATCTTAAAACAAACTTTCCTCAGGAATATGGAAACTCCTTACTCTCTTATGGCCATACCTTCTAAACTGGAATCCAGGTATTGCACCGTCCCTTGTAAGGGGTTTGAGAAATCCAAATTATCTCACCAGTCCTTAGTTGTAGAATCTTCTTTAAAGAAAGCTCAACCATCTAAGATCTACACTGCAGTCCCTCCAGGCAGGGAGGGCCGTACCATGAACAAGTTTGGCCGCAGGCTATATCAGAATTCTATGATGGCCAATAGAATTCTCAACTACAATTACATTTTCACTGCTTATTTTAATCACTTCCTCAAAATAATGCCTAAGTTTTTCCCGGCTCTTGAGGAGCAGTGTTCCTGAGTTCAAACAGATTATTCGTACTCTGTCACAACTTCGACTCTTCATGCCTTTGACCTCTCATCCAGAGTTTCTGCCTTGCGGTGGCTATGCGTCAGCTCGCTTGGTTCCGCATTGTGGACATGGACCCGAATTTACAGGATCGTTTAGCGAACTTGCCTTGCCAAGGGACTGAACTTTTTGATGATTCCATCGAGGCTGCTACATAGCGTCTCTCTTTTGCCTCCTTGATTCGGCTCGGCCTTACAAGCCTCCACCACGTCGTTATCCTCAAAAAAACCCGACGCCAGCTTTCTCCAGACCCCTGCCTAGACGTCGGCCACAGCAACAAAGACAGCAGATACCTCGGACTCCTGCTGTGGCTAAACCAGCTCAGTCTTTTTGACATTCTCAGTCTGAGCATACCAACCTCCCTCCATCAGACTTCTCTTCTGCCCATTGGAGGTCGACTTCACCATTTTTATCACCAGGGGAGTTGATCACATCAGATCTCTGGGTTCTCAACATCCTTCGGGAGGGATATTCACTTCACTTTCTTCAAGTACCTCCAGATTTCTCTCCAAGAGAGTTTCCTTCTAGTTCATTGCAACTTTCCCTTCTTCAGGAAGCTCAGGCTCTTCTTCATCTTCGAGCTGAACCAACGGGACACGGGGTTTTATTCCTGTTATTTTCTAGTCCCAAAGAAGATGGGGGATTTGCGACCCATTCTGGACCTCAGAGCCCTCAACAAATTTCTAATCAAAGAGAAGTTTCAGATACTTTCTTTATCAACTTTGTATCCCCTGATGAATCAGGACAATTGGTTATGCTCTCTGGATCTGAAAGAGGCTTATACTCATATCCCAGTCCATCCAGCTTCTCACAGATACTTAAGATTTCGGGTGGGGAATCTTCATCTACAATACAGAGTTCTTCCTTTCAGACTCGCTTCATACTCCAGGGTTTTCACGAAGTGTCTGGTGGTAGTGGCTACAGCCCTCCGTACACAGGGTCTTCAAGTTTTTCCATACCTGGATGACTGGCTCATCAAAGCCCCCTCTCAACAAGGGGTTATTGCAGCGACCCGACAGACTGTTATGTTCCTCCAATGTCTGGGGTTCAAATTTAATTTTCCAAAATCCCAGTTGCACCCCTCTTAAACTCTTCAGTTCATTGAGGCCATTCTGGACACTGTCTGGCTCAGAGCATTCCTCCCTCAACCACACCAAGATGATCTCATTCGCCTTTGCCATCAAGTGTCTCCTCTCGCATCAATTTCAGCGAGACACATGATGATTCTGCTCGGTCAAATGGCCTCTACAGTTCACGTGACTCCTTTTGTCAGACTTCACCTTCGCATATCTCAGTGGACCCTGGCATCTCAGTGGCAGCAAGCTACCGACCCACTCTCTCAACACATTACAGTAACTCCTTTGTTGAGACAATCTCTCCACTAGTGGATACTCTCTTCCAATCTTTTCAGAGGTTTGCTTTTTCACTCTCTTCCTCATCAGAAGGTTCTCACAACAGACTCGTCAACCTACACATGGGGAGCCCATCTTAACGGTGTCCATACTCAAGGCTTCCAGAAAGCTGTCCACTAGGCAATGTTACAATCGGAAATGGACTAGATTTTCTGCTTGGTGTACTACTCGCAACATGGAGCCAATATCTACCTCCTTATCTTCAGTTTTGGATTATTTACTTCACTTATCGCACTCGGGCCTCAAGTCTATATCTATCCGATTTTCAATGCGCTCAAAGCTTTTCAACATCTTCTTCATGACAAAGTAGTCCTTGTCCGGACGGAAAACCAAGTCGCCATGTACTATGTCAACAAACAGGAAGGCACGGGATCTCACTCCCTTTGTCAAGAAGCTCTGAAGCTGTGGGATTGGGCAGTTCATCACAACATCTTTCTCAGAGCTGTATACATTCAAGGTCAGCACAACTGTCTGGCGGACAAATTGAGTCGTCTTCTGCAACCTCACGAATGGACACTCAATTCCTCACCTCTACATCAGATAGGCCTCCCCTCAACAACAAGCTGCCTCATTTCTGCTCCCGGATATACGCGCCTCACCGCCTCGAGGCAGATGCTTTCCTCCTGGAATGAACAGATCAGTTTCTCTATGCCTTCCCTTCATTCCCTCTGATTCTCAAGACCAAACATGCCACCATGATTCTGATAGCTCCTCGATGGCCCAGATAACCGTGGTACTCCCTTCTACTTCAGCTCAGCACCAGGGAGCCTCTGCTTCTACTAGTTTTTCCCTCTCTGCTTACTCAGAGTCAAGGATCCTTACTGCATCCCAACCTGCAGTCTCTATGCTTAACAGCTTGGTACCTATCAACCTAACTGCGTCTGTACAAGACATTTTAGAGGCTTCCAGAAAGCTGTCCACTAGGCAATGTTACAATCGGAAATGGACTAGATTTTCTGCTTGGTGTACTACTCGCAACATGGAGCCAATATCTACCTCCTTATCTTCAGTTTTGGATTATTTACTTCACTTATCGCACTCGGGCCTCAAGTCTATATCTATCCGAGTCCATCTTAGTGCGATTACTGCTTTCCATCAGCCTCTTGAGGGGAAACCTGTCTGCACATCTGTGGTTTCCCGCTTCATGAAAGGACTTTTCAATGTTAATTCACCACTCAAACCGCCTCCAGTGGTCTGTGATCTCAATGTCGTCCTGGCTCAATTAATGAAGCCCCCATTTGAACCAATTGATAAGGCTCATCTCAAGTATCTCATTTGGAAAGTCGTCTTTCTTATTGCCCTCACATCTGCTCGAAGAGTCAGTGAGTTACAAGCCTTGGTTGCAGATCCACCTTTCACAGTTTTCCACCATGACAAGGTGGTCCTCCACACTCATCCAAAATTCTTGCCTAAAGTTGTTTCAGAATTTCATATTAATCAATCTGTTCTTCCAGTATTTTTTCCAAAGCCTCATTCTCACCCTGGAGAAATTGTGCTTCATACTTTGGACTGTAAACGTGCCTTGGCTTTCTACTTGCAACGCACTCAACCTCGCAGAACAGCCCCACAACTTTTCATTTACTTTGATCCAAATAAGCTGGGGCATCCTGTCTCGAAACGAACCATATCCAACTGGATGGCTGCTTGCATCTCCTTTTGCAGTGCTCATGCTGGTCTCCCTCTGCAGGGTTGAGTCACAGGCCACAAAGTTAGAGCAATGGCGGCGTCTGTAGCTTTCCTCAGATCAACTCTTATTGAGGAAATCTGCAAAGCTATCACTTGGTCCTCGGTTCATACTTTCACCTCTCATTATTGTCTGGATACTTTCTCCAGAAGAGATGACTATTTTGGCCAGTCCGTTTTACAACATTTTCTTAATTTGCCAACCTCTATTCTATTATGCTTAGCTTGGAGGTCACCCACATGTTGAGAATATGCTGCCTGGTTGTCTTGGGATAAAGCATTGTTACTTACCGTAACAGTTGTTATCCAGGGACAGCAGGCAGATATTCTCACAACCCACCCACCTCCCCTGGTTGGCTTCTTAGCTAGTTATCTGAACTGAAGTACCTCACAGGAGACGCGCGCCCTAACTTGGGCGGGAATGCACTCGCGCATCCGCGGTGCAGCACTCGTAAGCTCTTAAAAGATCTTCAAGCAAGTCTGCTTGCGATTCTCCGTTGGTGATGTCACCCACAGGTTGAAAATATAGAAACATAGAAACATAGAAAATGACGGCAGAAAAGGGCCATAGTCTATCCAGTCTGCCCACTCTAAGGAACCACCCTCTTGATTATACTGACCCACCTCCCTGCCTTTACACCCTTAGAGATCCCACTTGAATATCCCATTTATTTTTAAAATCTGACATGCTGTTGGCCTCAATCACCTGCAGTGGGAGTTCGTTCCCCCTTTCGGTGAAGAAATACTTTCTGGAATCACCATGAAATTTCCCTCCCCTGATTTTCAGCGGATGCCCTCTGGTGGACGAGGGTCCTATAAGACGGAATATATCCTTTTCCACATTGATACGGCCCGTGATATATTTAAACGTCTCAATCATGTCTCCTCTCTCTCTCTCCGTTCCTCAAGTGAGTACAGCTGCAATTTATTCAGCCTTTCTTCATATGGGAGATCCTTGAGCCCCGAGACCATCCTGGTGGCCATTTGCTGAACCGACTCAATTCTCAGCACATCTTTCCAGTAATGAGGTCTCCAGAATTGAACACAATATTCCAAATGAGGTCTCACCATGGATCTGTACATCGGAATTATGACTTCTGGCATCCTGCTGACAAAACCTCTACGGATACAACCCATCATTTGCCTTGCCTTGGAGGAAGCCTTTTCCAGTTTTCATGTCATCACTAATGATTACTCCTAAATCTAACTAAACTAAACCTTAAGTTTATATACTGCATCATCTCCACGGAAGTAGAGCTCGGCACGATTTACAAGAACTTAAAAATGAGAAAAGGTAGGAAAAGGTTTACATAAGTTTATAGATCGAGTGGTAAAGTAAGGGAAAAAAAGAAATTACATGTTAGAGAAGAGCCAGGCTTTTAGTTGCTTGCGGAATAAGTGGAGGGAGATCAGGTTCTGCAGCGGGATAGTAATGTCATTCCAGAGACCTGTGATTTTGAATAGAAGTGATTTTCCCAGTTTACCTGTGTGGAGAATACCATGTAGGGAGGGGAAGGATAGTTTTAATTTATGGGCGGTCCTGGTGGAATCAGGGCACGAGGAGTTGAAGGAAAGTGGGATTAGGGGAGGAAGGATGAATAATCTTAAAAGCCAGGCAAGCGCATTTGAATTGGACTCTGGAAATCACTGGGAGCCAGTGAAGATTGGCTAGGAGTGGGGAGACGTGGTCAGCTTGGCTGCCGTGTTCTGAATAAGCTGGAGTCTTTGGAGGCTTTTTTTTGTTAAGCATAGGTAAATGGCATTACAATAGTCAAGTTTGGAGAGGATGATGGATTGGACAAGGATGGCGAATTGTTTTTGGCGGAAGCAAGGTCTTGCTTTCCTTAGTATGTGGAGACTGAAAAAGCATGATTTTGTCAAGGAGTTGAGGTGGTCGTTGAGAGAGAGAGAGGAATCGATAATGATGCCAAGGACCTTGCTTGAGAACTCAAGGTGTAAGGCAGCACCTGAGGGTAGTGCGAAGAAGGTGGGCAGGTGTTCTAACTTTGGGCTGAGCCAGAGTAATTTTGTTTTTGATTCATTTAGTTTCATCTGTACCGAGAGGGACCAGGAGTGAAGTCTCATTATGCAGGATGTTATGTTATCGTGGAGGTTGGTGAGGTTCTGGTCTGTTTCAAGAAGGACAAGGATATCGTCGGTGTATGTGTAGATAGTTTCAAGTGGGGAAAGCTGGAAGAGCTTCAATGAGGACATATAGATATTAAAAAGGATAGGGGATAGGGGTGATCCCTGAGGGACACCGCAAGAAGGAGACCAAAGAGTGGACATGGTGCCATTAGAGTTGACAGTGTAGGAGCGAGAGCGAAGGAAGTTAGAGAACCAATTAAGAACGGTGGAATCAATTCCTATCTCGGAAAGTTGATAAAGTAGTATGTCGTGGTGGACGACATCAAAAGCAGCAGAGAGGTCAAATTGTAACAGAACAGCGAATTTGTTTCGAGAATGTAGTTGCACTTTTGATATTAGGGAGACAAGGAGGGACTCGGTGCTGAAGCTGGATCTAAAGCCATTTTGATAGGGGGAGAGAATGGAGAATCTCTCTAGATAAGATAGCTGGGTAGCGACTATGGACTCAAGCAGTTTGGTTAGGAGGGGGATATTTGCTATGGGGCGGTAGTTCGATGGTGAGGAAGGGTCGAGATCAGCTTTTTTCAAAAGAGGGGATAAGGCAATGTGTCCCATTTCTGTAGAGAACAGGCTAGATAGTAGGGCAGTGTTTACAAGATTGGTGAGGGAGGAGATGGCCTGCGCAGGAATGTTATCGTAAAGGTAGGATGGGAAAGGATCTAGGATACATTTGCAGGATTTCAATTTGAGACAAAGTTTAGAGATCTGGGATTCGGAGGCTATTTCGAAGGCAGTCCAGGATCTATCAGCAGGGATAGGGTTGGAGTCGTTGGGAGGTAGAGAATTGTAGGAGATAGTTGGGGGGAAAGAGCTTCTTATGGTAATGATCTTATCGTTAAAAAATTTGGCTAGGTCGTTAGCTGATGGTGGAGGGAGGAGGAGTCATTTTTTGAGGTTAAAGTATGCCAGATGTTGAACAGTGTACTAGTTTGGGTTTTTGATCTGGTGATTTTGTCACCATAGAAATTTTTTCTTGCTTTTGTCAATACCGTGTTGTAGAACTTGATGTTGTCTCTCCAGGATTGTCTGTCAGAAGGGGATTTCGATTTTTTTCCATTTACGCTCCAGTGCTCGACATTTCTGCTTCAATTCCCTATGATATGGAAGATACCAAGGAGCCTTGCGGGAGTGGGAGATGGGTTTAGTAGATAGAGGGGCAAGAGCACGGTAAGTGGATTCAGAAAGGGTTACCCAGTTGTGCCAGTTGGAATCAGGGTCGGTATGTCAGGAGAAGGAGGGAGTTGGTTGAGAAATTGGGACCAGAACTGTTCACTTGTGATTTTTTTTGCGGTAGGTGATATAGTTTGTGGCTCGGGGAGGAGTGCCCAGATGGGACATGAAAATGGGAAGGCAGACGGAGCCAAGAAGGTGATCAAACCAGGGGACATGTTCCCAACGCGCTTCTTCAACAGAAGTTTTGTGTTCCGTCAGATCGAGGAAGCTGATGATATCTAGAGTATGCCCAAATCATGTTCTGCCGTGGTCCTAGCTAAGGTCTCACCATTTAGTGTGTAAGTTATGCACGGATTTCTTGTACCCAGGTGCATTACTTTACATTTTTTTAGCATTGAAGCTGAGCTGCCAAGTCGATGACCATTGTTCCAATAGTAGTAGGTCCTGCGACATACTGTCAGGCAAAGTGCTTTTACCTACTATGTTGCACAGTTTGGTGTCGTCGGTGAACAATGATATATTTCCTCTAAGCCCTTGGGTCATATCACTTATGAATATGTTGAATAGGATCAGGCCCAAGACCGAGCCTTGTGGCACTCCACTAGTCACATCTGATGTTTTGGAGGGGGTACCGTTTACCACCACCCTCTGAAGTCTACCGCTCAGCCAATCCTTAACCCATGCCAGCGATTTCAGCTTGTTCAATAACTGCGGTGTGGGACGCTATCAAAAGCTTTGCTGAAGTCCAAATACATTACGTCCAAGGACTCCCCGGCATCCAGTTGTCTTGTTACCCAGTCAAAGAAGCTAATCAGATTTGATTGGCATGACCTGCCCTTGGTAAATCTGTGTTGGTGGGGATCACGTAGATTTTCCTCATCCAGTATTGTGTCAAGCTTTTGTTTGATCAGTGTTTCCATGAGTTTGCTCACTATGGATGTGAGACTCACCGGTCTGTAGTTTGCTGTCTCTGTCTTGCAGCCCTTTTTGTGGAGTGGAATGATGTTAGCTGTTTTCCAGGATAATGGTTCCGCCAGGACTTCACTCAACTCTCTGAGCACCCTGGGGTGTAGGTTGTCTGGTCCCATGGCTTTGTTTACTTTGAGCCTTGAAAGTTAGCAGTAGACGCTACTGGGTGTAAACTCGAAATCTTGAAACGGGTCTTTCTGGCTTTCCCTCGTCCGTAACTGTGGACTGGATCCCGGCGCCTCACAGGTGAAGACTGAGCAGAAGTATTCATTTAGTAGTTCGACCTTAGTGGAATCCGATTCTGCATAATTCCCGTCCGATTGCCTAAGGCATTCTATCCCATCTTTATTTCTTTTCCTGTCACTAATATACCTAAAGAAGGATTTATCCCCTTTCTTAATGTTCCGCGCTGGATTCTCCTCTATTCTGAGCTTGGCCTCTCTGACTGCCTTTTTGACAGCTTTAGACCTGTCCAGATAGTCTTAAGAACATAAGAAGTTGCCTCCGCTGAGGCAGACCAGAGGTCCATCTCGCCCAGCGGTCCGCTCCCGCGGTGGCCCATCAGGCCCATTGCCTGAGCAGTGGTCCCTGACTATCCCTATGACCTACCTCTACTCCTATCTGTACCCCTCAATTCCTTTATCCTCTAGGAACCTATCCAAACCTTCTTTGAAGCCTTATAACGTGCTCCGGCCTATCACAGCCTCCGGAAGCGCGTTCCATGTATCCACCACCCTCTGGGTGAAAAAGAACTTCCTGGCGTTTGTTCTAAACCTGTCCCCTTTTAATTTCTCCGAGTGCCCCCTTGTACTTGTGGTTCCCCATAATCTGAAAAATCTGTCCCTGTCTACCTTTTCTATACCCTTCAGAATCTTGAAGGTTTCTATCATGTCTCCTCTAAGCCTCCGCTTTTCCAGGGAGAACAGCCCCAGCTTTTTCAGTCTGTCAGTATATGAGAGGTTTTCCATACCCTTTATCAGTTTAGTTGCTCTTCTCTGGACTCCCTCAAGTACCGCCATGTCCTTCTTGAGGTACGGCGACCAGTACTGGACACAGTATTCCAGATGCGGGCGCACCATTGCACGATACAGCGGCAGGATGACTTCCTTCGTCCTGGTCGTGATACCTTTCTTAATGATACCCAACATTTTGTTTGCTTTCCTTGAGGCTGTGGCGCACTGTGCCGACGCCTTCAATGTTGTGTCTACCATCACTCCCAGGTCTCTTTCAAGGTTACTTACCCCTAGCAGTGATCCCCCCATTTTGTAGCTGAACATCAGGTTCTTTTTCCCTACCTTGCATTTCCCTATGTTAAAGCTCATTTGCCACTTTTTGGCCCATTCTTCTAGTGTTGTTAGGTCCCTTTGCAGATCTTCGCAGTCTTCCGTGGTTTTAACCCTGCTGTAGAGTTTGGTGTCATCCGCAAATTTAATAACCTCACATTTTGTTCCCGCCTCCAGGTCGTTAATAAATATATTGAACAGGAGCGGTCCCAGCACCGATCCCTGCGGAACTCCGCTCGTGACCCATTGCCAGTCTGAGTAATGGCCCTTTACTCCAACCCTCTGTTTCCTGCCTGCCAGCCAGTTTTTGATCCATCGGTGGACCTCCCCTTGCACCCCGTGTTTCCACAGTTTTTAAGCAGTCGTTCGTGTGGTACCTTGTCGAAGGCTTTTTGGAAGTCAAGATAAATGATGTCAATGGATTCCCCTTTATCCACCTGGCTGTTTACCTCCTCAAAGAAGTACAATAAATTTGTGAGGCATGACCTACCCTTGCAGAAGCCGTGCTAACTCGACTTTAGCTGTCCATTGTTTTCTATGTGTTCACAGATGCTGTCCTTAATCAGTGCTTCCATCATCTGTCCCGGGACCGAGGTCAAGCTCACCGGCCTGTAGTTTCCCGGGTCACCCCTTGAACCCTTCTTGAAGATATGGCCTCCGCATCAGAGGTTTCTTCGGTTTGCGATCCTGGGACAACATTATCAGTTTCGGGCGATGCCTTTCGGTCTTGCCACGGCTTCCTACACTTTTTCAAAGGTGATGGTGGTTGTGGCGGCGTTTCTTTGCAAAGAAGGAATTCATGTGCACCCTTACTTGGACGACTGGTTGATCCGTGTCTCTTCCAGGCAGGAGAGTTTGTCGATTACCCGGAAAGTGATATCTCTCCTTCAGTCTTTGGGGTGGGTCATCAACTTTCCCAAGAGGTCTCTGACCCCGTCCCAGTCATTGGAACATCTGGGCATGCGGTTCGACACTTGTCTGGGGAAGGTGTTTCTTCCCCGCGACAGGGGAGAGAAGTTGCAGTCTCAGGTTCGTCTACTTCTCCGGTCGCCCAGACCACGGGTTTGGGATTATGTGCAGGTTCTGGGCTCGATGGTGGCGGCTCTGGAGGTGGTTCCCTGGGCTCGGTTCCACATGAGGCCATTGCAGAAGTCTCTTCTTTCCCGGTGGTCCCCGGTGTCTCAGCACTATGAGTGGCATCTCCAGTGGAGTTCTCAGGCGTCCCTCAGCATGCAGTGGTGGCTCAGCGAGGTCAGTCTGTTTAGGGGCATGCCGCTTGTGACGCTGGATTGGGTTGTGATTACGACAGATGCCAGTCTTCTGGGCTGGGGAGCCCAGTGCCTTCAGGCCTCGGCGCAGGGAGTTTGGTCTCCAGAGGAAGCGCAGTGGTCGATCAATATGTTGGAGTTGAGGGCGATCAGGCTTGCGCTTCAAGCGTTTCAGTCCATGGTTCAGGATCGACCGACGAGGATATTTTCGGACAGTGTTACGGCGGTGGCGTATATCAACCGGCAGGGGGGTACCCGAAGTCCTCAGTTGGCCGACGAGGCGATGGTTCTGTTTCGATGGGCGGAAGTTCATGTTCTTCTCTCGGCGGCGCACATTGCGGGTCACGAAAATGTTCAGGCGGACTTCCTCAGCAGAAATCTTCTAGAACCGGGCGAATGGGAGCTGTCCGCTCGGGCGTTCGATCTGCTGGTCCAATGGTGGGGTCTTCCGGAGAAGGATCTCATGGCCTCATCTCGCAATGCGAAGCTTCCTCGGTTCTTCAGCAGACGCAAGGAACAGGAGTCGGAGGGGGTGGATGCATTGGCTCTTCCGTGGTCTCCGGGTTGTCTTCTTATGTATTTCCTCCTTGGCCGATGATAGGTCGGGTGTTGCACCGTGTCTCTCTCTTTCCGGGCAGGGTGATCCTGGTGGCTCCGGATTGGCCCCGTTGGCCGTGGTACGCGGACCTGATACAGTTGTTAGCGGGTGATCGGTTGACATTCCCGGTGACTCCGGACTTACTGACTCAAGGCCCGATCTCCATGGAAAATCCGTCCCACTTTGGTCTTACGGTCTGACTCTTGAACGGTTGCAGCTGAGACGTAGGGGCTATTCTGAACAGGTTATTTCCACTCTTCTTTGGGCCAAAAAGATTTCTACCTCTGCCTCCTATGCTAGAGTCTGGAGAGTTTTCGTGTCTTGGTGTGGGGCGCAGAGTCTTTCACCCTTCCAGGCGTCCCTGTCGGCTATTCTTTCCTTTCTGCAGGAAGGCGTCGCCAAAGGGTTGGCCTATAATTCCTTGAAGGTTCAAGTGGTGGCCATTGCTTGTTACAGGGGCCGGGTTTCTCGTTCAGCGCTAGCGTCTCAACCTGATGTTGTGCGATTCCTGAAAGGGGTTTACCATATTCGGCCTCCTGTAAAGAGAACCTGTCCAGAGTGGAGTCTTAAGCTGGTCCTTGGGGGGTTGCAGGCAGCACCCTTTGAGCCTTTGTCTAATGCTACTCTGAAGGATGTCACATTGAAAACGGTGTTTTAGGTGGTTATGGCTTCAGCCAGACGGGTGTCGGAATTGCAGGCTTTGTCTTGCAGAGATCCTTTTTTGCGCATTTCGGATGCTGGGGTGTCTGTTCAGACGGTACCGTCTTTTCTGCCTAAGGTGGTTTCTTCCTTTCATGTGAACCATTGTTTATTCCTCCCGGCCTTTCGGCGGGAGGATTGGGGGGAGCGCTTCTCTTCATTGCGTTTCCTAGATGTGCGCAGGATTGTTCTTCATTATTTGGAGGTGACTAACGCCTTTCGTCGGTCGGACCACCTATTTGTGTTGTTCGCTGGCCGGAACAAAGGTATGGCCTCGTCTAAGGCTTCCATTGCCCGTTGGGTCAAGGAGACGATTGCTTCGGTGTACTTAATAGCGGGGAAGCGGTTGCCGGAGCAGCTTCGTACTCATTCGACTCGAGGGTTGGCTGCGTCTTGGGCGGAGTCCGGAGGTCTTTCATTGGAGGAGATTTGTCATGCAGCTACTTGGTCTTCTGGAAATATTTTTTCGAAACATTACTGATTGGATTTGGCAGCCCGTGCGGAGGCTAGTTTTGGTGCTTCGGTTATTGCGGAGGTGGCGTTGGCTTCCCACCCAGTTTGAGTTTTGCTTTGCTACATCCCACTAGTCTCTGGATTCATCTGCTGCTGTGCTAAGGAAGGAAAAATTATGTTCTTACCTGTTAATTTTCTTTCCTTTAGGAGCAGCAGATGAATCCAGATCCCCACCCTTTCTGCAGACGGTATGTCAGTTTTCTGTGTGGCGCACTGCAGTTGGGTTATTGTTGGTAGTTGTATTCTGTATTTTCCTATTTGTGATTCATTACTGGAAAGAAGTTTTTTGGATGCTCATTGTTCCTTTATTACATTACATTACATTACATTAGGGATTTCTATTCCGCCATCACCTTGCGGTTCAAGGCGGATTACAAAAGGTTAATTTAAAAAATACAGAGTTACAATGATTAGCTAGAGAGGTAAGTTGTAGATTTTATAAACCTTAACGGGTTGTTGAGGGTGAGGTGGTTTGTAAGAGAATTAATAGGTGGTCATAGTGGAGGTTCTTTTGTTATTGTTAGTGCAGTAATGGGTAGATCAGATGTCAGTTTTAGAGTTACTAAGAGGTCGTGATGTTATTGCTGCTTCAGGAATTTCTTGAAAAGTGTGGTTTTTATTTCTTTTCTGAACATCCTATAGTCTGGGGTGGTCATCAGAAGGTTGGAGATCTGGTTGTCCAGCCTTGCGGCTTGAGTGGCTAGGAGGCCGTCGTGTAGTTTTGTTCTTTTTACTTCCTTGATTGGGGGGGGTATGAATGGGGAGTGCGTTTTTCTGTGTCTGGTAGTGGGTGCTTGGATGAGGCGATTGTTCAGGTATGATGGGCTGTCTCCGTGTAGGGTTTTAAATAATATGCAGTAGAATTTGAATTGGATTCTTTCTTGGATTGGAAGCCAATGTGAGTTGATGAAGGCTTCAGTGATGTGGTCATGTTTTCTCAATGAGTAGATGAGTCTCAAAGCTGTATTTTGGATTGTTTGGAGTTGTTTAATTGTAGTTACAGGGCAAGGAAGGAAGAGGATGTTGCAGTAGTCCAATATACCTAGTATTAGGGATTGTACTATAAGTTGGAATTGTGTTCTTTCAAAGAATTTTCGGACTTGTCTCAGATTTCTCATGATTGCGAATGATTTCTGAATTGTTTTATTTATTTGCGGTTGCATAGTGCAGCATCTGTCTATGGTCATGCCAAGTAGTTTTATGGTGGTTTGGATTGGATATTTGATTGCGTTTATTTCTAAGTTGGTTGTGGTTTGGACCTTGTCATTTTCGAGAAGGATGAATTTGGTTTTGTCTTGGTTGAGTTTAAGTTTGTGATTTTTCATCCAGGTTGTGACTGTTTCAAGTGTTTGGTGAAGTTTGTCTGTCATGGTAGGTTTAGAATGATCATATGGGATGAGGATGGTGATGTCATCAGCATAACTATAGGTGGTTATGCCCAGATTGTCCAGATGCGTTCCTAGAGAAGCAGTGTAGAGATTGAAGAGGGTAGGGGATAGTGGAGATCCTTGTGGTACGCCGCAGGGGTTTGACCAGGATTCTGACTTTTCTTTGTTTGATTTTACACTGTAGGTTCTGAGTTTTAGGAATCCTTCAAACCAAGAGTATACTTTATCTGAGATGCCTATTGCGTCTAAGATCTGTAGAAGGATGTTGTGATCCACTAAGTCGAATGCCGCAGTTAGGTCCAGTTGTATGAGAAGCATTTTTTTCCCTGTACTAAGGTGTTGTCTGACGGTATCCATAAGGGAGCCTAGTAGTGTCTCTGTACTGAAGTTTGTTCTGAAGCCTGATTGCATGGGGTGGAGTAGGTTGTGGTCATCTATGTAATTGGTGAGGAGTTTGGCTACTAGGCCTTCTATAATTTTGACATATAGCGGAATTGAGGCTATAGGTCTAAAGTTAGATGGGTTGTTTTGTGGTGCTTTTGGGTCTTTTTGGATTGGGGTGATGACGATTTCGCTGAGGTCAGCAGGGAATGTGCCTTCTGTGAGCGTGAATTGAATCCATTGTAGAATTATGGTGCGGAATTTTACACTAGAGGTGGTAAGGAGATATGAGGGGCAATGGTTGAGGTCACAGGAGGCATGGCTGTATTTTTTGTAGAGTTTGTTGAATTCTGACCATTGTATGTTGGGGAATTGAGTCCAAATTCTGTCTGCTGCGGTTGCCTCTTTTCCTGTAGGGTGGATTGTGATTGGGTTTTGATGGGATGGGTTAAGGATGAGAGTGGCTCTGGTGTTGGTAATTTTGTTCTTGAAGTGTTCTGCTAAGAGGGTGGGTGATGGTGGAGGGGTGTTCGTGGTGGTGTTCCGGATGCTTGGGCAAGGAGCGTTACTAACAATAAATAATAATAATAATTTTATTCTTATATACCGCCATACCCAGTGAGTTCTAGGCGGTTTACATCAGTTAGATTAGGATCCGCGTTGACCGCAGATTTACAACAATTTATCAGCTATATAACAAATTTAATCGAACTTGATAGAGGAGGGAGATTGGGGGAGGTCGGGAAAAGAGAAGCTATCGTGGAGGAGGGTAAGAGCAGGGGGCGAATTAGGGGGGGTGAAGAGTAATGAAAATTGGGGGTTCCTTAGGGGTTATGTTCACTAAAAAGGTGAGTTTTAAGTGATTTTCTGAAGCCGAGGTAAGTGGGGGCCTCGAGTATCATTTGGGCAAGCCATGAGTTCAGCTTGGCTGCTTGGAAGGCGAAGGTTTTGTCTAGGAATCTTTTGAGGTGACAAAGTTTTAGCGAGGGGAAGGCAAACAGCTGAATTCTACGGGATTTCTTGTTTGTAAAGTATCGGTTAAAATGAGGATTGATGTAACTTGGAGAAGAACCATTTACCGATTTGTAGCAGAAGCAAGCGAATTTAAAAATAACTCTAGATTCGAATGGCAGCCAGTGAAGTTGGTGGTAAAAGGGGGGTGATGTGTTCCCATTTCTTTAGGCCGAAGATGAGACGCACGGCGGTATTTTGGATTATTTTTAGTCTCCTGGTAGTTTTCTTCGTGGCGTTAAGGTAAATGATGTTGCAGTAGTCAAGAATACTGAGGATGGAAGATTGTACAAGTAGGCGGAAAGAAGTGTCGTCGAGGTATTACTTGATGTACAGGAGGAATGCCAGTCTATAAGACCACCTGTTAATCAGTTTCTCTATCTCCACCTGCTGGTCGATGTGAGCTATCCCCACTAGTCTCTGGATTCATCTGCTGCTCCTAAAGAAAAGAAAATTAACAGGTAAGAACATAATTTTTCCTTCTGTGATTAAAGAAGAGGGAAAGTTAAAAACAAGTTCCTGCTGAACCAGAACGTATGCAGGTAATGCTAGTCTCAGTTAGAGCATTGGTGTTTGACCTAAAGGCTGCCGCGTGAGCGGACTGCTGGGCACGATGGACCACTGGTCTGACCCAGCAGCGGCAATTCTTATGTTTCTTATGAAAAGCATAGCCAAGTCTGGCCCTGGACTTTTTTTTTTTTTTTCCCCCTCTTCTGGACAGCCTACTGCTATTAAATGTTTCTATAGTGCTCTCAGATGCACGCAGCGTTGCACAGAGTCACAAAGAATACTAATGTTATCAAAGAGGGAAAAGCACAGCATTATTCGTTCTAGGAGTTTGGAGACAAATGGGAGGTTGGAGACTGGCCAGTAGTTGCAGGGTTCGTTAGGGTTGAGGGTGGGTTTCTTGAGTGTGGGTTTGATAATAGCTGACTTCCAGCTGGTTGGTAATGTCCCCATGGAGAGGGAGGAGTTAATGATGGGGAGGATAGATTCCGCATGGCATCTTCTGTGGATAGTAGGAGGCTGGATGGGTAAGGGTCAAGGATGGTGCTGGAGGGCTTGAGTTCTCTCAGGGTTTCAAGAACCTCAGCATGGGTGGTGTCACCGGCAGCCTCAGGACAATGGGTCCTGGGACAAGGAATACTCTTGTGTGCCGCTGCGGGCAGCACAAGGAAGAAAAATAAAAGTTCAAGGAAAGGAAACACCACCACACTAGGGAGGTAATTTTCAAGCAACTGACTGGTTCGCTTTTCCCTCACTAAAATCGTGTCACCTTAAAAGATTCTATGAAAGAACCTTCTCCTTTCAAGCGGCCAAATTAAATTCATGGCTAGCCCAAATTATACTTGATGCCTCTTCATACCTCAGTTTTAGAAAGCAGATTAAAACTCAGCTATTCAACAGACCGAATCCCTAATCGTTCCCCATGACTATCCCCTCTCACTCTTCTAAGATTGTTGCCCACTCCTTATGGCTTGTATACATTTTTCCTTGTATGCTCCTTCCTTATGGCGTGTATGCATTTCTCCTCACTTAAATTGTATGCATGTACTTATTGTAGCTATTATATCTATTGCATGTATTCTGCTGCATGTACTTATTGCTACATGTACTTATGCATGTCCTTATTGCATGTACTTTTTGTACATATGATGTATTTTTCTTTTTTCTTGTTCACCTTCACTTAAATTGTAGACATATAACCAGCATGTTAACTTTTATAATTGCTTTGTTCATTTTTTTTTGTTGTTGTTGTCAACTGCAACTGCACTGTTTGTATTGAATCTAACTGCTGTGAACCGCCTAGAACTCCCTGGGTATGGCGGTATACAAAATAAATTTATTATTATTATTAAACAAAATAGACAAGCCGTCCTGCTTGCTTCCACATAAACCAGTTCAAAAGAAAAAACAAACAAACTAGTCAGGATTCTTAAATAGCCAACATAGTCCCAAAAATATTCAATCTGTTCACTCAAACAGTCTCTGGGATGAATGGGGTTTACATATGGTTCTAAACCAAAATACAAGCTTTTCCAACAGCTATTCGGACTCCACACTCAATTTAATAACTCCAGCTTGGAAAATTCCAACAAAAATAAAGAAAAACAGTCCTTTTCTTTTGTGCTGATGACTTTAGCTTGTGCCAGTACTACGGTACTGGTGTTCCCAGCAGCTAATGTGCTGGCCAGGCAGTGTGCTCCGCGTGGTAACAATATTGCCAAATAATTAGGCCCTCTATCCCACCACTTTGAACGTGGGGCAAACCCTACTGCCTGGGCTTAGAACAATTCAATTTCAAAAAGAAAAAAACAACAACAAGATAAGTCTTTCTCAGTTCTTAAAGGTGGGTAAAGAGTATATAAAAAATGACACATGATGCAAATTTTATTAAAAAGCTTATTTGGTTTATTAATTTCCATAATTATCAAAAGATTATTATGTCACCGGGAGATCTTTACAGATGCCAAACGCTGGTGTTCTGGCAAAGAATCTCAATCTTCTAATTGTCATTCACCAATATATACTTCCAATCCAATCTGACATCATTGGTTGTCAGCCAATCCACTAACAGAGGCTGTCCTTAGATTTGGCCAAAGAAATTCCTTTAAAAGTTTTTCAAACTCAAAGACAAAGATTTTAAAGTCATATTTTTGTTTACATTAATTTCTGAATTTGCATCAACATATTATAACATACCCAATACCCTTTTTGTCATTCTCAAAACTTTATTCAGACAGTTCATCTGTGTGAAAGTCATCCTGCATTTGTATTTGCTGAAAAGTTCATGTCTTTGTCAGCACTAAAGGAAAGAGGAGGGGCTATTCCCCCTACTCTGAGTCTCTCAAAGACTGGTACAGTGTTTCTGATTCTAGCTATTTCCAGTTGTTGCCTCTTAGGCTTCCTTTAAGTTTCTTTAGGTTTCAAATATATAAAATGTTGGAAATTAAGTACAAACTATTGTTTCACATATCTTTCATAGCATCCATCATCCATTTGGGGCCCCATTCACACACAACACGGTATATTGCATTCATACTTAATGCAAGAAGGCTTTCTCTGTTATACCCCATTTTGGGATACGTAATCTAATATGCTCCTAACCAGCTCAAGCACATCTGGTATCAATTACACCATGAGGCTCAAGGCGGGAAATTGAACAAAGACACAGAAGAGACAAAGAAAAGCAGAGAACCAAGATGGAGTTCTTAATCCCTGTAGAAGTATGTTACGCATCACCTGATTTCCTCTATGATCCAGCTTAATAGAAAACATAACAAGAATATTATTATGCTTTTCCTTAATATTAATCTGTAGTGTGTCTTTCTGGCCTTGGCTACATCCTTATTCAGATTTTCATGCGCCCACTTTTCCGTACATTTCTATTGGGTGTGGCCTTAACTTTCATACGTACTTCTAACTAGTTTACCCAGAACCATATGAAAAGGAGGCGTTTTCGTAGGAAAAACTCCACAAAATACTGCACCCTCATGTCCTGCACACTGTCCATTCTATTAATGTACTATAGCGCCCCTAGAGTGCCACCTCAATCCCCTCTTGAATAACACGTAAGCTTACGCATGTGATATTCACACTTTGGGCACTCGTGTTCTTACCTCTGGCTCTCAGGGGGGTTATTTCGGGTACTGACCATCTTATGGATCAGTGAGTCTGTGCAAGTATATTCTCTTAATGCCAATTAGATAGGACTAACTGCACAAAAGCCAGAAAAATATATTACCTAGGCCTTTAAAGGAAGGTGCCTAGAAGATCTTGCCCAAAGCATACTTTCTCAAGTGAGAATGCAAGCAAATCCCATCCACTTTCCTAGATAAAACCCATCTTCAAGTAATTTATGTAAATTGCTGGCCAAGCTAAACCATACAGGAAACTTACCATTCAATTGGGCAGGTATATAGGCAGTGTTTGTTCTAATAATAATAATAATAACAACTTTATTTTTGTATACCGCCATACCCAGGGAGTTCTAGGCGGTTCACATCAATTAAACAGATTTACAAGAATTACAATTAATCAGATTTACAAGCAACGAAGTCGTTGAGGTAAGCAAGAAGGGGTTGTACAAGTCATTGCAGTTAGCAGGTGGGGAGAGAACAATAAGAAGGAGTAGAGGGAGAGTTCAGATCGTTGGTGGGAGGGGTGAGAAGTGGGAGAAGGGAGGATTAGGGATTCAGTCCGTGGAATAAATGAGTTTTGAGTAGTTTTCTGAAATCGAGGTAGGTGGGGACCTCGAGCATAATTTGGGCTAGCCATGGGTTCTGTTTGGCCGCCTGGAAGGCGAAGGTTTTGTCGAAGAACCTTTTGAGGTGACATAGTTTTGGGGAGGGGAAGGCGAATAGATTGATTCTGCGGGAGTTCTTTTTGTTGCAGTTCAGGTTGAAATGAGGGATAAGGTAGCTCAGAGATAGAACAAATAAAGTTTTGTAGCAAAAGCACGCAAACTTGAATAGGATTCTAGATTCAATAGTTAGCCAATGTAGTTTTTGGTAGAAAGGGGTGATGTGTTCCCATTTGTTCAAGCCAAATATAAGGCGGACGGCGGTGTTCTGGATCAGTTTCAGTCTTCTGATAGTTTTCTTCGTGGAGCCCAAGTAGATGATATTGCAGTAGTCAAGGATGCTGAGAATGGAGGATTGTGCTAAAAGGCGGAATGAAGTGTCGTCGAAGTATTTTTTTATGGTGCATAGTTTTCAGAGCACTGAGATATCATTTCCTGACTGTAATATTAGTATGTTTTTCAAGGGATAGGTGTTTGTCTAGGGTAACTCCCAGTACTTTTAAGGATTGTTCGAGGGGGGAAAGCCGTTCCTTTCACTTGAATTGTGGTGTCGTTGGGGGTAGCTAGAGAGAATTTGGTTTTGTCAGGGTTTAATTTTAGTCTGTAGGATAGCATCCACAGTTCTATCTGAGTAAGTGAGCTTGAAAGAGAGGTGAGCAACTCTGGTGTGGCACAATAGCCCTAGAGCAGAGCAGAGACTAAACTTGTGTCTGTTCTTTTATTAATAGAGGTATCAATGAAACTCTAATACTTTTGAGGTATAAAGATCAGAAAATGTAAAGAAAGTATAGCTAAGAGAAAGATAGAACCTTAGATATATATTAAACATATCTAAATCCCTAGATTTTCCTAAAATAAGAGAACCCCAACATTACCTAACTTAGAATTGGTCCCTATGCTCAGAAGTGTCTGGCATAGTAATCTAGAATTAAATCAATAAGATGTAAAACAATGCAGAGTGCTAAGAAACCCAAGTATATGCCTAATGTGTAAATTTAACCCATGTGCATATGATGCACACAGTGAGTACATACAATATATAATTTTTCTTTTTCTGTGTGTGGTACAAGAACTCATTTCTCAAATTTGAATTAACATCATTAAAAGAACTGGTGATGTCAGCAAGTACACTGTCACAATGTGTGAGAGGGCTTATAACCTGTCACCGTACATTGAAAACAGTAAAATAACTTTACATTTAAAATACAAGATAAACAAAAATCTTTTCTGAGAACAATGCATGAGGACAATAATGAAGAAAATACAAGAGCTAACAAGATGTCATAATGAGCCTATTGGATTATGCAAATGCATAATTAAAGTTCAGAAGTCTAATTCAAAAAGTTATTTAAAGTAAAGTGGCTTAAAATAAAGTCTGTTATTTGTGCAAAATTTGTTGAGTCCAGAATGTCTATGCAAATATTATAAATTAGAGTCTATAGATCAGTCTCAGTGAAACTTAATCATGGCTTTAGAGTTCATGCTGAAACATTTTGAAGGTAACCTTGTCTGTTATTCAAGCTTGTCTTCTCTGTAACTACGGAACTGCTACCACATAGGGGGAAGTGTATGGTTGCTTTCTTTGTCCAAGAGAGTGAAAACATGCCGTCTGTAGAGAGAATCTGAGTAATGCGAATGGCTACTGCTGAAAAATAAGCACATAATTAGTAGGGAACACAGGACTGAACTGAAAATCCCTCCTAAACTCAGGCTTGGATTCTCTGTGCTCTTCAAATACAGCTCTAGTGGTGGAATGTGGTACTGCTCCTCTGCCTCTGAGCTGAGCTGTTAAGCAACAGAATAACACTTTTACAGAGTCCTGTAAAACCAAGTATGGCCACAGGAAAATTTAAAATGCAGACCCACTACCTAAGGACACAATTAAACTTTCTGCTAGCACAAAAGAATTATTCTCAATCCATTTTATGTATCAGGTTCCTATCCTAAAGCGCTTACTTGCAACAAATTCACTAAAATTCAGCTCACGACTCCACCCATTTACATAAATGTCTATAATAATTGTTTATTACCTTTATCAATGTTATCAAGCCTTTTGTTTATCCTATATTTCAATTTTCAGAAAAATATGGGTACTTAACCTCTATCTCCGTTAGTCTTTCCTTTAAACTCCCCAGTTTAATTTTAAAGTATATTTAAAATGTGATTAATTCCTAATCATACATTCAGGCAATACACAATTTTAAAAATACTTTATAAACCATGCAGCGGAACATAAGAACATAAGAACTGCCATCTCCAGATCAGATCTTCGGTCCATCAAGTCCGGTGACCCGCACACGCGGAGGCCTAGCCAGGTGTATACCTGGCGTAATTTTAGTCACCCATATCCCTCTATGCCTCTCGTAAGGAGATATGCATCTAGCTTTCTTTTAAATCCTAGAACGGTGGATTCCGCAATAACCTCCTCTGGGAGAGCATTCCAGGTGTCCACCACTCGTTGCATGAAGCAAAACTTCCTGATATTTGTCCTGGACTTGTCCCCCCTTAGCTTCAGTCCATGTCCTCTTGTCCGTGTCACATTGGATATTGTAAATAATTTTTTTTCCTGCTCTATTTTGTTGATTCCTTTCAGTATTTTGAAAGTCTCGATCGTATTCCCTCGCAGTCTCCTTTTCTCAAGGGAGAACAATCCCAGTCTCTTAAGTTATTCCTCGTATTCCAAGTTCTCCATACCTTTTATTGGCTTCGTTGCTCGTCTCTGCACCCTCTCCAGCAGTTTTATATCCTTCTTTAGGTTGGGAGACCAAAGTTGGACACAGTATTCCAAGTGTGGTCTGATCATTGCTTTATAAAGCGGCATTATAACTTTCTCCGATCTACTCATGATTCCTTTCTTTATCATGCCTAACATTCTATTTGCTTTCTTTGCCGCTGCCACGCATTGTGCCAATGATTTCAGGGTCCTATCTATCAGTACACCCAGGTCCTTTTCTTGTTCGCTCTTACCCAGAGTTGCACCTGACATTCTATACTCGTGTTCCTTGTTCTTTCTGCCTAAATGCATTACTTTGCACTTTTCCACATTAAACTTCATCTGCCATTTCTCCGCCTATTTCTGTAACTGACACAATCAACTCTGGAGTTCCTCGCTATCCTTCTGCGATCTGATTGCCCAGCATAGCTTTGTGTCATCTGCAAACTTGATGATCTTATTGGATGTTCCTTCTTCTAGGTCATTGATGAAAATATTAAATAAGATGGGCCCAAGTACCGAGCCCTGGGGCACACCGCTAGTCACTTTCTCCCAGTCTTAAGAACTTCCATTTATGCTCACTCTCTACTTTCTGTTCTCCAGCCATTTGCCTATCCGTCTTAGTATATCTCCCTCTATTCCATGGCTTTGTAGTTTCCTGAGAAGTCTTTCATGTGGAACCTTGTTGAACGCTTTCTGGAAGTCCAAGTATATTATGTCCACCGGTTCTCCACTATCAATTTGTTTGTTCACGGTCTCAAAAAATTGAAGCAAATTCATCAAACATGATTTCCCTTTCCTGAAGCCATGTTGACTGGCTCTCATCAGGTCGTGTGTATCCAAGTGCCGGACTATGCTATCTTTAATCAATGCTTCAACCATCTTTCCAGGGACAGACGTAAGACTCCATAGGTCTGTAGTTGACTGGTTTTCCTCTTGATCCTTTTTTGAAAATTAGCATGATGTTCGCTATCTTCCAATCATCCGGTATCTGTCCAGTTCTAATTGACAGGCTGGCAAGTTTTTGCAATAGCTCTCTGATTTCAACTTTCAGTTCTTTTAAGACTCTCGGGTTAATTCCATCAGGTCCAGGGGATTTGTCGCTTTTAAGATTGTCGATCTGGTAGTATATCTGGTCCAAGTCCACTTCTACTGGGGTGAGGCTGTCCTCTATTACTGCTTTGATCACTTTCACTGCTTCGTAAAGACAGATGCAAAGAAGGAATTTAGTCTGTCGGCAGTTTGTTTGTCTTCCTTGATGTACCCTTTTCTTCCCTAGTCATCCAGCGGTCCCACCGCCTCTTTTGCAGATTTTTTTTCCTTTTACGTATTTAAGGAAGGGCTTGAAATTTTTGGCCTTTTGTGCTATTTTCTCCTCATAGTCCTTTTTGGCATCCCTCACTGCCTTGTGACATTTCTTCTTATCATCTTTGTGTTTGTTCCAAGCTTCAGTTGTTTTCGTGCGTTTCCATATTTTAAAGGAGTCCTTCTTTTCTTTTATGGCTTCCTTCACCTCTCTAGTAAGCCATGCCGATTCTCCTTTGGCTTTAGTTTTCCTTTCTTTGGAAATCTGCGGAATGTAGAGATTTTGTGCTTCCGTGATAGTATTTTTCAGTAGGGACCATGCCTGATCTACCATTTTAACTTTGTCTATCTTTTTCTTGAGCCGTTGTTTCACCATGGCTCTCATGCTATCGTATCTTCCCTTTTTAAAGTTTAAGGTTGTGGTTAAGGTTTTGGTACGTTTCCCTTTCCTGATGTCAAGTTTAAAGTTGATCATGTTGTGATCACTCGTCCCTAGCAGGACCGTGACTTCTACTTCTTTTGTCGGTCCCGTAATGCCATTTAGGACTAAGTCCAAGATGGCGTTTCCTCTCGTCGGCTCTCCCACTGTTTGTTCCAGGAAGCAGCCCCCTAGCGCCTCCAGGAACTTGGGCTCCTTGCCGCAGTTCGAGGTTCCCAGTCTATTCCCAGGAAATTGAAGTCTCCCATGATTATTACATTACCTGTCTTACATTCTTGTTTAACTTCCTCTATCATTTATGAGTCTGTCTCCTCCTGGGGGTTGATAGTAAAGGCCAATTTTTGTGTCTGCACCATTGTATCTGGGAATCTTGATCCAGAGGGACTCCAGCTTCTCTGTCCTTTCCGTCGTAGCCTCTCTAACAGTTTCTACTCCATCCTGAACATATAGGGCAATACCTCCACCTTTCTGCCCTACTGTATCTCTTCTGTATTGTTTGTATCCCTGTAGTAATGTGTCCCATTCGTTTTCATCATTCCACCATGTTTCTGTTATGCCAATGATTTCCAGTTCATTGTGTCTTGCTATTGCCTCTAATTCTTCCATTTTGTTTCTCAGACTTCTAGCATTCGTATACATACATTTGAGTTCCCTTTGTGTTACCTTCTTGGACTTTCTGAGCTTAGCAGTCTCTACTGTTTCTTTCACGGTACCCTTTTCTTCTCCTGCGTTGTGTCCCTTATTTGCTTTGTGGTCATCCTCTCCCGTGTCTGACTAGTTGTCCATAGTTCCTTCTTTGGGGCATCCTGTCCCCCGGGCCATCGGCTAGTGGTCGACTGTTGGCTTTCCCCTGTCCTTTAGTTTAAAGCCTTCTCGATGGCCCTCTTCATGTTGCCTGCCAATACTCTTGCTCCTTTCTTGTTGAGGTGTAGTCCGTCCTTTCTGTAGTACTTTTCCCCCAGAATGCCATCCAGTTGCGCACAAAGTCAAAGCCTTCCTCTTTGCACCATCGTCTCATCCAGGCGTTGATCACTTGCAATTCCCCTTGTCTCTTTCCATCTGCTCTTGGAACCGGGAAGATCTGGGAGAAAGCCACCGTCTCCTCCCTGATCTTTAGTTTTCTTCCGAGTGAGCAGAGCTGGCCCTTCATCTCTTCCCTGTCATACTTCTGTCCGCTCACATTGTTGGTTCCCACGTGGATAAGCACAGCAGTGTCCTCTCCCCCTGCGCTGTCTATGATCCTGGAGATCCTGTTGGCCACATCCTTCACTCTTGCTCTAATTTGAACCCTGGGATAGAAATACAAATACAGGGATTTTTTTTCTCATGCACTGCTTCGCTTGCTCAAAAAAACAATCCTTTTAAGCATGGTATCTGTTTTTGGAATAAATCTTTTTCCTTTTTTACAAAATTATTCTTTCACTGTTAAATATATGTCCTAGTCCAGCATACTTTAAATGAGCTACTTTCTAATAAACCTTCTTCCTATCTTCTCACTAATTCCAACTACGCTAGTCCTTTTAATCAGGTCATTAACATGTGTCACAAACTTTCTCCTACATTCCTGTATATTCTTTCTAAATACTAACTTCCTGCTTTGAAAACAGCCAACAACTCTGCAATTTCATTCCTTAGTCTCATTTGTCTGAAAACCACATTCTTAATTCTTTCTAGACCTACATTTGCCGTCACCTCTTAAAACTTTCAAAAATAAAGGAACAAGAGAAACATGTGGTCTGAAATCCATACCCAGTTCTGATCAAATTTATATCATGACTCCTATTTCTCTCCATGCTTTTCCTATAACGCTAGCAATTCAAAATATTTGATCTACATAAAATCCTTTCTTTTTTCTAGGATGTATCCATGCATATAGCCACATGATTTGTACAGAGCCCTTAGGGTACAAACAGCTCCTGAAACTAGAAAAAATTCAGTCAAAGTATCTCTATTGTTCTGATACACCAGGGATCACTTAGACATGCAAGGCTCTCCGGTCTTTCAACATGCTGGCTTCAGCGTACTGAATTGAAAGTTTAATCAGAGGCATGCCACGTGCTTGTCCCCTTTTAACTTAAATCAATATATTCAGACTACATAATCTTTCTTTTTCCTGCTGCATGGGAAATAAATTTAAAACACATACATAAAGTTCTCATGGCATGCTAAGCTACAAGTTCTCAATAAAACCTTTTAATATGCAAATAAACCTGAATTCCGAGACTATTTAAAGAAGAATCCTTTGTTCTATCTCCCTCAGCCATGCAAACAGAGAGGCTATATGGTACTAAACCTCTCTGGATCCTTGTATTCTCACATGGTCACACACTTAAGTTAATTATAAGCTGTTACATTTTCAAATTCTTCAATTCTAATATATAAACATAATTTAACCACAATACCTGTGCTGAAAAGCATCCAGCCCCATGACAAAGGAACTCCATTATGCTACATTCCCCCTCCCCTCTCTCTCCTAGAGAAAGGGGGGGGCTTTCAAAAATCCCGCCTTCCAGCTCACGTGATAGTCACTGTGGAAGGCATTAAGGGGAGGAGGGGGTGAAATCCCTAACTCAGAGGCACGCCTACCATTTAGACAAAGGGCTCTGAACAGAGCTGGAACTTTTTTCCAAACAAGTTAGCTCCCAATCAGATTAGAGCGGGTAGCCATGACATTTTTTGCTTTTCAAAGAGAGGAAAGCTACGAATTAGTTCAGAGAGACACTTAGAAACACAACAAAGAAGAGAAAGGTTAAAAAAAATACCATAGCTACAAATTTTTGTCTTTTCTTTCACAGACTACGTAACTTAATTCAGACATGCAACTCGGCTCAGCAGAGAGGAGAACTAGATTTAAAAGATGCCACAGCTGCAGTTTTTTCTCCTTTTTTCTTGTCTTCACAGAGGAGAAGCAACCTGGATCGCAGCAAAAATAAAAAAAGCCAGGACCCACGCTTGCCTCTCCCCTGGGTTTTTTTTTTCTTTTCTATTTTTTTTTCATTAACATACAGATTTTTATATATTATAACCTCAAAACCCCTCTCCCTAAATATTTATACTTTAATTACATATTTACAGTTTCTTGTTTCTGTTTATCTTTCCATATTATCATACAAAGAATATATGCGTGCTTACTTATGGTTTCACAACTTTCTATACCGTCTTCTATAGGATTTGCTAGCCTGCTACTCTGATAACAGACTCGCCTTTTGTTCCATATCCAAAAACCCGCTTTTCAGAAGAGGTTCAAAATTTGAGGCCACACCTAGAGCATAGCGTGCACAAGTGTCTAGCAGTTTCATCTGGGGTGCCACTTGAGCATAGCCAGGTTTGCTCATGGGTGGGTAAAAAGTATATGAAAAATGACACATGACGCAAATTGTATTAAAAAGCTTATTTGGTTTATTAATATCCATAATTAATTATCAAAAGATTATTACGTCACCAGGAGATCTTTACAGATGCCAAACGCTGGCATTCTGGCAAAGAATCTCAATCTTATAATTGTCATTCACCAATATATACTTCCAATCCAATCTGGCATCATCGGTTGTCAGCCAATACAAGTTTTTCAAACTCAAAGACAAAGTTTTTAAAGTCATATTTTTGTTTACATTAATTTCTGAATATGCATAAACATATAACATACCCAATACCCTTTTTGTCATTCTCAAAACTTTATTCAGACAGTTTGTCTGTGTGAAAGTCAACCTGCATTTGTATTTGCTGAAAAGTTCATGTCCCTGTCAGCACTAAAGGAAAGAGGAGGGGTTATTCCCCCTACTCCGAGTCTCTCAAAGACTGGTACAGTGTTTCTGATTCTAACTATTTCCAGATGTTGCCTTTTTAGGCTCCCTTTAAGTTTCTTTAGGTTTCAAATATATAAAATGTTGGAAATTAAGTACAAACTATTCTTTCACATATCTTTCATAGCATCCATCATCCATTCGGGGCCCCATTCACACTGTCACACCCGCGCTCCTGTAGATGCAGTGAGCACCCGGGAACATGACTAAAACTCAGATCCAGCGTGTCCCTTACTACCAAGGGATCCTCCAGGTCTTACTTCAGGCACACTATCTGCTCATAAGCATGCAAGGTAAAAGAGTCCCAGTCAGAAGTGGCAAAACAAAAATAGCTTTATTCCAGCACTGATTAAATAACTCAAAAATACAGGCTTCAGCCTTGCAGTTCAGTGTAAGCTCATATTGCATGAACTTATAACAAAAGGTTCAAATAATGCAAACATAAAGTTAAAGCTTGGTTAGCATTGCATTAAGCACAGTCCCCTGCTTCTGGACTTATAATCCGGTGAGTAACACAGTCCTCTTCACCAGAGCAGTAATGCTTTAAGCACATAATGTTTTATCAAACAGTTCATCTCAAACAAAAATCATTGATTCTGCTCACAACCTCAGTAGCATGCCTACGTTTCTCCCTCTCTGAAACTTTGCTACAGAAATTAGGCACAGCTGTGAGAGGAGGCAACGTGCTGGCTCAGCTTGGCAACAATCCAGGGAAAACAAACACTCATATGTTTGCTCACACTTCAATCCTTTAAAGAAAGCCTCTAAGTTTGGCTTCCAAGGAGAGCTTCTAAATTCAGTTCACACTAGTATGGCTAGCAGCACAGAGGTATAAGCAACAGGAAAAATCCAATTCTCAGACTTACTGGATTTCCATAGGTAATGGCTGGGTCTCAGTGCCTGCTTGGCTTTCCTGTACCTCCATAGCTTCTTCCTCTGGCTGATCCCAAGGCTTCCCGGCAGGAGACAACTCCTCTGCTTCTGTCATAGACCAGTCTGAGAGAGACTGACTCCCCCCAGCTTCCCACTCTCCTGAATGCCTCTCTCCTGTGTGCCCCCTTCTCAGGAGCCACGTTATATCATGTGGAGAACCACTCCCCCTCTGAGAAGGTGGGGGAAGGGTTTTCCACACACTAGCCTGTTTCCTGCTATTACAGGCAGGTTTCTCCCTAGTCCTGGTTTTAACCGGCTGTTCAAATTGCCTCAGACTTCTGACACTGGCAGGGGCAGGTCTGCATGGAGTGTAGCTTTTTCTCCTGATCTTATCCTGCCCTGTTTCTTCTACCTCCATCCATTATCAGAGCAGAAGTCAGCTTGCTCAGTTAATTGGCTAATCACCTGATCAGCTCTCCTGCATTTAGGTGCACTGTGTTTTCTCCTGCTCACTGGGGCAAAATCCGGTACGGATTCGGGTTTGTTATGAGAAAAACCCGAAATGAACCTGGGTTTGTCACAACACACAACACGGTATATTGCATTCATACTTAATACAAGAAGGCTTTCTCTGTTATACCCCATTTTGGGATACGTAATCTATATGCTCCTAACCATCAATTAGACCATGAGGCTCAAGGCAGGAAACTGAACAAAGACACAGAAGTGATAAAGAAAAGCAGAGAACCAAGATGGAGTTCTTAATCCCTCTAGAAGTATGTTACACATCACCTGATTTCCTTTATGATCTGGCTTAATAGCAAAGTACATAACAAAAATATTATTATGCTTTTCCTTAGTATTAATCTGTAGTGTATTTTTCTGGCCTTGGCTCTATCCTTATTCAGATTTTTATGTGCCCACTTTTCCATACGTTTCTATTGGGTGTGGCCTTAACTTTCATATGTACTTCTAACTAGTTTACCCAGAACCATATGAAAAGCAGGCGTTTTTGTAGGAAAAACTCCACAAAATACTCACCCTCACGTCCTGCACACTGTCCATTCCATTAGCATACCATAGCGCCCACTAGAGTGCCACCTCAGGTGTTGGGGTAGTCTGGAAAGATGAAGTCACATGTTTGTGGGAGATGGATAGCTTGGGGGTGAATTCGAGGAGGCTTCTGCTGGGGAGTGGGGGCTCTATAAAGTAGGATGAGTATGATTTTTTGTTTGTGGCCCATGGTGAAGGCTAGAGCCTCTAGGATGGGAACATTGATAGAGCTTATCAGTTTTGGTGTGGTGGATTTCTTGATGATAGCTTTACTGGATCAGACCAATGGTACATCAAGCCCAGTAGCTCGTTCTCACAGTGGCCAATCCAGGTCACTAGTACCTGGAAAAACCCAAAGAGTAGCAACATTTCATGTTATCGATCCAGGGCAAGCAGTGGCTTCCCCCATGTCCTTCTCAATAACAGACTATGAACTTTTCCTCCAGGAAATTGTTCAAACCTTTCTTAAAACCAGCTACGCTATCCACTCTTACCACAACTTCTGCAATGCATTCCAGAGCTTAACTATTCTCTGAGTGAAAAGTATTTCCCTGTAACTTTGAGTGTTCCCTAGACTTTGTAATTTTTGACAGAGTGAAATATCGACCTACTTGTACCCGTTCTACACTCAGGATTTTGTAGACTTCAATCATATCTCCCCTCAGCCGTCTCTTTTCCAAGCTGAAGAGCCATAACCTTTTTAATCTTTCCTCATAACGAGAGGAGTTCCATCCCCTTTATCATCTTGGTCGCTATTCTTTGAATCTTTTCTAGAACTGAAGAGACCTGGTTTGGTGCAGAAGTGTTAGCAGGGCGTGACAGAGACCGTCTAAGCCAGTGGTTCCCAAACCCTGTTCTGGGGGACCACAAGCCAGTCGGGTTCTCAAGATATCCCTAATGAATATGCATGAGAGAGATTTGCATACCTGTCGCTTCCATTATATGCAAATCTCTCTCATGCATATTCATTAGGGATATCTTGAAAACCCGACTGGCTGGGGGTCCCCCAGGACAGGGTTTGGGAACCACTGGTCTAAGTTAAGTTTCAGTATTTTCAATATACTTTCTTTTTTTTTATTTTTTTTATTTTATATTTATCAAATTTTACATTTTATAAATCAAGTATCCACTTGTACAGAAAGTTGAAGAAAAGCAGAAAAATAATACTCATAGGTAAAATACATAATAATCAACTAAATAAAATAAATGTTTAGCTTAAATTCAGCTCAAGTCCTCAAAATTAGATCCAAGATGGATGAGGCGGACATATTAACAGATGCTGACGAAAATCAAATCAAATATTAGGAAAACAAAGTCCCTTAGCTGAGGAAGGATATCATTTATTCAATTGGACCTCTCTTGATTTCCCTTCATCCAGTCGAGTTCCTGCCAGAAAAGCTGTCAACTGGAATGGCTCAAAGAATACATATTTCTTCATATGGTACTGTATTACACATTTACAAGGGTGTCGTAGGAAAAAGGTCCCTCCAAGAGATATAACACCTGGCTTCATCAAAAGAAACTCTCGCCTTCTTCTCTGGGTTTCCCGTGCCAAATCTGGGAACATTAATATTTTATGTCCAAGAAATTCTTTCATTTTATTCCTAAAGTACATTCTAAGCAACCAGTTTTTATCTGGTGCAAGGGCCACCGTGAGAAGCAATGTTGCCGGAGATGCTAGCTCTCTGTCCGAAAGTTCCAAGATTGCAGAAACATTAAGTGGTTGATTATCCTCCTGTTGTTTAGGTGGTAATTTAGTAGTTTTCATTGGTAAGTAATATACTTGAGTAAGTGGTGGTAATGTATCCTCTGGAATACCCAAAATCTCTACCATATAACGTTTCATCATATCTCTAGGTGTCACAGAGGCTATCTTAGGAAAATTAATCAAACGGAGATTATTATTACGAGAAAAGTTCTCCAAATTTTCCAATTTTCTGCGCAAACTTGTGTTATCTTTTACCATTGCTTCATTAAGCTGTTTTGATGCTTTTAACTCCTGTTGTATATTCAGAATTGAGTTCTTGGATTCATCAACCTCAACTTTTATATTTTTTATATCATTTTCTTGAAGAGTAATTTTATTTTCCAGCTGCAAAAGCTGGGGCTTAACAGACTTGGCTAGGTCAGCAACTAAATCCCAGATTGAGTCCAGTGTTACTTCTCTGGGTTTTTCAATAACATATGAAAGATTGGGAATTTGAATAGTCTCACCGGTTATCAGTTGATTCTGGCAATCCTTCTGCTGGGCTGAAATGATCCCTGATGTTTCCAAATCCTCTGTACTTCTTGGACTCACCTGAAAACTCAGGGAGTCCATCTCCACGCTCCCCTCTCTGTTTTTCCTGGCCTCCGAGGGTAGGTGCTTGCTTCCTTCCGGGAGCTCCTCCACTCGTGGGGAGCTGGTAACCTGAGGAGGTGGGGGAGGTGCCCTAGCGTCGGGGCTGAGCGTAGTCTCTAGCCCCAAGGAGATCACCTCGTTTCCGCCTCTCTGAGGCGTCTCCAGCGGGGGGGGTGCCGACGCTGCCGGGATATCCTGCATCCGACGCAGGAGCTCTTCAATATTGCCGAACGAGGGGACCGCCGAACGCCGCGAGGCTCCAGCGGCGCTGCGGCCTCTCCTCTTCGGCATTCTGAGTAAGTAACTCTTTCCTTTCTGAAAAGTTTTCAGAAAATCTCCGGCGTGCTGCTCAGCGTCCGGGACCGTCGGCCATCTTGGATCTCCCCTCAATATACTTTCAAGTTATTTAAGAGACGTTTCTCTATACTCGAGTAGCTAGTGATAGTATAATGAACTATTACGAGTACTGGTTTGAATTTGCATTGAACACTGCGATGATTGGGTGGTGAGGCGGAGTATTCAGCCTTCATGTCTCTGAGCAGAGTTCTACTAGATATGCAAATATCTAGTATGCAATTAAATTTGGGTTGAATTCATTTTTGACCTTAATGGAGAGACTTTCTTCAAGACTTGTAGTTGTACCTTTAGTCACTCAACAACGAATTAGTTGAGTTTATTACCCCTTCAGTGATTTTTAACTGAGTCTGGCACTGAAATCAGGCTTACCAGTCTGCAATTTCCTGGATCTCCCCTGGAGCCCTTTTTAAAAATCGGTGTAACATTACCACCCTCCAATCTTCAGGTATTTCAGACGATTTTAGCGACAGGTTTCAAATCACTAACAGCAGGTCAGCAATTTCATGTATGAGTTTTTTTAGTACCCTGGGATTTATACCATCTGGTCCAGGCAATTTATCACTTTTTAACTTGTCTATTTAGCTTAGTATATCTTCCAGATTCACTGAGATTTCTTTAGTTCCTGAGCATCATCATCCTTGAAAACCATTTCCGTAAAGACCGAAGCAAAGAATTCATTCAGTCTCTCCGCTATGGTCTTATCTTGAGCGCCCCTTTTGCTCCTTGATCATCTAGCGGTCCCACAGATTCTCTCACAGGTTTTCTGTTTCTGATGTACCTAGTTATGAGCGTTTGCCTCCCCAAGGGAGGTGGTGGAGAAGAAAACAGTGACAGAATTTAAAAGAGCGTGGGACGAACACAGAGGGTCTCTAATCAGAAAATGAAGGTTATAATTGGAAGAGCCAAGACTGGTACTGGGCAGACTTGAATGGTTTGTGTCCTGCATATGGCTGTTCAGCTTAGGATGGGCTGGGGAGGGCTTTGATGGGAACTCCAGTGATTTGGGATGGTCTAGATAGCGTGGAGTGAGCTTCGGCAACTCTAGAAGTTGGAACCTAAGCATATTACTGGGCAGACTGCTACACTCTATAACCCAGAAATATCAATGAACAAAGTCAATTGAACTTAATCATGGATTGGGCAGATTGGATGGACCATTCGGGTCTTTTATCTGCTGTCATTTACTAAGTTACAGTTGTTTTTCGGGGAGTATCCCTGTACCCCTTACTCATATTTCCTCTCTAGGACTTACCATCTTCTTTGATACGAACTGAGGCATTACAGGACAGCCCAGCCCAGAGTGATCAGAGGCAGGAAGGGATTGACTACTCAGGAGTTCAGGAATGATATCCCTATTTACTAGAAAGAAGATTACCGTGGTAAGTACCTAATCTTCCCTTGGGATAGTTCTGTTCATTTATTTTGTCAGATTGTCAGTACATATTTCTAGTATATTGTAATATGAATCTTAATGTAAAATAATTGCAAGAAAACTCCAAGATCTTAAGTTTAATTTGCAATTATATATATACTAGTCTTTAAGCCCGTTACATTAACGGGTGCTAGAGTAGATGTCTGTCTGGGTTTTTTTTTTCTTTGTCTCTCCTTGCACGCTGCCTCTCTGTCATTTTTTCTGTCTGTGTCTCTCCCTATGTCCTTAGTGTCCCTAGTGCCTCCTTCCCATGTCCTTAGTACCTCTTCCTATGTCCTTAGTGCCCCCATTACCTCCTTTCTGTGTCCATAATGCCTCCAGTGCCTTCTTCCCATGTCCTTAGTGCCCCCAGTGCCTGCGTACTGTGTCCTTAGTGCCCCCAGTGCCTGCGTACTGTGTCCTTAGTGCCCCCAGTGCCTGCGTACTGTGTCCTTAGTGCCCCCAGTACCTGCGTACTGTGTCCTTAGTGCCCCAGTGCCTGCGTACTGTGTCCTTAGTGCCCCAGTGCCTGCGTACTCTGTCCTTAGTGCCCCAGTGCCTGCGTACTGTGTCCTTAATGCCTCCAGTGCCTCCTTCCTGTGTCCTTAGTGCCCCCAGTGCCTCTGTCCTGCTTAGTGCCCTCAGTGCATCCTATGTCCTTAGTGCCCTCAGTGCCCATTTCTATGTCCTTAGTGCCCCCAGTGCCTCCTTATGTCCTCATCATTATCTTCCAGACTTTGTCCCACCCCCACCCCCGATGCCAGCCTGCCTGCCTCCCATCCTCCTGAGCAACATGTTTGCATTGAAACCCCCCACCGATGCCTGCCTGCCTGCCTTCCATCCCCCTTCCATTGAACCCCCCACCCCCATGCCAGCCTGCCTCCTATCCCCCTGAACAGCATGTTTCCATGGAAACCACCCCACCCCCGATGCCAGCCTGCCTGCCTTCCATTGAAACCCCCCCTCCGATGCCAGCCTGCCTGCCTGCCTCCCATCCCCCTTCCATTGAACTCCCCCATGCCAGTCTGCCTGCCTGCCTCCCATCCCCCTGAGCAGCATGTTTTTACCCCCCCGCCGACCCTTCCCGGCACACCAGAAACCCCTGTTGACCCTCCCACCGCTACACGGCCGACAAACCTCACAGCTCCAGCAGCATCCCAGGCACAGTAAACACGCTGCTTCAGCTCTTCTACTGGCCTAATTTCCTCTGCCGCGTCCCTAATGACATGCTCAATTATGGTACATTTTTCGTAGGTTCCACATTTTCATAGATAAATTAGTATACAAATCTGTTTGATTTATGTTTTGCTAGGGTACCTGTGTACACTTGCAGCTTGTTTAATTTTATTTTTTAATTTTTTAAATCTCTTCTATGCTCCACTAGATCTGTTCTTCTTGGGTCCAGAGGACTTGATATATCACATATCTCCCAGCGGCTGGAGTCACTTAGTGCAGCAACTACATTTGAGCCTCTTGAGCCTGTGAAGGATACAGATATACAAGTAAGGATGCTTGACTTGCATAGTTTTTTCTCTGCTGCAGTGATGTTTCTAAACTTTATAGGTTTATTATTTATATCCAACCTTTACCCAAGGCAGGGTTCAATAAAACATACATAATTAAAAGTACAAACAAAACAATGTACAAAATAAAATACTTATATGGAACCAGGAACTTCAATAAAAAAATGGTCCAAATAGAGTCAACAACTCAAAATCAGGTCCTACCCAAGTTCTATCCCATATTCATATGCTCTTCTGAACAGGTAGCATTTTAAAGCTCTTTTAAATGCTGAGTTATTTCAGCAGCCTTATTGTCCTTGGTAGCTAATTTCACTGTCTTGGTGCAGCAATCAAAAAAAGTTCTATGCATAGCCTCTTGCAAAGAAAAGGATTGCAGGTCAGAATCGACAAGCAAACAAGCGTTCTCAGAGTGCTTGGAGTGAAAGGGTTGATAAACCTGTGAAGCAAGAATTTCAAAGAGTGCAAAGAGGAATGGTACAATGCACCAGTAAAAGTGTATTGGTGACTTTGGGGTAAATAATTGAAAGGGCTTGTACATGCAACTTTGGTATAAGCTTTACTGTTTTATATTTGAATGATTTTTATTGAACATCAATAAACAATGATCAACATAATAGGAAGGAATTAAGTTCAAAGAAGATCTAAAATTAATAACTTCTTTCACTCATTATAGAGTAAACTCTCCCATTCCTTTCCATCCTTACTTTTCCATTGCTATAAGTTTTAATTTGTCTTACTTGATATTATTTGCGATATTTCTGTTGCCTTGTTTTTTAATCCTGTAAACCGCTTTGAACTGTAAAGCTTATGCGGTATATAAATAAAAAAAAACATTTTTTATGTTATATAATATTTACAAAAGAAAACAATGTGCATGTGGTAGATCAGCCTGGTTTGGCAAGCTAGCCTGGCTTGCTGGGAGCAATTAACACACATAAACCTTTCACAGAAACAAAAACACTTTGTTTTATTGTTTGCTTCACACAAAATAGAATGAATTTGGCTTACCTCAGCCAAGCACATTCAGGCACCAGTCTGTTTTCCCAAGGCCTGCCTCCGCCTATCTCTAGGGAAAACTTGAAAGTTTCTTTTTTTCTCTCGGGGACCTCTGGAAAATAAACCCAGCCTGGATAGAAATACCTCTCTCCTGTGAGTCCCGCTTCTTTGACTCAACACTGAGCTCCATAGCTCAGTGTATAGTGGGACCTGTAGTTAGAAAACAAACAGGAGAAACTGCCTTCACAACAGTGAAAGGCACAAAAGCAACAACGAAGGAGACTAGATGCGGGCACTTGCAAAGGCCCCTTATAAACCTTTGGAGGAGGTGTCCTTGATTGATTCAACAGTTAAGCAGTTTTCTTAGTGGCTGTGATGTCAGCGAGAAGGGTATTGGAGCTGCAGGCTCTGTCCTGTAAAGAACCCTTTCTTCGTATCTCAGAGGCTAGTGTCTCAATTCGTACGGTCCCTTCCTTCCTACTGAAAGTTGTGTCCAGCTTTCACATGAACAAGGAGGTGCGACTCCCAGCTTTCACACCTATGGGAGCGAAGAAAACATAGTATTGAAAGTTCTGGATTTGCAATGAATTTTAATTCATTACTTGGAGGTGACCAATTAATTTCAGCTGTTTGATCACCTCTTCGTGCTTACACATGCAGTACTTCGGGAGATGCCGGTGTCTAAAGCAACCATGCCCAGGTGCAATATTCTCCCCAGAAATTTTTTCCAGCTGGGTGGCATGAAAAAGTATCCGGGTGGGGCGGGATGGGGAAATTTGGTGGTGGGGAAAATTAACCCCCTCTTTTACTAAGGTACGCTAGCGTTTTTAGCGCGCACAAAGTCCCACACTACGCAGGAAAACTAACGCCAGCTCAATGCTGGCGTTAGTATCTAGCGCGCACGGCAATTCTGCGCACGCTAAAACCGCTATCGCGGCTTAGTAAAAAGAGCCCTAAATGTGTACTATTTTTATTAGTTAATTATTATTATTTTCCAATGCTCAATATGACTTCCTTTTTTAAGGTTTGACACTTGTGCCAGAATATTTTTACTGAATTTAAGAAGTATCCAATTCTAGAAGGGAATAATTAGATATTTGCCCTCTTTCAAATGGTATAGAGGTTTAAGTCATTAGGTTCAATCTAGCCATTTATTTCTGCATGAATTTAAACAACTTAAAAAAAAAAGATAAATATAGCTCATCCAGTCATACAAGAAATGGCTCTACAGCACCTCTAATAATGTTTTGATCACTAGGTTTCTTCCTGAGGTCTCACGGAGGATATGAAATAGATGCGTTATCCCAGGACAAGCAGGCAGGCATTCTCACTAATGGGTGATGTGATCCAACGGAGCCCCGATGCAGACGCCTCACAAGCATTTTTGCTTGAAGAAACTTGAAGTTTCGAGTCGCCCGCACCACGCATGTGCGATGGCCTTCCCGCCCAGACCAGGGCGCGTTTCCTCAGTTCTTACTTTTCCGCGGAGCCGAGAAGTCCGTCTTCGACTCTCTGCGTGAATATTTTTCACTTGTGCCTTCTAAGGTCCGCGGTTTTGGGTTATTTTTCTCTTAATCGCTGATTTTCGTCTTTCTTTCTTGTTTAAAAAAAAAAAAAAAAAATGTCTTCCATCCGTCTGACCGGGCAGGCCACGTGGCCGCAGCCCCGCGGCTTCGATCTTGCGGCGGAGCTTTTCTGGCCTATGTCCCGGCCTATCACCAGTTTTTTTTTGTTTTTTTTTTTAATAATTCTTTATTCATTTTCAAATTTGACAAGTGCACAAAATAATATAATTCAAGTTATTACACAATAGCTCTGATATCTACTACATAAAAATCTAATGATACATTTAACCCCCCCTACCTCCCAACCTTCATCTTATTTTCAATCAGAATATACACATATTATAGAACATATTATGTAAGATTGTTCCCAACACTCTCCCCCCTTTGGTGTGCCAAAAGAAGAAAAAGAAAAGAAGAAGAGAAGAAGTGATGACTATTCACTACAATATTCTGTCAATGGCCCCCATATTTTTATAAAGTTAATATAAGTCCCTCTTTGTATTGCTATTGCTCGTTCCATTTTAAATATATGACATAATGTATTCCACCAAAATGTATAACTAAGGTTTCTGTGATTCTTCCAATTGTTGGTTATATGTTGAATGGCAACCCCTGTCATGACTAATAAAAGCTTGTTATTCTCTGATGATATTTGACTATCACCAGTTTTAAAAAGTGTGCCAAGTGCCAGCGCGCAATTTCACTAACGGACCCTCATCGACACTGTGTTCGGTGTCTCGGGCCTGAACATCTTCCGAAATTGTGCCGGCCTTGCTCCACATTCACCACACATGCTTACAAGCGCCGTTGCGTTTTGTGGGAATCGCTGTTCATGGAGTCCTCGACGGAGCAGTCTTCATCGAAGGGCCCCTCACCTTCGACTTCTTCCGCCGCTCCCCTGCCTTCCACCTTTGCGGCGCCGAGTTTCATCAAGCCTGCATCGTTCGTGCCGGCTTCGACTCCAGCGCCCGCTGCGATGCCTTCCTCGGTCTCTTCAGGTCAGGTAGCACAGCAGCCCATCCCACCGGTAGTGCTAAAAGTGCCCAAGGCTTCTAAGCCCAAGCACTCACACACTACCCCCAAAGTACGCGAGGCCCGAGCAGGTGGTCCCATTGCTTATGCGGATCCATCCTTGCCGGCTTCGTTCCAGACCTTGCTAGAGAAGCAATTCATTGAGCTCTTCACCACAATAGGGCCGAAACTTCTCTCTCAAATCCAGCCTGGGCACGCGGAGGCCTCCTGCGAGGTCGAGCCGCCTCCAGTGCCTCAGCGATACACACACTCTCTACAGGGAGCAGAGTCTCTGCGAGTGTCTGGTCTGGCATCGGTGCATGCATTGCAAGAAGCAGAGTCTTTGCCCATGCTTCCATTGGAACCGATTCATTCGATGCAAGGAGTAGAGTCTTTGCGAGTGCCTCCGTTGGAGCTGAGCCACCCGATGCAGGGGCTCGAGCCTCTACGGGTGCCTCGGGGCGATTCCAGCCATCCATCCCTGCTTCGACAGCCTCCAGCCCCACCCACTATCTGGGGGCCTCAGCGAAGACACACTCGCCTCATCCTTCGAGGCCGAGGTCCATACACGACTCGCATCATCGATCGAGGCATTCATCGAGGCACTCGTCCAGACATGCCTTGCCCCATCGCAAACAGCCGTTTCTGCAGTATTCCACACCGGCTACTTCTCCGCCTCCGTTACCGGAGCTCGAGGACTCACTGGGATCTATCTCACCATCACGATCCCCGTCCTCATTGGATCCTGAGGCCTCGACGTCCTCGAGCCCTTCTCGAGGCCCTGCTCTGGCTGACCAGCTATCATTTTCCTCGTTCTTTCGGCAGATGGCTGCTGATATGGACATCCAACTGGACACAGGTTCCAGATTTTCAAAAGAGTATCTGGAGACGATGCATCTCCCTCAACCACCTGCTGAATCCCTCAAGCTTCCTCTACACAAGCTACTGGATCAGACCTTTGTGTGGTGCCTCGAAACACCTTACTCCATCCCCGCTGTGCCGGGCAAATTGGATGCCAGGTACCGCACAGTACACCACAAAGGGTTTGACGGTTCCCAACTCTCCCACCAATCCCTCTTGGTGGAGTCCTCTCTGAAGCGGTTTCACCCCTCCCAGGTCTACGCCACCGTTCCACCTGGCAGGGAGGGCAAGACTATGGACCGGTTTGGCAAGAGAATTTACCAGAACTCCATGATGGCCTCCAGAGTTCTGAATTACAACTTCCACTTCATCACATATTTCAAATTTTTCCTGTCTGTCCTCCAGAAGTTCATGCCCTATCTGGACCCTGGAGCACAGTTTGAGTACCAGGAGGTTCTGGTGTCACTATCCCAACTCCACTTGCAGATGATGCAGTCCTCCTTTGAGCTCTCGGTTCTAGCTACGGCGTGTTCGGTGGCCATGCGCCAACTGGCGTGGCTCAGAACCATCGACATGGACTCCAATCTTCAGGACAGGCTTGCCAATGTCCCATGCGCTGGTACCGACCTCTTCGATGAGTCCATTGAGGCGGCAACCAAGAAGCTCTCGGACCACGAGAAGTCTTTCCAGTCCATCCTCCGTCCGAAGCCCAAGCCTGCTCCTCCTCGTCCATCACGCCCACCGTTGATCTACCAGCGGTGTTACCCACCTAAACAGGCTCCGCCCATCCGTCAGCCTTTTAAGAGGCAGCACCCTCAAAAGCAACAACAGAAGCCACAATCGTCTGCTGTCCCTAAGGCTCCTCAGCCCTTTTGACTGTCTCAAAGAGGGCATAACTTCTGTCGTTCTGCCGTTTTCAAGTTTACCACCGATTGGAGGTCTTCTCCACCACTTTTACCATCGATGGATGACGATTACCTCCGACCTCTGGGTCCTCTCCATCGTCAAGGAGGGATACTCCCTGCAATTCCATCAAGTTCCCCCGGAACATCCTCCAAGAGAGTATCCTTCCAACTTGACCCAGACCACCCTTCTTCTTCAGGAAGCTCAGGCCCTATTACAGCTGGGGGCGGTCGAGCCAGTCCCTTTGGCCCAACAAAACAAGGGTTTTTACTCCCGGTACTTCCTTGTTCCGAAGAAGACGGGCGATCTGCGCCCCATTTTGGATCTCAGGGCCCTCAACAAGTTTCTGGTCAAAGAAAAGTTTCGCATGTTGACCCTGGCATCCCTGTATCCCCTCCTCGAGCAGAACGACTGGTTATGCTCTCTGGATCTCAAGGAAGCCTACACTCACATTCCCATTCATCCGGGCTCGCGTCAATACCTCAGATTCAGGGTGGGACATTTTCATCTTCAATACCGAGTACTTTCCTTCGGCCTGGCCTCATCACCCAGAGTCTTCACCAAGTGCCTGGTAGTGGTGGCCGCAGCGCTCAGGAACCACGGCCTCCAGGTGTTCCTCTACCTGGACGATTGGTTCATCAAGGATCCCACGTCTCAGGGAATCGTCCTTGTGACCCAGAAGACGATTTGGTTACTGCAACATCTGGGATTCGAAATAAACTTCCCGAAATCACATCTACAACCTTCCTAGACTCTTCCCTTCATCGGAGCTGTTCTGGATACTACTCAACTCAGAGCGTTCCTCCCTCCCCAACGTCTTTAAGCTCTCCTCCATTTTTGCCACTTGGTGTCCTCTTGCCCGTCCATCTCGGCGAGACACATGATGGTTCTCCTGGGCCACATGGCCTCTACAGTTCACGTGACTCCTTTTGCCAGACTTCACCTCAGGATTCCCCAGTGGACCCTGGCATATCAGTGGACGCAGATATCCGACCCTCTGTCCCGACACATCCAGGTCACTCGTGCTCTGCAACAGTCTCTTTGCTGGTGGTTGCTATCCTCCAATCTATCCAGAGGTTTGCTGTTCCAAACGCCCCCCCCCCATCAGAAAGTCTTCACGACCGACTCGTCCACTTATGCTTGGGGGGCTCATCTGGACGGCCTTCGCACTCAGGGTTATTGGACCAGCATGGACCACCAGTACCACATTAATCTCGTGGAACTCAGGGCGATTTTCAGTGCTCTCAACGCTTTCCAGCACCTGCTTCAAGACAAGGTGGTCCTCATTCGCACGGACAACCAAGTCGCCATGTATTATGTCAACAAGCAGGGGGGCACGGGATCGGCCTCCCTCTGTCAGGAAGCTCTGAAAGTTTGGGATTGGGCGATTCGCCACAACACCTTCCTCAAAGCTGTCTACATTCAGGGGGCGGACAATGCCTTGGCGGACAACTTGAGTCGTCTGCTGCAACCTCACGAGTCAATCCTCCACTCAACGCCCCTCCATCACATCTTCTCTCAGTGGGGAACACCTCAGATCGACCTCTTTGCAGCCCCCCACAACTTCAAACTGCCTCACTTTTGCTCCAGGATCTACACTCCTCACCGCCTCGAGGCAGATGCATTCCTCCTGGACTGGACGAATCTCTTTCTATATGCGTTTCCTCCATTTCCTCTCATTCAGAAGACCCTAGTCAAACTCAAGTCAGACCATGCCACCATGATTCTGATTGCTCCACGGTGTCCCAGACAACCTTGGTACTCCCTTCTACTTCAAGTCAGCAGCAGGGAGCCCTTCCTTCTACCAGTGTTTCCATCGCTGCTTACACAGCATCAGGGATCTCTACTTCATCCCAACCTGCAGTCTCTACACCTGACAGCTTGGTTCCTCTCAATGTAACCCCTCTCCAGTTTGCTCAACCTGTGAGAGATGTCCTGGAAGCTTCAAGGAAGCCTGGTACTAGACAATGCTACCACCAAAAGTGGACTAGATTTTCTGCTTGGTGTTTTTCTCATCATCATGAGCCACAACACTCCTCCTTGTCTTCAGTTTTAGATTATCTTTTGCACCTTTCTCTACATCGATACGAATCCATCTTAATGCAATTGCTGCTTTCCACCAGCATCTTCAAGGGAAACCTCTCTCTGCTCATCCGGTGGTTTCCAGATTCATGAAAGGACTTTTCCATGTCAATTCCCCCCTCAAACCGCCTCCAGTGGTTTGGGACTTCAATGTTGTCCTTTCTCAGCTCATGAAGCCTCCATTTGAACCTCTTAACAAGGCTCATATGAAGTATCTCACTTGGAAAGTGGTGTTTTTCATTGGCCTCACTTCTCGTCGAGTTAGTGAGCTTCAAGCATTGGTTGCGGATCCACTTTTCACAGTGTTCCACCATGACAAGGTGGTCCTTCGCACTCATCCAAAATTCCTCCCCAAAGTGGTGTCGGAATTTCATCTGAATCAATCCATTGTTCTTCCTGTATTTTTTCCAAAGCTTCATTCTCATCTTGGAGAATCAGCTCTTCATACTCTGGACTGTAAACGTGTTTTGGCTTTCTACCTGGAACGCAGCAAGCCACACAGAACTGCTCCTCAACTTTTCATCTCCTTTGATCCGAACAAGTTGGGACGTCCCATCTTTAAGCGTACCATCTCCAACTGGATGGCGGCTTGTATTTCCTTCTGCTATGCCCAGGCTGGATTACCCCTTCACAGTAAAATCACAGCCCATAAGGTCAGAGCAATGGCAGCTTCTGTAGCCTTCCTCAGATCGACACCGATTGAGGAGATTTGTAAGTCTGCCACTTGGTCCTCGGTTCACACATTCACTTCTCATTATTGTCTGGATACTTTCTCCAGACGGGATGGACAGTTTGGCCAAACAGTATTACAAAATTTATTCTCCTAAGTTGCCAACTCTCCCACGATCCAATTGTGGTTAGCTTGGAGGTCACCCATTATTGAGAATACCTGCCTGCTTGTCCTGGGATAAAGCAATGTTACTTACCGTAACAGTTGTTATCCAGGGACAGCATGCAGCTATTCTCATGTCCCAACCAACTGAGGAGATGCACCCTGGTCTGGGCAGGAAAGCACTCGCGCATGTGCGGTGCGGGTGATTCGAAACTTCGAGTTTCTTCAAGCAAAAATGCTTGTGAGACGTCCGCATTGGGGCTCCGTTGGATCACGTCACCCATTAGTGAGAATAGCTGCCTGCTGTCCCAGGATAACAACTGTTAACGGTAAGTTAACATTGCTATCCCCACTTCCAGACCTCTTCCACATAATTTATGGAGAGGTGTTACTGAGCTTTGAAGGAGACCTGTGTGATTGTTTTTTTTGCTGTACACTTCCCCATCCGTATTCGCAGGGGTTAGGGGCAGAGCCGGCCTGCAAATATTAAAAAAACATGAATAATATTTGGACCAGTTCTGCCCCTAAACCCTGCTTCCCCAGCTTTTTTAATCCCTGAATGCCCCCCCTTAAGCCTTACTTGGTGGTCTAGTGGGTTTTCAGGTAGGAGCGATCTTCCCACACTCCTGCCCCGTGTAGATCGCTCACAGGAAATGACTGCCTTGAGCTCCCGTAGTCTCTCAAGCCATTTCCTGTGTGCGATCTGTACGGAGCAGGAGAGTGGGAAGATCGTTCCTGCCCTGAAAACTCGCTAGACCACCAGGTAAGGCTTAAGGGGACGCTTACAAGGCTTAAAATAGCCTGAACATGAAAATACAGTTTAGGTAAAGAAGCAGGTAATAATTAGCAATGTATTAAAAATATTTTATTTTTATTTGCTTATAATGTCATTTGAAAGCTGCTTGATGTTAATACAACTTTAATTTAATTCTTTATAGTGTGTGTGGGGGTGGGTGGGTGGTGTGAGACAACACCTACATCAACAGTAAAATTAGAATAGGGTCATTAAATCCAGTGGCGTACCTAGTATATATGACAGCCAGTGCTGATCATTTTTTAATAACCCCCTCCTCTATATAAAAAAGATATTTTTAGTAATAATCCTTGAGTCACACAACAAGGGTGCACCTAGGAAAAGGCAGCATCTTAAACACTGCTGTGAGCACTAGAACACCAACACACGCAATGTAAAACTAAACAAGCCAGATCCTGCACAGTGAATTGATCCTGTACAGTCATTGCTAACAGAAAGCCATGTCTTTTTCATACACACAGACAGATACACCCTCGCCCAATATGGAATAATCACAAACTAAAAATAGAACTATGTAGACAAAAGTTAAACTGAACCAAGAAACCAGACTGCGTACAATGCAACACCACAGAAACAGTGACACATCCTCTAATACTGTGCAAAATATAAAGACAGTAGATGTAAATTTGAAAAAACTGCTACATAACAATCACCACTTTACAAATTAGACAAAAGTTAAACTGAACCAAGAAACCAGACTGCGTACAATGCAACACCACAGAAACAGTGACACATCCTCTAATACTGTGCAAAATATAAAGACAGTAGATGTAAATTTGAAAAAAACTGCTACATAACAATCACCACTTTACAAATTAACAAACAGAAATGAGAAATAAGAAAATACCATTTTTTGGACTAATCAATTTTTCAATTGGCTTTCAGAGGCCAAATTTTTCTTCAAGACAGTACAGCAGGGGTGCCTTGCAAGCTACTTTTTAAAATGACCAAGTCAAAATGATCTACCAACAATAAAATTTTTAAAAGCACACTGTACGCAGAGAAAATGTTAATTATCATTTGTATTCGGGTTTTTTTTTTTCAGAGGTCAAGGCAGATGACTTTAAAATATGCAATGTCACCTCAGTAATAACTATACAAAAATAGACAAATATACCCCTCTCCCCTTTTACTAAACTTCAATATCGGTTTTTAGTGCAGGGAGCTGCGCTGAATGCCCCCGCACTGCTCTTGGCACTCATAGGCTCCCTTCCCTAAAAACCACTATCGTGGTTTAGTAAAAGTGGGCCATAGTGCAAAATATAGACGGCAGATATAAATATATATGTATATAAATTCTCAAAACGGACACATTTTGATAACTAAATTGAAAATAAAATCATTTTCCTACCTTTCTGTCTGGTGATTTCATGTTTTCTGATTGTAAATCCAATATTTCTTTCTGCCCCTCTCCTTTTTCTTTCTGTTTCTCTTTCTTTCTCTCTCTCCCCCTGCCCCCCCAAGCCATCGTGCTGATTTCTTCACTTCCCTGATTCTTTCCCTACCCCCGAAGCCACCACGATGATTTCTCCCTGCTGCTTCCCCGAACCAGGCCGGGCACATACAAGTACCGGACTCACAAGACTTCACCTCCGACGTCAATTCTGACGTTGGAGAGGAAGTTCCAGGCCAGCCAGGCAGCGATTGGCTGGCCCAGAACTTCCTCTCTGACATCAGAATTGATGTCAGAGGTGAAGTCTTGCGAGTCCAGCGCTTGTATGCGCCTGGCCTGGCTCGGGGAGGCAGGCAGAAAAAGATCGTAAACGCAACGCATTCGACTCACATTGCCTTTGCGATCTACTGGTCGATCACGATCGACCATTTGGGCACCCTTGCAGTACAGTATACTGCTGTTATTGTATCCTGTCCTGACCTGAGGAAAGGGGTTTAGTCCCCATAAAATTGCCTTATTTCCATTTCCTATTTATAAACTTTAATTAATACAGTTACATTACTACTTGATTCTACGTAAAGCAACAAAATTTTTTTTCTACCTTTTGTCGTTTCTGCTTTAATCATCTTCTCTTCGCTCTCTTCTTTCTATTCAGCGTTTGTCCTCGCTCCCTTCCATTCAACATCTGTCCTTTCTCTTTACCCCTTCCACCCAGCTTCTGCCCTATCTCTCTCTCTCCCTACCCCTTCCATCTACTATCCACCCTCTCTCTGCCCCTTGCATCCACTATCCACCCTATCTCTGCCCTTTCCATCCAGTGTCCGCCCTCTCTTTGTTCCATATGGCATCTTTCCTCTTTCTATGTCCCTTCAATAAACTGTATATCCTGTGCCCTTTCTCTCCTTTATACATGATTCATTTCAGCTTCACCCCCCCCCTATGCTCTGGCATCTCTCTTCTCCTTTCCTTCCTTCCTTACCACTCCACCCCTTGGTCTTGCATCTCTATCTCATTCCCTTCTCTTCCCCATGCCCTGGCATCTCCCTCCTCTCTCCTTCTCTGGCACCTCCTCTCCTTACTTTCCCTCTGGTGTGGCATTTTGTCTCCTTTAGTTTCCCTTCCTTCCCCCAATGCCCTGGCATCTCTCACCTCTCATCTCCCCTCCCACTCCATTATCTGGCATCTCTTCTCCTTCCTTTCTCTCCTTCCTTCCATCTGGTCTGGCATCTGCCTTCTTCCCCCCTTCCCCCATATGCCCCTACATCTCTCCCCCCTCCATGGTCTGGTAACTCCTTTCCTTTCCCTCCCTCCCATGGTCTTGGCATCTCTTTCCTCTCCTCTCCCTTCTCTGGTTTTCCTTCTCCCCTCTCCTCAATTGGGTGCTGCTGCATCAGCAGCACTTTTCTTCCCCTCCCCCCTCTCCAATTGAGTGCATCTGCAGCACTTCTCTTCCCCTTCCCAATTGGGTGCAGCAGCCGGAACATTTCCCTCTCCTCCCAAAAAATGGGTGCAGCAGCAGCAATATTTCTCTTCCCCCTCCCTCCCTTACCAAAAATGGGTGCAGCAGCAGAACATTTCTCTATCCCTCTCCCCTCCCCATTCGGTGGTGCAGCAGCATTTCTCTTTCTATCCCTCCCAGCTCACACACCTGGCAGAGTCGCTAGGCAAGTTGTAAGCTTCCCTCCATCGCTGACCTATCTTCCATAGGCCAGCGACTGAGGGAAGCTTACAACTTGCTGTTCTTCCTTGCTTCGGACATTCCTCGTTGCCGGGTCCTGCCTTCGCGAAAGCAGAAAGTGGGCAGGACCCGGCAGCGAGGAAGGCCCGAAGCAAGTTGTAAGCTTCCATCCGTCGTTGACCAGTCTCCTGCCTTTATCTGTAGCGAACTCATGGCAAGAAATTTTTACAGGGGCCGTGGACTGGTGGTTGAAGAACACTGGTCTAGATCATTGGGATGTATCAGAATAGTCCCTGGTTCCTACGGTGGGACAGATGAGCCTGCTGCCAACACGGAAGACCCAAAAGCAATGCCCATCTCAGCTGCTACATCCACCTTGTAAAACTTAATGAACGTATGGAGATTAGACCAAGAGGCCGCCCTGCAAATCTCAGCAGGTGAGACTGTTCTAGACTCTGCCCAAGATGAGGAGACACTGTGAGTGGAGTGCGCCTTCATTGCCACTGGAGACTTTTTGCTCCCAATGTAGGTGGAAGATATGGTCATCCTGATCCACCTGCAGTGTTCTCCCCAGGGCCTTTTAGCTGGGCACTGCGCCTGGCTAATTTAGATGACTGCCCGGCTGTCATCTAACGCGAATCTCGCTGCTGCCGCCGCCACAGTTCAACCTAAAAAAACAAACAAACAAAAAACCACCTCTCACCGGCTTGGACATGCGAACACATGCTTTGGGCTCTAAGGTGTGCATGCTAGCTTCCCTTCTCCCCCCCCCCCCCCCCCCGGGACATAACTTCCAGTTTCGGAGGGAAGAGAAGGGAAGCCGGCATGCACCCCTTAGAGCCCGAAGCATGTGTTTGTGTCTCCAAGCCGGTGAGAGGTGTGTTGTTTTTTTTTGTTTTGTTTTGTTTTTTTAGGTTGAGCGGTGGCGGCGGCAGTAGCGAGATTCGCGTTAGATGACAGCTAGGCGGTCATCTAAATTAGCCAGGCGCAGCGCCCGGTTAAAAGGCTCTGGGGAGAACACTGCAGGTGGATCAGGATGAACATATCTTCCACCTACATTGGGAGCAAAAAGTCTCCAGTGGCAATGAAGGCGCACTCCACTCACAGTGTCTCCTCATCTTGGGCAGAGTCTAGAACAGTCTCACCTGCTGAGATTTGCAGGGCGGCCTCTTGGTCCAATCTCCACACGTTCATTAAGTTTTACACGGTGGATGTAGCAGCTGAGATGGGCATTGCTTTTGGGTCTTCCGTGCTGGCAGTAGGCTCATCTGTCCCACCGTAGGAACCAGGGACTACTCTGATACATCCCAATGATCTAGACCAGTGTTCTTGAACCGCTGGTCCACAGACCCCGTAAAAATTTCTTGCCGGTCCATGAAGGATTTGGGTCTTCTCCACAAACTGCACACTAGGCAGGAAGAGTGCCGGCGTCAGCTGACTTACAACTTCCTGTTGCTGTCGTGTATGCCAGGACTCCTGCCTTCGCCTTGTCTCTGCACCCCCAGACCAGCAGCGGCAGCTCTGTGTGCTTTTAACTTTAGCACATAGCTGCCCCTAAGCAGTAGTTTAGCCGCGGTTTCATGAGACAGCCTCGGGGCCTTTGCTAGACCCGCTCGTTTCTATGATGTGAAGTGGGCCGGCCTAACAAAGGCCCCGAGGCTGCCTCATGAAACCACGGCTAAACTACTGCTTAGGGACAGCTGCATGCCAATGTTAAAAGCACACAGAGGTACCGCTAGATTAAAGAGAGGAAATATTTGCTGGAGAGGGAAGGGAGAAGGGGTATTCCTGGACAGGGGAGGAGGGAGGGGAAGGGGTACTGCTGGACAGGGGAGGAGGGAAAGGGAAGGAAAGAGAGTTACTGTTGGATAAGGGGGGAGGAAAGGGAGAAGGGGTACTGCTGGAAAGGGGAGGAAGGATAATAGGAAGGAAACAGCTGGCAGGGAGATTAGAGGAGGGGAAGGAGTTAGGATGGAATGGAGAGATCAGATGAGGGAAAGAGGAGAGACAGAAGATTGAGAAAGTAGAGAGAGATTGATGTTGGGAAGGGGGTCAGATGAGAAATAAAGAGAGAGGGACAAAGATGCTTGATTTGGTGTACGAGAGAGAAAAATAAGAGCAGAATGAATCATGTAAAAAGGAGAGAGGGGGCACAGGCTGGATGGAAAGGGGAGAGGGGCATAGAAAGAAGGCAGATACCATATGGAAGGAGGAGAGGGCAGACGCTGGATGGAAGAGAGTGAAAAGACGATGAAAGCAGAAACCAGAGACCACAAAAGGTAGAAAAAAAATAATTTTATTTCTATCTTGTGATTAGAATATATCAGATTTGAAATATGTATCCTGCTAGAGCTGGTGTTTGACATAACTGGACTGCAAAGCCCAGGCAGTGCTTCTTTATCTTCCAGCTGGCTTAGGGCTCTCTCTGCTCAGGGGGCAGTTGCCCTAGTTGCACTCCTCTAACACTATTCCTGTCGTGTGTGACTGCGGTATTCTGTTAGCATGATATTTCTGTGTACCATTCTGTAATAATTTGACTTACTCAGTTTTCTTGATAGTACAGGGGATATATGTAAAGGGGAGGGGAGACAGGATTTTGTTGATCCTTGCTCTGTATTATTTGTATTTATAAAATGACAATTGTACATAATATTGTTTCTTTTTATACTTTAATAAAATATATTCAATATAAAATCATAACTATTTGAGGCTTGTACAGATGGGATCAGATGGTTTGCGAGACCGAGCTCGCGGGGACGGGGCTGAGATGGGTTTTTAAAATTTCAGTGTTATTAGTTTGCCGGTCCATGAAATAATTATTTTATTTCCACCAGTCCATAGGTGTAAAAAGGTTGAAGAACACTGGTCTAGACTACAAGTCCTCTTGCACAAGAAGGATTATACTCTTACCTTGCTATCCTAACCATCCTGTCATTGGAGCATCTATCAAAGCCCTCCCCAGCTCAACCTAGACCAAATCACCATTTATCACTGGTCAAGCAGGCACCATATTCTTATATATGGGTGACGTCATCCACAGAGCTCTACTACGGACAGCTGCAAAATTGCACTAGCACTTTAAGAACTTTAGAAAGTTCACGAGTGCCTTCAGGCCCATCTTCTCAGTGCATTCCCACGCGTCTCCTCAGTTCTTTGTTTTCCACTGAGCTAAGAAGTTGTGTTTTCAAACGTTCTTTGTTTTTTCCTTTTGCCTTCCAACTCACTCGTATTTTATTTTTAAATTTTCAATTACATACTTTCTCTCGTTTATAAAAAAAGACAAATTTTTTCATTTCTAAGCCTCACTTTTTCCTCGCAGTGTTTGGTCAGCGGGGCCTCATTAATTGCCTCAGCCTCGGATTAGTTTTGGCTGAGATGGTCTCCCCATAAATGTCCTGCCTGTTCACGGAATTTTTAACAAGTGCGGCAGAAGCCGTGGGCACTTTTTCGATCAGACGTAGATATCGGTGTCGGAGGAGTTACGACAGTATTACAGGTCATTATGGCATTGAGTCCATTCATGCTGACCTTATAGTGACTCTTCTTGTGGCTCGCCTATCTTCCCTCGAGGGTTGCATCTTATGCAGGTCACCCTCTTCAAGGCGAGCCGTGACACCGATGGTAACAGCAGAGAAGCCTAAGATACTGGTGTCTTTGTTTCATGAGCACCAACTTTTCAGCTGGTGTCGCAGGTCGTTCTGGCATTAGTCTATTCATGCTGACCACGCAACCATTCCTCTAGCCTGCCTTCACTAAGGGCTGCGGCACCGATGGTACCGACGAAATTGCCAATGGTACTGGTGTTTTATCCCAGGACAAGCAGGCAGCCTATTCTCACATGTGGGTGACATCATCCATGGAGCCCAGATACGGACAGTCTCGCAAGCAGACATTCTTGTAGAAAATTTTGAAGTTTCAAGTCTGCTGCACCGCGCATGCGCGAGTGCCTTCCCATCCAGTACAGTGCACGTCTCCTCAGTTCTCAGTTTTCCACGAAGCCGACAAGTCCGTCTTTGACGCTCTGCGCTGAACTTAGTTCGCTTCGTACCTTCTCTTCACTGCGGTTCGTGTTTTATTTTCTTTATTACCGGATCGCTGTGCTTTTGTTTTCATTTCTGTAAAAGTTTTATTTTTTCGTCGACTGACTGGTGGAGCCTGCCACACGCCTGCAGCCTGAGGGCTTCGACTTTGCAGCGGCTATCTTCCCTTCTATGTCCAGGCCAGTCACGGGCTTCAAGAAGTGTAGCCAGTGCCAGCGTGAGATCTCCCTCACTGACCCACACCGCTGGTGTCTTCAATGCCTGAGGCCTGACCATTGCCCGGAGTCGTGCGTTCACTGTGCTACTCTTCAACCTCGAGACCTCAAACATTGTTGGGCTCAAGTGGAGAAGATTTTCAGGATGGACTCTTCTGCTACACCCTTGACCTCCGACTTGGTCAACCCTTCTGCGGGGTGTCCTCCTGCCTCCACAACTCCGACCTCAAGCCTCATTAGACCTTCCTCGTTTGGATCGTCCTTGACTTTGAGTAAATCTGCCAAGTTTTCCCCTGAGCTCTCCTCAGTTCAGACACCTAAGCAGACGGTTCCGGTGGTGGTCCTCAAGCTATCCAAGCACTCCAAGCCAAAACATTCTTCCTCTGCCACCTCGGAGCCTTTAGCCTCAGCAAGTGGTCCAGTTTCAGATTCGGATCCACAATTGCAGGCTACTATCCAGACGATTTTAGAGCGGGAATTTGTTCAGTTACTGAGCAAATACAGTCCTGCCTCGACTCTGCTTCCTGCAGTCCAACCTGGGAACTCAGCAGTCTCACAAGAGGTCGAGTCCTTATCGGTACCTCGAGCTGAATCTACACACTCTATGCAAGGAATCGAGTCTTTGCGAGTGTCTCGACAGGAATCCTCACACTCTATACAAGGAGTCTTTGGGAGTGCTTCGAGATTCCTCGATCTAAACCACTGAGTCTCTGTGAGGTTTCGATCTACAGCTTCCAGCCCTATACCATCTCCAAAGGCATTGCCTGTTTTGAGGCATAGAAACATAGAAACATAGAAAAATGACGGCAGAAAAGGGCCAAAGCCCATCAAGTCTGCCCACTCCATTGACCCTTCTGTTTGATTTTGCTCACCACCCCCTGCCCTCACCTCATTAGAGATCCCACATGAATGTCCCATTTATTTTTGAAATCTGCCACGCTGTTGGCCTCAATCACCTGCCGTGGGAGTTCATTCCAATGATCGACCACCCTCTCAGTGAAGAAATACTTTCTGGAGTCTCCATGAAATTTCCCTCCCCTGATTTTCAGCGGATGCCCTCTGGTGGAAGAAGGTCCTATAAGACGGAAGATATCCTCTTCCACCTCGATACGACCCGTGATATATTTAAATGTCTCGATCATGTCCCCTCTCTCTCTTCGTTCTTCAAGTGAGTACAGCTGCAATTTATTCAGCCTTACTTCATACGGAAGATCTTTGAGCCCCGAGACCATCCTGGTGGCCATCCGCTGAACTGACTCCATTCTCAGCACATCTTTCCGGTAATGTGGTCTCCAGAATTGAACACAATATTCCAAATGTGGTCTCACCATGGATCTGTACAGTGGCATTATGACCTCTGGCATCCTGCTGATAAAACCTCTACGGATACAACCCATCATTTGCCTTGCCTTAGAGGAAGCCTTTTCCACCTGATTGGCAGTTTTCATGTCTTCACTAATGATTACTCCTAAATCCCGTTCTTCCGTGGTCCTAACTAAGGTCTCACCATTTAACGTGTAAGTCCTGCACAGATTTCTTTTACCCAGGTGCATCACTTTGCATTTTTTAGCATTGAAGTTAAGCTGCCAAGTCGATGACCATTGTTCTAATAGTAGTAGGTCCTGTGTCATATTGTCAGGCATAGTGCTTTTACCTACTATGTTGCACAGTTTGGCGTCGTCGGCGAACAATGATATTTTTCCTCTGATCCCTTGGGTCATATCACTTATGAATATGTTGAATAGGATTGGACCCAAGACCGAGCCCTGTGGTACTCCACTGGTCACATTCGATGTTTTGGATGGGGTACCATTTACCATCACTCTCTGAAGTCTACCGCTCAGCCAATCCTTAACCCATGCAGCTAGCGTTTCCCCTAATCCCAGCGATTTCAACTTGTTCAATAACCTACGGTGTGGGACGCTGTCAAAAGCTTTGCTAAAGTCCAAATACACTACGTCCAGGGACTCCCCGGCATCCAGTTGTCTTGTTACCCAATCGAAGAAGCTAATCAGATTTGATTGGCAGGACCTGCCTTTGGTAAATCCATGTTGATGGGGATCACGTAGATCTTCTTCATCCAGGATTGTATCAAGTTTCTGTTTGATCAGTGTTTCCATGAGTTTGCATACTATGGATGTGAGACTTACCGGTCTGTAATTCGCCGTCTCTGTCCTGCAGCCCTTTTTGTGGAGTGGAATAACGTTAGCTGATTTCCAGTCCAAGGGAACTCTTCCCGTGCTTAGGGAGAGATTGAAGAGCACAGATAATGGCAAGAGACCTGCTTCCAGACACCACTCTCGTCGCTGGTCGAGGCCCTCATCGAGGCATTCATCGAGGCGTAGATCCTCTTCCAGAGAGAAGCCTACCTCGTCCAGACCTTCCAGCTCTTTGAGGCCTCCAACTCCTCGATTGAGAACACCGATTGCAGAACCTGAGGACTCAGCTGATTCCAGTGCCTTGTCCCAGTCTGTTTATTCGCTGGGATACCAATACTCCAGAGAGGCCTCGCCTTTGTTCTCCACTCGGGGTGCCTCGAGGTCATCGAGTCCCTCTCGAGGCCATGCTCTGGAGGATCAATTGTCTTTTTCCTCCTTCTTCCATCAGATGGCTGAGGACCTGAACATTAAATTGGATGCTGGATCGAAATACTCTAAAGAGTATTTAGAGGAAATGAGTATGCCTCGGCCTCCTGCAGAGTCTCTCAAGCTTCCTCATAACAGACTTCTGTCTCAAACTTTCAAATGAAATCTTGAGACTCCTTATGCTATTCTTGCTGTTCCAGGCAAATTGGAATCGAGGTATAAAACTCTACATTGCAAGGGTTTTGAGAATTCACAGCTTTCTCACCAATTCCTTCTTGTGAAATCTTCATTGAAGAGGACCCTTCCTTTCGGGGTCTATGCCACCATACCTCTTGGAAGAGAGGGTAGGGCCATGGATAAGTTTGGCCTTCGTCTTTATTAAAATTTGATGATGGCCTCCAGGGTCCTCAATTATAATTTTATTTTCACTACTTATTTCAAGTATTTGATTGATATACTGCCTGGTTTTTCTAAAGACCTTGGTCAGCATAGACATTTGGAGTTTCTGCAAGTCACTACTACATTGGCACAACTCAGGTTGCATCTTCTCCAGTCATTCTATGATGCCTTTGAACTTTTCCTCCAGGGTTACTGCATTCTCGGAAGCAATGCGCCGCCTGGTCTGGCTTTGCATCATCGATATGGATCCCAATCTTCAGAATCGTCTGGATAATATTCCTTGTGATGGCAATGACCTCTTTGATGAATCCATAGAGGCTGCCACCAAGAAGCTGTCTGAACATGAAAAATCTTTTGCTTCCATTGTCAGACCAAAGCCTAAGCCAGTTCCTGCAAAGCATTCTTGACCTCTTCCATCCTACCAGAGGCGTTACCCTCCAAGGGCAGCTCCTTATACTTGAGCAACCCCCAAGAACCCACATCAGCAGAAACCTCAGCCGTCTGCTACACCTAAGGCTTCTCAGCCTTTTTGACTGTCTCATACAGAGCATAACCTACATCCTCTATCCTCCCCTCTCCCCATAGGAGGTCGTCATCATTTTTACCATCGATGGGAGACCATTACATCCGATCTCTGGGTGCTGTCAATAATTAGGGAAGGATACTCTTTTCATTTCACTCAGATTCCACCAGAGCTTCCGCCAAGAGAGTATCCTTCCAGTCCATCCCAGACCGCCCTTCTTCTTCAGGAAGCTCAAGTTCTGCTTCTTCTCCTTGCCATCAAAGAAGTTCCTCTGGAACAGCAGAGCAGGAGGTTTTACTCCCGTTACTTCTTAGTTCCAAAGAAGACAGGCGATCTGCAACCCATTCTGAATCTCGGGGCTCTCAACAAATTTTTGGTCAAAGAAAAATTTTGCATGTTGTCCCTGGCATCCCTTTATCCCCTTCTAGATCAGAACGATTGGTTATGCTCTCTAGATCTCAAGGAGGCTTATTCTCGAATCCCCATTCATCCAGCCTCCCGTCAGTCCCTCAGATTTCGGGTGGGGAATCTGCATTTTCAATACAGAGTGCTACCCTTCAGCCTGGCATCATCTCCCAGAGTTTTCACCAAGTACCTAGTGGTGGTAGCAGCAGCCCTAAGGAACCATGGTCTTCAGGTATTCCCCTACCTGGATGACTGGTTCATCAAAGATTCTACATTTCAGGGGGTTATTGTAGCGACCCAACGGACTATGTGGTTTCTACAAAGCGTGGGATTCGAAATCAACTTTCCCAAATCCCACCTTCAGCCCTCTCAGAATCTACAGTTCATTGGAGCTATCCTGGACACTATCCAGCTCAAAGCACTCCTTCCTCAGCAGTGTCTGGATGCTCTTCTTTAGTTTTGTCATAAAGTGTCTTTCCTTTCTTCACTTAGTGAGACACATGATGGTACTACTTGGTCACATGGCCTCGACCGTTCACATGACTCCTTTTACCAGACTTCACCTCAGAATTCCTCAGTGGACCCTGGCATCTCAGTGGACGCAGGCTTGCGAACCACTCTCTCAACACATTATAGTCACTCCTTTGTTGAGACAGTCTCTCCACTGGTGGATGCTCTCTTCCAATCTCTCCAGAGGCTTACTGTTTCAGACACCCCCTCATTAGAAGGTCCTCACGACAGATTCCTCGACCTAAGCTTGAGGGGCTCATCTCAACGGTCTCCGTACTCATGGTCACTGGTCCAGCACGGATTGTCAGTGTTATATCAATCTGTTGGTACACAGAGCGATCTTCAATGCTCTCAAAGCTTTTCAACATCTTCTTCACGACCAAATAGTCCTCATTCAGACGGACAACCAAGTCGCCATGTACTATGTCATCAGGCAGGAAGGAACAGGATCTCTCCCTCTTTGTCAAGAAGTTCTGAAGATTTGGGACTGGACAATCCACCACAACACCTTCCTCAAAGCTGCCTACATTCAAGGAGTCCTTGGATGTTGTGTACTTGGACTTCAGCAAGGTGTTCGATAGCGTCCCACACCGCAGGTTATTGAGTAAGATGAGTTTGATGGGATTAGGTGAAACATTAACTGCATGGGTTAAGGACTGGCTTAGAGGTAGACTTCAGAGGGTAGTGGTAAACGGTACCCTCTCCGAAACGACGGAGGTGATCAGCGGAGTGCCACAGGGCTCTGTCTTGGGCCCAATCTTATTTAACATCTTCGTAAGAGACTTGGCAGAGGGGCTTCAAGGTAAAATTACATTATTCTCCGATGACACCAAACTATGCAATATAGTAGGCAAAAGCACAGTGCCCGACATTATGACGCAGGACCTACTCCTACTGGAGAATTGGTCAAAGACTTGGCAACTAAGTTTCAGTGCCAAGAAATGTAAAGTCATGCACCTTGGCAGCAAAAATCCATGCAGGATTTACACTCTAAATGGTGAGACCCTAGCAAGGACTACAGCAGAACGAGACTTGGGACTGATCATTAGTGAAGACATGAAGACTGCCAACCAAGTGGAGAAAGCTTCATCCAAGGCTAGACAAATCATGGGTTGTATCTGTAGAAGCTTCGTCAGCCGTAAGCCCGAGGTCATAATGCCATTGTACAGATCCATGGTAAGACCCCATCTGGAATACTGTATACAATTTTGGAGGCCACATTACCAAAAAGATGTGCTGAGAGTTGAGTCGGTTCAGCGAATGGCCACCATCAGGATGGTTTCGGGACTCAAGGATCTCTCATATGAGGAACGGCTGGGTAAGTTGCAGCTATACTCACTCGAGGAACGCAGAGAGAGGGGAGACATGATCGAGACGTTCAAATATGTCACAGGCCGTATCGAGGTGTAAGAAGATATATTTTTTCTTAAAGGGCCCACGGCAACAAGAGGGCATCAGTTGAAAATCAGGGGGGGGGAAAAATTTCATGGTGACACCAGAAAATATTTCTTCACCGAAAGGGTGGTTGATTGCTGGTATAATCTTCTACTACAGGTAATTGAGGCCAGCAGCATGCCAGATTTTAAGAAAAAAATGGGATAGGCATGTGGGATCTCTTCATGGAGGAAGTTAGGGGGTGAGTCATTAGAGTGGGCAGACTAGGTGGGCCTTGGCCCTTTTCTGCCGCCATTTTCTGTTTTTCTTTGTTTCTAAGGAGAGAAAAACTGTCTGGCGGACAAGTTGAGTCATCTTCTGCAACCTCACGAATGGACACTTAATTCCTCGCCTCTTCATCACATTTTTTCTCAGTGGGAAACTCGTCAGATAGATCTCTTTGCATCTCCCCACAACCACAAACTATCTCAGTTCTGCTCCAGGATATACTCTCCTCATCGCCTCGAGGAAGATGCTTTTCTGTTGGAATGGACAAATCTTTTCTTGTATGCATTTCCCCCATTCACTCTCATTCTCAAGACTCTTGTCAAGCTCAAGAACAATAATGCCAAAATGATTCTGATAGTTCCTCAGTGGCCCAGGCAACCTTGATATTCCCTTCTACTTCAGCTCGGCAGCAGGGAGCAATACCTTCTACCATTTTTTCCGTCTCTGCTTAAACAGTGTCAAAGATCTCTACTTCATCCCAATCTAAGTCTCTGCCCTTGACAGCTTGGTACCTCTCAATATAACTCCTCTTCAGTTTTCTCAACCTGTTTGAGACATTCTAGAGACTTCCAGAAAGCCTGCCACTAGGCAATGCTACCACCAGAAATGGACTAGATTTTCTACGTGGTGCACCTCTCATAACATGGAGCCTCGCGATACCTCATTGGCTTCTGTTTTGGATTATCCTTTGCACTTGTCTACCTCTGGCCTCAAGTCTACATCCATTCGAGTCCATCTCAGTGCCATTGCTGCTTTTCATCAGCCTCTGGAATGGAAACCCCTCTCCGCTCATCCAGTTGTTTCCAAATTTATGAAAGAACTTTTTAATGTCAAACCTCCTCTCAAACCGCCTCCAGTGTTGTCCTTGCTCAATTGATGAAGTCTCCTTTTGAACCAATGGCTTCGGCTCATCTCAAATATCTCACTTGGAAAGTGGTGTTTCTCATTGCCCTCACATCTGCTCGAAGAGTCAGTGAGCTGCAAGCGTTAGTTGCTGATCCACCTTTCACTGTGTTCCATCATGACAAGGTGGTCCTCCGTACTCATCCTAAATTCTTACTTAAAGTGGTTTCAGAATTTCATCTCAACCAATCGATTGTATTTCCAGTGTATTTTCCAAGACCTCATTCTCATCCTGGAGAATCAGCTCTTCATACTCTGGACTGTAAACGTGCTTTGGCCTTCTACTTGGAATGCACCACACCACACAGAACTGCTCCTCAACTTTTTGTCTCCTTTGATCCAAACAAGTTGGGACATCCAATTTCTAAGCGTACCATCTCCAACTGTATTGCTGCTTGTATCTTTTTCTGCTATACCCAGGCTGGACTGCATCTACAAAGTCATGTCACAGCCCACAAAGTTAGAGCCATGGTGGGTTCAGTATCTTTCATTAGATCTACTCCTATTGAAATTTGCAAAGCTGCCACCTGGTCCTCGCTTCATACTTTCACCTCTCATTATTGTCTGGATGTTTTCTCCAGATGGAATGGCCATTTTGGTTAGAGAGTATTACAAAATTTATTCTCCTAAGTTGTCAACACTCCTACCATCCCATTCTGGTTAGTTTGGAGGTCACCCACATGTGAGAATAGGCTGCTGCTTGTCCTGGGATAAAGCACAGTTACTTACCTTAACAGTTGTTATCCAGGGACAGCAGGCAGCTATTCTCACATCCCACCCACCTCCCCTGGTTGGCTTCTCTGCTAGCTATCTGAACTGAGGAAACGCGCCCTGTGCTGGGCGGGAAGGCACTTGCGCATGCGCAGTGGGGCAGCCTCGAAACTTCAAAGTTTTCTACAAGCAAGTCTGCTTGCGAAGCTGTCCGCATCCAGGCTCCGTGGATGACATCACCCACATATGAGAATAGCTGCCTGCTGTCCCTGGATAACAACTGTTACGGTAAGAAGAAGGAACATCCAGTGAGATCATCAAGTTTGTAGACGACACAAAGCTTTGCTGGGCAATCAGATCATAGAAGGATAGCGAGGAACTCCAGAGTGACTTGTGTCAAGTTAGTGAAATGGGCGGAAGAATGGCAGATGAAGTTTAATGTGGAAAAGTGCAAAGTAATGCATTTAGGCAGAAAGAACAAGGAACATGATTATAGAATGTCAGGTTCAACTCTGGGTAAGAGCGAACAAGAAAAGGACCTGGGTGTACTGATAGATAGGACCCTGAAACCGTCAGCATAATGTGCGGCAGCGGCAAAGAAAGCAAATAGAATGTTAGGCATGATCAAGAAATCATGAGTAGATTGGAGAAAGATATAATTCCGCTTTATAGGGCAATGGTCAGACCACATTTGGAATACTGTGTCCAACATTTGTCTCCCAACCTAAAGAAGGATATAAAACTGTTGGAGAGGGTGAAGAGACGAGCAACGAAGCTAATAAAAGGTATGGAGAACTTGGAATACAAGGAACGACTTAAGAGACTGGGATTGTTCTCCCTTGAGAAAAGGAGACCTCGAGGGGATATGATCGAGACTTTCAAAATACTGAAAGGAATCGACAAAATAAAGCAGGAAAAAAAATTATTTACAATGTCCAATGCGACATGAACAAGAGGACATGGATTGAAGCTAAGGGGGGACAAGTCCAGGACAAATATCAGGAAGTTCTATTTCACACAACGGGTGGTGGATACCTGGAATGTTCTCCCAGAGGAGGTTATTGTGGAATCCACCGTTCTAGGATTTAAAAGCAAACTAGATGCAAACTAGATGCATATCTCCTTACAAGAGACATAGAGGGATATGGGTGACTAAAATTACGCCAGGTGTACACCTGGCTGGGCCTCTGCGTGTGCGGATCGCCGGACTTGATGGACCAAAGGTCTGATCCGGAGATGGCAGTTCTTATGTTCTTAACTGTGCTTTTTCTCTTCAGGAACAGCTTGAGGGTTGTTTTTTTTTATTTTTTATTCTGACATCGACTACTTTAGTACCGGACCAGCCTGAGCATTCCGGTTCCATTAATGCTTCATTGATCTACCATCATGGTTCCCGGTACCGGTCATCCTGACCATCCAGTTGTGCATCGAAGCATCCTTCCTCCTGATGTTGTTACAATTCTTCGAAGCATCATTCTTCTTTTTCAAGACACTCTCCAAACATGTTTTTTTTTCCATGTCCTGAGAATCGCAAGAACCCTTCAACAGCTTTACCATTATCATTGGGTCGATACCATTCCAAGTGGCTTTCTTCATCAATCTTTATTGATTCTACCCTTCTCCAGTGTGGACATTTCTTATTCGATTACAGAGGCTTCTGGTTCTCAATCTCATGGAAAACTCTTCCTAGAGAAAAATCTGCTACATAGAGTCTTTATTTTGGCTTTATGGACACGGATTCTCCTGTCAACCTTGCAGTTTGTTCCTGCTGCTTTTTGACATGGGAGACCCTTCTTCTCAATTGGCCCATATATTTTCTCCATCTAAGGTCTATTCTTCAGTGCTGACAGAGGAGAGTGGCATGCTATGGACAGACTTGACCCACTACTTCTGTCAGTATCTAATATTGGTGAATAGGGTCATCAGATGCTATCATGTTGTAACAGCAGCACTATAACCACTAGGACTGGCCTTTACCAAAATTTCATATTGGCGCTTGGAGGGCTGTCATCCCAGTTATCTATTTCCGCTGTGAAGCCTCTTGTCTGGACTGTTATAGGGAATCTAACCTGGATGCAGAGTCTGTAAAGTTAGATTCCTCCACCTCATTTTACGAATTACCTTACGTAGCAGACATTTGACTACCTCTGCTTCTCAAGGTCTACAATGGGGAATCTAACATGGGTGCAGAGTCTGTGAAGATAGATTCCTCCATATCTTTTTCACTATAGATTTTCAGCACGCAGCTGACAATAGCTTGGTCTGCTTATGGTGCTTTTCAGTTGATGTCCAGAGCTTCTTCTTTGTGTTTGACCATGAGTTGATAAAAAAATATAAAAACATCCAATCCACTGATTCCCTGATTGGTGTTTCTGGTGCCTTGGTCCAGATTCATGCATTAACTTCTAGGTGTGCATGTTTCCTTCGATAGGACATCCTTCGATAGGACATCTTCAGCACACATTTATCATTCATCATTTCTGTGATGAGTCAGGATTCCACCATGGGGTATCGAGCTTGTAAGGTGGCTCTCTTTCCTGTTGCTTTGCTACCTTTCTGACACGTTATGGCGGGAACAAACAGAGGTATAGAGCTTATAAGTTTGTTTTCCTGCCATTTCAGACCGTTCTTCTGTTTTTACTGCAATGCAGGATCAGTTGGGTGTTTTTCTTCAAACATGCCTTCCACTGTACCATCCATGTTAGACAGTACCTTCCAGAACAAAAGTAGAACCCTAAATCTAGGAGGTACAAAAACAGGTAGGAATACAAAAAACCCCCCTCACCCCAAGAAGTCTACAAAGATTAGGGGAAAGAGATGAAGTCCGACTCCGGACTGAAATAAGTCCAAAAAGAAAACTATAATTTAAAAATTATAAGTATTAAACGGACAAGCCCTCAGTCACACAGCAACCTCTGGAATCTCCAGGGAAAAGCTGTCGCGGGTTTACACCCAGAAAGGTGTAAACTGCGAAACATCCCCGGGCTTGCTGCTTGTTGATTTATACCTCCACTACACACGGAGAAGCTAAGTTCTTTCAGACTGTGTATTTTTGAGTTTGGCTAGATTTGGACACTTACTTTCCTGTTTGGCCCCCAGCTTAGGGGCAAGAGATGAATTCCTTCTCCATTTTGATTATGTGTGTTTGGCATGATATTCTCACATGTGGGTGACGTCATCTACGGAGCCCCGATGCGGAAGCATTTTCAAGCAAACTTGATTGAAGATTTAAGTTTGCTCTGCTGCTCCACGCATGCGTGCCTTCCTGCTCCACTAGGGGGTGCATCCCCTCGTGGTCTCCAGTTCAAAATTTTCCGCGAGCCTAGAAGCCGTGTTTTTCAGGCTCTGCCCCAACTGCCTTCTAGCACTGCGATTTTTTCTTGTTTTTCACGATTAAGTCGCTGTGCGCGAATTCCGTACCTTTTTACTTGATTCCTGCTTCGTTTTCAACGACCCGGAGGCTTCCGGGTCCCCGTGGCCGCGTGGCTAATCGAGCCGCGGCTACTTTCGATTTAATGTCCCGGCCTTTGACCAGCTTTAAAAAGTGCACCCGGTGCGAGCGGCTCCTTTCTCTCACAGATCCGCATCGCCGGTGCATCCTCTGTCTGGGGGCGACTCATCCAACCGACTCCTGCCCCCAGTGCGCTATTTTCCAAAACCGGGCCCTCCGTCGAAGAAAAGCCCGCATGGCGGATCTCTTCACCCCGGACCAACCCTCCACCTCGGCCTCGGCCCCGGCCTTGACCTCGGCCCCGGATACCTCACGAGACTCGACCCCGAAGTCCTCGGGACAACAGAAAACCTCGGCTCCGGGTAAGTCCCCTCTTCCCTCTTCAGGTTCTGTAACAGCGAAGAAGCCAGCCTCGGGGACAACGGCGACGCATGGCGGAAGCCCCATGCTTACAGCCCCGTCTAAGCCCTCCAAGCCTTCGGGCCGTGCCTCCACCACACGGGAATACTCTGATACGAGGTCGCCCCCGGTGGAGCGCACCGAGGCAGTGGACATGCCTTCGATGCTGTCCGTGCCCGTCTTCCAGGACCTACTCCGAGCGATGATCACGTCGGAGCTGTCCGCCGCAATGGCCCAGTTTCAATCGGCCTCGACCTCGAATGTGCCAGACCAGCCTGGGCCTCACACCGAACAACCTCGAGGAAAGGTGCGCAATCCTCGCCGCATCCCATCCTCCTCGGACTCCTCGCCGAGACGCCCGAGACGTTCCCCCTCCGCGGACCGCCGAGGGGCAAAACGTCGGGCTAGAACGACAGAAACCTCGAACCGCCGTACCTCCAAGAAGGCCCGAGGCTCACCAACCCTACGAGGCCGTTCCCCTACACCTCGTACAGGACCACTAAGGGTGGCTGAGTTATCACTCTCCAACCCGCGCATCCTCCGAACTCCCCCTCGGACGTATTCTCCGAGGGAGTCCGGATCGAGGTCACCAATCCGACATCGATCGGTACCCCTAACCCCGGCATCGTCTCCGAGGGGCTCCTCGAGACGCCGAAGATCGACAACCCCGGAACACTCTCACAGTGCTTCCCCAACCTCGGAGCATGGATCAGAGCATGAACCTCGATACTCGAGGGAAGCCTCCTTATCCTTCTCCACCCGACGAAGGTCTCGTTCCCCGACCCCGCACGGGACCCCGAGGACATCCCGCCCATCCTTCACTCGCTTTGTCCAAGACATGGGCCACGCATTGGACTTAGACCTCCAGTCCGACTCCAGATGCTCTAAGGAGTACCTGGCGGAGCTGGATATGCCATCACTGCCCAGAGAGTCCCTTCGCTTACCACCTAACCCGGTACTCCAACAGGCCTTCTTCAGGAACCTGGAGACCCCCTACATGGTCACGGCCGTACCCTCCAAAATGGAGGCCAAGTACCGCACAGTACCTTACCCGGGATTCGAGCAACCACAGCTCTCCCACCAATCGCTGCTAGTAGAATCCTCCTTGAAAAAGGCTCACCCGTCCCGGGTCTCAGCAGCGGTCCCTCCGGGCCGAGAAGGCCGAACCCTGGATAAGTTCGGCAGGAGACTATACCAAAACGCAATGATGGCCTCTAGGGTGCAAAGCTACACTTTCACCTTCACATCATACCTCAAACACCTCATTGGACTATTGAGAGCCTTTGAGACTGACCTACCGGCCTCCCGGCAAGGAACGTTCGGCCTGCTTTTAGAGTCCCTCTCCAACCTGCGCCTTCATCTATTCCATGCGGCCTACGATGGCTTCGAACTCTCCTCAAGAGAAGCAGCCTTCGCTATCGCCATGCGCCGACTAGCCTGGCTGCGCCTGGTCGACATGGACCCCAACTTACAGGACCGGTTGGCTAACCTCCCCTGCGTGGGAAAGGAATTGTTCGATGACACTATCGAGGCGGCGACAAAACGCCTCTCCGAACATGAACGCTCGTTTGCCTCCCTTGTCCGGCAAAAGCCCAAACCGCCAGCGCCCAGGCCATACAGGGCCCCTCCGCGCCGCTACCCACAAAAGTCCACCCCTGCCTTCTCGCGGCCCCCACCCAGACGTCCGCAAGCCCACCACAGGGCCATGCCCAAGTCCCAACCGCCCGCGACCATCAAACCATCCCCGTCCTTTTGACGGGACACGCGGAAGGGGGCGGGCCCCCTCCGCCATAGTCCCAAGCCACCTTCCCATCGGGGGTCGACTCAAAGCTTTTTACCCTCGCTGGGAACAAATCACGTCGGACGCATGGGTCCTTGGCGTGATCTCATCAGGGTACTCTCTCAACTTTCGGGCCATTCCTCCGGACAACCCCCCAAGGAATTGCCCTCCCAACCGGACTCAGCTACCCCTACTCCTCTCCGAAGCTCGAGACCTGCTTCGCCTGAGAGCAGTGGAGAAGGTTCCCCCCGACCAACGGGGGAAGGGCTTCTACTCCCGCTACTTCCTGGTACCGAAATAAACGGGAGACCTACGCCCAATACTAGACTTGAGACGCCTCAACAAATTCCTGGTACGGGAAAAGTTCCGGATGCTCTCACTACCAACACTTTACCCCCTGATCGACGAGGGCGACTGGCTCTGCTTCCTCGATCTCAAGGAGGCGTACACACATGTCCCAGTGCACCCCGCTCACCGCAAGTTCTTGCGCTTCCAAGTAGGGGACTGGCACCTACAATACCGAGTCCTCCCCTTCGGACTAGCATCATCACCTCGGGTCTTCACCAAGTGCCTCGTTGTGGTAGCAGCAACCTTACGTTCCCAGGGCCTCCAGGTATTCCCCTACCTGGACGACTGGCTAATCAAAGCCCCGTCCAGGGAAGGGGTTATCTCAGCGACCCAACAGACTATTACCTACCTACAAAGTCTGGGGTTCGAAATAAACTTCCCAAAATCTCAACTACGCCCCTCGCAGACCCTACAGTTCATCGGGGCCACGCTGGACACGGTTCGCCTCCGTTCCTTCCTCCCCCCTCCGCGCCTGGAGGCGTTAGTAAGTCTGAGCCGAGGGATCTCCCTGCTGACCTCAGTATCAGCTCGACAGATGATGACTCTTCTGGGCCACATGGCCTCCACCGTCCATGTCACACCCTTCGCCCGCCTCCATCTGAGAATCCCTCAATGGACCCTGGCGTCCCAATGGCGTCAAGACCGGGACCCGATCGACCACTCAGTGACAGTGACTCCTTCATTGCAACGATCGCTCCGCTGGTGGACCGACTCTTCAAATCTTTCCAAAAGTTTGCTCTTCCTCACCCCACCCCACAGCAAGGTACTCACCACGGACTCGTCGGAGTACGCTTGGGGAGCCCATCTGGACGGCCTACGCACCCAAGGAATGTGGTCAGCACAAGACCGTCGCTGCCACATCAACGTGCTAGAACTTCGGGCCATCTATCTCGCAGCTGTAGCCTTCCAACATCTGCTGCACGACCGAGTGGTTCTCATCCGAACCGACAACCAGGTAACGATGTACTACGTAAACAAACAAGGGGGGACAGGGTCTTGGCCCCTTTGTCGGGAAGCCCTACGCCTCTGGAAATGGGCAATCTCCAACAACACCTTCCTTCGAGCGGTGTACATACAAGGAGAACAAAACTGCCTGGCGGACAGACTCAGCCGTCTCCTCCAGCCACACGAGTGGTCACTACACTCTCAGACCTTGCGAGGAGTGTTCGAACGGTGGGGGACGCCTCAAATAGACCTGTTCGCGTCCCCTCACAATCACAAGCTGCCTCTCTTCTGCTCCCGGATATACTCCCCGGACCGACTCGAGGCCGACGCCTTCCTCCTCGACTGGGAGGGAAGGTTCCTATACGCGTTCCCGCCGTTTCCTCTGATACTGCGGACGCTTGTCCACCTGAAAACAGTACAAGCCACCCTGATCCTGATTGCCCCTCGCTGGCCACGCCAGCCGTGGTTTTCCCTCCTACTTCAACTCAGTGTCAGAGATCCACTGCCTCTGCCTCTGTTTCCCTCTCTACTGTCACAGGGTCAGGGTTCACTGTTACATCCCAATCTTCAATCTCTTCATCTGAATGCTTGGTTTCTCTCCCCCTGACTGCTCTCCCCGTGTCTCAATCAGTCAAGGAGATATTGGAGGCCTCTAGAAAAACCTCGACGAGAATCTGCTACTCCCAAAAGTGGACCAGATTCTCAACCTGGTGCTCCTCCCACAGCCAGGACCCGGTGTCGGTCCCCGTCCCCCTGGTCCTTGACTATCTACTTCAACTATCTCATTCCGGCCTAAAGACCAACTCCATTCGAGTACACCTCAGTGCGATTGCGGCCTTTCATCAGCCCCTGGAAGGGAAAGCCCTCTCGCTCCATCCCTTAGTCACTCGCTTCATGAAGGGTCTGCTGAACGTCCACCCCCCTCTCAAACCTCCCCCGGTGGTTTGGGACCTTAACGTGGTTCTGGCTCAATTAATGAAACCTCCATTCGAGCCACTAGACAAATGCCATCCAAAATTCCTCACTTGGAAGGTAATTTTCCTACTCGCGCTCACGTCCGCACGGCGGGTTAGTGAGCTACAAGCTCTGGTAGCGGACCCACCCTTCACAGTATTCCATCACGACAAGGTGGTACTCCGCACCCATCCAAAGTTCCTACCTAAAGTAGTGTCTGATTTCCATCTCAATCAGTCCATTGTCTTACCTGTGTTTTTTCCCAAGCCCCACTCTCACCCCGGAGAAGTGGCGCTCCACACTCTTGACTGCAAAAGAGCATTGGCCTTTTACCTCCAACGCACTCAGCCACATCGGAAAGTCCCACAACTGTTTTTGTCCTTCGACCCAAACCGGTTAGGTCACCCAGTTTCCAAACGCACCTTGTCCAACTGGTTGGCCGATTGCATCTCCTTTTGCTACGCTCAGGCTGGTCTCGCGCTGCATGGTCGAGTAACGGGACACAAAGTCCGAGCGATGGCAGCCTCCGTAGCCTTCCTCAGGTCCACACCTATTGAGGAAATCTGCAAGGCTGCCACGTGGTCTTCGGTTCATACCTTCACCTCCCACTACTGTCTGGACTCCCTGTCCAGAAGCGATGGCCGGTTCGGCCAATCGGTGTTGTGAAATCTATTTGCTTAAATTGCCAACTTCCCTCCATCCCTCTTCAGTAAGCTTGGAGGTCACCCACATGTGAGAATATCATGCCTGCTTGTCCTGGGATAAAGCACAGTTACTTACCGTAACAGGTGTTATCCAGGGACAGCAGGCATATATTCTCACAACCCGCCCACCTCCCCGAGGTTGGCTTCTTGGCTAGTTAAGTGAACTGGAGACCACGAGGGGATGCACCCCCTAGTGGAGCAGGAAGGCACGCATGCGTGGAGCAGCAGAGCAAACTTAAATCTTCAATCAAGTTTGCTTGAAAATGCTTCCGCATCGGGGCTCCGTAGATGACGTCACCCACATGTGAGAATATATGCCTGCTGTCCCTGGATAACACCTGTTACGGTAAGTAACTGTGCTTTTTCACACATTGCACTTTATAGGCACTCGTAATATTATCCGGAACAAGCCCGGGGATGTTTCGCAGTTAACACCTTTCTGGGTGTAAACCCGCGACAGCTTTTCCCTGGAGATTCCAGAGGTTGCTGTGTGACTGAGGGCTTGTCCGTTTAATACTTATAATTTTTAAATTATAGTTTTCTTTTTGGACTTATTTCAGTCCGGAGTCGGACTTCATCTCTTTCCCCTAATCTTTGTAGACTTCTTGGGGTGAGGGGTTTTTTTTGTATTCCAGACAGTACCTTCCAACAGGCCTCCATTGCCCTCGTTTTTTCTTCTACACCTCTTCTCCTGATTTTCACATGCTGGAGGTTTGGGAGTAGCTGTAGGGGAGGAGGAGGCTACTACATCCTTTTTAGGATGTTTTTTCCCTATTCTTTCAATTGAACATCAGGGGCCCACTCTGTTTTTAGTTCACCGATAGCTCGCGTTACCCTGCTTAACTTTTTCTTACCACTTTCATTGCAACACCTGCTTATGCTCTCTCGATCACATGGAGATTTCTCTTTGACTTCTAGTGCACCCTGCCTATAGAACATTACTCAGATTTCTATTTGCGTGGCATCATTACCATTGAACACTTTTATTGCTCGGCCTTGCCTTCCTTTTCCCTCGCAAGGGGTGAGCACTAGCAGTTCAGAGAATTTTTTTCTTTGACAATTGGGCTTCGTTTCCTTTTTTCCAAATCTCAACTCCAACCCCTTTGGGTTTTCTAATTCATTGGAGTTCTGATTGCTACTGCTCTTCTCAGAGTTTTTTCTCCTTTAATTAAGCCAGACCACTTTTACCCCTTCTTTGTTTTGCACTTCCCCCTTCCATACTTCATGCCTAGGCAACCGATGTTTTTTTTTCTTATCTCTCATGGCCTCCACAGTCCATTCGAGAAGTTATCACTTGGGTTGTTTAATGGTCCCTGGTGTACCAGTGGTCCAAGCTTTTCACCATTGTCTAAACACCTTGGAAGTTGCGTTGTCTTTTCCAAAGTCTCTGCAGTGTTTGATACTCTTCCCATCTCTCCAGGGTGGCTTCAGGTTTGTTTGTTTTTTTGTTCCATTCACCTTCTTCCTCAGGACTCGTCACCTCATGTTGGAGAGCTCATCTAATGGTCTTGGCACTTCATGCCATCCTTACACTCTTTGTTTTCCAGAGTGTTTTTTCTATGCTCTCATGGCTTTTCAGTATGCAGTGTCAGCTCATGTCCTTCTAGTTTGCATGGACATTCAGGGTTGGGCTGTATTGTATCAATTAATATGATATTATCCCAGGACAAGCAGGCAGCCTATTCTCACATATGGGTGAAGTCATCCACAGAGCCCGGATGCGGACTGCCTCGCAAGCAGACTTGCTTGTAGAAACTAGAAGTTTTGAGTCAGCCGCACCACGCATGCGCGAGTGCCTTCCCGCCCAGCGCAGGGCGAGTCTCCTCAGTTCTCAGTTTTCTGCGGAGCCGAGAAGTCCGTCTTTGATTCTATGCATTTAACTTTGTTACTTCGTGCCTTCTCTCACCCTGGTTTGTGTTTATTTTCTTCATGAATCGCTGTGTTTTATTTATTTCTAGTTTAAATTAAAAAAATTATTTTTAAAAAAAATTTCTTCCATTTGACTCGTGGGCTTCGACTTTGCGGCGGCTATATTTCCTTCTATGTCCTAGCCAGGAACGGGCTTCAAGAAGTGTAGCCAGTGCCAACGTGCGATTTTCCTCACGGACCCACACCGTTGGTGCCTCAAGTGCCTTGGGCCGGACTATCAACCGAAGTTGTGCGAGCGCTGTACTACTCTTTATCCTCAAGCCCTTAAATGTTGTCGGATTTTAGTGGAGAAGCTTTTCGGGATGGATTCTTCAACCACACCCTCGACTTCGAAAGCGGCCTTAGTTCCACCTTCGACTGAAGGTCCTTCGGCCTCCACGACTCCGACCTCGAGCCTCATCAGACCTTCCTCGTTTGCAGCGGCTCTTTGCTCGAGTACACCTGCTGTATCTTCCCCTGCATCCTCAGATCAGATAGCTCAGCAGAAAGTTCCAGCGGTGGTAATCAAGGTTGCTAAGACTTCCAAGTCGAAGCACATTTCCACTGCCACTTTGGAACCTCCAGCCAAAGCAGGTGGTCCGGTTTCAGATGCGGATCCATCCTTGCCGGCTTCTTTCCAGACCATGTTAGAGAAGCAATTTATTCAGTTCCTAACTAATAGGAGACCAAAGCTAGCTACTCTAATTCAGCCTGGGCATTCTGCAGACTCCCGCGAGGTCGAGCCTCTTCCTATGCCTCCGACTGAAGCTACACACTCTATGCAGGGAGCAGAGTCTCTGTGAGTGTCTGATCTGGCATCTATGCACTCGAAGCAAGGAGCAGATTCTTTGCAAGTGCCTCAACAGGAATCCTTGCACTCCATACAAGGAGCAGAGTCTTTGGGAGTGCTTCGAGATTCCTCCAAGCCTCCTGAACTTCGATCCACAGCTTCTAGCCCTTTCCATTCCTTGATAGCAACGTCTGCTTCCATCTCCGGGGCGAAGTCTCCTCGATCTTCAAGATCTGCTTCCAAGCACCACTCTCACCGACGATCGAGACCTTCCTCGAGGCATACCTCCAGGCATAGCTCTTCTCCAAGGAGCGTCCTTCTTCAACTAAGCCTCGCTCTACACCTTCTAGCTCTACTAGACCACCGACTCCTCGATCGAGGTCCCAGCTTCCAGACCTCGAGGACTCAGCGTTTTCTATTGCTTCGTCCAAGTCTCCTTATTCTTTGATGCCTATTTTCCTTCCGAAACTTCATCTTCGACCCAGGCTGCCTCGACGTCCCCGAGTCCTTCTCAAGGCAATGCATTAGTGGATCAGCTATATTTCTCTTCTTTCCTTCGTCAGATGGCTGCTGACCTGGACCTTCAATTGGATGCTGGTTCTAAATACTTTAAGGAGTATCTCGAAGTCCTGCAGAGTCACTTAAGCTCCCTCTTCACAAGCTTTTGTCTCAGACTTTTACACGATGCCTAGAGACTCCTTATGCAATTCCTGCTGTCCCAGGCAAGTTGGACCAGGTATAAAACTCTACATTGCAAAGGATTTGAGAATTCGCAGTTGTCTCACCAGTCCCTGCTTGTGGAGTTCTCCTTGAAAAGATCCCATCCTTCCAAGGTTTATGCTACCATTCCTCCTGGAAGAGAAGGGAAAATCATGGACAAGTTTGGGCTTCGCCTCTACCAAAATGCCATGATGTTCTCCAAAGTCCTCAATTACAATTTTCATTTTGTCACTTATTTCAAGTTCCTCATTGATCTTCTTCCTAAATTTCTGAGCTATTTAGATACTCAAAAGCACTTCGAATTTCAAGAAGTCATAGCTACTCTGTCACAACTCAGATTACATCTACTCTGATCTTCTTATGATGCCTTTGAGTTGTCCGCCAGGGCGACTATTTGTTTTGTAGCAATACGCTGCCTAGCCTAGCTTTGCACCATTGACATGGACCCTAATCTTCCGGACCGCTTGGCTAATATTCCTTGTGCAGCCACCAAGAAATTGTCTGAACATGAAAAATCCTTTGCTTCTATTGTCAGACCAAAGCCTAGGCCAGCTCCTGCCAAGCCTACACGCCTACCTCCAATTTTCCAGAAGCGTTTTGCTCCAAGAGCGGCTCCTTACATTCGTCTGCCTGTCAAAAAACAGCAGACTCAGAAGCAACAGAAATCTCAATCTTCTGCTACACCTAAGGCTACGCAGCCTTTTTGACTGTTTAAAACAGAGCATAACCTCCACCGTTCTGTCTCTGTCCTCTCTTCCCCCCATTGGAGGTCATCTCCATCATTTTTATCACCGATGGGAGATAATTACATCCGACCTCTGGGTGCTGTCAATCATCAGGGAAGGATAATCTCTTCATTTCACTCAGGTTCCACTAGAGCTTCCTCCAAGAGAGTATCCTTCCAGTCCATCCCAGACCGACCTCTTCTTCAGGAAGCTCAAGTTCTGCTTCGTCTCCGTGCCATAGATCCAGTTCCTTTGGAACAGCAGAACAGGGGGTTTTACTCTCGTTACTTCCTTGTTCCGAAGAAGACAGGCAATCTGCGACCTATTCTGAATCACAAGGCTCTCAACAAATTTTTAGTCAAAGAAAAATTTTGCATGTTGTCCCTGGTGTTCCTTTACCCTCTTCTAGATCAGAACGACTGCTTATGCTCTCTGGATCTGAAGGAGGCTTATACTCATATTCCCATTCATCCGGTCTCCCGTCAATATCTGAGATTTTGGGTGGGGAATCTTTTTTCAATATAGAGTGCTACCCTTTGGCCTGGCTTCATCTCCCAGAGTGTTCACCATGTGCCTGGTAGTAGTAGTAGCAGCAGCTCTGCGGAACCATGGTCTTCAGGTATTTCCCTACCTAGATGACTGGCTCATCAAGGATTCCACATCTCAGGGGGTTATTGTAGCAACCCAACGGACTACGTGGTTCCTACAAAGTTTGGGATTCGAAATCAACTTTCCCAAATCCCAACTTTAGCCCTCTCAGAATCTACAATTCATTGGAGCTGTTCTGGACACTATCCTAATCAGAGCATTCCTTCCGCAACGTCTGGATGCTCTCCTTCCACTCTGTCATGCAGTGTCTTCCCGCTATTCAATCTCAGTGAGACACATGATGGTACTACTAGGTCACATGGCCTCCACAGTACACGTGACTCCTTTTGCCAGACTTCACCTCAGAATTCCTCAGTGGACCCTGGCATCTCAGTGGACATAGGCTTGCGACCCACTTTCTCGACACATTGCAGTCACTCCTTCCTTGAGACAGTCTCTCCGCTGGTGGATGCTCTCTTCCAATCTCTCCAGAGGCTTACTGTTTCAAACGGCCCCCCCATCAGAAGGTCCTCACAACAGATTCCTCGACCTACGCTTGGGGCACTCAATCTTGATGGTCTCAATAGTCAAGGCCACTGGACCAGTACGGATTGTCGGTGTCACATCAGTCTGTTGGAACTCAGAGCGATCATCAACACTCTCAAAGCTTTTCAACATCTTCTTCACGACCAGGTAGTCCTCATTCAGACAGACAACCAAATCGCCATGTACTATGTCAACAAACAGGGAGAGATGGGATCTTCCTCCCTTTGTCAAGAAGCTGTGAAGGTTTGGGACAGGCAAAAAACAAAAGGAATTGACCCCAAAATATCCACAAAGAAGAAAATCCAGAGAAAACCAAAAAAACTCTGTGGAGTGACGATGTTCCCAAATGGACTTTATTTGAAAGTATCAAAGTTCCAAAGGTACACTAAAATCATCCACATAAAATAATTCCATCCACATAAAAGTAAATCATCCACATAAGAGCCTTAAAGGACCTAGTTCGCTAGGGATACAGGACCCAACACGGTCCGCGTTTTGACAAAAAGTCTTCTTCAGGGGTCCCTGGGGGTCCTATAAAGGTGAGTACGTGGGAAACAATTGTGTGGTGAGCCGGAAGTGAGACACTGCTCCCATTTGCAATGGAAAACAAATGCAAGCAGTGTCTCACTTCCGGCTCACCACACAATTGTTTCCCACGTACTCACCTTTATAGGACCCCCAGGGACCCCTGAAGAAGACTTTTTGTCGAAACGCGGACCGTGTTGGGTCCTGTATCCCTAGTGGACTAGGTCCTTTAAGGCTCTTATGTGGATGATTTACTTTTATGTGGATGGAATTATTTTATGTGGATGATTTTAGTGTACCTTTGGAACTTTGATACTTTCAAATAAAGTCCATTTGGGAACATCGTCACTCCACAAGGTTTGGGACAGGGCAATCCGCCACAACGCCTTCCTCAAAGCTGTCTACATCTAAGGAGCGAAAAATTGCTTAGCGGACAACTTGAGTCATCTTCTGCAATGTCAGGAATGGACACTCCATTCCTCGCCTCTTCATCACATTTTTTCACAGTGGGGAACGCCTCAGATAGATCTCTCTGCAGCTCCCCACAACCACAAACTGCCTCAGTTCTGTTCAGGATATATTCTCCTAATCGCCTCGAGGCAGATGCTTTCCTACTGGAATGGACAAATCTCTTCCTGTATGCATTCCCTCCGTTCCCTCTCATTCTCAAGACTTTTGTCAAGTTGAAGAACACTGATGCCATCATGATTCTGATTGCTACTCGGTGGCCGAGACAACCTTGGTACTTCCTTCTACTTCAACTCAGCAGCAGGGAGCCATATCTTTTACCAGTTTTTCCGTCTCTTGTTTCACAGAGTCAGGGATCTCTGCTTCATCCCAACCTGCAGTCTCTACACCTGACAGCTTGGTACCTCTCAACATAACTCCTCTTCAGTTTTCTCAACCTGTAAGAGACATTTTAGAAGCTTCTAGAAAGCTTACCACCAGACAATGCTACCACCAAAAATGGACTAGATTTTCTATGTTGTACATCTCTCGCGATAAGGAGCCTCATCATTCCTCCTTATCTTCTGTGCTAGATTATCTTTTGCACTTATCAACCTCTGGCCTTAATTCTACATCGATTCGAGTCCATCTCAGTGCAAGTGCTGCTTTCATAAGAACATAAGCAATGCCTCCGCTGGGTCAGACCTGAGGTCCATCGCGCCCAGCAGCCTGCTCATGCGGCGGCCCAACAGGTCCAGGACCTATGCAGTAATCCTCTATCTATACCCTTCTATCCCTTTTCCAGCAGGAAATTGTCCACTTCTTTCTTAAACCCCAGTACCGTACTCTGCCTTATTATGTCCATCAGCCTATTGAAGGGAAACCCCTCTTTGATCTTCCAGTGGTTTCCAGATTCATGAAAGGATTTTTCAATGTCAAACCTCCTCTGAAACTGCCTCCAGTGGTTTGGGATCTCAATGTTCTTGCTGAATTGATGAAGCCTCCATTTGAACCAATGTCTACGGCTCCATTTGAACCAATGTCTAAGGCTCATGTCAACCAATGTCTACGGTATCTCACTTGGAAAGTGGTGTTTCTCATTGCCCTCACATCTGCTCGAAGAGTCAGTGAGCTGCAAGCTTTAGTTGCTGATCCACCTTTCACTGTCTTCCATCATGACAAGGTGGTCCTTCATACTCATCCTAAATTCCTACCTAAAGTAGTTTCAGAATTCATCTCAACCAATCCATTGTTCTTCCAGTGTTTTTCCCAAGGCCTCATTCTTATCCTGGAGAATCCGCTCTTCATTCTCTGAACTGTAAGTGTGCTTTGGCCTTCTACTTGGAACGCAACAAACCACACAGAACTGCTTCTTAACTTTTTGTCTCCTTCGATCCAAACAAGTTTGGACATGCAATCTCTAAGCGTACCATCTCCAACTGGATGGCTGCTTGCATCTCTTTCTGCTATGCCCTGGCTGGATTACATCTACAGAGTCGAGTCACAGCCTATAAAGTCAGGGCAATGGCAGCTTCAGTAGCTTTCATCAGAACTATACCTATTGAGATTTGCAAAGCTGCTACTTGGTCTTCGGTTCATACTTTCACCTCTCACTATTGTCTGGATGTTTTCTCCAGACGGGATGGCCATTTTGGCCAGAGGGTATTACAAAATTTATTCTCCTGAGTTGCCAACATTCCCACCATCCTATTCTGGTTAGCTTGGAGGTCACCTAACTGTGAGAATAGGCTGCCTGCTTGTCCTGGGATAAAGCACAGTTACTTACCCTAACAGGTGTAATCCAGGGACAGCAGGCAGCTATGCTCACAACCCACCCACCTCCCCTGGTTGGCTTTTCTGCTAGCTATCTGAACTGAGGAGACTCACCCTGTGCTGGGTGGGTGGGAAGGCACTCGCGCATGCTCAGTGTGGCTGACTCGAAACTTCTAGTTTCTACAAGCAAATCTGCTTGTGAGGCTGTCTGTATCCAGGCTCCTTGGATGATGTCACTCATATGTGAGAATAGCTGCCTGCTGTCCCTGGATAACACCTGTTACGATAAGTAACTGTGCTTAATTGGTCCCTCCATAATAGGCCCAGCAGCAATAACACTTGGCAATTGCTCTTCACATCTTTGTAACAGTAATCTGCATTCAATAGGACCTGAATTCTTTAGCAGATACTCAGCAGAATTCTGTGACCTCACGTATGGACGATCAACTCTCCAGTTCTTCGTCAAATCTCCTTTTTTCAGTAGGGGAGTCCTCACATCGATCTGTTTGCGTCCCCTCTCAACTACAAGTTACTCTCTTCTACTCCAGGCAGTACTTTCTTCTTCGCCTGGAAGAGGACGTTTTGTTCTGGATTGATCGTATAAGTTTCTCTATGTGTTTTCCTTCCTTATTTTCTCTCGTCCTCTTGGCTCTTGTCTCACTCAGGCAAGAGTCAGCCAACATGAATCTTATAGCCTTTTCATTGCTTGTATGGCCATGGTTCTCCCTCTACTTTAACTCAGTATCCGGGAATCACTTTCTTTTCTACCATTTATTTCCACTTCTCTTGCAGAGTTGAGCATCTTTTCTGCATTCCAAACTAATCTTTTAAACTCGATGGCTTGGTACTATCGGGCTCAGCTTACCTACACTTACCAGGACAAGCAGGCAGCATATTATCTACATGTGGGTGATGTCATCCATGGAGCCCCGTTGCGGACAGCTTTACAAGCAAACTTGATTGAAGCTTTCAAGCTTGCTAGTGCTGCACCACGCATGCGTGTGCCTTCCCGCTCCACTAGAGGGCGTATCCCCTCCTCGTGGTCTTCAGTTCTTAGTTTTCCGCGGAGCCAGAAAGCCCTGTCTCTCTTCTCTGCGTTTTTCTAAATGTTTTTCTAGCACCGCGGCTTCTTTGTTTTAGTTCAGGAGTCGCTGTGCGGTTACTTCTTGGTTTTTCTACTACTCGTGTGTCTTTTTCTTTTCGACTTGGTGACCGGAGGCTCCCGGTTTGCCATGGCCGCTTGGCCTCGCGTGGCTGCGGCCATTTCTTCCTTATGTCCCAGCCTCTTATCGGGTTTAAGAAATGCATGCAGTGCGGTCGGATTATTTCGATCACAGACCTGCACCGCTGGTGTATCCTGTGCCTGGGAGCTGATCACCCGATGGACTCCTGTCCTCGTTGTGCCACTCTTCAGTCATGGGCTCTTCGATGGCGTTGGGCCATGATTGCGGAGCTCTTCACCATGGAGGCTGATCCCGCTTCGGCCCTGGTCTCGGTCGCGAAGACCTCGACCCCGGGCAAGTCTCCCTCGAAGGCCTCAGCGGCTTCGGCTTTGAAGACCTCGGCTCCGGGTAAGTCTCCTCTTCCTCCTTCAGGTTCAGTTCAGCTACCAAGGAAGCCTCCCTCGGAGTCTCTGGCCATCCAGGCGGTGAGTGTAGTCCTGCTGGCTTCGAAGAGACCACCATCTAAGACCTCTAAGCGTGCTTCCACCTTAAGGGAATACTCTTCCTCCAGGTCGCCCTCGGTGGAATGCACTACTGCACCTGTCTGGCCAAATTTGGTCTCGGTGCTGATGTTCGAGGAGGTACTGAAGGCGATCATCTCCTCCATCATCAGTTTGCTCCGGCCTCGACCTCACGCGTTGTGGACCAGCCTGAGCGTCACGTTGAGGTTTCTCGGGGCAAGGTACGTCGGTCTTGTCATCTGTCCTCGTCTGACTCCTCGCCCCTTCCGTCGAGGCAGGTTTCGCCCTCGAGCTGGCCTCAGTCGAGGTACCGGTCAAGGCGTGTCTCGCCTTCGTCCCGGCGGCTTGTGAAGCGTCCCCGAGACTCTCCCCCAAGGAGGGGTAGGTCTCCGGGTCCTCGCACTATGGGGTCCATTAAAACCTCGGACCTGACCTTGTCCAACCCGAGTCTGCTGAGTTCTCCTGTCCGGTCGGGGCTCCGCTCTGCGAGGTGCCGGTCTCGGGTGGTCCTGCCTCTATTTCCCGAGGCTTGTCTTTGGACAGGGGCTCTCTGGGGCGGCTTCATCGGGCCTTGGTGGTCCGGACTCCAGGGTCCTCCCCTTCGGGGACTTATAAGCGCAGGCTCTCGTCCCCCCCCTCCCCGTTCTTTTAGCGGGGCTTCCTCGGCGTCCATGCTTGTAGATACTGATATGCCAGCGCAATTCCAGGGAGGCTTCCCCCTCCTTTTCGGCGGCCTTGCGGTCTCGTTTGACCACCCCCCTTGAGGGGCTGTCTGAGAGCAGGCCCTCATCCTTTACTAGATTTATTCAGGACATGGGGAAGGCGTTACATTTGGACCTCCAGTCAAATTCCAAGTATACCAAGGAATATTTGGAGGAGATGGAACTTCCGTACCCTCCTCGGGAGTCCTTGAGGCTCCCCTTGAATCCGGTCTTACAATAGACTTTCTTTCGCAATCTGGAGACTCCTTATGCTATCCTGGCCAATCCATCTAAAATGGAGTCTCGGTACCGGACGATGCCTTTTAAAGGGTTTGAGAAGGCTCAGCTTTCCCACCAGTCTTTGGTGGTGGAGTCTACCCTCAAGAAGTCTCACCCTTAAAAGGTTTATATGGCTGTCCTGCTGGGTCGGGAAGGCTGGATTATGGATAAGTTTGGGAGATGCCTATATCAGAACTCCATGATGGTTCCAGGGAAAATGGCAGAAGCACTGATAAAAGAAAACATTGATCAACATTTTGAAAACCACGAACTTTTGATAGCCAGCCAGCATGGTTTCTGCAAGGGAAGATCGTGCCAAACAAACTTATTACACTTCTTCGAAGGGATTAACAAACAGATGGACAAAGGAGACCCCATTGACATCATATCTAGATTTCCAAAAAGCCTTTGACAAGGTGCCCCATGAATGTCTACTCCGGAAACTGAAGAACCATGGTGTGGAAGGAGACGTACATAGATGGATCAGAAACTGGTTGGAGGGTAGAAAACAAAGAGTAGGAGTGAAGGGCCACTACTCCGACTGGAGGAGGGTCACGAGTGGTGTCCCGCAGGGCTTGGTGCTTGGGCCGCTGCTATTTAATATCTTCATAAATGATCTAGAACAGGGGTGCCCAATAGGTCGATCGCGATCGACCGGTAGCTCACCAAGGCAAAGTGAGTCGATCATCCAGGACTCCCTTTGCCTTGGCGATCTATCGGGCCGATCAATCTTCCTCTCCCCGATGTCAATTCTGCCATCGGAGAGGAAGTTCGGGCCAGCCAATCGCTGCCTGGCTGGGTGGAATTTCCTCTCCGACGGCAGAATTGACGTCAGCGAGAGGAAGATTGATCGGCCCGAAGCAGAGAGAGCATGGGGTGGCGGCGGCGGTGGCTTTGGGGCCTGTTATCCATTGGTGGCGTTTGGGTCCTGTTCCCCGATGGCAGTGGCTTGGGGAAGGGCAGGGAGAAAGAAAGAAAGGGGGCTGGCAGGGAAACAGAAGGAAAGAAGAGAAACAGAAAAAAGAAAGGGGGCATGAAGAGAGAAAGAAAGAAAAGTCAGGGAGAGAGGAAGAAAAAGTTTGGGGAGGGAATGAAGTGTGGAGGAGAGGAAGCATACAGGCTGAAAGAAAGATTGGATGCACAGTCAGAAGAAGAAAGTGCAACCAGAGACTCATGAAATCACCAGACAAGGTAGGAAAAATGATTTTATTTTAAATTTAGTGATCAAAATGTGTCTGAATTTATATCTGCTGCCTATATTTTACACTAAGATCCCCTTTTACTAAACCGCAATAGTGGTTTTTAGCGCAGGGAGCCTATGAGCGTCAAGAGCAGCGCTGGGCATTCAGCGCAGCTCCCTGCGCTAAAAAATGCTATTGTGGTTTAGTAAAAAAGGAGAGGGTGGGTATTTGTCTATTTTTGTATGGTTGTTACTGAGGTGACAGTGCATAGAGTCATCTGCTTTGACCTCTTTGAAAAAACCCTGGAATAGGAATGATAATTAACAATTCTATGCGTACAGTGTGCGTTGTGTTTTTTAAAAATTTTATTGTTGGTAGATCATTTTGACTTGGTCATTTTAAAAGTAGCTCGCGAGTCAAAAAAGTGTGGGCACCCCTGATCTAGAAACAGGGACGAAGTGCGAGATAATAAAATTTGCGGACGACACTAAACTATTTAATGGAGCTCGGACTACAGAGGAATGCGAAAAATTGCAAAGGGACTTGAACAAACTAGAAGAATGGGCGACGAGATGGCAGATGAAGTTCAACGTTGAAAAATGTAAGGTATTACATGTGGGGAGCAGAAACTCGAGGTACAACTATACAATGGGAGGGATATTATTGAATAAGAGTACCCAGGAAAGGGACTTGGGGGTATTGGTGGATATGACAATGAAGCCGACAGCACAGTGTGAAGCGGCTGCTAAGAGAGCGAATAGAATGCTTGGTATAATCAAAAAGGATATTACAGCCAGAACAAAAGAGGTTATCCTGCCGTTGTATCGGGCAATGGTGCGCCCGCATTTGGAATACTGCGTCCAATATTGGTCGCCGTACCTTAAGAAGGGTATGGCGTTAGTCGAGAGGGTTCAGAGGAGAGCGACACATCTGATAAAAGGTATGGAAAACCTGTCATATGCTGAGAGATTGGAGAAGTTGGGTCTCTCTTCCCTGGAGAAGAGGAGACTTAGAGGGGATATGATAGAGACTTATAAGATCATGAAGGGCATAGAGAGAGTAGAGAGGGACAGATTCTTCAAACTTTCGAAAAATAAAAGAACAAGAGGGCACTCGGAAAAGTTGATAGGAGACAGATTCAAAACAAATACTAGGAAGTTCTTTTTTACCCAACGTGTGGTGGCACCTGGAATGCGCTTCCAGAGGATGTAATTGGGCAGAGTACGGTACTGGGGTTCAAGAAAGGATTAGACAAATTCCTACTGGAAAAGGGGATAGAGGGGTATGGATAGAAGATTACTGCACAGGTCCTGGACTTGTTGGGCCACCGCGTGAGCGGACTGCTGGGCACGATGGACCTCGGGTCTGACCCAGCAGAGGCATTTCTTATGTTCTTATGGCGAACAGGGTCCTGAATTACAACTTTACTTTTACGTCCTATCTCAAGTTGTGTATTAAATCCCTTCCCTCTTTCGAGGGCGATTTGCCTGTTCAGCGCCATGCGGAGTTTCGCAGGCTTGTGGATACTCTGTTGCAGCTTCGGCTGTACATGTTTCAGGCTTCCTATGATGCGTTTGAACTTTCCTCAAGGGTCTTGGCCTTCGCGGTAGCCATGCGTCGTCTGGTGTGGCTCCACATTGTTGATATGGACCCCAACCTGGAGAACCGGATGGCCAATCTCCCATGCTTGGGAAATGAGCTGTTCGATAATTCCATTAAGGCTGCCACAAAACGCCTCTCCGAGCCTCTCTCTTTGCTTCCTTAGTCCGGGCTAAGGTGAAGCCCGCTCCGCCCAAGTCTTACAGGCTGCTTCCCCAGCGCTATCCGCAGAAATCGACGCCGGCGTTTTCTCGTCTTCCTCCTTGGCGTCCGCAGCAGTAGACGGCTCCTCCTAAGACTCGGACCCCTGCGGCGGCTAATCCGACGCCATCCTTTTGACTGGACCGGCGGGAGGGGGCCTGCCTCCTCTGCCCTGGGTCTTTCCCCTCTTCTTATTGGGGGACTTCTCCGTGCCTTTTACCATTGTTGGGCGATGATCACTGTGGACGCTTTGGTCCTCTCCATCATCCGAGAGGGGTACTCCGAAACCTCCGGGCTTTACCACCGGACAGGCCTCCAGGAGAGTCTCTTTCCAACCGGGCACAGCTTCCCCTACTTCTTCAGGAAGCGCAGGCCTTCTTCGCCTTCGCGCGGTGGAGGAGGTTCCCCCTTGTCAACGGGCTCCGGAGTTTATTCCCGGTACTTCCTGGTTCCCAAAAAGACCGGGGACCTCTGCCCTATCCTGGATCTCCGGAAGCTGAACAAGTTCCTAGTTCGGGAAAAGTTCCGCATGCTCTCGTTTCCCATTTTGTATCCCTTGATGGACGCGGGGGACTGGTTGTGTTCCCTCGACCTGAAGGAAGTCTATACTCACATTCCGATCCACCCAGCTTCTCGACGGTTTCTTCGCTTTCAGGTGGGAGATCTTCATTTACAATATTGGGTCCTCCCGTTCGGGCTCGCCTCGTCCCCACGGGTCTTCACGAAGTGCCTCGTGGTGGTGGTAGTGGCCTTGCAGTCGCAGGACCTTCAGGTTTTCCCGTACCTTGACGATTGGCTTATCAAAGCTCTGTCGAGGGAGGGGGTTATTTCAGCGACCCGTCAGACTATTCTCTTTCTTCAGCATCTGGGGTTCGAGGTAAACTTCCCCAAATCCCAGTTGTGCCCCTCTCAATCCCTGCAGTTTATCGGGGCCGTGCTGGACACGGTTCGCCTCCAGTGGTTTTTACCTCTGCCTTGGCAGGCCGCCCTCCTGCGGCTGAGTCAGCTGATGTACCAGAGGTGTTCGATCTCGGCCAAACAGATGATGATCCTCTTGGGGCACATGGCCTCCACTGTTCATGTCACGTCGTTCGCCAGGTTACATCTTCATGTTCCTCAGTGGACTCTGGCGTCTCAGTGGTGGCAGGATCCGGGATCCCGCTTCTCAGCACATTGCGGTGACTCCTTCCTTGAAATGCTCGCTCTGTTGGTGGGCCAGCTCTTCCAATCTGTCCAGAGGTTTGCTCTTTCTTGTGCCTCCGCCTCAGAAGGTTCTGACGATGGACTCCTCGGCATACGCCTGGGGAGCGCATCTCGACGGCCTTCGGACTCAGGGTCTTTGTCGAGTGTGGACCATCGCTGCCACATCAACCTTCTGGAGCTCCGGGCTATTTACAATGCCGTGGTAGCTTTCTGTCATTTGCTTCAGGATCGGGTGGTCCTGGTGCGCACGTACAACCAAGTGACAATGTATTATGTGAACAAATAGGGTGGTACGGGGTCCCTCTCTCTCTGCAGGGAAGCCCTTCGTCTTTGGCAGTGAGCATTGCGTCACAACATCTTTCTTCGTGCAGTGTATATCCAGGGTGAACAAAATTGTCTGGCGGACAAGTTGAGTCGCCTTCTTCAGCCACACGAATGGTCACTCCATTCTCGCACTCTGCGTCAGGTGTTTGTTCGGTGGGGAACTCCGCAGATAGATCTATTCGCTTCGTCCCTCAATCACAAGTTGCCTCGATTCTGCTCGAGGATTACTCCCCGGATCGTCTCAAGGCGGATGCTTTCCTTCTCGATTCCTCTATGCGTTTCCTCCCTTTCCTCTGATTCTAAGGACGCTGGTACACCTCAAGTCCTTGCACGTCACCATGATTTTGATTGCTTCTCGGTGGCCTCAGCAGCTGTGGTTTTCCCTTCTTCAACTCAGTGTCAGGGAGCCTCTGCTTCTACCTGTCTTTCCTTCTCTGCTGTCTCAGAGTCGGGGTTCGCTGCTGCATCCCAATCTGCAATCTTTGCACTTGACAGCTTGGTTCCTTTCCACCTGACTCCTTCCCTTGAGTTGTCTTGGTTAGTACAAGATGTCCTGGATGCTTCTCGGAAGGCTTCTACTAGGCAGTGTTATTTTCAGAAGTGGTCTAGATTTGTCGCGTGGTGTGTTTCTCGACGCGTTGAACCTCTGTCTGCCTCCTTGTCCTCAGTACTAGATTACTTACTGCATTTGTCTCAAACTGGCCTCAAAATAACTTCTATTAGAGTCCATCTCTGAGCGATTGCTGCCTTTCATCGGCAGCTCAGTGGGAAATCACTCTCGGGCCATCCGCTGGTTTCTCGCTTCATGAGGGGTCTCTTGAATGTCCATCCTCCTCTCAAGCCTCCCACGGTGGTTTGGGATCTAAATGTGGTTCTCGCTCAATTGATGAAACCTGCATTTCAACCCCTGGATAGGGCCCATCTGAAGTTCCTTACTTGGAAGGTGATGTTCCTGATTGATCTCACGTCTGCTCGCTGGGTCAGTGAGCTGCAGGCTCTGGTTGCGGTCCCCTCTTTTACTGTCTTTCATCATGACAAGGTGGTCCTGCGTACTCATCCTAAGTTCTTGCCTAAGGTGGTTTCGGATTTCCACCATAATCAATCTATTGTCCTTCCGGTGTTTTTCCTAAGCCCCATTCTCACCCTGGGGAAGTGGCGCTTCACACTCTTGACTGTAAGCAGGCGTTGGCTTTCTACCTACATCGCACCCAGTCTCATCGGAGGGATATTCAACTTTTCTTGTCCTTTGATCCTAATCTGTTGGGACATCCTGTTTCCAAGCGCACCTTGTCCAACTGGTTAGCTGCTTGTATTTCCTTCTGCTACGCTCAGGCTGATCTCTTGCTGCATGGTCGGGTCACGGGGCATAAATTCCGAGCGATGGTGGCGTCTGTCGCTTTCCTCAGGTCCACGCCTATTGAGGAGATCTGCAAGGCCGCCTCTTGGTCTTCCGTTCATACCTTCACCTCTCACTATTGTCTGGATGATTTTTCCAGACGTGACGGCCATTTTGGTCAGTCGGTTTTGCGTAATCTGTTTTCATAAATTGTCAACTTTCCCTCCATCCCTTTTTTGGTTAGCTTGGAGGTCACCCACATGTAGAGAATATGCTGCTTGCTTAAGAACATAAGAACATAAGAAGTTGCCTCTGCTGGGTCAGACCAGGGGTCCATCGCGCCCAGCAGTCCGCTTCCGCGGCGGCCCATCAGGTCCATGACCTGTAAGTGATCCTTTGTCTAAAACCCTTTAGTCCCTATTTTTCTTCTATCTATACTCTTCCATGATCCTATCTCTACCTCTATCTATATCCCTCCAGCCCTGTATCCTTCAGGAACTTGTTCAATCCCTCTTTGAATCCCCTTAATGTACTCTGTCCTATCACACCCTCCGGAAGCGCATTCCAGGTGTCCACCACCCTCCGAATGAAGAAAAATTTCCTAGCATTGGTTCTAAACCTGTCCCCTTTCAATTTCTCCGAGTGCCCCCTTGTTCTTGTAGTTCCCAATAGGCTGAAGAATCTGTCCCTTTCCACCTTCTCTATGCCCTTCATGATCTTGAAAGGCTCTATCATGTCTCCTCTGAGTCTTCGCTTCTCCAGGGTGAAGAGCCCCAGCCTTTCTAGCCTCTCTGCGTATGAAAAGTTTTCCATACCTTTTATCATTCTTGTCGCTCTTCTCTGAACCCTTTCAAGTATCTCCATGTCCTTCTTTAGGTACAGCGACCAATATTGGACACAGTACTCCAGATGTAGTCGCACCATTGCGTGGTACAGCGGCATGATGACTTCCTTCGTTCTGGTAGTAATACCCTTCTTAATGATACCCAACATTCTGTTTGCCCTCTTTGAGGCTGCTGCGCATTGTGCCGTTGACTTCATTGTTGTGTCCACCAGTACACCCAAGTCTCTTTCAAGGTTACTTCCCTCTAGTACTAATCCCCCCATTTGGTAGCTAAACATCGGGTTTTTTTTCCCTACATGCATGACCTTGCATTTCCCTACATTGAAGTTCATCTGCCATTTTTTCGCCCACTTCTCCAGTTTGTTCAGGTCCCTTTGTAGGTCTTCACATTCCTCCGCGGTTCTAACCCTGCTACAGAGTTTAGTGTCATCCGCAAATTTTATTACTTCACACTTTGTCCCTGTTTCCAGGTCATTAATAAATACATTGAACAGCAGCGATCCAAGTACCAACCCTTGCGGAACTCTGCTCATGATCCTCCTCCAGTCCGAGTAGTGACCCTTCACTCCAACGCTTAAACAAAGCCCTCCCTTCCTTCGACATCAGCGCTGACGTCGGGAAGATTTCCGTTCGGCTCTGTGCTGCAGGCAGGGCAGGTAAGGAGAAGGAGAAAAGCCTCGCGGCTCGAGTGGCTACCAAGGGAGGGGGCGGTCCGCCCCGGGTGCAGCACAGCCGGCCAGGTCCCCTTACTTTTGTGGCGCTTCCCCGACCGACCGACCGACAACAGCCCCGGTCCGACAAACCTCCCTGCCCTTAACCGCAAATCTAAATTACCTTCTTACAGCAGCAGCTGTTGTCGGTCATTCGGTCGGGGAAGCGCCACAAAAGTAAGGGGACCTTGCCGGCTGAGCTGCACCCGGTGCGGGAGAGAAGGAGGGGGGGAGAAGGATGCTGAAAGCACTGGGGAAGACAAAGGGGTGGAGAAGGACGCTGAAAGGATGCTGAAAGGACAAGGGGAAGATGGGGGGGGGGAGAAGGACGCTGAAAGGCCATGGGGAAGACAGAGAGGGAGAAGGACGCTGAAAGGACATGGGTAAGACAGGGGGGGAAGGACACTGAAAGCACTTGTGGAAGACAGGGGGGAGAAGGACGCTGACAGGACATGGGGAAGACGGGGGGGAAGGACGCTGAAAGCACATGGGGAAGACAAAGGGGTGGAGAAGGACGCTGAAAGGACATGGGGAAGACGGGGGTGGTGGGTGGGTGGGTGGAGAAGGACACAGACAGGACATGGGGAAGATGGGGGGAGAAGGACACTGAAAGGAAATGGGGAAGAGAGAGTGGGGAGAAGACGTTGGCAGGGAAGAAGACAGATGCCAGACTATGGGGGGAGCGGAGGGAAGAAGATGGGTGCCAGACCAATTTGGAAGGGGGGAGAAAGGGAGAGGCACAGTAACAGAGCAAATGTAAGATGCAGAAGGAAGAGAGACAGTGGATGTAAGGAATTGAATGAGAACATGAGGAAAGCAGAAACCAGGCAACAAAGGTAGGAAAAGAATTCTATTTCTTTTTTTTTTTTTTTTGCTTCAGGATAAAGTAGTATATTAGTTGTGTTGATAAAAATTTATAAACATTAGAGGCTCTGGTAGAAACCCGTTTACAAAGTATGTATTCCTCCCAATTAATATTTCCAAATTAATAAAGTCTTTTTGCTTATTTGTAAATGGGTTTCTACCAGAGCCTTTAATTCAGTAGCATAATTAAATGAAATAACTATTTCTGAAGTTTATAGGGACGGGCGGGGACGGAAGGGATTCTTCGCGGGGACGGGTGGGGATGGAGGGATTCCTCACGGGGACGGGTGGGGACGGGTGGGATTCCTCATGGGGACGGGTGGGGATGGGTGAGACTTGGGTGGGGACGGGTGGGATTTCTGTCCCCGCCAAACTCTCTAGTGCTCAAAGATGCTTTCCTTTACCAGTGCTTCTCCTGGGATAAAGCACAGTTACTTACCGTAACAGGTGTTATCCAGGGACAGCAGGCAGATATTCTCGCAACCCTCCCACCTCCTCGGGTTGGCTTCTTTGCTAGCTATCTGAACTGAAGACCATGAGGAGGGGATGCGCCCTCTAGTGGAGCGGGAAGGCACACGCATGCGTGGTGCAGCACTAGCAAGCTTCAGAGCTTCAATCAAGTTTGCTTGAAAAGCTGTCTGCGACGGGGCTCCGTGGATGTAGAGAATATCTGCCTGCTGTCCCTGGATAATACCTGTTACGGTAAGTAACTGTGCTTTCCCTTTCCTCAGCCTGTCAGAATTCCTCTAGGACGTTTATATACAACGTCTATCTAGCAGTGTTCTCAGCAAACATGGATATGCTTTTCTGCTTTGTGTAACCTTAATTAATGGAGTTTAGCATCCACCTCTGTTTCCTCAGTATTGGATTCTCTTTTTTTTTGTTTGATTCTGGCCTCAACTCTTCTTTAATTAGAGTCCGTATCAGTTCTATCCATGTTGCTCATCAACCCATGAATGACACCTTTTTGTCTGTTCATCCTTTGCTGTCCAAATGCATGAAGGGTCTTCTATAGTTCAACCGCCTCTCGTCCCATCTGCAGTGGTTGGAATCTTCCAGTTGTTCTTGCTAAATTGGTGTAGACTTCCTTTGTATCAAATTCTTTTGGCTCATCTGTAATTCCTTTCTTGGAAAGTAGTTCTTCTCATTTCCCTGACTTCTGCTCAAGAAGTAAAGAAATTTCACATGTTCATTGCTGCAAGGGGAAGATAGGAGGTGCTGTGCTGAACTGAAATCCCAAGCACGTGGCAGGCAGTGGAGGAAGCTGCGGGGTTTGGGAAATTGGAGAGCAGACAGAGTGAGGAGAATAGAGGGCTGAGAGCGGAGCGGATAGAGAGAGGAGACCAAAGAGCGGAGCGGACTGAGAGAGGAGACCGGAGAGCGGGACGGACTGAGAGAGGAGACCGGAGAGCGGGGCAGACAGAGAGAGGAGACCGGAGAGCGGAGCAGACAGAGAGAAGGGGTTAATAGCAGAGCGGATAGAGAGAGGAGACTGAGAGTGGAGCGGACAGAGAGAGGGGGTTAAAATGCGGAGCGGACAGAGAGAGGGGGCTGAGAGCGGAGCGGACAGAGAGAGGGGGCTGAGAGCGGAGCGGACAGAGAGAGGGGTTAAAAGCGGAGCGGACAGAGAGAGGAGACTGAGAGCGGAGCGGATAAAGAGAGGAGGTTAAAAGCGGAGCGGACAGAGAAAGGAGACTGAAAGCGGAGCGGACAGACCGAGAGGAGAGCTGAAAGCAGTGGAGGAGAGCCAAGGGGCGGAAAGTAGACCAAGCGGAGTCGAGGGGAAGAGGCGAGAGATATCTCCGCCCACCCCTGACGTCACCAGCCGAACTCCCCCATAAAAGGGGAGGAGTCAATAGCGCGCAGCCGTTCAGCGCACGGCAAAGGCGAGCGGCAAAGGCGCTCGCCTTAGCGAGAGCGCCTTTGCGAAGAAGCCTTGAGAAAGAGCCAGCAGCCCAGCAGCGAAATCTAACTTCTGAAAAATAAACCACAGGTACATTCTTCTCTACTCATTCTTCTCTTCTCTCTCTACTCTTTCAGCTAGCTGTGCGCTGGGCACCACTCATACACACCGTGGGACATAGGAAAGAGAAAAGAGTAATGGAGGCTGAAGGAACCCAGCAGAGCTACCCAGTATACTGCACCGAGTGTCATATGTATGACTACCTCCCCTCCGAGAGGCAGGCGTACATATGCGGTCGATGCCAGGAACTGGATAGCCTGAAGAAGGAGGTCGGGAGACTGCGGGTTAGAGTCCAGGAGCTGGAGGGACTCTGTGCCATAAAGGAACAGTGCTGGGCAACTGAGGATACCACAGAGAGAGCCACATCACGGAGCAAGTTAGAGAGCTCGAGAAATTCATCGAGGAGGCCTGCAAGATGGTGGAGGCACAGGACCACCAGCATATCAGAAGGGAACCAACAGTTGGAGGACAGAATCCACCAGACGCCATGGGAGCAGGACCTTGCGGAGGATCTGGACAGGCAGATGAGGTGGAGACCCAACAGAGCCCGGAGGAAGGATTAGCGGAATGCGCCACTGATACAGACCTGAGACCGGAGAGACAGCTGAGGAAGGGGAGATCTGCAATCGTAGTGGGAGACTCAATCCTGAGAGAAGTGGACAGTCACATAGCCGGAGGGAGAGAGGACCGACTAGTGACATGTCTCCCGGGGGCAAGAACGAAGGACCTCATCGACAGAATTGAGAGAATCCTGGAGGGAGCCGAGACGGAGGAGACAGCAGTAGTAATCCACATTGGAACCAATGACGTCAGCAGGAGGAACTACAACAGGACCACACTAACTGAGCAGTTCAGGATCCTGGGGAGGAAACTGAAGCTGAGGACAAGGAAGGTAGCCTTCTCAGAGATCCTGCCAGTACCGAGGGCAGATGCAAGGAGGCAGAACAAACTGCAAGCAATAAACGGCTGGCTGAGGAGATGGTGCGAAGAGGAGGGTTTCCACTTTGTACAGAACTGGACAACTTTCTTAGGAAAGAACAAGCTCTACAGGAGGGACGGACTGCACCTGAGCACGGCTGGGATGAGGATGCTGGCACGCAACATCCAGAGTAGCATAGACTTGGCTTTAAACTGAAGAATAGGGGAAAGCCGATAGTCGATCTGACCCCGACACATCGGACAAAAGTATCAAATAAGGATACTGAACAAGGACATTGTAAAAGAGGACTTGGGACTTTTTGGAAAAAGGACCCAAGGACGAAATGCAGGGGCCCAAGGCACAAATGAAGCTAATAAGCAGGTTTAAGAGAGAACAACAGGAGCCAGAGGGGCAACCAAAAATGGGGAAACAGGCTGAGGACGAAACAGACACACCGCAGGAGGAGGATGAACGAGACGAGGCTCGGGGACTGGCAACCCACGAGGGGGGTCGGCAGGAGCGCCAAAGCACGAGGAAAACCAGCAGGGAAGGCAAACAACCGGGACTTACATTGCCTATACACTAATGCTAGGAGCCTAAGGGCCAAAATGGGAGAGCTGGAAGTCATAGCCAGTAAGATGGACCTAGACATAATTGGAGTCGCAGAAACGTGGTGGACTGATGACAATAAATGGGATGTGGCCATACCAGGGTACAAACTCTACAGGAGAGACAGGACACACAAGAAGGGTGGAGGAATAGCGCTATATATAAAAGACTCCATACCCTCAACCAGGATGGAAACAGCAGTAAGGGCGGACGGCTTGGAATCACTATGGGTTAAGCAGACATAAAATTGGGTCTGTACTATCGCCCACCTGGACAACCGGAAGCAATCGACCAGGATCTGGAGGCTGAACTGAGGCAGGTATGAAAAAGCGGAAGTGTGGTGGTAATGGGGGACTTCAACTACCTTGGGATAGACTGGAGTATTGGACACTCAAACTACACGAGGGAGACCAAATTACTGGAGGCCACGAGGGACTGTTTCATGGAACAGCTGGTCACGGAACCAACACGGGGAAATGCCACTCTTGACCTAATCCTCAATGGGCTAGGGGTTCCCACAAAGGAGGTGGCGGTACTAGCACCGCTAGGAAATAGCGATCACAACATGATCCAGTGCAGGCTAGAAATTGGATCATCAAAGGTGAAAAGAACCATAACGACAGCACTCAACTTCAGAAAAGGGAATTATGATGCCATGAGGAAAATGATGGGAAAGAAACTCAACGGCAACACAAGGAAGATAGAGTCCGTAGAAAAAGCCTGGACCCTACTCAAGGGCACGGTGCACGAGGCACAGAACCTGTATGTCCCCAGGTTCAGGAAAGGGTGAAAAAAAAATCGAACAAAAAACCCAATGTGGATAACAAATGCAGTGAAAAAGGCGATAAGTGACAAGAAGGCATCGTTCAGAAAATGGAAAAAGGACCAAACAAAGGACAACCAAAAGGAACACCAAAGGGAATGTCACCGAGTGGTAAGGAAAGCAAAAAGAGAATATGAGGAGAGACTGGCGGGGGAAGCAACCAACTTCAAATCGTTTTTCTGGTACGTAAAGGGGAAGCAACCGGCAAGGGAGGAAGTGGGGCCCTTGGATGATGGAGACAAAAAGGGAGTGGTAAAGGAGGAAAAAGAGATAGCTGACAAGTTAAATGAGTTCTTCACGTCAGTCTTCACGTGGGAGGACACATCCAATATTCCGGAACCCGAGGAGATCGTAAATGGGGATCAGGAGGATAAGCTGGTCCAACTAAAGGTAAGCCAAGAGGATGTCCTCAGACAGATAGGCAGGCTAAAGAGCGACAAATCGCCAGGTCTGGACGGCATTCACCCAAGGATACTCAAGGAACTAAGGAACGAAATAGCAGAGGCACTTCGACAAATATACAACCTATCCTTAAAAACCGGTGAGATCCCGGAGGACTGGAAAATAGCAAATTTCACGCCCATCTTCAAGAAGGGTTCAAGGGGTGACCCGGGAAACTACAGGCCGGTGAGCTTGACCTCGGTCCCGGGAAAGATGATGGAAGCACTGATTAAGGACAGCATCTCTGAATACATCGAAAACAAAGGACAGCTAAAGTCGAGTCAGCACGGCTTCTGCAAGGGTAGGTCATGCCTCAGAAAACTTATTGTACTTCTGTGAGGGGTTAAACAGCCAGGTGGATAAAGGGGAATCCATTGACATAATTTATCTTGACTTCCGAAAAGCCTTCGACAAGGTACCACACGAACAACTGCTTCAGAAGCTATGGAACCACGGGGTGCAAGGGGAGGTCCACCGATGGATCAAAAACTGGCAGTCAGGCAGGAAACAGAGGGTTGGAGTAAAGGGCCATTACTCAGACTGGCAATGGGTCACGAGCGGAGTTCCGCAGGGATCGGTGTGAGCAGTAGTGGCTCATGGCCAGTAGGGGGTGATGTCTATGGGACGGTAATGGAATGGACATCAGGACATGATAGTGCAGTATTAAGCATATGTGTCAGTTAAGGCCAAGCCCAATAGAAGTGTATGAAAAATTGGTGAATAAAAATCTGATTATGGCTGTAGTCAAGGCCAGAAAAACACACTACAGATTAATATTAAGGGAAAGTATAATAATATTCTTTTTATGTACTTTGCTATTAGGCTAGATCAGGGGTGTCAAAGTCCCTCCTCGAGGGCTGCAATCCAGTCGGGTTTTCAGGATTTCCCCAATGAATATGCATGAGATCTATGTGCATGCACTGCTTTCAATACATATTCATTGGGGAAATCCTGAAAACCCAACTGGATTGCGGCCCTCGAGGAGGGACTTTGACACCTGTGGGCTAGATCATGGAGGAAATCAGGATATACATGGACTCCATTTTGTTCTCTGTGTTTTCTATATCTTCTGTGTCTTGGACTCCATTTTGTGTCAGTGATTTTCTGTCTCTCTCTGTCTTTGTTCAGAGTTTCCCGCTTCTAAGCCATGTGGTTCTAATTGATACCAGATGTGCCTTAGGCTGGCTAGGAAGAAGTATCCCAAACTGAGATATAACTTGCTTTAAATATGAATGAAAATACATGGTCTGAATGAATGAAAGGGGCCCCTGGAGTGATTATGTGTATGGCTGTATTGAATAAAAGAATGAGTTTTGAAAAAACATATTATATATATTTGCAACCTAAAGAAATTCAAAGGGCACAACATCTGGAAATAATTAGTCAGTGGCTACAACATGAAGCTGTTAGGTTTCAGGGAGAGGGGAAAACAGCCCCTCCTTCTCTTTCTCCTTTTCCTTCAAGGCTGACCAATTTTCAGCACTGTTTTTAGGTAACATGAAACTTAGCTGTTCAAAGCAGATTTAGAACATTTCAGCATCCTTTTTTAACAAATGATTCTCTTAATATACCTTTATAAATAGGATAATGTATATTCAGAAATGAATGTAAACAGAACAAATGTAATTTCTGAAACTTTTAAACATATAAGAGGAATTTTCTTTGTCTAACTTTTAAAGACCACCTCTGTTTTTGGTTGGCCCACGGGCCAATGATGTCACACTGAGCCAAAGGTATATAATGGGGTGTTGCGAAATATTGAGCTGAGCTCGTTATCAGAAGGCCAGCATTTTGGCAACTATAACGACCTCCCACTAATGCAACTAGCCTTTTGATGTCCATGATAGCAAAATCGAAACAATAAAATTACTTTGGTAACTTTGCATTAGAGTCCTTTTCATATTTTTTTGTTATTTTTCACACATTGAGTGAAAGCTAGCATCTTAATTGGCAGCTGCAGCTTTATGAGTGCGTAGGTGTCCAATTCCCATGCTCAGGTGCTGGGACCACTCCTGTTTAATATATTTATTAACGACCTGGAGTCAGGAACAAAATGTGAAGTCATTAAATTTGCGGATGACACCAAACTCTACAGCAGGGTTAAAACCACGGAAAATTGCGAAGATCTCCAAAGGGACCTAGCGACACTGGAAGAGTGGGCCAAAAAGTGGCAAATGAGCTTCAACATAGGGAAATGCAAGGTCATGCATGTAGGGAAAAATAACCCGATGTTCAGCTACAAAATGGGGGGATCACTGCTAGGGGTAAGTAACATTGAAAGAGACCTGGGAGTGATGGTAGACATAACATTGAAGGCGTCGGCACAGTGCGCCACAGCCTCAAGGAAAGCAAACAAAATGTTGGGTATCATTAAAAAGGGTATCGCGATCAGGACGAAGGAAGTCATCCTGCCACTGGAGTACTGTGTCCAGTACTGGTCGCCGTACCTCAAGAAGTACATGGTAGTACTTGAGGGAGTCCAGAAAAGAGCAACTAAGCTGATACAAGGTATGGAAAACCAATCATATACTGACAGACTGAAAAAGCTGGGGCTCTTCTCCCTGGAAAAGCGGAGACTTAGAGGAGACATGATAGAAACTTTCAAGATCCTGAAGGGCATAGAAAAGGTAGACGGGGACAGATTTTTCAAATTATGGGGAACCACAAGTACAAGGGGGCACTCGGAGAAATTAAAAGGGGATAGGTTTAGAACAAACGCTAGGAAGTTCTTTTTCACCTAGAGGGTGGTGGATACATGGAACGCGCTCCCGGAGGCTGTGATAGGCAGGAACACGTTACAGGGCTTCAAAGAAGGTTTGGATAGGTTCCTAGAGGACAAAGGGATTGAGGGGTACAGATAGGAGAAGAGGTAGGTTATAGGAATAGTCAAGGACCACTGCACAGGCAATGGGCCTGATGGGCCGCCTTGGGAGTGGACCGCTGGGCGAGATGGACCTCTGGTCTGCCTCAGCGGAGGCAACTTCTTATGTTCTTATGTTCATGGAGGACCTACCTTTTCCATTGTTCCTCCATTACGTGGTTGTGCTTCACACTCTTTCTAAGTTCCTCCCACAGATTGTCTCTCTTTATTCTTGATCCATCCATTGTTCTTCCAGTACTCTTCCCTGAGTCTTAGTCATCTTGGAGAACTGGCTCTCCATTCTCTGGATTGTAAATGGGTATTGGCCTTTTATCTTCACAGTACATGGTCACATTGTACATCCCCACAACTGTTTGTCTCCTTTGTTTGTAACAAGTTGGGACATCCTGTTTTCAAGAGGACGATTTCCATTTAGTTGACTGCTTGCATCTTGTTTTGTTATGCTCCAGCTGGACTGCAACTACAGAATCTGGTCGTAGCCTACATACTCAGCTCTGGCAGCTTCAATAGTATTTTTTCCGCTCTATATCTCTTGCTGAAATGTGCAAAACTGCTCTTTTCTCCTCGGTTCATACCTTCACCTCACCTTACTGTCTGGACTCTTATTCCAGACGGGATGGGCACTTCGGCCAACCAATATTGCAACATCATCTTCTTCTTCTATGTTTCATTTGTTTTTTTCCTACAGGCCAACCTTCCCACCATCCTATTCTAGTTAGCTTGGAGGTCACCCATATGTGAGAATATGCTGCCTGTTTGTTCTGGGATGAAGCACAGTTACTTACCATAACAGGTGTTATCCAGGGACAGCAGGCAGATAGTCTCCCAACCCACCCACCTTCCCTGGTTGGCTTCTTAGCTGGCTTACTGAACTGAAGAGACATGCGCCCTACGTCGGGCGGGCATGCGCGGTGTGGTCACTAGAGAACTTTCTAAAGTTCTTTAAATGCCAGTGCACTTTTGCAGCTGTCCGTACTGGGGCTCCATGGATGATGTTGCCCATATGTGAGACTATCTGCCTGCTGTCCCTGGGTAACACCTGTTACGGTAAGTAACTGTGCTATATGGGACACAGACTCTGCAGGATTGCCTAGCACTGGCTATTGTTTGTTTTATACCATTCATTTTTTAATTATATCTATGTTTAGCCCATGCTTTTTTGAATTCCGTCACAGTTTTCATTTCTAGCACCTCCCTTGAGAGGGCCTTTCAGCCATCTAGCACCCTCTCCATGAAAAAGAATTTCCTAACGGTACTCCTAAGTCTGCCACCCTGCAACCTCAATTCATGCCCTCTAGTTTTATCATTATCCTTTCTCTGGAAATGATTTGTTTCTATATTAATACATTTCAAGTATTTAAAAGTGTGTATCATATCTCCCCTGCCTCTAGAGCAGGGGTGCCCAATATGTCAATCGCGATTGACCGGTAGATCAGGAAGGCAGGGTTGCTCATATGTGGGTAAAAAGAATATGAAAAATGGCACATAACGTAAAAGGTTCCAAAACATTATTTTTTTTATTAATTATTCATATTAATTCTCAAAAGATTTATTACATCACCGGGAGATCTTTACAGATGCCAAATGCTGACCTTCCTGACAAAGATCTCAACCCGATAATTCATTGCTCCCCAATATGTATCTTCAGTCCATTTTGACATCATTGGCTGTCAGGCAATCCACTAACAGAAGCTGTCCTTAGCTTTGGACAAAGGAAATTCCTTTACATAGTTTTTCCAAACTCAAAAGCAAAGTTTTTAAAGTCATATTTTTGTTTACATTAATTTCTGAATATGTTCTCCCCAGAAATTTTTTCCAGCCGGGTGGCATGAAAAAGTAGCTGGGTGGGGTGGGCGAGACGGGGAAATTTAGTGGTGGGGAAAATTAAGGGCTCCTTTTATAAAGATGCGTTAGCGCCTTAATGCGCGGAATAGCGTGCGCTAAATTACCAAATATGTAGCTGCTACCGCCTCCTCTTAAGCAGGCGGTAGTTTTTCAGATAGAATACGCTAATCCGGGGTGTGCGCTAAAAACACTAGCGCACTTTTGTAAAAGGAGCCCTAAATATGTACTATTTTTATTAATTATTATTTTCCAATGCTCACTATGACTTCCTTTTTTTAAGGTTTGACACTTGTGCCAGAATATTTTTACTAAATTTAAGAAATATCCAATTCTAGAAGTGAATAATTAGATAGTCGCCCTCTTTCAAATGGTATAGAGGTTTAAAAAAGGGAAATGCATTAATGAAATCATTAGGTTCAATCTAGCCATTTATTTCTGCATGAATTTAAACAACTAAAAAAAAAAAAGATAAATATAGCTCATCCAGTCATACAAGAAACATCTCTACAGCACCTCTAATAATATTTTGATCACTAGGTTCCTTCCTGAGGTCTCACTGAGGATATGAAATAGATGTGATCCCCACTTCCAAACCTCTTCCACATAATTTATGAAGAGGTGTTACTGAGCCTTAAAGGAGACCTGTGTGATCGCACTACAGCAAAATAAAAAAGTAGCAGATAAAAATCAAAGTGAGAGCTAGGCAAAACAGTTTAGGTAAAAATGCAGGTAATAATTAGCAATGTATTAAAAATATTTTATTTTTATTTGCTTATAATGTCATTTGAAAGCTGTTTGATGTTAATACAGCTTTAATTTAATTCATTATAGTGTGTGTGTGTGTGTTGGGGGGGACAACACCTACATCAACAGTAAAGCATAGGGTCATTAAATCCAGTGGCGTACCTAGTATATATGACAGCCAGTGCTGATCATTTTTTAATAATTCCCTCCTCCTATATAAAAAAAGTTATTTTTACTAATAATCCATGAGTTACACAACAAGGATGCACCTAGGAAAAGGCAGCATCTTAAACAGTGTAGTGAGCACTAGAACACCAACACATGCATTGTAAAACTAAACAAGCCAGATCCTGCACAGTCAATTGATCCTGTACAGTCATTGCTAACAGAAAGCCATGTCCTTTTCATACACACAGAACAGAGATACACCCTCGCCCAATATGGAACAATCACAAACTAAAAATAGAAATATGTAGGCAAAAGTTAAACTGAAACGCCAAGAAACCAGACTCTGCATACAATGCAACACCACAGAAACAGTGACACGTACCCTAATAATGTGCAAAATATAAAGACAGTAGATGTAAATTTGAAAAAACTGCTACATAACAATCACCACTTTACAAATTAACAAATAGAAATAAAACAGGGAAGAGAGAAATAAGAAAATACCATTTTATTGGACTAATCCATTTTTCAATTAGTAGTAATTAGCTTTCAGAGGCCAAATCTTTCTTCAAGACAGTACAGTATACTGCTGTTATGGTATCCTGTCCTGACCTGAGGAAAGGGGTTTAGTCCCCAAAAAACTGCCTTATTTCCATTTCCTATTGATAAACTTTAATCAATACAGTTATAATACTACTTGATTCTACGTAAAGCAACAACAAAATTTTTTTTCCACCTTTTGTCGTTTCTGCTTTAATCATCTTCTCTTCACTCTCCTTTCTATTCAGCGTTTGTCCTTGCTCCCTTCCATGCAACATCTGTCCTCCCTCTTTGCCCTTTCCACCCAGTCTCTGCCCTCTCTCTCTCCCCCTTGCATCCACTGTCCACCCTCTTTGCCCTTTCCATCCAGTGTCCGCCCTGTCTCTGTTCCATATAGCAGCTTCCCTCTTTCTATGTCCCTTCAATAAACTGTATATCCTTTGCCCTTTCTCTCCTTTTTACTCTGTGACCTTTGTACTCTGTGCCCTTTCCATTTCAGCTTTACCCCCTTTCCATTTTTTTTGTCTCCACCACTTCCCTTATGCTCTGGCACCTCTATCCCCTTCTCTCCCCCCACTCTCCTTCCATCTCCCCCTTCCACTCCATTTTCTGGCATCTCTTCTCCTTCCTTTCTCTCCTTCCTTCCTTTCACCTGGTCTGGCATCTGTCTCCTTCCCCTCCCCCCATATGCCCTGACATCTCTCCCCCCTCCATGGTCTGGTAGCGTCTTTTCCTCTCCAGCCCACATTTCCTCCTCCCTGCCCCTTACCTTCGTGGGGCTTTCACCCCCCCCACCCCGGACAATAGGCCCAGTCCGACAAACCTCTCTGCCCTTTATCTGTGGCCGGTGATGTCTAAACTGCCTTCTTATAGCAGCCGGAGCGTCAGAGATGACCTTTACGGCAGCCACATGCAGCTTCAACGCTCCGACTGCTGTAAGAAGGCAATTTAGACTCATGGCTACGAAGGTAAGGGGCAGGGAGGGAGAAAGGGAGCTGTTTCAACTCAGCAGTGGCAGTAAGGAGGGAGGGAGCGAGATAGGTGACCGCTCGCGTTCCCTCCCTTAACTGCGGGGACAAGGCCATTCACCGCTCCATGTAGCCACGGTGAATAGAGGTTTTTCCTCACCGTTTTGGCGGTTTTCCCGTGGGTAACAGCCACCGTGTTATTCTGCAGTCCATCGCTGCAGCTGTGGGGATGGAGATGAAAAAAAGGAAAGATGCCAGACCTGAAGGAGAGGGAAGGGAAATGGAAGGGGAGGACAGAGATGGAAGATGGATGGTTATCACAGAGAAAGAAGGAAACAACAAATGGGCAGGGAAAGTTCCCCTGGACTGGAAATTAGCTAATGTCATTCCTCTGCATAAAAAGGGTTGCAGGGCAGAGGCTGCGAATTATAGACCGGTGAGTCTCGCATCAATAGTGTGCAAACTCATGGAAACACTAATTAAAAGCAAATTGGACACGATCTTGAATGAAGGGAATCTTCGGGATCCCAGTCAGCATGGATTCACCAAGGGTAGGTCCTGCCAATCCAATCTCATCAGCTTCTTTGACTGGGTAACAAGAAAGCTGGACTTGGGAGAGTCTTTGGACGTCGTGTACCTGGACTTCAGTAAAGCTTTTGACAGTGTCCCACACCGCAGGCTGCTAAGCAAGATGGAATCGATGGGGTTAGGAGAGACACTAACTGCATGGGTCAATGATTGGCTGAGTGGCAGACTTCAGAGGGTGGTGGTTAATGGTACCCTCTCTAAAACATCGGAGGGCTCGGTCCTGGGTCCACTCCTTTTCAACATATTCATAGGGGATCTGACTCAAGGGCTTCAAGGTAAAATAACACTATTCGCCGATGACGCCAAACTATGTAATATAGTAAGTGAATGCAGTTTACAGAATTATATGGCGCAGGACCTGCTTACATTGGAAAGTTGGTCCTCAACCTGGCAGCTAGGCTTCAATGCTAAGAAATGTAAGGTCATGCACCTCGGAAGCGGAAATCCATGCAGGACGTACTTCTTGAACGGAGAAACTTTAACTAGGACTTCAGCAGAACGAGATTTAGGAGTAATCATCAGTGCAGACATGAAAACTGCCAATCAAGTGGAGAAGGCTTCATCTAAGGCAGGGCAGATATTGGGTTGTATCAATAGAAGTTTCGTCAGCCGAAAGCCTGAAGTCATAATGCCATTGTACAGGGCCATGGTGAGACCTCATCTGGAGTACTGTGTGCAATTCTGGAGGCCACATTACAGTAAAGATGTGCGCAGAATTGAATCGGTTCAGCGGACGGCCACCAGGATGATCTCGGGGCTCAAGGGTCTCTCGTACGAAGAGAGACTGAACAAATTGCAGCTCTACACTCTCGAGGAACGTAGGGAGAGGGGAGACATGATCGAAACATTTAAGTACCTCACGGGACGTGTCGAAGTGGAAGATGATATTTTCTTTCTCAAGGGACCCTCGGCCACAAGAGGGCACCCGTTCAAACTCAGGGGCGGAAAATTTCATGGCGACACCAGAAAGTATTTCTTCACAGAGAGAGTGGTTGATCATTGGAACAAGCTTCCAGTGCAGGTGATCGAGGCAGACAGCGTGCCAGACTTTAAGAATAAATAGGATACCCATGTGGGATCCCTACGAGGGTCAAGATAAGGAAATTGGGTCATTAGGGCATAGACAGGGGGTGGGTAAGCAGAGTGGGCAGACTTGATGGGCTATAGCCCTTTTCTGCCGTCATCTTCTATGTTTCTATGAGACACTGGCAAGCGAGTTATCAGAAAACAACCAGAGCCTGGGACCAACATGATTTGAATAATGACCAGAGCTGGTGTTAGACCGTGAACGTGTGCTTGGATTTAACAGAGAGAGGAAAAGTCTTTTTTGTTTGTTTGTATATACCACAGCGCCAGTGTGGATAGGAGAGGGCAAAGGTAGGCTATAAAAGGGGTGAAGAGACTATAAAATAAACCCACCAGGATGTTTGAAAAAACAACCAATTGGGCTGGAAAATCGAATTGAATCGAAAATTGATTCAATAGGCTGAATCGAATTGAATTTTTTTTTTTCCTGAATCAGGCAGCACAACTGCATAGCTATAAGTTTGATGCTGATTTTCCACCCAAAAGTGAAATTCGTAAACTGAAGCTCAAAGAACTTAAATCAAAATTGGCTACTCAGCAACAGTTGCTGTTCGGTAAGGATCTTGATGATCTTATGGTGAGTGTACAGAACTGTAAACCTAAGTCCTTGCCTGGCAGCAGGCTTTGGTCTTTTTGGGGACCAGGGCATTCTAGTTTTCATTCTTTTAAGCACTATCGCCAGTCCTCTGGAGGTTATTTGGGTCAAAGACCTTATTGGAACACCAAACCGCAGTTCGGTAGAGCTTGGTGACCGCAGTTGTCAGTAGTCTGCTCTGTTTCCCCTCCTAAGAAGCCAGTTATGATGCCAGGCTTTCAGCTGACCCTCTGTGGATTCTATGGAGGGAGGCTCTCGGCATTCCTGGAGGAGTGGATGAACAGTACCACAGATTGCAGGGTGCTGGACATTCAATGTGAAGGGTACAAACTCGAATTTGGACTTTTTTTTTTTTTCTGGACTCTCAAGCAGGGATGCCAGACAAAGACGCCAAAATATAAGCCATTTTTCAGAGATTGCTGGATATTGCGGCCATAGATCCTGTTCCACAGTCTAATTTGGGCTCCGCCAGATACTCAATATACTTTATCATGCCAAAGAGAGGCTCTGAAGACTGGATTCCATTCCTGGATCTCAAAGTAGTCAATGCAGCCCTCAAGATTCTTTGCTTTAGAATGGAAACAGTGAGGTTGGTGATAGTCTCAGTGGCGCCAGTGGAATTCCTGACACGCTTTAGATTTGATGAAGGCCTATTTGCATATTCCCATTTTTCTGGAGCACAGGAGATACTTGAAGTTCCACATCTTCCAGTTTGCGTCCTTGCCCTTCGGGCTGGCAACAGCACCTTAGACCTTTATTAAGATGATGGTTGTGATGGCAGCCTACCTGCGCAAACTTGTGATCCAAGTCCATTCGGAGTCTGAAGGACCCTAAGCAGTGTGCCAGGCTGTTCACTTACTTCAGGATCTAGGCTGGGTGGTCAACTTTCAGAAGAGTTGACTCATTGCGATGCAGGAACCTGGAATACCTGGGGATTTGTTTTTCTATGGGGATGAATAAAGTTTCTTCCCAAGTCTTGCCAGGAAAAGCTTTGGCGGATGATATGTACTTTTCTGGACACTTGAGCCCCGACAGCCTGGCAATACTTATAGGTTCTGAGGTCGATGGGCATGACTATCGATGTAGTTCCCTGGGTGAGGGCTCACTTGTGCCCACTCCAGGATGTGCTAATCTCCCGTTGGAGTTCACAGAGGGAGCCACTGTATGTGCAGCTTCCATGGACGTCTGAGGCTCGGCGTGGTCTGACATGGTTGAATCCTCTCTTTCTGTCCAAGGGAGTTCCCCTCAGAATTTCCACCTGGGTGATCTTGAAGACAGACACCAGTCTTTATGGCTGGGGCGCTTTACGTGGACAGTCTGGTTCAGGGACGTTAGTCACCTTCCGAGAGAAAATGATTGATCAGTTGCCTGGAGCTGCAAGTGATCCAGCTGGTTCTTTTACATTTTGAGAGCATGCTTCAGAGCCAAGCAGTCCGGGTTTTCTCAGACAATGCCATAGTGGTAGCCTATATCAGTCAACAGAGGGGCACTAAGAGACCACCTCTGTGGTAGGAGGCTCAAGTGCTCTTTTGCTGTGCAGAAAAGCATCTTCTGGCAATTTTGGTGGTGCACATCACAGGTGTTGACAAAGTGCAGGTGGATTATCTCAGCTGGCAAACTCTAGATCCGGGAGAATGGTCTCTGTCTCAGAGAGCCTTTCAGAGTATAGTAGATAGATGGGGGACGTCTGATGTTCGACCTTATAGTGTCGGTGTCCAACAGGAAAGACCTCGTTTCTTCAGCCACCATCGCTAACCAGGAAGCAAAGGATTGGATACCCCGGTGTACCTGAATTTGCAGGGGGGCCTTCTTTGTATTTCTTCCGTGGCCCATGATAGGCTGTCTTCTGAGATGACTCAAGGCTCACTGGGGTCAAGTGATTCTAACAGCATCTGATTGGCTGAGGTGCCCGTGGTATGCCGATCTGATTCGTCTGCAGCTGGATCAGGGTTTCAAACTTCCCTCTCGCTCTCGCCTTCTCATGCAGGGTCCCATAGCCCTGTGGGATCCAGATTACTTTGGTCCTATGACCTGGCTCTTGAGCGGGGAGACTTTGTATGCAGAGGTTACTCCACAGGAGTGATTATGACAATCTTGTGCAGTAAGATGTCAACAATTGCAGTATATGCAAAGGTTTTCAAAATTAGTGCGCTTGGCAGTGTGAAGATCCAAGCTCATCATTGGTTCCCCTTCAAGAAGGCTGGGAAAAGGGTCTTGCAGTCAACTCCCTTAGAGTGCAGATAGCTGGGCTATCCTGTTTGGTCCTAATACCCTGTGTGTCTCTCTAGCCACCCATCCAGACGTGGTCAGGTTTCTTTGGGGTGTGATATGGCTTCGCCCTCAGTTGCGTTAGCTGTTCCCAACTTGGAATCTCACTCTAGTTCTCCAGTTGCTTGCTAATCCACCCTATGAACCATAGGACCAAGCTTCTTTGATGGACCACACTGTCAAATTGGTTTTCTTGGTGGCCATTACATTGGCTCGCAGATTTTCCAAACATCAGGCTTTGTCCTGCAGATATCCATTTCTTTGCATTACAGATTCCTGCATGTTTCTCTCCTTTCTTCCTAAGGTGGTCTCCAGTTTCCATATCAACCCAGAGGTACAGTTGCCGGTGTTTGAACCCTTGGATAACAGGGTGATGAAATCACGATGTGTGCACTTTTACTGATGTAATTAGAGGTTATGAATGAATTTCTTTTGAACGATCATCTGTTTGTGCTTGTGGGCGCTGCCCATAAGGGCAGACCGACTTCAAATCCACTATTTCCAGATGGATTCATATGGATATTTCATCCACCTATTTTGGAACTGGGAAGTGGTCTTTCCCACATGAAGTGTTGTTTCTTCATCGGCAGAATCTTCATTGGTTTTCCCTGAAGAGATTTGTAGAGCTGCCACTTCTTGCATACCTTTTATGAAGTTTAAGGATAGACATGGCAGCAAAGCAGGATTCTGCTTTTAGTTCTTTAGTTCTGGCAGATGGCTCATCAGTTTTACCCTGAATTTGAGGGACCGATCTGTTACGTCCCACTTGTCCAGGAATAGAGTAGGATTGTACAAGAATGAAAAATTAGGTGCTTACCTTCGTTAATCTTCTTTATCCCAGGACAAGCAGGCAGCATATTCTTTACGCATGGGTGACGTCACCGACGGAGCCCTCGGTACGGACCTTTTTAACTAGAAAGTTCTAGTTGGGCGCACCGCGCGTGCACCTTCCCGCCCGACGGAGGAGTGCGTGGTCCCCAGTTTCTTCGTTTCCGCGGAGCGAAGAAGACGCGTGTTTTTTCAACGGCCGTTGAAACTACCTTTTTTGCCTTCCCGCTCGCGAATTTTCTGATTGTTTTACTTTTCTTACCTTCGGGTTTCCTTTTATTTTCCTTTTAAAAAAAAAAAAAAATATATATATATATATTTTACTTTCTTTTTTCGAACTAGCCCCGGCGGGGCCTGTTGCCACTATACAGGCCTCCGGGTTTGATTTTGTGGAGGCCGTATTCCCATTCATGCCCCCGCAGCCAGGTTTTAAGAAGTGCCAGCGGTGTGCACGCCCGATCTCTCTCACTGACCCACACAATTGGTGCTTGCAGTGTTTGGGTCCTGAGCATCGGGCGGACTCCTGCACCCGCTGTGCCACTCTTAAAAAGCGAACACTTAAGAATCGCCAGATTCAACAGAACATCCTATTCGGCACCGGGTCTGCGATGGAATCCTCTGCGTCGATGGCGGTACCGCCAAAATCGACACCCACCACTTCGACGACACCCGATCCAACATCGGCGCCGTCGGCGCCAGGTACGCCGGCTAAGAAACCTTCCTCTTCCCTCGAGCGCCCGCCAGCCACAGTGGCGGCACCGACCATACCGGCTTCACGCCGTGCCTCGTCATCGGCCTCCTCATCACCGGGGCGTGGAGCGGCACCTATGGAACCGAAACAGAAGAAAGCGGTTCCGGTGCCACCCCTGGATGACCGCATCGCGGCCATCCTCCAAACACAATTACAGGAACAGCTGCAGCATCAACTCCAGCACCTGTTACCCACTATCCTGGCACCGCTCCTTTCGGTACCAGACCGGCCCGAGCCCCGCGCCGAACAACCGGTATCCACCCCATCGGTGCCACTTAATACGTCCATGCCGATTCTCTCGGCTGAACAACTCCGTGCCCATCCTGTAGTTCACTCACATACCACTACAGATCCGCCTCGGGACCGGGCGGGACACCGTTCTTCCCGAGACCGGGACCGACACCGATCTTCCTCTCCCAGTACCGTTTCGGTGCGCTCGGGCAAGTCTCTATCTAAGACCCACCATACCGAGCCTTCCACCCCGGTTTCTCGGCACGCGCACCCGGAAGTCCGGGACCCGGACTTATGAGAAGAATCCCCCCCCGGTACCGAGGAGGATATCTCCTCATCGGACGAGGAACCCTCAGCGCCCGATACCACTTTCAAACCTGAGCAATCCTCGTTCTCCAAGTTCCTCAGGGATATGTCAGCGGCTTTGTCTCTCCCCCTAGAGTCAGACTCCAAAAAATCCCAAGCCTTTCTGGAGGCCCTGGATTTTGAACAACCACCTAAGGAGTTCCTCAAGTTACCCGTGCATGACATACTCCGGGAAACCTTTTATAAAAACTGGGAGAACCCTCTTACAGTCCCCGGGGCCCCCCGCAAGTTAGATAACCTTTACCGGGTTATCCCGATCCCGGGGTTTGATAAACCTCAATTGCCCCATGAGTCTCTCCTTGTTGAGTCCACCTTAAAGAAATCTCAGGGCTCTAGTGTTTATGCCTCCACCCCTCCTGGCAGAGAGGGCAAAACTATGGACAAGTTTGGCAAGCGGCTCTACCAGAATGCCATGCTGGCCAACAGGGCGAACAATTACACGTTCCACTTTTCATTTTACATGAAACACCTGGTCCAACAGCTGTCCGCCCTTCAAAAATATCTCCCAGAGAGGAAGATTCCGCTTTTCCAGCAACAAATTTCCAGTCTCCTTCAACTGAGGAAATTTATGGTCTGCTCTGTCTACGATTCCTTTGAGCTGACCTCTCGTGCCTCTGCCATTGCTGTCGCCATGCGCCGCCTGGCTTGGCTGAGAGTATCGGATTTGGACATCAACCACCAAGACCGTCCAGCCAACGCTCCCTCCTCCTGAGGGAGGTCCAATCCCTCCTTCTTCTCAATGCCATCGAAGAGGTGCCTCCGGACCAAAAGGTTCAGGGATTCTACTCCCGCTACTTCCTGGTTCCCAAGAAGACAGGAGACCTCCGTCCCATTCTCGATCTCAGGGACCTCAACAAGTGTCTAGTCAAGGAGAAGTTCAGAATGCTCTCCCTTGCCACGCTTTACCCTCTTCTCTCTCAGCACGACTGGCTATGTTCCCTGGACCTCAAAGAGGCCTACACTCACATCCCAATCAATCCGATTTCACGTCGCTTCCTACGATTTCAGGTACAGCACCGTCACTATCAGTACAAAGTGCTACCTTTTGGCCTCGCTTCATCGCCCAGGGTGTTCACCAAGTGCCTTATTGTGGTAGCGGCCTTCCTCAGGTCTCACAACCTCCAGGTGTTCCCCTACTTAGACGATTGGTTGGTGAAAGCACCTACGTCTCCACTTGTGCTACAAGCCACTCATCACACCATCTCTCTCCTCCATCTCCTGGGGTTCGAGATCAACTACCCCAAGTCGCATCTACTTCCCACACAGCGACTTCAGTTCATTGGAGCAGTTCTCGACTCCACACTAATGAGGGCGTTTCTCCCCTCCGACCGTCAACGGACCTGCTCCACCTCTGCCGTCAGGTGCTCCTTCATCACTCCATTCCTGCCCGACAGATGATGGTCCTCCTGAGCCACATGGCCTCGACGGTCCATGTGCTTCCGCTGGCGCGACTCCACCTCAGGACACCTCAATGGACTCTTGCCAACCAATGGTCACAGACCACGGATCTTCTTTCTCATCCCATCTCTGTGACATCGTCTCTTCAGCAATCTCTTCAATGGTGGTTGAACTCCTCAAATCTTTCCAGGGGTCTACTTTTTCATCTACCCCCTCACTCCATGACCATAACCACGGATGCCTCCCCCTATGCGTGGGGAGCTCACCTGGGAGATCTACGCACCCAGGGACTCAGGACCCCGCAGGAGCGTCAACATCACATCAATTTCCTAGAACTCGGAGCCATGTTCTATGCTCTCAAGGCCTTCCAGCACCTTCTCTGCCCTCAGGTCCTTCTCCTGTGCACAGACAATCAAGTTGCCATGTACTACATAAACAAGCAAGGCGGCACTGGATCGCGCCTCCTTTGTCAGGAGGCTCTCAGCATCTGGACTTGGGCCACGGCCCGCAATCTCTTCCTCAAGGCTGTCTATATCCAGGGCGAACAGAACTCCCTGGCCGACAATCTCAGCCGCATCCTTCAACCTCACGAGTGGACTCTGGACCCTCCAACACTCCGCTCCATCTTTGCTCGCTGGGGCACTCCGCAGGTGGACCTCTTTGCAGCACCTCACAACCATCAGCTGTCCCAGTTCTGTTCCAAACTCTTCTCTCCTCATCGTCTGACCCCAGATGCATTCCTGCTCGACTGGAGAAATCGGTTCCTTTACGCCTTTCCTCCACTTCCTCTGATGTTGCAGACCTTATCCAAACTCCGCAGGGACAGGGCCACCATGATTCTCATCGCTCCTCGGTGGCCTCGCCAACACTGGTTCTCCCTCCTGCTTCAGCTCAGCTCCAGGGATCCCATTCCTCTTCCTGTGTTTCCTACTCTACTTATGCAACATCGTCAGTCTCTGCTGCATCCCAATCTGTCTTCGCTCCACCTGACAGCTTGGTTTCTCTCGGGCTGACCTCTCCAGAGAATCTGTCTCAGCCTGTCCGTCTCATTTTGGACGCCTCCAGGAAACCGGCCACCCTCCAATGTTACCATCAGAAGTGGACCAGGTTCTCCTCTTGGTGTCTACGGCGGCATCACGATCCCACCTCTTTAGCGGTGGAAACTGTACTGGACTATTTGCTCTCTCTGTCCAATGCTGGCCTCAAATCTACCTCCATCAGAGTCCACCTCAGTGCCATCACTGCGTTTCATGAGCCTATCTTTGGAAAACCTCTCACGGCTCATCCACTGGTTTCCCGGTTCATGAGAGGCCTCTTCAATGTCAAACCGCCTCTGAAGCCTCCTCCTGTCGTCTGGGACCTGAATGTGGTTTTATCAGCCCTCATGAAACCCCCCTTTGAGCCTCTTGCCACAACCTCGCTCAAACTTCTCACATGGAAGGTGCTTTTCCTCATTGCCATCACCTCTGCCAGGAGGGTTAGTGAGCTGCATGCACTGGTTGCCGATCCACCGTTCACCGTTTTTCACCATGACAAGGTGGTTCTGCGTACTCACCCTAAGTTCCTTCCCAAAGTGGTCTCGGCTTTTCACCTCAACCAGTCCATTGTGTTGCCTGTCTTTTTCCCGAAACCTCATTCACATCCTGGAGAACAGGCGTTACACACTCTGGATTGCAAGCGTGCCCTTGCCTACTATCTTGATCGTACAAGAGCTCACCGCTTGTCCCCTCAGCTCTTCCTGACCTTCGATCCTAACCGTCTAGGTCGCCCTGTCTCTAAACGGACGCTGTCCAACTGGCTTGCGGCCTGCATCGCGTTCTGTTATGCTCGGGCCGGTCTGTCACTGGAAGGTGCTGTCACGGCCCATAGGGTTAGAGCTATGGCTGCTTCTGTTGCTTTCCTCCGTTCCACACCCATTGAGGAAATCTGCAAGGCAGCCACATGGTCCTCAGTTCACACGTTCACTACTCACTACTGCCTGGATGCATTCTCCAGACGGGATGGGCACTTCGGCCAATCTGTACTACAGAATTTATTTTCCTAATGGCCAACCATCCCTCCTCCCTCTCTGTTAGCTTGGAGGTCACCCATGCGTAAAGAATATGCTGCCTGCTTGTCCTGGGATAAAGCACAGTTACTTACCGTAACAGGTGTTATCCAGGGACAGCAGGCAGATATTCTTATGTCCCACCCTCCTCCCCGGGTTGGCTTCTTAGCTGGCTTATCTTAACTGGGGACCACGCACTCCTCCGTCGGGCGGGAAGGCACTCGCGCACGCGCGGTGCGGCCAACTAGAACTTTCTAGTTAAAAAGGTCCGTACCGAGGGCTCCGTCGGTGACGTCACCCATGCGTAAAGAATATCTGCCTGCTGTCCCTGGATAACACCTGTTACGGTAAGTAACTGTGCTTTCTTTAAAATCAACACACTATTCCTGGAACCCAACTTAGAAATTGCTGATTGCTTCAATAAGTACTGGTAAGTTGGACTTCTGTTTCTTTGACCAGCCTTTCTAAGATTACCATCTGATCATATTGTGCACTTTACTCCGGGGGTTTGTGGCTACTGTGCATCCTGTTAGTGCAGGCAGTCTCCTTGTTCTCATATTTTGGTTTATATGAATTTTAAGATGTTTACACTCCGTTATGATCATTCATGATTGTTATGCAGTTTCTAATATAAGCAGATTAGACTTGTTTCTCAGGGAGTATCCCTGTACCCTTCCCTCTTTTCTATGTCCTGTGCAGGTATGACTGTCTGCTTTTACTGTAAGTCAGTGGGCAGTCCTGAGGTAAGAGGGGAGGTTCAAAAATATGTAAATGAGATCTCATGAGATAGTCTAGTCTTTAAAGACTCCTATGCTCTTTAGTACCAGCTCTCGCTTCTAAAGCAATTAATTCTCATGAAGTCCTTTGGAAAACAGCACATTGAACTGCCCTGAAACACCAAAACGCTTCTCCAGAAGCGATCTCCATCCTAATATATCACCATTCTCCATTTATCTCCCCTTTTTTAAAATTAATTTTACTTTGATGTATTTAAATTTACCCTCCCCTGATTCCCTTTTGTTCCATGTGTGTCAGTGTGAACTTGTCTAGTACTGGTTTCAACACAGCAGCAAAGAGGGGCCACTCTAACGCTGTCCTCTAGTGCCAAGTCACTTGAGAAAAAGCACAGCAGGCTCTGAGGGAACTGTGTTTTCTTTCATCTCTCCTAACTGCTGCTCTTCCTGAGGATTCTTTCAGCTGGTTTCAACACAGCAGCAAAGAGGGGCCACTCTAACGCTGTCCTCTAGTGCCAAGTCACTTGAGAAAAAGCACAGCAGGCTCTGAGGGAACTGTGTTTTCTTTCATCAACTGCTGCTCTTCCTGAGGATTCTTTCAGCTGGTTTCAACACAGCAACAAAGAGGGGCCACTCTATCGCTGTCCTCTAGTGCCAAGTCACTTGTGAAAAAGCACACCAGGCTCTGAGGGAACTGTGTTTTCTTTCATCTCTCCTAACTGCTGCTCTTCCTGAGGATTCTATCAGCTGGTTTCAACACAGCAGCAAAGAGGGGCCACTCTAACTCTGTCCTCTAGTGCCAAGTCACTTGTGAAAAAGCACACCAGGCTCTGAGGGAACTGTTTTTTCTTTCATCTCTCCTAACTGCTGCTCTTCCTGGGGATTCTATCAGCTGGTTCAACACAGCTTTCCCTGTCCCTATATAACCTGTATAGCTTGTATAGCCTGCTTATTTAACTTGTACAAACTGCATGTCCAGCATGTCACAGATTGTTATAAACTGCATCTATAGCCTGTTACCGCATGTAAAACTACATGTATAGCCAATATACGCCTGACCCTGACCCTGTTCTAAGTTCTTCTATAGGACACTATTCAGTTGCTAAGTGCCTGACCTTGTTCAAAGTTTCTTATTTGACACTATTCAGTTGCTAAGTGCCTGTCCTTGTCCACAGCTTCTTATAGGACACCATCCAGTTGCTAAGTGCTTTCAATGGTAAGGGACGAGCGCAATATTTAAGCCCTCTCCTTTACCTCTATACTAGTTCCATCAAGGTATGCTAAGTCTGTCTAGTCCTCTCGCTACCTAGTTGTCTAGATACTCTTCTTGCTTAGATACCAAGTTGCCTAGCTTTCCCCCCCCCCAAAAAAAAAAAATATATATATATATATTTTCACAACCCAAAAGCTCACCAAAGGCTCACCAACCTCTCACCATGAAGCCACCCTTGTGGCCCTTTTTCCTCCTACTTTGCTTTTCCCTCAACTCCACCCTCTGCGTAATACCTCCTTCTCCCGATCTTCTCAATTCCGCAAATACCAATATTATCCCAGGACAAGCAGGCAGGTATTCTCACTAGTGGGTGATGTCATCCGACAGAGCCCCGACACGGACATCTTGAAAGCATGTCTTGCTTGAAGAAACTTAGAAGTTTCGAGATGCCCGCACCGCGCATGCGCCAGTGCCTTCCCGCCCGATGTACCGGGCGTGTCTCCTCAGTTCTTTTCTTTCCGCGGAGCTGAGAAGTTTGTACTTCATTCTGCGCTGACTGAAATTCAGTTTTTTGCCTTCTAATTACCGCGTTTTTGTTTCTTTCTTTGAGTTTATTTCAAGTTTACTTTATTTTTCTAAAAAAAAAAAAAAAAAAAACTTAAAATTATTTCTTCCGGCGGTTCGGCCGGGCCGGCCTCGTGGCTGCGGCCTAGCGGCTTCGACCTTGCAGCGTCGATTTTCCGGCCTATGTCCCGACCAATCACCGGTTTTAAAAAGTGCAGCAAGTGCCAGCGTGCGATTTCGTTGACGGACCCACACCGACACTGCCTTCAGTGTCTTGGTCCGGACCACGTTCCGAAATCGTGCCGGCCTTGTTCCACGCTCACTGCGCGCTCGTTTAAGCGGCGCTGCTTGCTCTGGGAGTCGATGTTCAAGATGGAGACTGCCAAAGACATCTCTACTACTGCGGCTGTTGAAGTTTCACCGGTCCGTTCGAAACCTGCATCGACGACTCCTGCATCGAGCATCGTGAAGCCTGCATCGTTCACACCGGCTTCAGCATCGTGTTCAGCATCGGCGCCTGCTTCCGTCTCCTCGGTTCAGGTACCGCCTTCCACTGTTCCTCCGGTGGTCATCAAAGTGCCTAAAGCTAGCAAGCAGAAGCACTTTGCCACAAAGGAACGCGAAGACCATACTGGAGGACCCCCTTTCGGTGCGGATCCCTCCATATCGGCTTCGCTTCGTTCCCTGCTCGAAGCTCAATTTGTCGAGCTTATGCGCACTATGGGACCCCGGCTTATCGCCAACATTCACGGTGAACTCCCGACCCCGGTTTCCGAGGGCGGTCCGCCCCCTCCCCCTCCTCCTCGTCGTTCAATTTCTTTGCTCGACGAGGGGGATCGGCGGAGGGCGGCGGAATCCTCCAGGAGGGCTTCCCTTCCTGAAATGCCACCTTTGGAGCCCATCACGCCTCCACGCCAACAGGGGGCTAGAACGGCTCCTGATAATCGTAGTCCTGGGCATACTGCATCGCAGGAGGAGTTCTTCCGCACTCCATACCAGACCTGGGTGGCGCTGCGTGAATCCGCATCTCTGCCACCTTTACGATCCACTGCATCGAGCCCTATCCATTCCTTTGAGGCTTCGAAGGACCACTCGATGCATAGAAGATCTCGTTCTCCGTCCCGTCACCGGGAGGAGCATCGATCTCGACACTCTTCTCGGCACTCCTCACGTCATTCACAGGTGTCCCCGCAGAAGAAGATGCAGCGTTTGGGATACTCCTCGTCGGATTTGTCCCAGCCGGAAGGGCCGGAGTATGAGGAACCATCTACCTCTTATTCTCCCTGCCGATCTCAGCTCTCCCTGGACCCGGAGGCTTCCACGTCTTCTAGCCCGTCTTGTCGGCCGGCCTTGGCGGACCAATTGTCTTTCTCCTCCTTTCTCCGACAAATGGCGGATGACTTGGATGTGACTTTGGACACTGGGTCAAAATATTCTAAAGAGTATTTGGACACCATGCATTTACCTCACCCTCCGGCGGAGACACTTCGGCTTCCTCTACACAAGCTGTTGGACCAGACTTTCATGCGCTGTTTTGAGACACCGTATTCCTTACCTGCAGTACCCAGTAAACTGGATGCTCGATACCGCATCGTTCACCACAAGGGGTTTGAGGGAGCTCAACTTTCTCATCAGTCCCTTCTAGTCGAGTCCTCTCTCAAACGTTCTCATCCCTCCCAAGTCTATGCTTCCGTTCCTCCGGGCAGAGAGGGGAGAACGATGGATAAGTTTGGTAGACGTATCTATCAGAACTCGATGATGGCGACTCGAGTGCTCAACTACAATTTTTTCTTCTCTTCATACTTGGATTTTTTCTTGCCGGTGCTCCGCAAGTTCACTCCTTTCATCGATGCTCAGGCTCGTTTCCAGTTTGAAGAGGTGGTGGCGACCCTGTCCCAATTACGCCTTCAACTGATGCAATCCTCCTACGATGCCTTTGAGCTCTCGGCTCGAGCGGCGGCATGTTCGGTTGCCATGCGTCGCCTGGCATGGCTTCGAACCATCGATATGGATCCGAACCTCCAGGATAGACTTGCAAATGTACCTTGTGCAGGAGCGGATCTATTTGATGAGTCTATCGAAACTGTTACTAAAAAGCTGTCGGACCATGAAAAGTCTTTTCAGTCTATTCTACGTCCTAAACCGAAACCTCAGCAGTCTCGTCCATCTAGGCCGCCTCAGATTTACCAGCGGCGTTATCAACCGAGACAGACTCCTCCTGCGAGACAGCCTGCAAAGAGACAGCCTCCACAAAAGGCTCAGCAGAAGCCTCAGATGCCGGCTGCACCCAAGGCTACTCAGCCTTTTTGACTCTCTTCCAGGGAGCATAACCGACGTTCTGTCTTCCCCTGTTTTTCCCATAGGGGGTCGTCTCCATCATTTTTGTCATCGATGGGAGTCAATCACCACAGACCTTTGGGTCCTTACCATCGTAAGAGAGGGATACTCTCTTCACTTCCAGCAGGTCCCCCCGGACCACCCTCCAAGAGAGTATCCTTCCAACTTAACGCAGACCGCTCTTCTTCTCCAGGAGGCTCAGGCTTTGCTTCGGCTGCGAGCCGTCGAACTGGTCCTGTTAGAACAGCAAAATCAGGGGTTTTACTCCCGGTATTTCCTGGTTCCGAAGAAGACGGGCGATCTGCGGCCCATTTTGGACCTTAGAGTCCTCAACAAGTTTTTGGTCAAGGAGCGGTTCCGTATGCTGACCCTTGCCTCTCTCTATCCCCTCCTCGAGCAGAACGATTGGTTATGCTCTCTGGACCTCAAGGAGGCCTACACTCACATCCCGATTCATCCGGCCTCCCGCAAGTTCCTCAGATTTCGGGTGGGACATCTACATCTGCAGTATCGAGTGCTTCCATTTGGCCTTTCCTCTTCGCCCAGAGTCTTCACGAAGTGTCTGGTGGTGGTGGCCGCTGCACTCCGGAACATGGGTCTCCAGGTGTTTCCATACCTCGACGACTGGCTCATCAAGGCCCCGTCGGCCCCAGAGGTCATTTCGGCGACCTTGACTACAATTTGTTTTCTGCAGAACTTGGGCTTCGAGATCAACTTTCCCAAGTCACATCTTCAGCCCACCCAGACTCTCCCCTTCATCGGGGTGGTCCTGGATACCATCCAACTTCGAGCGTTCCTTCCTCCTCAGCGCATGGATGCTCTTCTTCTACTCTGCCAATCGGTGTCTTCTCGCCCGTCCATCTCAGCGAGACACATGATGGTCCTCTTGGGTCACATGGCATCCACAGTTCATGTGACGCCTTTTGCCAGACTTCATCTCAGAATTCCTCAATGGACCTTGGCATCTCAGTGGACTCAGGTGTCCGACCCGTTGTCCCGCCACATTGTAGTCACTCCTGCTCTACGGCAGTCTCTTCTCTGGTGGATGACCTCTTCGAATCTATCCAGAGGTTTGCTGTTTCACTCTCCTCCCCACCAGAAAGTCCTCACGACCGATTCATCGAACTATGCATGGGGAGCTCATCTGGATGGTCTTCGCACTCAGGGGTTCTGGACCAGTGCGGAAAGACTACATCAAATCAATCTTCTGGAGCTCAGAGCCATCTTCAATGCTCTTCAGGCTTTTCAACATCTGCTTCACGACATGGTGGTCCTGATTCGCACCGACAATCAGGTCGCCATGTATTATGTAAACAAGCAAGGGGGCACGGGTTCGGCCTCCCTCTGCCAGGAAGCTCTTCGAGTCTGGGATTGGGCGGTCCGCCACAACACTTTCCTCAGGGCTGTCTACATTCAGGGGAAAGACAATGTCTTGGCAGACAAATTGAGTCGTCTTCTCCAACCTCACGAATGGACGCTCAATTCCAAACCCCTTCATCAGATATTTGCACAGATAGACCTCTTTGCAGCCCCCCACAACTTCAAGCTGCCTCAGTTTTGCTCCAGGATCTACACTCCTCTCCGCCTCGAGGCAGACGCTTTTCTGCTGGATTGGGGGAATCGCTTCCTATATGCGTTTCCTCCTTTTCCTCTCATTCAGAAGACTCTGGTCAAGTTGAGATCAGACCATGCCACCATGATTCTAATTGCTCCTCGGTGGCCCAGACAACCTTGGTTCTCCCTTCTACTTCAACTCAGCAGCAGGGAACCCATACTTCTTCCAGTGTTTCCTTCACTACTCACTCAACATCAAGGTTCACTACTTCATCCCAATCTGCAGTCCCTCCACCTGACAGCTTGGTTCCTTTCAACATAACTCCCCACCAGTTTTCTCAAGCAGTGAGGGAGGTCTTGGAGGCTTCTAGGAAGCCTGCTACTCGACAATGCTACTCCCAAAAATGGACTAGATTCTCCTCCTGGTGTATTTCCAATGCCACGGAACCTCAGCGAGCTTCCCTTTCTTCTGTATTGGACTACCTTCTACACCTATCTCAGTCTGGTCTCAAGTCTACCTCCATTCGAGTCCACCTGAGTGCTATTGCGGCTTTCCATCAGCCTCTACAAGGGAAACCTTTGTCTGCTCATCCTGTGGTTTCCAAATTTATGAAAGGTCTTTTTCATGTCAACCCTCCTATCAAACCGCCTCCTGTGGTTTGGGATCTCAATGTTGTCCTATCTCGTCTCATGAAGCCTCCGTTTGAACCTCTCAACAAGGCTCCACTTAAGTATCTCACCTGGAAGGTGGTTTTTCTGGTGGCCCTCACGTCTGCTCGCCGCGTCAGTGAGCTTCAGGCCCTAGTGGCGGATCCACCGTTCACTGTATTCCATCATGACAAGGTGGTCCTTCGTACTCATCCGAAATTCCTGCCTAAAGTGGTCTCTGAATTTCACATCAACCAATCCATCGTGCTTCCAGTGTTCTTTCCAAAGCCTCATTCTCATCCTGGGGAAGCTGCTTTGCACACTCTGGACTGTAAACGTGCTTTAGCTTTCTACTTGGAGCGCACAAAGCCTCACAGAACTGCTCCTCAACTTTTCGTCTCCTTTGATCCAAACAAGTTGGGACGACCTGTATCGAAGCGCACCATCTCTAACTGGATGGCGGCTTGTATCTCTTTCTGCTATGCCCAGGCTGGATTATCACTTCCCTGTAAGGTCAGAGCAATGGCAGCCTCTATAGCCTTCCTCAGATCGACACCGATTGAGGAGATTTGTAAGGCTGCCACTTGGTCCTCGGTTCATACATTCACCTCTCATTATTGTCTGGACACTTTTTCCAGACGGGATGGACAGTTTGGCCAAACAGTGTTACAAAATTTATTCTCTTGAAATTGCCAACTCTCCCACCATCCCATTGGGGTTAGCTTGGAGGTCACCCACTAGTGAGAATACCTGCCTGCTTGTCCTGGGATAAAGCAATGTTACTTACCGTAACAGTTGTTATCCAGGGACAGCAGGCAGCTATTCTCACGTCCCACCCACCTCCCCTGGGTTGGCTTCTCAGGCTAGCTACCTGAACTGAGGAGACACGCCCGGTACATCGGGCGGGAAGGCACTGGCGCATGCGCGGTGCGGGCATCTCGAAACTTCTAAGTTTCTTCAAGCAAGACATGCTTTCAAGATGTCCGTGTCGGGGCTCTGTCGGATGACATCACCCACTAGTGAGAATAGCTGCCTGCTGTCCCTGGATAACAACTGTTACGGTAAGTAACATTGCTATATCTGCCCTGGCCTCAAAATCCCCACGCTGATTCGCACCAGACCACATCCTCCCCCCAAAAAACCCCGAAGAATCAATCATGCTTCTTTAAAGTCTGTTTCCCCTGCCAATCTCCCCAACCTTGCCTCTGACTCGCTCACCCCAGTCCCAATGCTTTATTGCAACGCAAGATCCGCTTGCAACAAGATTCAAATTCTGAAGGACCTACTTGAAGTTTCTGACCCTGGTTTCCTATGCATCACGGAATCATGGATTAAAAAAGATGACCTATTTACACAAAATGAACTCTGCTCCCATGGCTACCAAGGTCTCTTTTCACCTAGATCTAACCGTAAAGGAGGTGGCCTGGCAATTCTCTACAAATCCTTTTTCGATGTTCAGCTCCTCGAAAGGGGTTGCCACACCTAACTAGAATACATGCTTGCTTCTGTCAACGATGAACTTCACCCTCACCCATTGGGCATCCTGCTCCTATACCGCCCACCTACCCCTTGGAATAACTCCTCCGAACTCGTCCTTGAGACTATAACAAACGCCTTCCTCAAGTTCCAAAGATTATTGATCATCGGAGATATCAATTCTCCACCTAGACGACATCACCAGCAAGGATACGATTGAACTTATTAGCTTCCTCACCCCCCCTGCACCATCCCCAACCCACGAAAAGGGGCACACACTAGACCTCATTAGCTTCCTCGACCTTACTGCTCACAAGATGTCAATTGACGACACTCGCTGGGAACATATCCCCTGGTCTGACCACTTCCTAGGGGCTTTCTGTCTCCCCATCTTTATGTCGCACCTTGGGGTTCCACCTCGTACTTCCAACCCTATTACCTTCCGCAAAAAAATCACAAGCGACCTGTTCTGGTCTAAATTTCTCAATCTATTCTCCTCTGCCCCTAAGCCTGCAGATTCAGGTACTAATTGGCATAACTGGGTCGCTCTCTCCAAATCCACCTATCTTTCCCTCGCCCCCCTTTCCACTAAATCCATCTCCTATACCCGCAAGGCCCCTTGGTTCCTTCCATATCACAGAGAGCTAAAACAGAAATGTCGAGCTCTGGAGCGTATATGGAAAAAATCAAAATGTCCTATAGACAGACAATCCTGGAGAGTCAATATCAAGCTGTACAATACAGCACTAAAAAAAGCAAGAAAGAACTTCTATGGTGACAAAATCTCCAGGTCCAACAATCAAAGCAGTACTCTATTCAACATCTGGCGCTCCCTAACTTCCAAAAGAGACCCCACCTTGCTCCCCTCCTCTCCCTCAGCCGATGTTCTAGCAAAATTCTTCAACGATAAGGTTTCTTCCTTGAGATGCTCTTTCCCTCCTTCAGTCTCTTACAACTCCCTAGTGCCCACCGATTCCACTCCCACCCTAATGGTCTCCAACCCTATCCTAGCTGACAGATCCTGGACCACCTTTGAGCGAGTATCTGAATCCCTGGTCCTCAATCTCTGCCTCAAACTGAAATCCTGTAATTGCTCCTTGGACCCATTCCCCTCCTACCTATATGAGAACATTCCCGCTCAGGCTATTTCTTCTATCACCATTCTCATAAACTCCGCCCTTCAGTCGGGCCATTTCTCCCCAGAAATGGGTCATATCGCCTTGACCCCACTACTGAAAAAATCTGACCTTGACCCTTCCATACCATCCAGCCCAATTGCAAATATCCCTCTCCTAACCAAGATGCTAGAGTCCATCATTTCTTCCCAACTCTCATCATACTTAGAGAGATTCTCTATTCTTTTACCCTATCAATATGTCTTCCCTGATTTCAAGGGTTCAACAATTTCACTCTCGAAACAAGTTCGCCGTCCTCCTACAATTTGACCTTTCCGCTGCTTTCGACGTTGTTCACCATGATATTCTTGTTTACCAACTCTCTGAGATAGGTATCAACTCCACAGTCCTAGGTTGGTTCTCTAAATTCCTCCGCTCTCGTTCTTACATTGTTAACATGAATGGCACCTCATCCTCCCCCTGGAAACCGAATTGTGGAGTCCCGCAAGGCTCTCCACTATCCCCTATCCTTTTCAACATCTATATGTCCTCCCTAAAACTCCTCCACCTATCCCCTCTTGAAATAATTTACACTTATGCAGACGACATCCTCATCCTTCTCGAGACCGATTCGAACCTCACCGACCTGTCTAAGAACATATCCTCTTGTATAATGAAGCTACAATCCTGGGCCCATACTGTGCAAATGAAATTGAATGAGTCCAAAACTAGATCACCTACCCACCTCCATCCCACTACCCTCTGGCTCCTCTCTGCAGCTTGAGTTCTCAAGCAAGGTCTTGGGCATCATCATTGATTCCACATTGTCCTTCAATGACCACCTCCAATCCTTGGTAAAAAAATGCTTTCTCAGCCTTCACATGCTGAGGAAAGTTAGATCCTGCTTCCATCAAAAACATTTTACCCTCCTTGTCCAATCCATCATCCTCTCCAGATTAGACTATTGCAACTCTATCTACTTAAGCCTAACTAAGAAAAACCTCCATAGACTCCAACGGATTCAGAATGCAGCGGCCAAGCTCATCTTCGCTAAAAGTAAATTTGACCATGTCTCTCCGCTCCTGGCCAAGCTCCACTGGCTTCCGATAATCGCCAGGGTCCACTATAAATGCGCCTGTTTAACTTTCAAAATCCTATATGGTATCCTCCCTCCCTTTATTCCTCTTTCTTGGAATTCCTCAATCCCTAATACCACCAGATCCTCCCACAAATTAAAACTATCCTTCCCCTCGCTAAAAGGCATTTCCCTCACAGGAAAGCTAGGGACCTCCCTCCACTTCAAAATCACTGAGCTCTGGAACAACCTTATCTCTCCTCTTTGGAACTTGAGCTCTCTCCAAGTTTTCCGCAAACATCTGAAAACCTGGTTTTTCTCAAAAAATGTAAGTCTCCCTTCAATTTAGGAATCAAGGAAACTCTTATATCTTGGCATCCCAAGTCCTCTAAATTTTCTTCACACTTCTACCTCTAACCTTCTGTTGTAGTTCCTTCCTATTTCTCCTACTGTAAACCGCGTCGAGCTCTAAAAACGTGGAGATGATGCGGTATACAAACCTAAGGATTAGAATAGATTAGATTAGATTAGTACTTTTAATATTTGATAAGATATTGCTTTTAATTCACTTTTTTATTTCCTATTTAAAAATCTCATTATATTGTACACCGTTTAGACACTTGTTTTGATAGACGGTATATCAAAATTAAGAACGAAAAATAAAGAAACTATAAATAATTCACTTGTCCAGGAATAGAGTGTAGATTTACAAGAAAGATTAGCAAAGGTAAAAACCTAATCTTTTGTTCAAAAATAATTGTTCTTGATAATTTTTATGCATCTTGGATCAATGGGAGCTTACAAGCAGGTAAAATTTTTTTTTAATTTATATTCCGCATATCCTACAATTCTATGTGGATTCCAAATTATTCAGGCACTCAAGCATTATTCCCTAATTGCCCCAGCGGGCTCCCACTCTATCTAATATTAGTTATAAGAACCAAAATTTTCTCTTATTTGCAAATAGATAGCAAATAGAGTGAAAACAGTATTTTTTAATTTTCATTTTAGGTTTTTGGGCACTGTTAAGTTCAAGTTCTAGATAAAAAGAGTAGCTGGCGTTTTTCATAGCAAAACTATTAAACTGAAAAATTACAAAATGTGTTATTTATCCACTCATTGTAACTGAAGCTGTATTTTATTTATTTTTATTCTTTAGGGATTCTTGAAGAATGAAAAAGATAATGCATTGCTGTCCGCAATCGAAGATTCTAGAAAAAGGGTAAGAAAATAAGCATGATGTTTTATGAAGGTCTTTTGCCATCATTGAAATTGGGTACGCTTTCCAGATATGCAACAATAGCATTATATTAACTTTATGAAGATGGGCTAAATTGTCAAATATTTGGACACCTCCCCAGTGCTCACATAAGCTTCTAGGGAAAATCTCTTCCTTATTCATGTTTAACTTTCTTTCTGAAATATGCCCATAAGCAGTAGAGGCCTCCGATGCATGTGGTAGAGAGATTTTTGGTTCTTCTTGAGCCTACATATGGAAAAGGAGAGGAAAGAGTACTAAATACTGAGATCTTCAATAGGTGACTCAGAGCCTGGTGTCATCAATAAGGCTTTAGGTACATAGGAGGATGGGGAAATACAGGGAATAATGAGACTATATTGTAATGATGGGCTGCATCTTGACAGGGTAAAGGAATCCTTGCTGAAAAATTTGGACAATATGCTTCTAGGCATTTAAACTGGTTGGGGGTAGCATATGTATGCAGGACACTTACAATGGCCACCCCCAGCAAAGATCAAGATGTGACATTAGTAAAGATAGCAATGTACACAACAATATTAGCAATACCCTTCTTAGCAATTCAACAGGCAGCGAGACTAAACAAACTAGACAAAAAATGAAATTGCCACAAAAAAGTAGCTGGAAAGCAATGACCACAAATGTTCGCAAATGATACATTTGAAATGTCATCTCAAGTCACTGCTTTTTCTGTGGCAATGCGACATCTGGCTTGGCTATGGATTGTGGACATGGATCCTAATCTTCAAGATCGCCTAGCCAATATACCATATCAAGGTAATGAGCTGTTCAACAACTCCATTGAGGCTGCTACCAAACGTCTGTCAGAGCATGAGCAGTCCTTTGCCTGTTTGATTCGACCTAAACCTAAGCCTCCAGCTTCTAAGCCTTATAGGCCACCTCCACATCGTTATCCACAGAAATCTACTCCGACTTACTCTGGCCTTCACCCAGGAACAACCACAGCAGCAACATTAACAAAAACCTCAAACTCCTGCTATAGCTAATCCTGCACAGTCTTTTTAAAAATCTAAATCTTAGCATAACGTCCATCTTCATCCATAAGTCTTCTGTTCTCCCCATAGGATGTCGTCTCCATTATTTTTACCAACAGTGGGAGCAGATTACGTCAGACCTCTGGGTTCTCACCATCATCAGAAGGTTACTCGCTCCAGTTTCTTCAAATTCCACCAGATAACCCTCCAAAAGAGTTTCCTTCCAATATGTCATAACTTCCCCTTCTTCAGGAGGCTCAGTCTCTTCTTCACCTCCGTGCCGTTGAAGAGGTTCCCTTGACCTAACGGGACACTGAGTTTTATTCCTGTTATTTTCTGGTCCCAAAGAAGATGGGGGTTTTGTGACCTATCCTGGACCTCGGAGCTCTCAACAAATTTCTTGTCAAAGAAAAGTTTCGAATGCTATCTCTTCCAACCCTGTATCATCTGATGGATCAAGGGGATTGGTTATGCTCCCTAGATCTCAAAGAGGCTTACACTCATTACATTTCATCCAACCTCTCGCAGATTCCTAAGATTTCGGGTGGGGAATCTCCATGTTCAATACAGAGTCCTCCCTTTCAGATTCGCATCCTCTCCCAGAGTCTTCACAAAATGCCTGGTGGTTGTGGCTGCAGCCCTGCGGATGTAGGGTCTTCAAGTCTTTCCATACTTGGACGACTGGCTCATCAAAGCCTTGTCGCAACAGGAGGTTATTGTAGCGACCCAATGCGTTTCTCCAAAGTCTTGTGTTTGAAATCAATTTTCCAAAGTCCCAGTTACGTCCCTCTCAAAGTCTAGTTTATTGGAGCCATGCTGGACACTGCCAACTCAGAGCATTCCTGCCTCAACGACGTCAAAATGTTCTCATTCATCTTTGTCAACAAGTGTCTTCCCTCACGTCAATCTCGGCAAGACACATGATGGTTCTTCTCAGTCACATGGCCTCTATAGTTCACATGACTCCTTTTGCCAGACTTCATCTCCGAATTCCCCAGTGGATCCTGGCATCTCAGTGGCAGCAAGCTTGCGACCCACTCTCTCAACACATTACGATGACTCCTTCGTTGAGACAGCCTCTCCACTAGTGGATGCTCTCTTCCAATCTTTCCAGAGGTTTGCTATTTCACACCCCCCCTCATCAGAAGATTCTTACGACAGATTCCTCAACGTACGCTTGGGGGGCTCATCTTGATGGTCTCCGTACTCGAGGCCATTGGTCCAGCACGGATTGTCAGTGTCGCATCAATCTGTTCGAACTCAGAGCGATTTTCAATGCTCTCAAAGCTTTTCAGCACCTTCTTCACGACCAGGTAGTCCTCATTCGGACAGACAACCAAGTCGCCATGTATTACTTCAACAAGCAGGGAGGAACACAGGATGTCTCCCTCTTTGCCAGGAAGCTCTGAAGTTTTGGAATTGGGCAATCTTTCACAACATTCCTGCAAGCTGTCTATATCCAAGGGCAGCAAAACTGTCTGGCGGACAAATTGAGTCGTCTTCTACAACCTCACGAATGGACACTAAATTCCTCGCCTCTCTATCACATTTTTGCTCAATGGGGTACTCCTCAGATAGATCTCTTTGCGTCTCCCCACAACAATAAATTGCCTCAGTTCTGCTCCAGGATATACTCTCCTCACTGCCTCGAGGCAGATGCTTTTCTTTTGGAATGGACAAATCAGTTTCTCTATGCAATCCCTCCATTCCCTCTGATTCTCAAGACTCTTGTCAAACTCTAGAAGGAGCATGCCACCATGATTCTGATAGCTCTTCAGTGGCCCAGACAACCATGGTACTCCCTTCTTCAACTCAGCACCAGGGACCTCTACTTCTACCAATATTTCCCTCACTGCTTACACGGAGTCAAGGGTCTCTGCTTCATCCCAACCCGCAGTCTCTACACCTGACAGCTTGGTACCTCTCAACGTAACTGCCACCCTACAGTTCTCTCAATCTGTGCAGGACATTCTAGAAGCTTTCAGGAAATCTTCCACTAGGCAGTGTTGCACCCAGAAATGGACTGGGTGCAACACTGCTTGGTGTACTATTCATCACAAGGAACCACAATCTACTTCCTTGCCTTCAGTTTTGGATTACCTGTTGCACTTATCCCAATCTGGCCTAAAATCCACATCCATTCAAGTTCACCTCAGTTCAATTGCTGCTTTTCATCAGCTGATCGAAGGGAAACCTCTCTCTGCTCATCCTCTGGTTTCTAGGTTTATTAAAGGACTTTTCAATGTCAAACCACCTCTTAAGCCGCCTCCAGTGGTTTGTGATCTCAATGTTTTTTCTCATTTGATGAAGCCTCCTTTCGAACCAATAGATTTGGCTCATCTTAAATATGTCACTTGGAAGGTAGTTTTTCTCATTGCACTCACTTCTGCTAGACAAGTCAGTGAGCTACAAGCTCTAGTGGCGGATCCACCTTTCACAGTATTCCATCATGACAAGGTGGTCCTCCGTACTCATCCAAAATTCTTAACTAAAGTAGTTTTGGATTTCTTTCTGCTATGCTCAGGCTGGTCTCCCTCTGCATGTTCGAGCCACAGGCCATAAAGTAAGAGCTATGGTGGTGTCTGCAGCTTTCCTCAGATCAACTCCTATTGAGGAAATCTGCAAGACTGCCACTTGGTCCTCGGTTCATACATTCACCTCTCATTATTGTCTGGATACTGTTTCCAGATGGGATGGCTATTTTGGCCAGGCAGTTTTACATTTATTCTCATAATTTGCCAGCACTCCCACCATCCTATTCTGGTTAGCTTGGAGGTCACCCACATGTTGAGAATATGCTGCCTGCTTGTCCTGGGATAAAGCACAGTTACTTACTGTACCAGTTGTTATCCAGGGACAGCTGGCAGATATTCTCACAACCCAACTACCTCCCCTGGTTGGTTTCTTAGCTAGCTATCTGAACTGAGGTTCCTCAGAGGAGACGCACGACCTATATTCAGCGGGAAGGCACTCGCTCATGCGCGGTGCAGCACTCACAAACTTTTTGAAAGTTCTTCATGCAAGTATGTTTGCGAGGCTGTCCGCTACGGGGCTCTGTGGATGACATCACCCACATGTTGAGAATATCTGCCTGCTGTCCCTGGATAACAACTGTTACGTTAAGTAACTGCTTTCCCTGCCTCCCCTCTAATTTCTCCACCTGCCATTACTATCAAACCAACAGACCCTCACACGGAATCACAAATTAGAAATAAAAATATTTAGGCAAAAATTGAACTGGGAACCACAAGAATTTAAACTTAGCAGGTACTGCAACATGAAAAATAAAAACAACCTTTTAGAGAGCAGAGCCACAGTTCTCCTACTCTGCCTCCTCCCTTACCTGTTGGAGGCCGTTTTCTCTTATAGTATTGGCGTTAGACTCTTGTTACAATGGACACTTGGGTCCTAAAAGTCATACAGGAGGATTACTCTCTTATGCTTAATAAGCATTCCTCCAGACAACCCTCTATAGAATTAGTACTCCTTAACCAGAAAAACCAGGGGTTCTACTCAATGTACTTCCTAATTCCAAAGAAGACGGGAGGTTTTCATCCCATTCTCGACCTCCGAGCTCTCAACAAACATTTAGTAAAGTTTCACATGCTATCCCTAGGGACTCTATGCCCACTTCTAGAAAGAAACAAATGGCTGTGCTTTCTAGACATCAAAGATGCATACACACACATTCCCATACATCCAGCCCACAGACAGTACCTTTGCTTCCGTGTCAGCCATTATAATTTTCAATACAAGGTGCTACAATTCTGCCTAGCTTCCTCTCCCAGAGTGTTTATAAAATACCTAATTGTGGTAGCGGCAACCCTTCGTACTCATGGTATACAGGTGTTTCCTTAACTGGACGGTTGGTTAATCAAAGCTACATCACCTCAAGCAATCCAGTCAGCTACACAGGTTATCGTAACTTTTGTGAAACTTCTGGGATTTGAAGTAAATTATCAAAAGTCTCATCTCCAACTGACTCAAATAGGAGCTGTACTCAACACCAGTCTTTTATAAGCTTACTTGCCCCAGTAGAGGCAAGACAAATTACTTCAACTTTGCAATCATGTGTCTACTCTTTAGAAAATTTCAGCAATACAAATGATGCATCTCCTGGGACACATGGCATCTACAGTTCATGTGACCTCCTTCACCGAGCTCCATCTCAAATTAGCTCAATGGAATCTAGCGTTTCGGTGGTCTCGAGCCACGGATCCACTATCACAGCAGGTCAGGGTCTCCTCGCCTCTTAGTCAGTCTCTCCAGTGGTGTTTGTGACCAGCAAATCTGTCCAGAGGCTTGCTATTCCATATACTTCCACATTAGAGAGTACTCACGACAGATGCATCCATGTATGCATAAGGGACTCGGTGAGTTTGCTCTGTTAGAGCTTGAGGTAATTTGCAATGCACTAAAAATGTTTCAGGATCGTCTTCTCAATCACGTCCTCCTTGTCAGAACGGACAATTAAGTGGCAATGTTCTATATCAACAAACAAGGAGGAATGGTCTCTCTTCTATGTCAGGAAGCCCTTCATATTTGGAAATGGGCAATTTCTTGAAATATCTTCCTCAAGGCAGTGTATGTGCAAGGGAAGCAGAATGCTCTGGCTGACAGACTCAGCAGATTTCTTCAGCCAAGCGAGTGGAATTCCAAGGTCTTGTGCCACATCTTCTCAATTTGGGGGACTTCTCAGAAAGACCTGTTTGCGTCTCCCCACAATCATAAGATACCTCAATTCTGCTCCAGACAGTTCTCCCCACATCACCTGGAAGCAGATGCATTTCTTCTGGATTGGTTACACAAAATCCTATATGCATTTCCACCAATTTCTCTTGTTCTAAAGACATTATTCAAACTCAAGTGAGATCCAGCCACCATGATTCTCATAGTTCCTCGGTGGCCCAGACATCTCTGCTCACTCAATCAAGGTTCTCTTTTACATCCCAACCTACAGTCTCTACACTTAAAAGCTTGGCTCAGATTTTAATCTCAACTTGAGCTCAGATTTTAATCTCTCTGTCCCAGTTGAAGCCATTATAGCTGCTTCCAGAAAACCTTCTACTTGGCTATGTTATCGATTCAAGTGGACATGTTTTACCACATGGTGTAATCTCCATCACTTGGATCCTACAATGTCCTCCATTCCTTTGGTGTTGAACTATCTTCTGTACCTTTCCAATTCTGGGCTTAAAACCACTTCTGACAGAGTTCATCAGTGCTATTAGTTGAGGAAGAATCAGGAATAAGACCTCCATGAAAATGTAGGTAAAGATCCCTATGAGACCTCCAGAGGATATTTTTAAGAGAGACATTGTGTTGAATGCAGGTTTCTGAATAATGAAAGAAACATATCTCTCCCTGTCAGCAGAAACAATATGCTTATGTAAGAAGTTCATCTTTGCTATAGTAGCTAGCAAATATTTGCTGACAGCATTGGATATTTCGGGACTTTCTAAGAAGACAAACCCAAACAAGATGTCCTACCAAAAGTTATCTGAACTGCTGACAGAGTAACAGTGAAGCTCAGAAATTATTTAACTTAGTATTAAGAATGCATTGTCAGAGAAATAGAGAGGTCAGATTTGACAGTGGGTGATATCATGCTTCAATATGGCTCCGAGATAAGTATGCAGACTATACAATCAATAGATATGATAGATGTGTCATACCAATAGAAAGTGAGTATGTAATCTGTAACTAGGTAATACTCTAGGCTACTGAACTAAAGTATATAAGTAGCATACTAGCTGGCTTAAGCTTCAGGATGGATCCATATCAGAAGCCGGCTATTCTGTATGTTATCCATTGGCTCAATTTACTGTACTGTAAGTTGACTTTTGCCTATTACTAATAAACCTATATTATATACAGCAATTGGGTTGTCATTGTGAGGTCATTGTTCTGAAAAGGTTAGCAGTGCCTTTTCATAGTGCATACCATGACTCTTTCAGTAATTAACCTCTAGCTACTCATCCGCTAATTTCCCGGTTTATGAAAGGACTCTTGAACTCAAAACCTCCACTCAAACTACCTCTAGTTGTTAGGGATCTGAATGTAGTTCTCACCATTCTGATGAAGCCTCCATTTGAACCTCTTGCAACTACTCATTTAAGTGTTCTTCTTAGCATATTTTAGCCAATATAATCATCGAAAAGGTAAAAAAAGAGGTGACTTAGCTATAATCTACCGGGAAGGCCTAATTACAAATCTAGAATTTTCCGCCGATAATAGCACTTTGGATATCTTCAATTCAGCTTAAACTCTGGTTTCCCCTCAGAGTATTTACTATTTTATCTTCCCCCTCCGGTCAGTAGTCAAACTTTAATGCTGCTTCAATCAGTTGTTTTTGATTTCTGCATTTCATCTTTTAACCCAGTTATTTTAGGTGACTTTAATGTTCATTTTGATCTCTTTAATCATGTCACCTCAGAATTACTGACATTACATAGTAACATAGTAGATGACGGCAGATAAAGACCCGAATGGCCCATCCAGTCTGCCCAACCTGATTCAATTTAAATTTTCTTTTTTTTTTTTCTTCTTAGCTATTTCTGGGCAAGAATCCAAAACTTTACCTGGTACTGTGCTTGGGTTCCAACTGCCGAAATCTCTGTTTCCCAGCCCATCAACACCCTCCCAGCCATTGAAGCCCTCCCCTGCCCATCCTCCACCAAACGGCCATACACAGACACAGACCTGCAAGTCTGCCCAGTAACTGACCTAGTTCAATATTTAATATTATTTTCTAAATCTTCTGTGTTCACCCCATGCTTCTTTGAACTCAGTCACAGTTTTACTCTCCACCACCTCTCTCGGGAGCGCATTCCAGGCATCCATTACCCTCTCCGTAAAGTAGAATTTCCTAACATTGCCCCTGAATCTACCACCCCATAACCTCAAATTATGTCCTCTGGTTTTACCATTTTCCTTTCTCTGGAAAATATTTTGTTCTACGTTAATACCCTTCAAGTATTTGAACGTCTGAATCATATCTCCCCTGTCTCTCCTTTCCTCTAGGGTATACATATTCAGGGCTTCCAGTCTCTCCTCATACGTCTTCTGGCGCAAGCCTCCTATTATTTTCGTCGCCCTCCTCTGGACCGCCTCAAGTCTACTTACGTCTTTCGCCAGATACGGTCTCCAAAACTGAACACAATACTCCAAGTGGGGCCTCACCAATGACCTGTACAGGGGCATCAACACCTTTTTCCTTCTACTGACTACACCTCTCTTTATACAGCCCAGCATCCTTCTGGCAGCAGCCACTGCTTTGTCACACTGTTTTTTTGCCTTTAGATCTTCGGACACTATAACCCCAAGATCCTTCTCCCCGTCCGTGCATATCAGCTTCTCTCCTCCCAGCATATACGGTTCCTTCCTATTATTAATCCCCAAATGCATTACTCTGCATTTCTTTGCATTGAATTTTAGTTGCCAGGCATTAGACCATTCCTCTAACTTTTGCAGATCCTTTTTCATATTTTCCACTCCCTCTTTGGTGTCTACTCTGTTACAAATCTTGGTATCATCTGCAAAAAGGCACACTTTTCCTTCTAACCCTTCAGCAATATCACTCACAAACATATTGAACAGGATTGGCCCCATCACCGAACCCTGAGGGACTCCACTAGTCATCTTTCCTTCCTTCGAGCGACTTCCATTAACCACCACCCTCTGGCGTCTTTCCGACAGCTAGTTTCTGACCCAGTTCACCACTTTGGGTCCTAATTTCAGCCCTTCAAGTTTGTTCAACAGCCTCCTATGAGGAATTGTATCAAAGGCTTTGCTGAAATCCAAGTAAATTACATCTAGCATATGTCCTCGATCCAGCTCTCTGGTCACCCAATCAAAAAATTCATTCAGGTTCGTTTGGCACGATTTACCTTTTGTAAAGCCATGTTGCCTCGGATCCTTTAACCCATTAGATTCAAGGAAGTACACTATCCTTTCTTTCAGCAACACTTCCATTATTTTTCCAACAACTGAAGTGAGGCTCACCGGCCTGTAGTTTCCTGCTTCATCCCTGTGACCACATATATGAATAGGGACCACATCCGCTCTCCTCCAATCCCCAGGAATCACTCCCGTCTCCAGAGATTTGTTGAACAAGTCTTTAATAGGACTCGCTAGATCCTCTCTGAGCTCCCTTAGTATCATGGGATGGATCCCGTCTGTTCCCATCGCTTTGTCCACCTTCAGTTTTTCAAGTTGCTCATAAACACCCTCCTCCGTGAACGGCGCAGAATCTACTCCATTTTCTCATGTAACTTTGCCAAACAATCTCGGTCCTTCTCCAGGATTTTCTCCTGTGAACACAGAACAGAAGTACAGTGGTGCCTCGCATAACGGACGCCTCGCACAGCGAACGCTGCGCACAACGAACTTTATGTCTTGATTCGTACAACGAACTTCGTTTCACACAACGAAGTCGCCCGAGCTGCATCCTTCCGCGCAGGCACTGCGCTTAACTGCCCTCTCTCCGCCTGGCTCCCTCTTGCCCCCCCCGACTCCCCGACACGATCGGGGCAAGAGGGAGCCCAAGCCCTCTTGCCCCCCCCGACTCCCCGACACGATCGGGGCAAGAGGGAGCTCAAGCCCTCTTGCCCCCCCGACTCCCCGACACGATCGGGGCAAGAGGGAGCCCAAGCCCTCTTGCCCCCCCGACTCCCCGACACGATCGGGGCAAGAGGGAGCTCAAGCCCTCTTGCCCCCCCGACTCCCCGACACGATCGGGGCAAGAGGGAGCCCAAGCCCTCTTGCCCCCCCGACTCCCCGACACGATCGGGCCAGGAGGGAGCCCAAGTCCTCCTGGCCACGGCGACCCCCTAACCCCACCCTGCACTACATTACGGGCAGGAGGGATCCCAGGCCCTCCTGCCCTCGACGCAAACCCCCCCTCCCCCCAACGACCGCCCCCCCCCAAGAACCTCCGACCGCCCCCCAGCCGACCCGCGACCCCCCTGGCCGACCCCCCACGACACCCCCAACCCCCTTCCCCGTACCTTTCTGTAGTTGGCCGGACAGACGGGAGCCAAACCCGCCTGTCCGACAGGCAGCCAACAACGGAATGAGGCCGGATTGGCCCGTCCGTCCCAAAGCTCCGCCTACTGGTGGGGCCTAAGGCGCCTGGGCCAATCAGAATAGGCCCGGGAGCCTTAGGTCCCTCCTGGGGGCGGGGCCTGAGGCACATGGGCCCAATCCGACCATGTGCCTCAGGCCCTACCCCCAGGAGGGACCTAAGGCTCCCGGGCCTATTCTGATTGGCCCAGGCGCCTTAGGCCCCACCAGTAGGCGGAGCTTTGGGACGGATGGGCCAATCCGGCCTCATTCCGTCGTTGGCTGCCTGCCGGACAGGCGGGTTTGGCTCCCGTCTGTCCGGCCAACTACAGAAAGGTACGGGGAAGGGGGTTGGGGGTTTCGTGGGGGTCGGCCAGGGGGGTCGCGGGTCGGCTGGGGGGGCGGTCGGAGGTTCTTGGGGGGGGCGGTCCTTGGGGGGAGGGGGGGTTTGCGTCGAGGGCAGGAGGGCCTGGGATCCCTCCTGCCCGTAATGTAGTGCAGGGTGGGGTTAGGGGGTCGCCGTGGCCAGGAGGACTTGGGCTCCCTCCTGGCCCGATATTGTCGGGGAGTTGGGGAATCGGCGGGGCAAGAGGGCTTGGGCTCCCTCTTGCCCCGATCGTGTCGGGGAGTCGGGGGGGGGGGCAAGAGGGCTTGGGCTCCCTCTTGCCCCGATCGTGTCGGGGAGTCGGGGGGCAAGAGGGCTTGGGCTCCCTCTTGCCCCGATCGTGTCGGGGAGTCGGGGGGCAAGAGGGCTTGAGCTCCCTCTTGCCCCGATCGTGTCGGGGGTGCCAGGGACCACACGGAGTCACCCACCGTACCACCCGATTCGGGTAAGCGCAGGTATCGGTGGGTGGATTATTTGCGGGGGGGGTGCCTTATTTTACATTTTTTTCTAAAAAGGGGGGGCTGTCTTATTTGATGGCCCTGCCTTATCATCGGGGAAACACGGTAGAAAAAAAAAAAAATTGAACAGTTAAGTCCCAGTTTTTGCCGCTGAGACTCTGCCCTCTCTCACTGTAAAATTAGACTCTACTTAGTCTGTCTTTAAATTTAAAAAATGTGTGTTGTTTTAAAAAACAATTATGTTTTTAGATGTATCTAAATAAAAATAATAACCAAAAATTTATCTTTTTTTATGTCATCTTAGCATATTTTATGCTGCAGAACGAATTATTTTTTTTTACATGTATTCTTATGGGAAAACGCGTTTCACATAACGAACGTTTCGCATAACAAACTTGCTCCTGGAACCAATTAAGTTCGTTGTGTGAGGCACCACTGTATTTGTTTAGCACATTTGCTTTCTCCTCATCACTCTTCACATATTTGTTCCCAGCATCTTTTAGCCTAGCAATTCCATTTTTTTATCTTCCTCCTTTCATTAATATATCAGAAAAATTTTTTATCTCCCTTTTTTACATTTTTAGCCATTTGTTCTTCCGCCTGTACCTTCGCCAAACGTATCTTTCTCTTGGCTTCTTTCAGTTTCACCCTGTAGTCCTTTCTGCTCTCCTCTTCTTGGGGTTTTTTATATTTCATGAACGCCAACTCTTTCGCTTTTATTTTCTCAGCCACTAGGTTGGAGAACCATATCGGCTTCTTTTTTCTCTTGTTTTTATTGATTTTCTTCACATAAAGGTCCGTAGCCATTTTTATCGCTCCTTTCAGCTTAGACCACTGTCTTTCCACTTCTCTTATGTCCTCCCATCCGAGAATCTAAGTCTTTTTCCTCTGTTACAATGTCCCACACATATAGCTGGACACTCATTAGACATGATCCTCGTACTAACTTCGCAGAAAGATCAGTTCCAAATTAAGTCTTGCACTCCACTGCCTTGGTCTGATCATTTTCTAATTTCTTTTTTCCAGGTTACTAAGCTTAAATTGCTAAATCTTAACGCCAAGATTATATGCTCTCGGGACTATTCAAAGTTAAACGACACAACTATTTCTTCTCATTTTCAAAGTAACATGACACAAATGCTAGAAGCTTCTATTGATGACAAATTAACTTCATGGACAATCTCCATTACCAAACTCCTTGATACAGTTGCTCCTGTCTTTACTTAATACATTTCCCAACGTAAGCAGAAAAACCCTTGGTATAACTCCAACTTATCTCTAATCAAAAAACAAATATGCTCTCTGGAAAGAAAATGGAGACATAATAAAACTTTACATAATTTAAATAAATTCAAAGAACAAGCTAACTTACAAATCAGAAATTAATAAATTCAAAAAAGAATACTACTCTAAACAAATAAACAAAGCTAGGAATTCCTCTACATTATACACAATTGTCAAATCTCTTACGTCGCAGAAGTCTGAGCAACAATCATCATCTTCTATCCCAACAGCTATTGCCTCCTACTTCATCAATAAAATTCAAAACATTAGAACCTCCTTTCCACAAATAAGCGTTTCCAAAGAAATCTTAACCCCAGTTGATTCAGAAGTTTCATCAACTGTATCACAACCTACAGCGCTTCCATACTCTAAATGTTCAAGATTTTCTCTACCTTCTCTCCAAGATCTCCAGAGAACTTTGAATTCATTAAACTCAAAAGGATCCAACTCTGAGATTCTTCCACCTTTTATGCTAAAACATTTTTTCTCATTTTTTGGTCAAGATATTTTAAACTTGGTACTTACCAGTCTGAATACTGGAACAGTCCCTAAAAGGTGGAAAGAGTCCATCATTTATCCAAATACTGAAAGATCGCAAAGTTAGCCCACTCGACGTCTCGAATTATCGCCCAATCCCAAATATTTCATTTCTGGCAAAACTTGTCGAGAAAATTGTTTTCCGACAAATTTCAGATTTCATCGAACAAACTAACTTTCTTTACCCAAATCAGACTGGATTTCGCCAATACCACTCTACTGAACTCTTTTATTGAGCTAACTACTAAGATTCTCTATCATTTAGACCATCAATCTGTGCTACTTATCTCTTTAGATCTTTCATCGGCTTTTGACACCATTGACCATAAACTTCTCCTTTATCCCAGGACAAGCAGGCAGGTATTCTCACTAGTGGGTGATGTCATCAGACAGAGCCCCGGTACGGACGTCTCACAAGCACGTGTTGCTTGTAGAAACTTAAAGTTTCTAGATGCCCGCACCGCGCATGCGCCGGTGCCTTCCTACCCGGAGATCCGGGCGTGTCTCCTCAGTTCTTTCTTTTCCGCGGAGCTGAGAAGTTCAACTTCTTCATGCGCTAGCTGAATTCAGTTAAATTTGCCTTCCTTGTCCGCGTTTTCGTTTCTTTTAATTACAGTTAACAGTTCTTTTCTTTTTCAAAAAAAAAAAAAAAAAAAAAGGAGAAGATTATTTCCTCCGGCGGGTCGAACGGGCCGGCCACGTGGCTCAGGCCCACGGGCTTCGACCTCGCGGCAGAGATTTTCCGGCCTATGTCCCGGCCAATCACCGGTTTTAAAAAGTGCAGCAAGTGCCAACGCGCGATTTCACTCACGGACCCTCACTGGCGCTGTTTGCAGTGTTTGGGCCCTGACCACATCCCGAAATCGTGCGGGCCTTGCTCTACCCTTACGGCACGCTCATTCAAACGGCGTTGCCTATTGTGGGAATCGATGTTCAAGATGGACGCAGCTAAGGATCCCTCAGCCTCCACTTCATCTGATACCTCCCCGGTGCGGGCGAAACCGGCATCGACTCCTCCTGCATCGAGTGCGGTGAAACCGGCATCGCTCGCCCCGACACCATCCACGAGCTCGACGTCGGTGCCTGCCCCGGTCTCCTCGGTTCAGGTACCTCTTCCTTCCACAGTGCCACCAATGGTCATCAAAGTGCCGAAAGCTACTAAGCAGAAGCACTCGACCTCGAAGGAGCGCGATGCCCGTGCAGGAGGACCCCCTTTCGGTGCGGATCCCTCCCTATCGGCTTCGCTACGGTCCGTGCTGGAAGCTCAATTCGTTGAGCTCATGCAGACCATCGGACCCGGGCTCATCGCTGCCATATAGGGTGACCTCCCGGTACCGGTCCAAAGGGGCGGTCCGCCCCCTCCCCCTCCCCCACACCGTTCGACCTCGACAACCGACGAGGACGAACGAGGGAGGGCGGCGATACCCACGCGGCAAGCCTCGATTACCGACATGCCGCCATTAGAACCCATTACGCCTCCGCGCCAACATGGGACCAGACCTCCGATCGATACTCGAAGCCCTGGGCATAGTCAGGAAGAGTTCCTCCGTACTCCTTACCAGACTTGGGTAGCATCGCAGGAACCCGCATCGCAAACCCAGTGGCGATCCACTGCTTCCAGCCCTATCCACTTGGGGACCTCGGGAGACCATGCGATGCACAAACGATCCCGATCCCCGTCCCGCCACCGAGACGGGCACCGATCGAGACACTCATCCTGGCACTCCTCACGCTATTCGGAGGTGTCACCGCAGAAAAAACTGCAACGTAGGGGATACTCCTCATCAGAGGCGTCCCCTCCGAGGGGCCCAGAGTACGAGGAGACACCGGTGCCCGATTCTCCTTGTCACTCCCCGATGTCCACGGACCTGGAGGCCTCCTCCTCCGCCAGCCCGTCCCACAGACCGACGCTGGCGGAACAATTGTCCTTCTCATCATTCCTCCGACAAATGGCGGATGATCTGGATGTGACCCTTGACACGGGCTCCCGATACTCCAAAGAGTATCTGGACACCATGCATTTACCTAACCCCCCAACGGAGTCGCTTCGGCTCCCCCTGCATAAATTACTGGACCAGACCTTCATGCAGTGCTTCGAAACGCCGTATTCCATACCGGCGATCCCTAGCAAACTCGATGCTCGATACCGCATCGTGCACCATAAAGGGTTCGAGGGCCCCCAACTCTCCCACCAATCCCTGCTGGTCGAGTCCTCCCTAAAACGCTCTCATCCCTCCCAGGTCTACGCCTCTGTGCCGCCGGGCCGAGAGGGGAGAACGATGGACAAATTTGGTAGAAAATTCTACCAAAACTCCATGATGGCGTCACGGGTGCTAAACTACAACTTCTTTTTCTCTTCCTATTTGGAGTTCTTCTTGCCGGTGCTCCGCAAGTTCACTCCGTTCATAGACAACCAAGCTCGATTCGAGTTCGAGGAAGTGGTAGCCTCCCTCTCCCAATTACGCCTCCAGCTGATGCAATCCTCCTTCGATGCATTCGAACTCTCGGCACGCGCCGCCGCAAGCGCGATAGCGATGCGTCGCCTGGCATGGCTCCGTACCATCGATATGGATCCCAACCTTCAGGACAGACTCGCCAACGTACCATGTGCTGGAGCTGACCTGTTCGATGAGTCTATCGAAACTGTTACCAAGAAGCTGTCGGATCATGAAAAATCCTTTCAGTCCATCCTGCGGCCCAAACCCAAGCCTCAACAGTCTCGACCTCCCAGGCCACCCCTGATTTACCAGCGGCGTTACATGCCCAGACAAACGCCTGCTGCGAGGCAGCCTGCGAAGAGACAACCTCCCCAGAAGTCTCAACAAAAACCTCAGCCACCGGCCGTACCTAAGGCCCCCCAGCCCTTTTGACGCCCCCCCCCGGGAGCATAACCTCGGCCTCTCCCATAGGGGCCCGCCTCCATCTTTTCTACCATCGATGGGAGGCCATAACTACGGACCTATGGGTCCTCACCATTATAAGAGAAGGATACTCTCTTCAATTCCACCGGGTCCCCCCGGACCATCCCCCAAGAGAGTATCCTTCAAGCTCGACGCAGACCGCCCTTCTTCTTCAGGAAGTCCAAACCTTACTCCAGCTTCGGGCTGTCGAGCCGGTCCCGTCAGACCAATTGAACCGAGGGTTTTACTCCCGGTACTTCCTCGTCCCGAAGAAAACGGGCGACCTGCGACCCATTTTAGACCTTCGGGCCCTCAACAAGTTCTTGGTCAAAGAGAAGTTTCGCATGCTGACTTTGGCTTCTCTATACCCCCTCCTCGAGCAGAACGACTGGTTATGCTCCCTGGATCTCAAGGAGGCCTACACTCACATCCCCATTCACTCGGCCTCCCGAAAGTTCCTCAGATTTCGGGTGGGAAATCTGCACCTACAGTATCGAGTGCTACCATTCGGCCTATCTTCGTCCCCCAGAGTCTTCACAAAGTGCCTGGTGGTAGTGGCCGCAGCACTCCGGGACAGGGGTCTACAGGTATTCCCATACCTCGACGACTGGCTCATCAAGGCCCCGTCAGCCCCAGAGGTCACTTCGGCGGCCGTGGCTACAACCTACTTCCTCCAGAATTTGGGCTTCGAGATCAACTTCTCCAAGTCTCATCTACAACCCACCCAGTCCCTCCCCTTCATCGGAGCGGTCCTGGACACCACCCGACTCCGAGCATTCCTACCTCGGCAACGCATGGAGTCTCTTCTTCATCTCTGCCAGTCGGTGTCGACTCGCCAAACCCTACCGGCGAGACAACTGATGGTGCTCCTGGGCCATATGGCCTCCACAGTACATGTGACACCCTTTGCCAGACTCCACCTCAGAATCCCCCAGTGGACCCTGGCATCACAGTGGAATCAGACATCCGATCCACTATCCAAACGCATCTTAGTCACACCTGCTCTTCGGCAGTCTCTACTTTGGTGGATGACCTCTTCGAATCTATCCAGAGGTTTGCTGATGCACTCTCCCCCCCATCAGAAGGTTCTCACGACCGATTCGTCGAATTACGCATGGGGGGCCCATCTGGAGGGTCTCCGCACCCAAGGATTCTGGACCAATGCGGAGAGACTACACCAAATCAATCTACTGGAACTCAGAGCCATCTTCAATGCGCTCCAAGCTTTCCAACACCTACTCCACGACATGGTAATCCTCATTCGCACAGACAATCAGGCCGCCATGTATTATATCAACAAGCAAGGAGGCACGGGCTCGGCCCTCCTTTGCCAGGAAGCTCTACGAGTCTGGGACTGGGCGGTGCGCCACAACACCCTACTCAGAGCAGCATACATCCAGGGGGAGAACAACGTCTTAGCAGACAAACTAAGCCGTCTGCTACAACCGCACGAATGGACTCTCCATTCCAGCCCCCTTCACCAAATCTTCACGCAGTGGGGGACGCCTCAGATAGACCTCTTTGCGGCTCCCCACAACGCCAAACTGCCTCAGTTTTGCTCCAGGATCTACACTCCTCATCGCCTCGAGGCAGATGCTTTTCTACTGAACTGGGGGAAACGATTTCTATATGCGTTCCCACCATTCCCGCTGATCCAGAAGACTCTGGTCAAGCTGAAACTCGAACGGGCCACCATGATTCTAATAGCTCCTCGGTGGCCCAGACAACCTTGGTTCTCCCTCCTACTTCAACTCAGCAGCAGGGAACCAGTACCACTTCCAGTGTTTCCTTCACTACTTACTCAACATCAAGGATCACTACTTCATCCCAACCTGCAGTCCCTCCACCTGACAGCTTGGTTCCTCTCAACGTAACCCCTCACCAATTCTCTCAGGAAGTGAGGGAGGTCTTGGAAGCTTCCAGGAAGCCCGCCACTCGGCAATGCTACTCCCAGAAATGGACCAGATTCTCCTCATGGTGTGTTGCCAAGTCAAAGGAACCCCAGCGAGCTTCCTTATCCTCCGTGCTGGACTACCTCCTACACCTATCTCAATCTGGGCTCAAGTCCACATCCATACGAGTACACCTGAGCGCTATCGCGGCGTTCCACCAGCCCCTACAAGGGAAACCCCTCTCGGCCCATCCGGTGGTCGCCAGATTTATGAAAGGACTCTTCCATGTTAACCCGCCTCTCAAACCACCCCCAGTAGTTTGGGACCTCAATGTAGTCCTTTCCCATCTCATGAAGCCCCCGTTTGAACCACTCAACAGGGCCCCTCTGAAGCATCTCACCTGGAAAGTGCTTTTCCTTGTAGCCCTTACGTCCGCTCGCAGAGTCAGCGAACTACAGGCATTGATGGCGGACCCACCATTCACAGTATTCCGCCATGACAAGGTGGTCCTCCGCACTCACCCGAAATTCCTACCTAAGGTGGTCTCCGAATTTCATCTCAACCAATCCATTGTACTTCCAGTATTCTTCCCTAAGCCTCATTCTCACCACGGAGAATCGGCCCTTCACACTCTAGACTGTAAACGTGCCTTGGCTTTCTACCTGGATCGCACCAAGCCACATAGAACCACTCCTCAACTTTTTGTCTCCTTCGATCCTAACAAGTTGGGAAGACCCGTATCGAAGCGCACCATCTCCAATTGGATGGCGGCTTGTATCTCTTTCTGCTATGCCCAGGCTGGACTATCACTCCCTTGTAAGGTCACAGCCCATAAGGTCAGAGCAATGGCAGCCTCAGTAGCATTCCTCAGATCAACACCAATCGAGGAAATTTGTAAGGCTGCCACCTGGTCCTCGGTTCACACATTCACCTCACATTATTGTCTGGATACCCTCTCCAGACGGGATGGACAGTTTGGCCAAACAGTATTGAAAAATTTATTCTCTTAAGTCGCCAACTCCCCCTCCATCCCACTGAGGTTAGCTTGGAGGTCACCCACTAGTGAGAATACCTGCCTGCTTGTCCTGGGATAAAGCAATGTTACTTACCGTAACAGTTGTTATCCAGGGACAGCAGGCAGCTATTCTCACGTCCCACCCACCTCCCCTGGGTTGGCTTCTCAGGCTAGCTACCTGAACTGAGGAGACACGCCCGGATCTCCGGGTAGGAAGGCACCGGCGCATGCGCGGTGCGGGCATCTAGAAACTTTAAGTTTCTACAAGCAACACGTGCTTGTGAGACGTCCGTACCGGGGCTCTGTCTGATGACATCACCCACTAGTGAGAATAGCTGCCTGCTGTCCCTGGATAACAACTGTTACGGTAAGTAACATTGCTATCTCGTCTACAAGACGGTATTACAGACCAAATCCTCGACTGGTTCTCCTCTTTTTTCACAGATCGGATTTCCAAGGTTGTATTTAATTCAACCTCTTCAGATTCCTTCACAACTGATTACGGTATACTGCAAGGTTCAATTCTATCCCCTTTGCTTTTTAATATCTTCTTAGCTCTATTACTAACTCTTTGCCAATCTATTGGTTTCACAACTTTTGCTTATGCCGACGATGTCCAATTAGTACATCCAATAGACCTAAATAACCCAAATGAAACTATCATTATTAATGAAAAGTTAGAAAAGATTAATTCTTGTCTTGATGCCCACATGTTCTCCTTGAATATAAATAAATCAAAATTAATGATTTTTCCTTTCAAAGACGGCCTCTCACTTTTAACTCCTCTTACTCTCAAAAATCTCCCTATCAAAGCTGTACCTTCCTTAAAATTATTAGGAGTCACCTTTGACTGCAAATGTACTTATCACCAGCATATCAGCACAGTAGTCCAACGTTGCTTTTATTGGCTGTGTATGATTAAAACTCTAGCAAAACTGTTAGAGCCCGCATCTTTGAATATTCTAATCCATTCACTGATCATCTCTTGCTTAGACTACTGCAATGCCCTTCTTAAATAAACAGACTTCAAATGGTTCAAAATACCGCAGTAAAAGTTCTATTTAACGCAAAGAAGTATGATCACGTTACACCTCTTTTGTCCAAATCTCATTGGTTACCTATAGAGCATAGGATTAGTTATAAAATTCTACTACTAATCTTTAAAACGAAAGCAAAAAGCTAGCCAGAATTTATTAACAACTTACTTATCCCTTATAACCAGTCTAGGACCCTACGTTCTACTGCACACAATCTTCTCACTGTTCCCTCATTGAAACACATTAGTACAAGGAAACTCTTATATCTTGGCATCCCAAGTCCTCTAAATTTTCTTCACACTTCTACCTCTAACCCTCTGTTATCCCAGGACAAGCAGGCAGGTATTCTCACTAGTGGGTGATGTCATCCGACAGAGCCCTGATACGGACGTCTCACAAGCATGTCTTGCTTGAAGAAACTCAGAAGTTTCGAGATGCCTGCACCGCGCATGCGCCAGTGCCTTCCCGCCCGATGGACCGGGCGTGTCTCCTCAGTTCTTTTCTTTCCGCGGAGCTGAGAAGTTTTACTTCAATTCTGCGCTGACTGAATTCCCGTTTTATTGCCTTCTAATTCCGCGATTCTGGATTTCTTTTCCTCTTTTCGTGTGTTTTCTTTCTTTTATTTAAAAAAAAAATAAAAAAATTTTTTCTTCCGACGAGTCGGCCGGGTCGGCCACGTGGCTCAGGCCCAGCTCCTTCGATCTAGCGGCGGAGCTTTTTCGGCCTATGTCCCGGCCAATCACCGGTTTTAAAAAGTGTAGCAAGTGCCAGCGCGCGATTTCGCTGACGGACCCGCATCGACGCTGCCTGCAGTGTCTTGGTCCAGAACATTTCCCGAAATCGTGCCGGCCTTGTTCTACTCTAACAGCGCGAGCGTTTAAGCGGCGCTGCCTGTTGTGGGAGTCGATGTTCAAGATGGAAGCTGCTAAAGAACCTTCGGCTTCGACTTCATCGGCCGCTTCGCTTGTCCATGCGAAATCAGCGACTGCTCCTGCGACTCCGGGCCTTTTGAAGCCGGCTTCGTTTACCCCGACGTCGGCCACGAGTTCGACGTCGGTGCCTGTCCCCGTTTCCTCGGCTCAGGTACCGCCTTCCACTATTCCACCTGTGGTCATTAAAGTGCCGAAAGCTGCCAAGCAGAAGCACTCGACCACGAAGGAGCGCGAAGACCGTGCTGGAGGACCCCCTTTCGGTGCGGGTCCCTCCATATCGGCTTCGCTGCGGTCCCTGCTGGAAGCTCAGTTTGTCGAGCTCATGCAGACTATGGGGCCCAGATTAATCGCCTCCATCCAGGGTGACCTCCCGGTCCCGGTCCCAGGGGGCGGACCGCCCCCTCCCCCTCCTCCTCATCGATCGATCTCGTTGCTTGACGAGGAGGAGCGGCGAAGGGCGGCTGGTCTCTCGAGGCGGGCTTCCTTTAGCGATATGCCTCCTTTAGAGCCCATTACGCCTCCGCGCCATCACGGTGCCGTTCCCCCGACTGATGATCGAAGCCCTGGGCATAGTAAATCACAGGAAGAGTTCTTCCGCACTCCAGGCCTGGGCTGCAACACGGGAGGCGGCCTCCATTCCGCCCCTTCGCTCTACCGCTTCCAGTCCCATACATTCACTGGAAGCTTCGGGGGACCATACGAAGTATAGATGTTCTCGCTCTCCCTCCCGGCACCGGGAGGGGCATCGATCCAGACACTCCTTGCGCCACTCGGAGGTTTCGCCACAGAAGAAGCTGCCACGTCTGGGGTACTCCTCATCGGATTTATCTCCCCAGGAGGGGCCGGAGTACGAGGAGCCATCTACCTCTTATTCTCCTTGTCGCTCCCAAGTCTCCCTGGATCCTGAGGCTTCTACTTCCTCCAGCCCGTCTCGGAGGCCGGTACTGGCGGACCAGTTGGCTTTTTCTTCCTTCCTCCGGCAAATGGCGGATGACTTGGATGTGACTTTGGACACTGGGTCTCGGTATTCTAAGGAGTATCTCGACACCATGAACTTGCCTAATCCTCCTGCGGAGTCTCTTCGACTTCCTCTGCATAAATTACTGGATCAAACATTCATGCGATGTTTCGAGACGCCGTACTCCATCCCTGCGGTCCCGAGCAAATTGGATGCAAGATACCGCATTGTTCATCAAAAGGGGTTTGAGGGCGCTCAACTCTCTCACCAATCCCTGCTGGTCGAGTCCTCTCTCAAGCGTTCTCATCCCTCCCAGGTCTATGCCTCTGTATCACCGGGACAAGAGGGGAGAACGATGGATAAGTTCGGTAGGAGAATCTACCAGAATTCTATGATGGCGTCTCGAGTGCTCAATTATAATTTCTTTTTTTCTTCATATTTGGAGTTCTTCTTGCCGGTGCTCCGCAAGTTTACTCCTTACATTGATGCTCAGGCTCGATTCGAGTTCGAGGAAGTGGTAGCCTCCCTTTCCCAGCTACGTCTTCAGCTGATGCAGTCCTCGTACAATGCCTTCGAGCTCTCGGCACGTGCTGCCGCCTGTTCCGTGGCCATGCGTCGATTAGCATGGCTTCGGACAATTGACATGGATCCGAACCTCCAAGACAGACTTGCCAATGTGCCTTGTGCGGGCGCTGATTTATTCGACGAGTCTATCGAAACTGTTACCAAGAAACTTTCGGATCATGAAAAGTCTTTTCAATCTATCCTTCGGCCTAAGCCCAAGCCTCAGCAGTCTCGACCTTCTAGACCGCCTTTGATTTATCAGCGGCGCTACACCCCTCGTCAGACTCCTGCTGCGAGACAACCGGCGAAGAGACAGCCTCCCCAGAAGGCTCAGCAGAAACCTCAGCCGCCGGCTGCACCGAAGGCTTCTCAGCCTTTTTGACTCTCTTCCAGGGAGCATAACCGACCTCGTTCTGCATCCCCCTATTTTTCCCATCGGGGGTCGCCTCCATCATTTTTACTATCGATGGGAGGCTATTACCACCGACCTCTGGGTCCTTTCCATCGTAAGAGAAGGATACTCTCTTCATTTCCATCGGGTTCCCCTGGACCACCCTCCAAGAGAGTATCCTTCCAACTTAACGCAGACCGCCCTTCTCCTTCAGGAGGCTCAGGCTTTGCTTCGGCTTCGGGCCGTCGAGCCGGTCCCGGTGGACCAGCACAACCGGGGTTTTTACTCCCGGTACTTCCTCGTTCCGAAGAAGACGGGTGACCTACGACCCATCCTGGACCTTCGAGTCCTCAACAAGTTTTTAGTAAAGGAGAGGTTTCGCATGTTGACCCTTGCTTCTCTCTACCCCCTCCTCGAGCGGAACGACTGGTTATGCTCTCTGAATCTCAAGGAGGCCTACACTCACATTCCCATTCAACCGGCCTCCCGCCAATTTCTCAGATTTCGGGTGGGACATCTACATCTGCAGTATCGAGTGCTTCCTTTCGGCCTGTCCTCGTCTCCCAGAGACTTCACGAAGTGTCTGGTGGTGGTGGCTGCTGCACTCCGGAACAGGGGTCTTCAGGTATTTCCCTACCTCGACGACTGGCTCATCAAGGCCCCCTCTGCTCCAGAGGTCATTTTGGCGACCTTGACCACGATCTGCTTCCTCTTGAGCTTGGGCTTCGAGATCAACTTCCCCAAATCCCATCTGCAGCCTACCCAGTCCCTTCCCTTCATCGGGGCGGTACTGGACACCATTCAGCTTCGAGCATTCCTTCCTCCTCAGCGCATGGATGCTCTTCTTCATCTCTGCCAGTCTGTATCTTCTCGCCAGTCCATCTCAGCGAGATACATGATGGTCCTCCTGGGCCACATGGCCTCTACAGTTCATGTGACACCCTTTGCCAGGCTCCATCTCAGAATTCCTCAGTGGACCCTAGCTTCTCAATGGACTCAAGTGTCAGACCCGTTGACTCGACACATCATAGTCACTCCTGCACTTCGGCAGTCTCTACTTTGGTGGATGACCTCTTCGAATCTATCCAGAGGTTTGCTGTTTCACACTCCTCCTCATCAGAAGGTTCTCACAACCGATTCCTCGGCCTATGCCTGGGGGGCTCATCTGGATGGGCTTCGCACTCAGGGATTCTGGACCAGTGCGGACCGCCTCCATCAGATCAATCTTCTGGAGCTCAGAGCAATCTTCTACGCTCTTCAAGCTTTTCAACATCTGCTTCACGACATGGTGATCCTCATCCGCACAGACAACCAGGTCGCCATGTACTATGTCAACAAGCAGGGGGGCACGGGATCGGCCTCCCTCTGCCAGGAAGCTCTCAGAGTCTGGGATTGGGCAGTTCGCCACAATGCCTTCCTCAAAGCTGTCTACATTCAGGGGAAGGACAATGTCTTGGCAGACAATTTGAGTCGACTCCTCCAGCCTCACGAATGGACTCTCCATTCCAACCCCCTTCATCAGATCTTTGCACAATGGGGGACGCCTCAGATAGACCTCTTTGCGGCTCCCCACAACTTCAAACTGCCTCAGTTTTGCTCCAGGATCTACACTCATCATCGCCTCGAGGCAGATGCCTTTCTGCTGGATTGGAGGAATCGATTTCTGTATGCGTTTCCTCCATTTCCTCTCATTCAAAAGACTCTGGTCAAATTGAAATCGGACCAAGCCACCATGATTCTCATAGCTCCTTGGTGGCCCAGGCAACCTTGGTTCTCCCTTCTGCTTCAACTCAGCAGCAGGACACCAGTCCTTCTTCCAGTGTTTCCTTCTCTGCTTACTCAACATCAAGGATCACTGCTTCATCCCAACCTGCAGTCTCTCCACCTGACAGCTTGGTTCCTCTCAACGTAACTCCTCACCAGTTTTCTCAAGCGGTGAGGGATGTCTTAGAGGCTTCCAGGAAGCCTGCTACTCGACAATGCTACTCCCAAAAGTGGACTAGATTCTCTTCCTGGTGTATTTCCAATGCCAAGGAGCCTCAGCGAGCTTCCCTATCCTCTGTGTTGGACTATCTTCTACACCTGTCTCAGTCTGGTCTCAAGTCTACATCTATAAGAGTCCACCTGAGTGCTATTGCGGCTTTCCATCAGCCTCTACAGGGGAAACCTCTTTTTGCTCATCCTGTGGTTTCCAGATTTATGAAAGGACTTTTCCATGTCAATCCTCCTATCAAACCTCCTCCCGTGGTTTGGGATCTCAATGTCGTCCTTTCTCAACTCATGAAGCCTCCGTTTGAACCTCTCAACAGGGCTCCACTTAAGTATCTCACCTGGAAAGTGGTTTTTCTGGTGGCCCTCACATCTGCTCGCAGGGTCAATGAGCTTCAGGCCTTGGTGGCGGATCCACCTTTCACAGTATTCCATCATGACAAGGTGGTCCTCCGCATTCATCCGAAATTCCTGTCTAAAGTGGTCTCTGAATTTCATCTCAACCCATTGTACTTCCAGTATTTTTTCCAAAGCCTCATTCTCATCATGGAGAATCGGCTCTTCACACTCTGGACTGTAAACGTGCTTTGGCTTTCTACCTGGATCGCACCAAGCCACACAGAACTGCTCCTCAACTTTTCGTCTCCTATGATCCGAAAAAGTTGGGACGACATGTATCGAAGCGTACCATCTCCAACTGGATGGCGGCTTGTATCTCTTCCTGCTATGCCCAGGCTGGATTATCCCTTCCTTGTAGGGTCACAGCCCATAAGGTCAGAGCAATGGCAGCCTCTGTAGCCTTCCTCAGATCGACACCAATTGAGGAGATTTGTAAGGCTGCCACTTGGTCCTCGGTTCATACCTACACCTCTCATTATTGTCTGGATACTTTCTCCAGACGGGATGGACAGTTTGGCCAAACAGTGTTACAAAATTTATTCTCTTAAGTTGCCAACACTCCCACCATCCCATTGAGGTTAGCTTGGAGGTCACCCACTAGTGAGAATACCTGCCTGCTTGTCCTGGGATAAAGCAATGTTACTTACCTTAACAGTTGTTATCCAGGGACAGCAGGCAGCTATTCTCACGTCCCACCCACCTCCCCTGGGTTGGCTTCTCAGGCTAGCTACCTGAACTGAGGAGACACGCCCGGTCCATCGGGCGGGAAGGCACTGGCGCATGCGCGGTGCGGGCATCTCGAAACTTCTGAGTTTCTTCAAGCAAGACATGCTTGTGAGACGTCCGTATCGGGGCTCTGTCGGATGACATCACCCACTAGTGAGAATAGCTGCCTGCTGTCCCTGGATAACAACTGTTACGGTAAGAAACATTGCTTTGTAGTTCCTTCCTATTTCTCCTACTGTAAACCGCGTCGAGCTCTACGAACGTGGAGATGATGCGGTATACAAACCTAAGGATTAGATTAGATTAGATTACAATGAGGAACACGATCTTTTCTGTAAGTGCTCCTTTTCTTTGGAACAGTATTCCTAACTACTTGCGGGATAATACATCACTGATAAAATTTAAGGAAATGCTAAAGACATTCTTATTCCGCGATGCCTATGCAATCTAAATTGTCCTTTTATGGATGACTTTAGTTTTTAGAAAAATCTTTTAGTATCATTTCCCCAACCTTATATTTTTACCTTTAAGTGTTTTCTTTTCTCTCTAACAATTGGAGTTCCTATCCCTTCTTTCTTTTTGTTCCTGTTTGTCTTTGTCCTTGAATTGTTCTTCTCCCTTGGTCCGTTTTAGATTAAATTATACTTTTACTGGTATATTATTATGACGTGTTTGTACATCGCCTAGAAGGCCTGAGTAGGCGGTATAGTAAATTTGAAATAAACTTGAAACTCGATATGGAAATAGAGAGGGTGGACAGTGGATGCAAGAGGCAGAGAGAGGGTGGTCAGTGGATGCAAAGGGCAGAGAGAGAGAGGGCAGAGGCTGAGTGGAAGGGACAGAGAGAGGACAGATGTTGCATGGAAGGGAGAGAGGACAAAGGCTGAACAGAAAAGAGAGCGAAGAGAAGATGATTAAAGCAGAAACGACAAAAGGTAGAAAAAATTTTGTTGTTGTTTTAAGTAGAATCAAGTAGTATTGTAACTATTGATTAAAGTTTATCAACAAGAAATAGAAATAAGGCCATTTTTTTTGGGAGGGGGGGACTAAACCCCTTTCCTCAGGTCAGGACAGGATACCATAACAGCAGTATATTGTACTGTCTTGAAAAAAGATTTGGCCTCTGAAAGCTAATTACTACTAATTGAAAAATGGATTAATCTAATAAAATGGTATTTTCTTATTTCTCATTATTTGTTTTATTTCTATTTGTTAATTTGTAAAGTAATGATTGTTATGTAGCAATTTTTTCAAATTTCATCTATTGTCTTTATATTTTGCGCAGTATTAAGGGACATGTGTCACTGTTTCTGTGATGTTGCATTCTATGCAAAGTCTGGTTTCTTAGCAGTTCAGTTTAACTTTTGTCTACATATTTTTATTTTTAGTTTGTGATTATTCCATATTGGGCGAGGGTGTATCTGTGTTCTGTGTTTATGAGAAGGACATGGTTTTCTGTTAGCATCGACTGTACAGGATCTGGCTTATTTAGTTTTACAATGTGTGTGTTTGTATTCTAGTGCTCACTGCAGTGTTTAAGATGCTGCCTTTTTGTGCACTCTTGTTGTGCGACTCATGGATTATTACTAAAAATGACTTTTTTATATAGAGGAGGGGGTTGTTAAAAAATGATCAGCACTGGCTGTCATATATACTAGGTACACCACTGGATTTAATGACCCTATTCTAACTTTACTGTTGAAGTAAGTGGTGTATTTCTCCCCCCCCCCCATTCCTCCATGGTTTCCAACTTCAGCATCCTCTTGCTCTCTGCTATTTGAAACCTTAAATTTTCCTTTCTGTCGCAATGGATTATTATTGGTCTTGCAACCTTTCAAGCATGAAGCCAGTGGCTGCGGGAATCTTGCAACCGGTATGTGACTTCTGATCTCAACTGTTCTATCATGCTGTCTTTCTGTGGATGCATGAACTCTTCTGCATTATGCCTAGGGATTCATGAGCATCTCCATCCTCCAACTTCTGAGTATCTTTCTTTCATAACTTTTGCAAAAGTTGGGGTTCACCTGTATTGTCAGAATGGCAGAAATAGGCAAGAGAGAGATGCATTTGGGCTGCCATTGCTTCTGAAATCACTATACAGCCAAGCAAGATTGCCTAAACAGGTATTGGTTGCCTGTTCAAAGAGAACTAAGATGTTGAGCTACCTTTGGTCACTTCTTTATATTGTCTTCCTGTATACAGGCATGAACCTTTTACAAGGTGGTTAGGTTGTTGGTTCTGAGAAAGAAAATGATAATACTAAGGGAATGATGTGGAGCCATGAAACTTAAAAATTATTCCACATATTCACCCCTAAGTTCAACACACTTGGCACATCATGTCTGATGTTTCTATAACTCTTCCCAAAAATACTCTGAAGTCTGGTCACTGAAATACTGCTCTGCTACTGCAATTGCCTCCGAATCGTTCAAAAATTGTCGCCCTTTCTCTTTTTAATGTTTGGAAGCAGAAAATAGTCAGATGGAGCAAGATCTGGTGAGTAGAGTGGATGCTCTGTGCAGTGAAATCCTAACTGCGTCAAAGCATCCATCGTTTTGCCAGCCTTGTGAGCAGGTGTATTGTCTTAAGAACATAAGAACAAAAGAAGTGCCTCTGCTGGGTCAGACCAAAGGTCCATCGTGCCCAGCAGTCCGCTCGCGCGGCGGCCCAACAGGTCCAGGACCTGTGTAGTACCCCTCTATCCCCTTTTCCTTCAGAAAATTATCCAATTCCTTCTTAAACCCTAATACCGTACTCTGTTCTATCACATCCTCTGGAAGCTCATTCCAGGTGTCCATTCTTCGCAGTCCTCTTTAGTCCGAGAGCACTAAATAGTTTGGTGTTGCCTGCAAATTTTATTATTTTGCACTTCGTCCCTGTTTCTATATCATTTATAAATATATTGGATAGCAGTGGTCCGAGCACTGACCCCCGTGGAACACCACTCGTGACCCTCCTCCAGTCCGAGTGGCCTTTCACTCATACCCTCTGCTTCCTCCCTGCCAACTAATTTCTGATCCATCTGTGTACGTCTCCTTCCACCCCATGGTTCTTCAGTTTCCGAAGTAGGCATTCGTGGGGTACCTTGTCAAAGGCTTTCTGGAAATCTAAATATACGATGTCTATGGAGTCCCCTTTGTCCATCCGTTTGTTAATTCCTTCGAAGAAGTGCAGTAAATTCATTAGGCACGATCTCCCTTTACAGAAGCCATGTTGGCTTGTGGTTAGAAGTTTATTTCTTTCAAGATGCTCATCGATGCTGTCTTATCAGCGCTTCCGCCATTTTCCCTGGAACCGAGGTCAGACTCACCGGTCTGTAGTTTCCTGGGGGTCACCTCTCGATCCCTTTTTAAAGATGGGCGTAACATTGGCTATCTTCCAATCCTCTGGGATCACGCCTGTTTTCGGGGATAGATTGCAGACTTGCTGTAGTAGCTCCACTATTTCTTCCTTTTAGTTCTTTCAGAACCCTTGGGTGGATTCCATCCGGGCCCGGCGATTTGTTAGTTTTTAATTTTTCTAACTGTCTGCGTACGTCTTCAAGGCTTATTTCCATGGATGTTAGTTTATCTGTTTGGGCTCCTTTGAAGATTTGCTCAGGTTCTGGTATATTGGATGTTTCTTCTTTTGTAAATACAGACGAAAATAAAATGTTTAGTCTTTCCGCCACTTTTTTCTCCTCCTTCACCACTCCCTTCCTGTCTCCGTCATCCAGCGGTTCCACCTCCTCCCTAGCCGGTGCTTCCCTTTAACATATCTGAAGAATGGTTTGAAATTTCGTGCTTCCTTGGCTAGCCTTTCTTCATATTCTCTTTTGGCTTTTCTAACCACATGGTGACATTCTTTTTGATACTTCCTGTGCTGTTTCCAGTTCTCCTCAGTTTTGCCCTTTTTCCATTTCTTGAATGAGTTCTTATGACCTATCACTTTCTTCACTTCTTTGGTTATCCACGCCGGGTCTTTTGTTCGATTCTTTTTACACCCTTTTCTGAATCTTGGTATATTAGATTTTATGCATCGATCACCGTGTCCCTGAATAAAGACCAGGCTTGCTCTACAGTCTGCCATTTCTTGGAGGTGTTCCTAAGTTTCTTCCTTACCATTACTCTCATTGCTTTGTAGTTTCCTTTCTTGAAGTTATTGTTGCTATGGTTCTCTTTCCCTTCGGTATTCCTACTTCAACTTTGAACTTGATCCTATTGTGATCGCTGTTTCCCAACGGTCCCACTACTTCCACTTCCTTCGCAGGTCCCCTTAGCCCATTTAGGATTAGATCCAAAGTAGCATTCCCTCTCGTCAGTTCTCTAACAAGTTGATCCATGAAGCAATCCTGTATGGCCTCCAGGAATCTGGTCTCTCTGGCGCATTTTGAGTTTCCAAGACTCCAGTCTATCCCAGGATAGTTGAAGTCTCCCATAATAATCGTGTTGCCGGTCACGTGATGTGCTGAGCCGAGTAAAACGTGCCTTGCTCGTGCTCCGGGGCCCTGGGTCCCTTTGAGCCTGACCCATTATTTCTACCGGTCCTGCACTCTCCTTAACCATCGGGGCAGTGCATGGACAAGTTTAATCACGTACCCAGCCCGGTCATGAGTGGCAAATCGTGTCGCTCCACCAGAGAAAGGGGGACCAGATCGGTGCGGCCGGAATCCAAGATGGCGGCGGGTGAATCGGGTTCTGCGCTCCCCTTGTCGGAAGCCCATATAGCCGCACTGTCTGCCTCGGTCGTGCGGGCCTTGGATTCCCGCTTCGAACAACTGTCCGGCCAACTTACTTTGCTGGATTCTCTTTTGGGGGGAGACCACGAGGCGCACGGGCGAGCTAGAGCACCGTGTATCGCAGGTGGAGGATGCCAACACTGCTTCCTCTGCGGACCTGGCGGCGATGAGGGCGCAACTCCAGAAGGAAGGAAGGAAGAAAGAAAGAGAGAGAGAGAGAGAAAGAAAGAAGATTGTGAATTAAACTTCAAATTAAATAGTGCTTTGTGAACCAACTTAAATTCAAAAGCACTGCTTTGATCAACGAGGCTATATAAAGGGTGCAATGACTACATATTCAGTTGTTTCATTTGCACTCAGTTGTATTTTGCTATTGGTGATTTTTCACCTTTTGAGGCCTCCCAGACCTTGCTGCATCTTCGTGTATTCACTGTGGAGTATGATGGGCATTTGTCGTTCAATGTTTGCATTATACATTCATGGATTTCCTTTAAAGATTTTTCTGCACTTTACAAAATAAAATAACTCTCTTTAGATACAGTGGCAAAATACTCAGAATTTAGGAAGCAGTTTGGGCTGAGACCTTTTCAGCACTCCCTAAGGAACGTTGGCACCTATTTAATGTTGTCCAATGCACTGCGGCTTTGGTATTCTTCCTTTCATTAGAACATTGTTTATAAACATAAGAACATAAGAATAGCCTTACTGGGTCAGACCAATGTCCTGTCTTCAGAACAAGTATGTATATCTGAATAACCTCTGAAACAATAGCTTCAAAGTTTTTATGCATGCATTATGATCTGAGTTCCCTTTTATGTCTAGAAAATGAAATTCAAAAACCTGGAAGAAAGTTGAAAAATTCATGTACAGTATTTCAAAGGCATTGGGTTCTGGTTCAATTGTGCTGTAAAATTGTTTTGTTTTCTCTATGTATCAGTTATTTGTCAAGCCATCAGTACTCCTACAATGAGCTGTAGAAAGTATATGAATCTATTCTTTCTTTTATTTGTGATTATTTAGCTTCTTTTTGTCCTGAACAGACTTTTGTCATGGCAGAGGAATATCACAGAGAATCCATGCTGGTTGAATGGGAGCAAGTGAAACAAAGAATTCTCCATACGTTACTTGCTTCTGGAGAGGACTCTCTTGACTTTACTCAGACTGAGGTACATTTTAAAGTGATTAACATTTGGGTATTTTGTTAAAACTTATTGTTATAAATTTGTGTACTGAAAAGTTTATAATGCTTTTAATTGAAAATATTGTATCTACAGCCAATAATGACCTTGTGACTCCAAATATGGTAAACAGCTAATGTCTGTAGATAACTACTTTTCTAGTGCAAAAGGTCTGCCATTCTGGACAGTAGGGTATTCTCCCCATGCTTGTGAGCCATGCAGAATGAATCCACTCCAGGTTTTTAACTCCTCCTACCAAGAGCTCTGCTGGTGTTTTCCCCTAGCTTTCAGTGCACCAGAGCTCCAAAAGCTCTGCCTGCTTGGAGAAGAAGTATACTTGGGTCTGCCGCCAGCAGGTTAATTCCTTAGGGACCTGTTTGGCCAATCTGCAGAAACTATTGTGGAGCTTGGGGTCCGTATCCTTAGTTGCTTAGCTTGGCTACTGATTTGCAAGGACTTGAGTGCAGGCTATTAGGAATCCATTGGGGGCTCAGTGGGGTTCTTCAGGGTGCTGGCTGCAATTTCGCCTCCTCCCATTTGTACGCAAAGTCCCACAGGGGTTGAAGTTCAGTCTGACTTTGGTCCAACTGACAGCCTGAAGATCTCAGCATTTGGAGGGACTCGCTGATTGAGAGAAGATTTCTGTAACAGCCGTAGCCTGGTTACCCAAACAAGTTAAACGCTAATAAGCAGTTTGGGGAGTTAGGAGAATAAGCTTTTATTTACACAGAATTAGGGGTCTGTTTTCTTCACAGATCTCCCCTCACAGAAACCCACTGCTTTTCCAAAATACACTGTCCTGCTCAATTTAGTTTAGTCAGTCCAGAGTTCTGGGTGACAGTCCTTCGCATCCGGCCAGGAGCACAGTTCATGCAAACCTGCCTCTGTGAGAGTTTTAAGATGCAGCCTTTTTACTTATTCCAGATTTTATTCAGCTCGTTTGAATGGCATATCCTTAGACCCTGTTCATTTGACACAGCCAGTGAGCGCGTCAGAACTTTTTCAGTCTATGGCATCTGTGGTAAAGAGCATAAGAACATAAGTAATGCCTCTGCTGGGTCAGACCAGAGGTCCATCATGCCCAGCAGTCTGCTCACGTGGCGGCCCATCAGGTCCAGGACTTATATAGTAATCCTCTATCTATACCCTTCTATCCCCTTTTCCTTCAGGAAATCATCCAATCCATTCTTGAACCCCAAAACCGTACTTTATCCTATCACGCCCTCTGGAAGCTCATTCCAGGTGTCCACCACCCTCTGGGTGAAGAACTTCCTAGCATTGGTTCTAAATCTGTCCCCTTTTAATTTTTCCAAATGCCCTCTCGTTCTTGTAGTTTCAAAAGTTTGACGAATCTGTCTCTCTCCACTTTCTCTATGCCCTTCATGATCTTGTAAGTCTCTATCATATCCCCTCTAAGTCTCCGCTTCTCCAGGGAAAAGAGCCCCAGTTTCTCCAATCTTTCAGCATATGAAAGGTTTCCCATACCTTTTATCAAGCGTGTCGCTCTCTTCTGAACCCTCTCGAGTATCGCCATATCCTTCTTTAGGTACGGCGACCAATATTGGATGCAGTACTCCAGATGCGGGCGCACCATCGCCCGACACAACAGCAGGATAACTTCTTTCGTTCTGGTTATAATACCCTTCTTGATTATACCTAGCATTCTATTCGCTTTCTTAGTGGCTGCTGCGCACTGTACCGACGGCTTCATTGTCTTGTCCACTATTACCCCCAAGTCCCTTTCTTGGGTACTCACACTCAGTGACAGCCCTTCCATCGTGTAGCTGTACCTCGGGTTTCTGTGTCCTACGTGCAAGATTTTACATTTCTCTACATTAAATTTCATCTGCCATCTCGTCGCCCACTCCCCTAGTTTGTTCAGGTCCCTATGTAAATCTTCGCAGTCTTCTATAGTCCTAGTCCCATTAAATAGTTTGATGTCGTCTGCGAATTTTATTACTTCACACTTCTTCCCTGTTTCTAGATTATTTATAAATACAGTAAAACCTTGGATTGCAAGTAACTTGGTTTGCAAGTTTGCAAAACATTTTATTACATTTTAACTTGATATACAAGCAATGTCTTGCAATACAAGTACATACAGTATACACAAGTCACAACTAAGCTGATGGTTCTTTTCTCGTTGATGCTGCAGGATTGTAGTGACTGTTCTTTTTTTTTTTTTTTTTTTAATATGTTTATTAAAGGATCAATGCATACGAGAAAATACAAAATATGACCATACGAGAAAGACATCATGTACAAAAGTCAAGGGTTCATGTAAAGAATAAACAAAAATAGACAAATCCACAACATATCATCTCCCATGCAGATCCAATTTTGAGTGAAACCCCCCCCCCCACCCTGTGCACCCTTGATCTCTAACCAGCACTAAAAGGAACTCCAATAATCCAAATAGGTCCTAGATTTCCAGCTTGCAACCCCCCGGCGGTGCTGCCGCTCCCAACCAGCCATCAAAGACATATTGGCCCGCCACTGTTGGCCGCGTGGTGCCAATCCAGTAGCGAAGGATTAGTTTCTTTGTGATTCCTAAGGCCACTAAAAGAAAGCGCCTTCCAGGTTCGCCAACACCCGCCTCCACCAGGGGACTTGTGACACCCAACAGCAACGTCTTATAAGACCAGTCTAGAGATAGTCCTATAACTTTCTCCAACTCCCGAAGCACAAAGATCCACAAGGGCCCTACATGTGAACATTCCAAAAAGTGGTTTACCAAGGTGTCCCGACGAGCCGGACAATGTGGGCAGCAGTCATCAGGCCATAACCCCATCTTTTGCCCCTTACATCTCGTCAAATAAGATTGGTGCAGAATCTGCAGATGTACTTCCCGCAAACTCACATTAGGGGAGGCAGAGGCACATTCCTGAAAACACAGAACTAATTCATCAGCAGTGACCCGCTCTCCCAAAGCTAAAGTCCAATCCGTTGCCATAGCATCAAGAATCCTACCAGACCGTCTTTCCCTCCCCACTTTATACCACTCCGAGAGCGTGTTAAATTCAGATGGGGCGGACAAAAACCCTAAGTTTCCTGCTGGATCGTTACATGCATTTTTTGCCTCAGTTCGGACGTCTGGGTGTCGCTTTGTGGGGCAGGTTGCTGAAGTTGGGTCGGGAACAGTTCCCTCTTTTCTGGCATGTCGGGACCGCTGGGGTTGGGCTGCAGGGTCTATGTTTGCATACCTGCAGCTGCGTAGCTATTGTTTGGCGCTCCGTTCACCGGCAGGCAGCTTGCCCACTTTCACTTCCTTGGATCAACAGTTACCCACCAATTCCGTAAAAGGCGAAGGACCCACTGCGCCCCCCAATGAAGACCAGCACCAGGCCATTCGCAAGGATCGAAGCATAGAAGGGCAAGGTCCCGCCCCATGCCACAGGAGGTTAAAAACTGACACCGGAGATGACAAAAGGTACCAGAATCCAACCGGGGCAAACCTGTCAACACCCGTACATAATTCATGCACCCATCTCAGCAAAACAGCGACATTATAAAGACGCAAATCGGGCAAGTTCACACCTCCTTGCTCGCGCCCCCTAATCAATTTGTTATAGCCAATTTTCGCCCGGCGGGAGCGCCATATAAAGGACGAAATGACCCCCCTATAAGCCTGCACATCCTTCTGTTTGATCCAAAGGGGCACCATTTGTAGTGGATACAGGAGCTTCGGCAAGAGGACCATTTTAATAAGGGCAACACGCCCCAGGAACGAGAGGGGAAATTCCATCCACCTCTTACACAGGGCTCGGACTGCATCTAATTTATCAAGTACGTTCTTCCGATAAACCACCCCCGGATCTGCATGCAGATATATTCCTAGATATTTAAGCGTACCCTTAGACCATTGCAGCGGAAAGGAAGGATCATGCCACAGAACACACGGGGGGCGGACCGCCAGAGCCTCCGACTTATCAAAAGGCTCCAAAGCGCTGTATAAGATCTATTAATCGAGGAACCCCCTCTTCAGCGTCTCCCAGAAAGATGAGCATATCATCCGCAAACAAATTAATTTTAAATTCCTGGGAACCCACGCACATCGGGGCTCTGACGGAGCTGAGCCGCGAGAGGCTCTAGAGCCAAGACAAAAAGCATTGGGGAGCGGGGACAGCCCTGACGCATCCCCCTCTCGAGTTCAAAAGAAGAGGTAAGCTCCCCGTTAATCAGGATCTGGGCCGTAGGATGAGCGTATAATGAACGAATCCCAGTCAGAAAGCTCCCCATAATGCCGAACTGAGGTAGAACCCAAAAAAGATAATCCCATAACACTTTATCGAACGCTTTTTCCGCGTCTAGACTTAACTATAAGAGCGTTCTTCTGTCCCTGGTGTTGCCCAACAAGTCCAGGATTTTGCAGCACCGAAAGCGCCCGCAGCACGTTAGCAGATGAATAGCGGCCCGGCACAAAACCTGCCTGATCCGAATGAACCAAGCTGGGCAAGACCTGACCCAGGCGAGCCGCCATAATAGCAGCAAACAACTTGATATCTTGATTGAGCAAAGAAATAGGTCTATAGGATCCCAGTTGATCTTCCGCCCGACCCGGTTTCGGAAGAACCACAATATTAGCGCGAGTTAGTCTATGCGGAGGCAGTTCACCTCTACAAAGAGCCCCACATAAGGCTTGAAATGGGCCCACCACTCGTACCCCCAACAACTTATAATATTCAGAACCCAGCCCGTCAGGCCCAGGGGCTTTAGCCAATTTTAAGGCCCGAATAGCTTGTTGGATTTCCAACCCTCGCACCGGGGCATTTAACACCTCTCGCTGCTCATGTCCCAAGGACATGCTGTAGGTCTTGAAAGAAAGTCGTCCTCTGTGCTGTGTCACAAGTCCCCTTATCATATAGAGCCCTGTAGTAATTAACAAAACTCTGCTGTATCCCAGCTTGGGCAGTTACCTCTCTACCATCAGGCGCCCGAATCCTTGAAATAATGCGCTTCGGAGCCCTTGAGGTAACTAAAGATGCTAGCAGTTTTCCTGCTTTGTTTCCCCATCGATGGAGGCGATATTTGTACATTCTGCTATCTCTAAGGGCTCTATCTGCCAATAAGTCATTAATTTGCCTTCGTAGGTCAGAATATTGGGATCGAGCTGTCGTGGCACCCGGAGCATGTAAACTCCCACGCAGCGCGCCCAAACGTTGTGCCAATTCCAACAGTGTCTTATCTTGGGCTCTGCACTTGCGGGTAGTATACTCAATAATTTTACCACGCAAGACCGCCTTGCTTGCCTCCCAAATCACCACCTCTGATAACATCAGAAGCAGGGTTTTTGTTCACAAAGAAATCCCATTGTTGTTCCAGGAAATCCTTAAACTCAGCATCTTCATATAACGTGGGATTCATACGCCAACCAGTAGTCGACCCCTGGGACCCCTGCCTATCAATGAGCTCCAGCCAAACCAAGTGGTGATCTGACAAAACACCGTCTTCAATCTTGAAACTTGAATCTCACAAATTTCCATATTTTTCTGATCTCCAGTAGGAGGCGTTCTATCTTTAAAACTGATTCTGGCCCCTCTATTAATCAAATTTAATTTATTCTGACCCTCTATGGTAGTATTAACATTGGGGCAATCGGAAGTGTCCATTACCAAAGGTGCCACATACCTCAAGCTGAATTCTGAGTCTGACTTCCTTCCCTTATCCTGCGTCTCCAAAAGTGAGTCCACAGGTAAGTGAAAGGAGTCCGGCTGGGCTGTGAAGGCCTGAGTCACCTTGGTATTTGAACATTGAGAGTCAGGACATCCCTATGCACTAACACTGTTTTTCCTGGCTGTCAAATCACTTTTTACTTTTTCCAATTCTATCTGCATTGTATCTCGATCCTGTTGCAATCTCTTTTTCTAATGCTTCTGTCTGTGCTCTGAGCTCATGGAAAGGAATATAAGTGGAGGCATTTCTGTAACTACCTCTGCCATGCTCTCTATTTCCTGTGTGTGGTTTTTTTTTTCTTGTATTGGGGTGCTCCCTCAGCATGCCACCTCCTAGCTTCTGATACTGAAATAATTTGAGCTGGCTGGGTCTTCCACACAGACCCAATCCTGAGCAGTAAAGTGTAAAAAGGGTAGCTTTAGGGTCCTCCGAAAACAACAGAAGGTGTTTAGTAATCTCGGGGGATAATAATTAAATACTCTTATTCATTCGCTAGTCATTTCATGTCTAGGCTATAGCAATGCATTATATAAAGGCATCACTAAGAAAGAAAAATAACGCCTCCAAATTAGTCAAAATACTGCCATTAAAATCATTTCAACTTAAAAGCTCGAAAATTTGATCATGTCACACCACTTTTGATTAACTGCCATTGGCTTCCCATAGATCATCGAATTACTTATAAAATAATGTTACTGATACATAAAACCATAGCTTCCGGTCTACCTGATTTCATTAACAGGTTATTAATCCCCCAAAACCCCCATCGCACATTACATTCTTCTTATCAAAACCTGTTATCCATTCCCTCTTTAAGACACATTGGCACCATGCGTACTAATATCTTTTCTGTGACGGCCCCTACCATCTTATCGTAACTTTACGTTGCTATTTATCCCCAACAGGTCCTGTCGGACATTACCTACTAAAATGTACATATTACATTTTCGCTCAGCAAATTGTTTTTCTATACTATTGCCTCCTGAGGTCTCTGATCTCTGTATTTCCTCTGAATATCTACTTATTGTATTTCGCTGAATGTCCAACACTCTTGATTGTAAACCGCCTAAAAGTAGCAAGATTGTGGCGGTATAGAAGAATAAAGTTATTATTATTATTATCTGGAACTCAGCACCAAATTATATAAGAGAAATTTCATCACTTGATAATTTTAAAAGTAGCTTGAAGGCCTTTCTTTTTAAAGACGCATTTGGAGTATAATAGTTCTTTTAAGGACTGTAATGGAACTTTGCTCCTTGCTTTTCTTATTCATTTTAATCTTTTCTACAAAGTGCTAGATTATTTATTTTTTGTTCCCTCCCTTTTTCATTACACAAATATATTTCTACCCTTTTTCATTTTGTTTCGGTAAGTTAATGTTCGTCTATGTGTCTGTCTGTTTTAATAATTATCATTTGTTTTTTTAATGTATGCCTTTCTACTCTTTGTTTTTATATATTATGTAAAACCGCTCTGAACCTTGACAAAGCGGTATATCAAATCCCCCAAACAAACCTGAAACCTAAAACAGAATTTTTTTCTTTCCGGCGACACAGCACAAGAAACGGCAGAAATTTAAACTTATAAGCAGTGCAAACGTATATGGGAAAGGATTGGTGACACAGAGAGATGTGAGCTGGAATGAGAGTGTCACACACACGAGCAACATAAGCCTTACAAGTCTCATCTTTGACCCATTACAAAAACAATATAGCAATGTGCGATGCTCGCTTACCTTACCTATAAGCGAGATACATTAATAATATACAATACAATCTTATACTCTATAAAATCTTATCTAAGTGATAGAAGAGAAAAGCGCATGCAAAGAGTGGTACAGATGACAGAGTGGGCAGGCGTTTCTATAAATAATTTCATTCTTCCCAAAAGAATGGCAGCTGCTTATTTTTGCGGCGGGAGCTTCCCGAAAACTCCACATTAATCTTGTTCATCCCGAAAGAACATTAGCCGCGGCGGGAGTTTCTCAAAAACTCCACAATATAAATAAACGGTTGGAACAGAACGCCAATACCAGTGAGTATTAAACAGAATTCAAAATTCAGAAATACTCACAAGATATTGGTGATGTCCAGCCCATCCCGGACCGAGCCCCCAACTGAAGTGAACAAAGTCCGTTTCTTGGTCCCGAAACCGTCCTACACACACTTTTTCATCTGTTCAGACATATGGAGATTCCCCTTAGAAAGGAAGGATACACAGACAGTGTCCTAAAGAGATTGCCTAATCTTTTATTAATTTACATCCAGCTTTTATACTTTTTTGAACATGGGTCAGTGGTATTAGCAGATGACGTAAGTACAAACCATATCTGGTGACAGGATACATAGGCTTCAAAGAAGTAATCGACACAAGAAAACGGGGTGGGGGTGGGTGAGTGAGCAGGATATGTGCTTTATTGTCTAAAAAGGTGTTAAACCTTCTCTTATCTCTCTCAATCGGTACATGGCAGTGGGGGATTGAACCTCCATTGTCTCAAACAGCTAACTTCGTTAACAAGATTAAATGGCCCTGTCTCAGAACATCAGCAGAATAAATACAAAACTGTGTCTGTGTTTGAGCCCCCCCCCAGCACAGACAGAGACAGAAGACAGAAGATATGTGTGTCCTTTTTAAATGCGTCCTTTCAGATACCTCCTTAACCATTTCATTCATATATCTCTAGAGTTGTTTCTACTTCATTCTTAATACTTTGCCAGCTTCGTTCTGTTACTTTTAAATCATACTTCACTTTGGATTCTCTTATACTCTTTGGTCTTTTGTAAACTCGACTATTGTAACTCACTTTTAATTGTCCTTCCTCTATATCAACTCCGTCAACTTCAGCTTGCGCAAAATACTGCTTTCAGATTGCTTTACTGTTGATCTTAACAGAACATATGCTTCCAATTTGCTTATAGAGTTCCTTTCAAGTTTAACGTACTCTGTTTCCAGATTCAGTCTTCAGGATTTCCCTTATTCCTGGCTAGCCATCTGATTTCCTATTTATCTTAAGGAACCTTTGTTCATCTCATCAACACTTGCTGACTGTGCCATCTTTCAGGTAGATGTTCTTCGATATTTACAGGGATTCCAACAGTAATGGCATATCCCTTCCACTATATCTTAGGATTGAAAAATCTTTGCAAAATGTTAAGTCCCAATTAAAGGCTCATTACTTTAAAATGGCTTTCAACATTACGCTTTTATAATTTTCTTTTCTTTTTTTTTTCTTTCTTGCTAATATGACTTTTCTATTCCCCTTTACCTTTTATTATTCTTATATTGCGGGATTAATATCACAATCAGAGGGGGTGGATACAGCTATAGGAACTGGAGGTTGCTTTGATTCTAGGAAATTCTTTAAATGATCTGGGTCCAAAAATACATATGATCTATCATTCATTTTAACTATACATTTACATGGAAATTGAAGGAAAAACACCCCTTTGAGCTCCAGCACCTGAGGTTTAAATGCCAAAAAGGCCTTCCTCCTCAGTTGCGTGGCCCTACAAAGGTCAGGAAATATCATTACTGGCTGACCCAGAAACTTTTCATTCTTAAAGCGAAAATACAGTCGAAGAATCCAATTCCTATCGAATTCCAGAGCAAATGATGCAATTAAGGTGGACGTAGACACTACTGATCTAGAGTCCTCCAGGAAGCCAGTAAGATCAAAACTGGCTTCCGATTTCTGTTCTTTAACTAAGTTAACCATCGGGCTACCAGAGTTCACATAGAATGCTTTAGTAATTGGAAGGATTGATTCAGACGATATTTGTAATGTCTCTCTTAGATTATTTCTTCAACATTTCAACCGGTAATAACATTGGTGATTGTGGAAAATTCAACATCCTAAAGTTCAATCTCTCCAATTTTTGATGAATATTCAAATTATCTTTGATAACAACTGATTGAACAGATTGCATTTTCTCAGATGTTCCTTCTAACTGTTGAACTCGAGCCTCTATATTAGTGACTAAATCCACCGATTGCTTTACCTGATCTTTAATCTTTTCTGGAATATATAAAACATTATCTAGTCGAGCAGTCAGTTCAGCTTCCAGTACACTTACAGCGTCCCACACAGCCTCTAAAGTGATTTTCTTGGGTCTTTTCTTCAGCTTCTGGGTAGTTCTCTTACCAACTGCTGGAAGACCTTCTGTGCTTCCAGTGTCCGCTTCAAGGGAAAAATTCCCAACTGGGCTTCCTTCTTCAGCCCCCAAGAAGACCGCCGCCGCTGGGTGTCCCATTAGACCAGGTGAAGAAGCAGTCAGTGTCCCAGCATTAGAGGAAGTCCCATTAACCTCTTCGGAATTAGGGACTTCAGGATTTTATAATTTTAGCCCTTTTCATTGTAAACCGCTTTGGTTTAACAATCTTGTTAATAATTGCGGTATATCAAATTAACTGTAAAGCTGCAAAGGATCAAAGAAAATATACTGTTTCCCTTGATAACCAACCAGATATTTACAAGGGAAATGAAGAAAAATGTTGCTCCCTGATCTAACACAATAAATACAATCGGAGTACAAAATTATAATTATAAATCCTCTAAGAAATTTTTAAATTATTGAACTAAAAGAGAATTATTCATCTATAAATAACCTTATTACAAAATAATAAATTATTAAATTGCTAAATAGTGCTCAGTGATAGCCTATAAAAACTCAAAGGCATGAGGACACGGGCTCTGCCAGTTCAGGCTTTATACATCATAGCACTCCTCCCTTCCTGCCAAAAAACAACTAAAGACAAAACTCTTAAAGAAGCTAAAGTTCAAAAAAATATATAGCATTCAGTGAATGTCAAACAAGAGGAGTACTTATCTCTGCTGAAACTGTATAAATTCTTGGGCCACAGCTGCTGCCAATCCAAAGTGCTCAGTTCTAAAAAGTGCTTCGTGCTTAAAGTGCAATGAAAAAACCAAAAATTACCCAAAAATATCCAATGTTCAAAGTTCAAATCTTGTCCAAATACAGTCCAAATCATTAAAATTCAACTGCAAGGTCCTGCTTGTCTTCCACTGCTTCCTCCTTCCTCGACACAGTATGTGTAATACGATATCCTTCAGCACAATACGTGTTTCCCCTTTTGGCTTTCTTAAGAGGAAGATCTGCTTCACACTTACATGCTGAAGCAGCTTCAAAGTGGAAAAGAGATCCTATTTCAGGCTTCATTGCAGCATGTCTGCTTACAAACACTCTGATCTAAAACACAACTTTTCAATGTGATAGACTCATGTTGCCATCCCAGTCTACCGGGCGATCAGCCTTCCTTTCCCTGACGTCCCACACCACCCTCCCTCCAGAAGCATCGGACCGACCAGCATTCCGCTCCCCAATATCAATTCTAACATCGGAGAGGAAGTTCTGGGCAGTTTACAATGAAGCCAAATTGAAGCCAATCGCTGCCTGGCTGGCCTGGATCTCCTCTCCGACGTCATAATTGACATCAGGGAGTGGAATGCTGGTCAGAGCTTGGGGCGGCGGTGGCTTGGGGGCCTGTTCTTGATGGCGACAGTGGCAAACCTAGTGGCTTGAGGGCCTGTTTCCCGATGGCGGCAGCAAACCTAGTGGCTTGGGAGAGGGCAGGGAGAAAGAAAGAAAGGGGGCAGGCAGGGAAGATAGAAAGAAGAGGGGCAAGAAGACAAAGAAAGAAGGGAGTCAGAAAGAAAGGAGGCATGGAGAGAGAGAAAGAAAGGGAGGCAGGGAGACGGAAAGAAAGAAGGGAGCAGGGAGAAAGAAAGAAAAAGATGGGGGAGAGAATGAAGTCTGGAGGAGAGGAAGCATACAGGAGGCTGAAAGAAGGGAAGAAATATTGGATGCACAGTCAGAAGAAAAAAGTGTAACCAGAGACTCATGAAATCACCAGACAACAAAGGTAGAAAAAATGATTTATTTTCAATTTAGTGATCAAAATGTCCATTTTGAGAATTTATATCTGCTGTCTATATTTTGCACTATGGCTCCCTTTTACTAAACCACAATAGCAGTTTTTAGTGCAGGGAGCCTATGAGCATCGAGAGCAGCTCCCTGCGCTAAAAACTGTTATCGCGGTTTAGTAAAATGGGAGGGGGTTTATTTGTCTATTTTTGTATGGTTGTTACTGAGGTGACATTGCATAGAGCCATCTGCCTTGACCTCTTTGATAAAACCCCGGAATATAAATGATAATTAACATTTTCTCTGTGTACAGTGTGTTTTGTGGGTTTTTTTAATTTTTTTTAATTTTATTGTTGGTAGATCATTTTGACTTGGTCATTTTAAAAGTAGCTCACAAGCCCAAAAAGTGTGGGCACCCCTGCTCTAGATACATCTTTGAAAATGGAAATATTTTTCCTACAAAATAAAGTAGCTTTCTTCTTGAAATATGTTCTTAAAATTGACTAATCCAACTCATTTAAGTAGATGACCAGCACATTTACCCCCTCCTTTATAAAGCTGCGCTAGCATTTTTAGCGCCGGCTGCCATGGTAACAGCTCGGACACTCATAGGAATTCTATGATTGTTGGAGTTGTTACCATGGTGGCTGGCACTAAAAATGCTAGTGTGGCTTTGTAAAGGAGAGGGGTTCATTTTTATAATATCACCTTGCAATACAGAGATGGAAGACACAACTTGATTGCAGAAAGAACATAATTGCGCTATTTTCCCTTTAAGCAAATTCTCAGTCCGGGTGACCACTTGGCAAATGTCTTTTAAGGAAATATCACCCTCAGTAACATCTTGAGTAGAAAGATCTCAACTGTATTAAAACTAAGACCCCCTTTTATTAAGCTGCGCTAGAAGTTTTTAGTGTGGTCAGTGCTTCGACGCTGAAAGGAATTCTGTGAGAATTGGAGTATTTACTGCACCGGTCCACACTAAAAACCTCTAGCACAGCTTGATAAAAGTGTGTGTGTGTGTGTAGTATGTATGTGTGTATGTGGGGGGAAGGGGGGGGTGTTAAATTTGCCAGTGAGGAGATGCAAAATCAAGTGAAATCACTTCAGTTAGTTTATGCATCATAAATTGAAATGATTGGAAAATTGTTTGTGTTTGTTAATCTAGGCTTTTAAAATTTCCCTTGTTCACCTTTGCTTTAAGCTGAAATATTGTTTAGAAAATATCTTAGGAAAATTTAAAATTGGAAGTATCTGCATCAATTTTTGGAAGTATCTGCGTCAATTGTATTTCAGAAGGTTATTTACTTGCTATCAGCTAGGGGAGCAGTGGATGTAGCCCCAGTATTAGCAGCTGGAGAACTTATATACTCAAATATAAGTCGATCCGATTATAAGTCGAGACTCCATTTCCCCCCCCAAAAAGAAGGAAAAATGGTTGACTCGAATATCTCGAGCGGCTTAATATTCAAGTGTCCTGCCCCATCAGGCTCTGCACCCAACTCTCTTCCTTCCTCCCCTCCCCTGTCAGGCGCTGCGCCCAGCACCCTTCCATCCTCCCCTCCCCCCCCTGTCAGGCTCTGCACCCAGCACCCTTCCATCCTCCTTTCCCCTGTCAGGCTCTGCCCTCTGTCCCCCCTCCCTACCCATCTTCCTACCTCTGCCGATCTGGTGGAGGTGCAGCGGGTCCTCTGCCAATCGTTGGTGGAGGTGCAGCGGGCAGGAGCATGCTTTCTGAACTCCTGCCCAGCTGCTAACCGGCTGCGCGGATCCACTTAGTCCAAATCAGTGGCACGAGCAGCAGCGCGATTTGGCGCTGCTGCTCAGCACTGAGCGGCTTCCTTACTGGCTCCCGCCATTAAGGAAGCCAAGAAGCAGTGCTAAATCACGCTGCTGCTCGTGTCGCTGAGATGGACTAAGTGGATCTGCACAGCTGGTTAGCAGTGGGGCAGGAGTTCAGAAAGTGTTCCTGCCTGCTGCACATCCATCAACGATTGGCAGAGGTAGGAAGATCGGGCAGGGAGGAGGAGGGGGGCAGAGCCTGGCCGCAGTAGCATTGATCCAAATATAAACTGGGACTCCCATTTTTGGGCCAATTTTTTGGCCCCAAAATCCCAGTTTATATTCAAGTATATACGGTACTTTCTTAGATCAGTGTTCTCAACCTTTTCAAGCCAAGTACCCCCTAAGCCTAACAAATACCAACCAAGAACTCCACCCAAGCTCCGCTCCAGACCTGCCCAGCTCTGCCCCTGACCCCACCCCCATAATGATAATACTAATTGTAATGCAACTTCTTCCATCCATTTTTCATATACACACAATATAATCTTATTAATACATAATGGCAAGCACAAAATTATAAAAAACACAAAACACTATATGCAGAGAAAATGTTTATTTATATTCAGGTTTTTTTTTCAAAGAGGTCGAGGCAGATGACTAAAATATGCAATGTCACCTCAGTAACAACTATAGAAAAATAGACAAATATAGTGCAAAATATAGACAGCAGATATTAATTTCTCAAAACATTTTGATCACTAAAATGAAAATAAAATCATTTTTCCTACCTTTGTTGTCTGGTGAATTCATGAGTCTTTGGTTGCACTTCCTTCTGATTGTTCTTTCTTTCTGCCTCCTGCATGCTTCCTTTCCTCCACACCTCATTCCATTCCGCAACCAATATCTCTCTCTGTCCCTGCTGGAGTCCAACTTTTCTTCCTCTCTCATCCCCCAGATCATGTGCAGCATTTTTACCAGTGCCCACCAGCCTTATGCCCATTTCTCCTATCATCCCATCATCTGTCTTTTTATTTTTCATACTGTTTCGTCAGATACTTTAGTTAGATTGTGAGCCTTTGGGACAGTTAGGGAATTTCCAAGTACCTATCTTATTTATTTAGTTTTTATTTATTGTATCTTTAATGCATCATTTTTGTAAACCTCTTAGAAACCTCACGGTTATTAGCGGTATATAAGAATTAAATTAAATTAAATCCCTCTCCAACACCATGCCACATCTCTCCCTCCATCACTAAACCCCTTGCATCGCCTTCAATCTATCCCTCTGTTCCCTCTCCACCATCATATTCAACATTTCTCTCTCATCCTTCTATTCCCTAAACTAAACTAAACCTTAAGTTTATATACCGCATCATCTCCACGGGAGTGGAGCTCAACACATTCCCTATGCATCTCTACCTCACTCCTCTTTATGCCCAATTTTCTTCTTCCTTTCTCCATGTGCACCATTTCTTTTCCTCTCACTCGAACACTCAGGCCCAACAATTATCCCTTTCTATTCCCTCCCTCCTTTCTATGTCCCAAGTTAGTGCACCCTCTCTCTCTCCCTTGTATAAAATGGCCGCATTTACTGTTTTTCCTATTAATACCCCCCTCCCTCTCTTCCTTCTGTGTCCTAAGTTTGTGCTCCTATTAATGCCACCTCCCTTCCTTCTGTGTCTGAGTTTGTGCCCCTCCCCCTCACTGCCTTAAGCCTTTGTCCCACCCCCTTCCTCCCTCCCTCCCTCCCCCAAAGCTGATCCGCACCGAAACCTTCCTTCCCCGAAACTGACCCACCACTGATTCCTACCCCCCGGTCCACTGCTGCCACACGCCAGCTCCATTCAATTATCTCCCGCCGCAACTCTGGAAGGGCCAGGCGCATGCAGTGATTGCATGGCGGTGGCCCACAAGCCTTCCCCCCGACATCAATTCTGACGTTGGAGAGAAGTTCTGGGCTAGCGATTGGCTAGCCCGGAACCTTCTCTCAGACGTCAGAATTGACGGGAGAAAGGCTTGTGGGCCGGCAGCATGCAGTCACTGCCTGGAGTTGCGTTGGCGGCAGGGGATATGTGAATGGGGGTGACATGGAGAGATCCCAGGCGGTGGTCAGCTGGCATGGAGGAATCAGCAGGGCAGCAGGCAGAGATCCCGGGTGGCGGTCAGCCTGCGTACCCCCTGCAGGTTGTGAAAAACTGTCTTAGAGGACACTCAAAATATAATTTCTACTTGTTCAACTTTGTTGGTTTCTGTGTCTTGTTAGGGAGAGATAATTGCTAGTTCTTGTACAATTGCTAGTTCTTGTACAATCCCATTGTTTCCCTCCTCCTGCCAGGGATCTGTAGGAAGCCTCAAGCGTTTGAAGCTTTTATCCCCTCCCTCTCACACCTTACCATTGAGCATGCTCCTGGGTATCCCAGTCTTAATTCCTACAGGCCAGGCTGTTATTTTAAATTTTAAAAGTTATTTTTTGCAGGCAGCTAATTCAATTTTTCTAGATGTGATGAGAGCCATTCAGAAACGTAGCAAACAGTTCCTGGCTCTGAAATCCAGGGTTTTGGCTATTGGAGCAACTTTTTAACCGTGTTTTCCTTGTAGATGTATTTTACATTATCAAGGTAAACAATTTATATTTTTTGATCATTCTCATCTGAAGAAATTTCTATTAGAATATTACATTACATTACATTAGGAAAGGGTAATTAAAATTAGTAGGGTAAAAAATGAAATTGTGGATCTCAAATGTTTAGTTAGGATGCTAATTTGATTTCTGTTATAAATTATTTACCTTTAGTTTAATCTTTGCACATCTCTCCTTGATGTGGACTTTAGAAATAATTTCTCTCTTTTTTTTCTTCGTATTGGCAATATTTCTTGTAAAATATGTTTAATGATTTGTTATTCTTTTCTTGTATATGTATACTTGATTATATATAATTGAAATTATTAAGTAAAAAAAGGTGACCAACAAGGTAGACCTTTTCAGAATTGTATCAGAAAAGTTCTCCAGAAAAGCTGTTAAATTAACATTCCCTGAAAGACCTCCTTCCACTTGCTGGTTACCTTCTTTCACAAATCTATTAGACACACAAACATTTCACAATTGAAATATTATCAAAATAGGTAAACCCCAAACTTCCTTAAAGTACTTCCTGACCAAAATCTCTGCAGAAAGTAAATGAGAAATAGGAAAATTAAGAAATCTAAGATTTCTACTTCTAAGAAAATTTTCCAAATCCTCTGTTTTCCTATGGATACAGAGGCTTTCTGTTACTGCAGAGAGATTAGTTTGTTGGATAGAATAATTTTTCATTATCTATAGAGGAAACTCGTGTTTCTAATTGTTCTATATTATTTTCTAGATCAGGGGTGCCCAACTCCGGCCCTCGAGGGCCATAATCCAGTCGGGTTTTCAGGATTTCCCCAGTGAATTTGCATGAGATCTATTTGCCTGCACTGCTTCCATTGTATGCATATTAATCTCATGCATATTCATTTGGGAAATCCTGAAAACCTGACCTGGCAAGGGCCAAAGTTGGGCACCCCTGTTCTAGATCTATAAATTTAGTCACTGAATCAGAGGAAAATTGACAGAGTTGTGGGATAGCATCCCTCAACAATGACTGTTCTAGACTACTGTTTAAATATCTATCCAAGTTATAGCTTTATCTGAAATAGGTGAAAAATCTGATGGAAAAATTACTTTCTTAGAAATAAATCATGGTGAAGCTCAGCAGGCTGTTTTTCCAAATTCCTGCTGTTCCAACACCTTTGGACTAGCCAGAATATTTGGTTGGGATGGAGAAGTTCTCGTGGATAGAAGTAGAAAGTCAGCCAGGAAGCTCTTTGGCAGATGGTGTATCCCTATCGGTGCTCCAGGTATTAAAAGTCTATCCATGGGGCCCACAACTTTGGGAGTTGATGACTTATATCTCTGGTTTAACTTTCCTTTTCTTCTCCATTTTCCAAAGAAAACTAATAATCTACCCTTAGAAAATCCAAAAACCAAGATGCCTACGCTACCTGATAATTAGCAGAATCTTCTAAAATGCTTCCCGATGCTCCGCAGTGCTCCAAGGAGCTAGAAAATTGTATTTAGTTGATCAGCTTTCTTGTCTCACTTGATGGGTTGGTTAGTTGCAAAGTGATTTAGCACAAGCTCTTCACTGACTTATTCTATATTCACTCTGCGATTGATGAAAATACTTTAAATGGAAATGTTTGAAAATAATGTAATACATAAAGCATTGTCTACTTCTATCAGTTTTGAAAATGTATTTTCTGATATGAAATTTTTCTCAACTTTCAGAAATACAACTGTAAAGAAAAGATGATCATGCTATCCTTTAAAATTCCCATATAAAAATGGGACATTATCCTTATTGATGATTTTTATATTCTTTTACAGCCCAGTTATATTAGTGATTCAGGACCCCCAGGTCGCAGCTCTTTGGACAATGTGGAAATGTCTTATGCTCAACAGGTAAGTGCATGTAATATAGACACAAACTAGGATGGCAAATAAGAGCTGTAAGACTCATTGTCTGCCTAGTCCAGTGGCCGGCAAACTGCAGCTGGCGAGCCACATGCGGCTCTTTAGCCACTTGAGTGCGGCTCTGCCAGTAGCCAAAATTTTCCTGCACAGAAGGGCCCCGACACAGCAGCTGTTCTCACAATCTGCCAGCGGCTGCCCCAAAGTTTTCCCTCTGTCGCAACTTCCTATTTCTTACAGGGCAGATCGCCACAGAGGGAAAGCTTCAGGGCAGCCGCTTGCAGTTTGTGAGAATGGCTCCATCGGAGCCAGATTAAAGGATAGGACCCAAAATGGTCAGGGGGGCCGTTTGGGCATCTCTCTCACCCTCGCTGGATTCGCAACAAATTGTGAATGCTGCTGCTGCCTGAAGAAGTTCATGATGCCAGGCCTTGAGCACCCGCTTAGGGGCTGCACTGCCGACCGGGGACAGGGTGACAGAAGGAGGAAAGGGAGTAGAGGGGGAGATAATTGCTGCACCCAACTGGAGGGAAAGGAAGGAATGAAAGGAGATGCCATAGCTTGGAGGGAAGGGAGGGAGGAAGAGATGCCTGGTCATGGAGGGAAGAGAGGGAGGGAGTGAGGAAGAGATGCCAGGTCATGGAGGGAAGAGAGGGAGTGAGGAAGAGATGCCAGGTCATGGAGGGAAGAGAGGGAGGGATGAAGAGATGCCAGGTCATGGAGGGAAGAGGGAGGGAGGAAGAGATGCCAGGTCATGGAGGGAAGAGAGGGAGGAAGAGATGCCAGGTCAGGGAGGGAGGGAGGAAGAGATGCCAGAGCATGGGGGAAGAGAGGGAGGGAGATATGCCAAACATGGAGGGAAGGAGAAAGGTATGCCAGACCAAGGGAAAAGGAAGGTGGAGATGTCAGAGTATGGATAGGGAGGGAAAGATGAAAGGAAAGGAGAGAGATGCCAGGGAATCAGGGAAGGGAAGGAGACAAATGCCAGACCATGGAGTGGGAAGGAAAGGAGAAGAGAGAGATGCCAGAGCATAGGGGAGGGAGTGGTGACAGAAAAATGGAGAGGTGGCAGAGCTGAAATTAATCATGTAGAAAGGAGAGAAGGGGCACAAGATAGTTTATGGGAGGAGCATAGAAAGAAGGAAGATGCCATATGAGACAGTGAATGGCAGGGGCAGAGAGAGAGGGCAGACATGGAAGGGGCTGATGCTGCATGGAAAATAGAGAGAGGACAGATGCTGGCTAGAAAGAAGTTAGTGAAGACAAGATGATTAAAGCAGAAATGACAAAATGTAGAAAAATAATTTTTGGCAATAAATAAAATTATTATTATTATGATATCTGGTTTTATTTTAATGTTAGTAGCTAGTTTAAACTGATTCCTAAAAACATGGTTCTTGAAAAGAAATTTGGCTCTCAAAAGATATCTTAATTGTTGTACTGCTGATCTTTGGCTCTTTTGACTAATGAGTTTGCCTACCACTGGCCTAATTATAATCCCTCATTGTTCTCCGGTTTTCCTCTCCCTTGTTAACAATTAGAAATTCTCTGTGCTTTGTTATTAATGATGGTCACCCAAAATAATTTCATGAATGTCGCCACAAGTGAATGTCTGTTCATTAACCTTCCCCCCTCCTTGATACTCAAACTATTTAACTGGCCAGGAGCAGCTCCTGGCCAGTTAAATAACATATCAGTGCCTAAACATGGATATTCCGTGGGAGATAATTGACTATCTCCTACTGAATATCTTGGTTAGTGGCTAGCTGCTAACTGGCTATATCAGGCAACATAGCTGTATAGGTGTGGATATTCAGTGCCAAACTGGCTATGTTTAGCAGTCAAAATAAGCTACTTAAATATTAGACCTATCTTTGACTGCTAAGCACTTGGCTAGTTAGTGCTGAACATTGTGACACCAGCTGATATTCAAGCTTCATAACAGCTGGTGGAACACAATTTCCACCATCACCTTCCTCCAATAGCTCAGTAATGATGCAGAAAAAACCACTTGTCAGAATGGCTTTGAAAAAAAAAAAGTTCCTTTATTCTTTTTTTTTTTAATATATAAATTTTTATTGAAAAGTTTTCAATATAATGTACAATAGTAGCAAATCGCAAAAAACAATTAACATCAGATACAAGTACAATACAGGCAAGGCAATAGTAAAAGCAATAATGCCACAACCCAAAATCAAAAACAATACCATCCAACCACATCTAATCCTCTCCATCCCCACCCCACCTCAAGCCCATGTTCCCCGTCCCAAATTACCCCATAATCCCCCCCCTTCCCCATTCACTTAGCAGACAACGGAACATCCAATACAAGGAGATCCCCTAGAATGTATCCAGCAGGTCTTCCAACTTACTCCAAGTGTGGAAATAAGTGATATAGGTGTGGCGTCTCTTGGCCACGGCTATCTCCATCCTCCCCAAAGATAACAATCGGTTAACCCATGTAGTGTAAGAGGGGGCCTCTGTATTTTTCCAATGGTTGGCAATGAGGCATTTCGCAGCCGCCAACCCCCAACGAAGAAACTTAGTTTGCCAGGTATGCTCCCTAATATTATATAATCCTAAAAGGCAACTCAAAGGGGAAAATACAACATATTCACCCAGACACTCAGATACAGTACCAGTCACCGCCTTCCAAAAGGGATTGATAACCCCACAGTCCCACCAGATATGTAAAAAGGACCCCACATGTGAGCCACATCTCCAACATTGATCAGAGACTCCCGGAAACATTCTATGCAGGCGTTCCGGGGTATAGTACCACCTTGTAAGAACCTTATAAGCGTTTTCCTGAATCAAGGCACAGGAAGAGGCCTTATATACCTCTCTACATATTACCTCCCAATCTTTAGCTGTTAACCGGGATTTTAAGTCCCTCTCCCAGTGCTGACGAAACAAATGAGTAATAGGTGAATATCCCCTCCTATATTGATACAGCACCGATAATGATTTAGGAACTTTCTGAAGTATCAGCCAGAGGTTTTCCAACGTTTCCCTCTCAAACGGCAGTCCAGAGTCCCAACCCTGAGTGTGCATAAAATGTCTAATTTGAAAGTAAGCGAAACAATCACCATCCGGTAGGTCATATTTCTGTTGGAGTGCATTAAAAGAAACAATCCCAGTCGTCCCCATTAAATCTCGAAATACTTGAATCCCCTTTTGAGACCATCGATGAAAAACCCGATTGTCACGACCTGCTGAAAATAGAGGTTCAGCAGTGATAGTAGCCAGGGAAGATACCAATGCCCCCCCTCCCACAGTAGTACGCACCTGATTCCATACCCTTGCCAAATGTTGTACGAAGGGGTTTGACATGCTCTGAACCCATGAACGCTGCGGGCCAGACGTCCACAACCTATATTTCAAAGGCTTCAAACCACTATATCGCTGTTCCAGTTGTACCCCACTTTTGTGTTCTCCCAGTTCCCAATCAAGCACTAACTTCAGCTGTGCCGCTTGATAATACCACACCAGATTAGGTAACCCTCTACCCCCCTCTTCCCGAGGAGCCCACAACAGAGATTGGGCAAGTCTTGGGGATTTACGATGCCAAATAAAAGTGCGGAGTTCTCTGCTTAATCTTCTCAGGTCCCCTAAAGGAACCGATATTGGCAAAGTCTGAAATAGGAACAACAATCTAGGAAGTACATTCATTTTAATGATCGCTATCCTACCCCACCAAGATAGCCATAAACCGTTCCAGCGCTGTAAATCAGCCCTGATACGGCTATAGATAGGCAAGTAATTTTTCTCATATATCCTCCCAATATCCGATGGAATAAAGATGCCCAAGTATTTGATCCCATGGCTAGCCCATTTAAAGAGAAAAGTACCCTTCAGCCCATCCACCTCCCCATGTGTCAAGGTCAGATTCAAGATTTCCGATTTAGCCAAGTTTATTTTAAACCCAGAGATCTGTCCGTAGGTGTCGAATAACTGTAATAAATGGGGTATAGAATTCTCAGGTTGTCCCACATATAGTAAAATATCATCCGCAAACATCGCTATTCGATGATCCACCCCCCCTAACAATCCCAACTAGCGATAGGTGATGTCTAATGGCCAAAGCAAGGGGTTCAAGGTACACTGCAAACAACAATGGAGAAAGAGGACATCCTTGCCGAGTTCCCTGAAAGATGGGAAAAAAGTCACCATAAGATTGATTAATCCGCAAGCATGCCCGTGGAGCAACATACAGAGCCCGAACCCAATCTCCAAACGGACCCCCTAGTCCCATCCTATCCATGACATCCCATAAAAATCCCCAGAGAACCCGATCGAATGCCTTCTCGGCATCAACCGAGATCAAAACCACCTTTTCCCGACCGGTACCCGCTTCCCAAAGCAAATTAAGGGTTCTCCTAATATTATCGCTCACTTGTCTCCGTTGTATAAACCCCGCTTGGTCTTGATGGATCAGGGAAGGCAGTACCCTCCCCAAACGCTGGGCCAGGACCTTAGCTAAAATTTTTGCATCTAAGTTCAACAATGATATGGGCCGATAAGACCCACATAATAAAGGATCTCTACCCGGTTTGGGCAAAATAACCACCCCCGCCTCACCCATCGTAGACGGCAACTTACCCCCAGTAAAAATTCCGTTAGCCACCCGGACCAGAAGAGGCCCCAATTGCACCGAGAACTGTTTATAATAACGACTAGTATACCCATCCAACCCTGGGGATTTACCATTCTTCAAACCCCCAATCACCCCCAAGATCTCAGAGAGTTGTATCGGTTCTCTTAAATACTCCTGATCCGCCTCTGCCAGCTTAGGTATCTGCAGTGAGTCCAGAAATCCAGTCTGCACTCCAGCATCTAGCGGCCCCGGCTGTCCATAAAGCCCAGAGTAGAAGTCCCGGAACTCACGTTGGATAGCAGAGTCCGTAACCTGTAGATCCCCCCCTGATTCTCCCTTAATACAAGTAATAGTCAACCGATTTTGCTTGATATGAATATATCTAGCCAATTGAGCGCTAGCCTTATTGCTATGCTCATAGATATTGAGACGAAATCTCTCGCGCATATGCTCTATTTCCTCTACCTGGAGCTGATATAAATCATCCCTGACTCTTTGCAGTTGAACCAAAATCTGGGGATCTCTCGTGTTCTGGTGGTTCAACTCCAACTGGGTCAGTCGGGTTCTCAATTGAAGAAAGGCTCGGGCTCTCTGTTTTTTAAATCTTGCCCCCCACTTAATAAGCTCTCCCCGGACTACTGCTTTCAGGGCATCCCACAGAATAGCGTCTGATACCTCCCCATTGTCATTCAACTCCAAATATTCTCTCATAGTATTTTCCACCGCGGTAACCACCTGGGGGGAACTCAGCAGGGATTCATTAAGCCTCCAATATGTACAACCCCCCGGATCTAACATGTCAGTGCAAGATAACCACACTGGTGCATGATCCGAGACATGCATCGGTTCTATCTCCGCAACTCGCAGCCCCCCTGCTTGGTTCCTATGAATCCATACCCCATCCAGTCTAGTATAAGTGTTTTGTGCATGGGAATAGAAAGTTATGATCTCTGAGCACCATGAAGCAATCGCCAGCCATCTACAAGGCCAAGCGAACCCATCAGATCGCGAAATGCAGCCGCTGATTTTCTCGTTGATCTACGCCCCCCCCCCCCCCCTGAATGATCTACAGCAGGATCTGGAGGGACGTTAAAGTCACCTCCCAAATATACCGCTCCTTGCGTAAAAGTATGTAGAGCCCCCTTCAAGTTCCGATAATATGCTTCTTGTCCCGCGTTAGGACCATAAATATTGATAATGGTCAGAGGGCGACCTTGAAGCACACCTTTCACCGCTAGACACCTACCCTCTCTGTCCCTATAGACATGTTCCACCTGCAATCCCAGTCCCTTGCGTGCCAGGATAGCCAATCCTCCTGCCCTTTTTGTAGCCCCCTCCCCTTGATGGGTCCAGAGCATATCAAACTGTGGTTGTTGGAGCAAAGATACATCCCTGGGTCTCAAGTGCGTCTCTTGCAGGAGGCATATGTCCCACTTCATACGATGGAGATCTCGGAAGACTATACTCCTTTTACCCGGGCTATTAAGCCCATTTACATTCCAGGAGCCAATGATCAACTCTGGATCTTTCACTGGGGACCTCCCAATACCCAAGCTCCGCTGCCCGCTAGATCCCATACAAACCGACCCCCCCCCCTCCCCCCCTCCCCCTTCCAATTAGCTGATTCTCCAAGTTTCGAATCGGCCATACGAAGAAAATGAGTCATACTGAAAAGGCCCATAATTAGCACCTAGTATTGCTTTACTTCCCCATTCAACCCCCCTATTCCTCAGGCAAACATATAAAACACACACTCAAGCAAACACTCCATCCAAGCCCGTACTGTTAATTAACCAACCCTATCTGCATAAAACAAGCACACATAACAAGAGAAATAACCATTCCCTAGGGAACAAGCATGCCATTTTCAACCAACAGAATAACAAAACCACTATCAGCTGTAGTCCAAAAATACTGAAGACAGATTTCGTTCTGGAGAACCAGATCAGGTAACTGAGGTAGAGGGTTGGCTATCCTCAATCGCGCTCTGGGAGACACCAGCTCTGATCTCCGATGCTGGTCCCGATATGACTCGATCAGGGGTGTTTTGCGGCATCCGACATCCCAGGTCTTTCAACGCCATCCATGCATCAGCCACATTGTCCACCTTCTGGTGAGTCCCATTGATGGTAAAATGCAATCCAAAAGGGAAGAGCCATCTGTAGCGGTAGCCCTCAGCTCGCAGTATTTGGGTGACTTCCCTAAACGATCTGCGTTTCTGGAGTGTAGCAAGGGCCAGATCTTGATAGACCCCCACTTTCAACCCCTGCCACACAAAATCGGGGCGACGACGTGCAGCCTGTAAAACTTTTTCCTTCAGTTGAAAGTCACCAAAGCAGGCTACAATATCACGGTTGCCAGGACCTCTCACCTGCCCCAGGCTTCTGTGAGCCCTCTGTAAGTCAATTACTAGTGGTATCATCTGAGATTCCTCAGCAAGGAGGACTTTGCAAAAGTCTGACACCACTTCCCTGGCGTCCTTGTATCGATCCAAGTCTGGGACTCCCTTAAAACGTAAATTATTTCGCCTTGAGCGATTCTCCAAGTCCTCAACCTGCCTTTTTAAATCATCCAGTTGTGCCACTACTGTGTCCATAGCAGCAGATCGTTCCTCCACCAAGCCTTCCACGTGGCCCAATCGCTCTTCAGCGACAAGGACTCTGCCGCTCAGGTCTCCCACTTCTGCCCGAATCTCTCCCAGCGCATTCTTCACATCCGACCTCAGCCCTACCATTTCTGCTTTCAATTCTTTGAACCACGTCTCGATCTTCCCTTCCATAGGTCGATCGTTCGACACGGAATTGGTCTGGGAAGACACTGTCTGCAGTGGCATAGTCGGCTCCGCCATCTTAAGAAGCGCCGTTGGGGAACGTGCGATCGAGTTTTCACACTCGTTGCGCCGGGAAAATGAAATTTCTCCAGTTTCTTCCGACTCGCTATACAATCAGCGAGCTCAGGCACCAAGAAAAGTTGCACTCAAACCACCACGGGAAGCAAATATTAAACTTGCAACCGCGAGCCCCGACAGAGTTCTAAGTTTAAGCGGCCATATTCCGTGATGACGTCACTTCCTCCCAGTTCCTTTATTCTTACAGGAATATCACAATCCTGCGTGGAGTGGTGCTCTGACCATGAGACATGGGATTACTAGTTCCAAATCTTTATGTACTTAGTAAACATAAAAGTACAGAAATCAAGCCTCCAGCTTCCCCCCACCCACCCCCCAAAAAACCCCCAGCAACCCTTCCCCCAAGCTTCTTTACTCCATCCAGGCCACAGCTTGGAGGGAAAATAGAAAAAAGGAGAAAACCCCCACTCAAACCCAAAACAGTTTCTTCTGCTTAATTTTACACAGTCCTCCCAGACTCCTTTCCTTTAGGAATGTGGGCTGTTTGCCCCAAGCTCGACTGCTTCATCCCAGGGGCTTTTGCCTCTTATCTTTCTTTGCTTTCTTTATCTACACAAACAGTCTCTTATCATTCAGCCCTTTTAAGAACCTACAACACTACAGGCTGCACAGTGTTATGGAGGAGAAGATGTGAGATGTTCCCCCCCCTCTCCTTGAGATTGCTGGACACGTTGCAACAAACAAACAACTTTTCATCATGAGAGGAGAAAAACCCCACAGCTGTTTCCCCACATTACAGCTTTAGGCTTAAACATCATTTCCTCTTTCCAACCTGTGTCCCAAGGGAATGCCCATGAGTATATTCCCACCCTCAGTGGCCGGCACACTATCTTCCCATTCCATCTCTGAGAAGGCAGGGGCAGTCTCTTTCTAAGCTGGCTCTGTGGAAGCTTGCTCAGCTTCAGCCATTTCTACGTCTGTGGGCTCTAAGGATTTGGTGGTGTTCTCTCCCCCTAGAAACTTCTCCTCAAGCTTTTATGTTCCTTTTGCTTCTTGGGGCCATGGCTTTGCTGGAAACACCTCCCTTCTAGGGTGGGAGTGTTGTGGGCGTGCCCTCCACCTGCTTGGTGCTTTTGGTCATAGTGTGCTCCCTCTTCCTTTTCTCTGGGGAACCTTGGGTTTTCTGGTATTATTTTCCCCCTCCTCCCTTCTACAAATTCTGGTAGCATTCAGGTTCTTTTGGCCAAGAATATAAGTCCTAGGCTGGGCTTTAGTTAAGTTTAGGTTTCAGACTTCCTTGCACTTCTCTGCCTGCGAGAATATCGACTTAATCACTAAGTTGCTGTGGCCAAAAATGAAGCTGGATGTTCAGTGCTGGTCACCGGATATGGCCCGCTATTTAATATCCAGGGTCAGCATTGACTCTGGGATTTATGTGGGTAGCCTCCCATAGTCTTAATATCAGTCCAACATTCTGTTTTATCTACTCAGGAGTTTGTACGTTAGGTATTCAGTCCATTTCTGTGAACTGGGTTAGAAGTGTGTCCCTCACAACTTTTAACATCTCCCATATTACCAGTGTAGTGTAGTGCACCCTTCAGTTTTTCCTTAAGCAATTGAACTGTGCTGAGGTGTTTCTGAACTGCTCTGCATAGTTTTTCTTATTTTCATTAATAAGGTTTGTTTTTTTTCTGAGGCTTTTTGAGACCTCGTATTTGGGGATTTTGCAGAATGCGGCTGCATGGATTATTTGGGCATCAAAATTTGATCATATTACTTCGATTCTTCATGATTTGCATTGGTTGCTGATTGCGTGTTATGTGGAATTTAAGGTTTTATGCTTGATCTTTAAGCTTTTGCATGATAATTGCCCAATGGTATTGGGGTCTTTATTACACTATTATCATCTGGCATGGACGTTACAATCCGTGGATAAGTCCCACCATTGAATGTGGTAAGACTTGCAGGGTTTCAGAAATCCTTGCTGACTGTTCAAGGGCCACTTTGTTGGAATGTTCTGCCCCTGAAAATAAAGCAAGCAAATACAGTGGTGCCTCACACAACGAACTTAATTGGTTCCAGGAGCAAGTTTGTTATGCGAAACGTTCGTTATGTGAAACGCGTTTTCCCATAAGAATACATGTAAAAAAAAATAATTCGTTCTGCAGCATAAAATATGCTAAGATGACATAAAAAAAGATAAATTTTTGGTTATTATTTTTATTTAGATACATCTAAAAACATAATTATTTTTTAAAACAACACACATTTTTTAAATTTAAAGACAGACTAAGTAGAGTCTAATTTTACAGTGAGAGAGGGCAGAGTCTCAGCGGCAAAAACTGGGACTTAACTGTTCATTTTTTTTTTTTCTACCGTGTTTCCCCGATGATAAGGCAGGGCCATCAAATAAGACAGCCCCCCCTTTTTAGAAAAAAATGTAAAATAAGGCACCCCCCCGCAAATAAGCCACCCACCGATACCTGCGCTTACCCGAATCGGGTGGTACGGTGGGTGACTCCGTGTGGTCCCTGGCACCCCCGACACGATCGGGGCAAGAGGGAGCTCAAGCCCTCTTGCCCCCCCGACTCCCCGACACGATCGGGGCAAGAGGGAGCTCAAGCCCTCTTGCCCCCCGACTCCCCGACACGATCGGGGCAAGAGGGAGCCCAAGCCCTCTTGCCCCCCCGACTCCCCGACACGATCGGGGCAAGAGGGAGCTCAAGCCCTCTTGCCCCCCCGACTCCCCGACACGATCGGGGCAAGAGGGAGCCCAAGCCCTCTTGCCCCCCCGACTCCCCGACACGATCGGGGCAAGAGGGAGCTCAAGCCCTCTTGCCCCCCCGACTCCCCGACACGATCGGGGCAAGAGGGAGCCCAAGCCCTCTTGCCCCCCCGACTCCCCGACACGATCGGGCCAGGAGGGAGCCCAAGTCCTCCTGGCCACGGCGACCCCCTAACCCCACCCTGCACTACATTACGGGCAGGAGGGATCCCAGGCCCTCCTGCCCTCGACGCAAACCCCCGCCCCCCCCAACGACCGCCCCCCCCAAGAACCTCCGACCGCCCCCCAGCCGACCCGCGACCCCCCTGGCCGACCCCCACGACACCCCCAACCCCCTTCCCCGTACCTTTCTGTAGTTGGCCGGACAGACGGGAGCCAAACCCGCCTGTCCGGCAGGCAGCCAACGACGGAATGAGGCCGGATTGGCCCATCCGTCCCAAAGCTCCGCCTACTGGTGGGGCCTAAGGCGCCTGGGCCAATCAGAATAGGCCCGGGAGCCTTAGGTCCCTCCTGGGGGCGGGGCCTGAGGCTCATGGGCCCAACCCGACCATGTGCCTCAGGCCCTGCCCCCAGGAGGGACCTAAGGCTCCCGGGCCTATTCTGATTGGCCCAGGCGCCTTAGGCCCCACCAGTAGGCGGAGCTTTGGGACGGATGGGCCAATCCGGCCTCATTCCGTCGCTGGCTGCCTGCCGGACAGGCGGGTTTGGCTCCCGTCTGTCCGGCCAACTACAGAAAGGTACGGGGAAAGGGGTTGGGGGTGTCGTGGGGGTCGGCCAGGGGGGTCGCGGGTCGGCTGGGGGGCGGTCGGAGGTTCTTGGGGGGGGCGGTCGGTGGGGGGAGCGGGGGTTTGCGTCGAGGGCAGGAGGGCCTGGGATCCCTCCTGCCCGTAATGTAGTGCAGGGTGGGGTTAGGGGGTCGCCGTGGCCAGGAGGACTTGGGCTCCCTCCTGGCCCGATATTGTCGGGGAGTTGGGGAATCGGCGGGGCAAGAGGGCTTGGGCTCCCTCTTGCCCCGATCGTGTCGGGGAGTCGGGGGGGGGGGGGCAAGAGGGCTTGGGCTCCCTCTTGCCCCGATCGTGTCGGGGAGTCGGGGGGGGCAAGAGGGCTTGGGCTCCCTCTTGCCCCGATCGTGTCGGGGAGTCGGGGGGCAGGAGGGCTTGGGCTCCCTCTGGCCCCGATCGTGTCGGGGGGTCGGGGGGGGGGCAGGAGGGCTTGGGCTCCCTCTTGCCCCGATCGTGTCGGGGAGTCGGGGGGGGGGGCAAGAGGGCTTGGGCTCCCTCTTGCCCCGATCGTGTCGGGGGGTCGGGGGGGGCAAGGGGGCTGGGGCTCCCTCTTGCCCCGATCGTGTCGGGGAGTCGGGGGGGCAAGAGGGCTTGGGCTCCCTCTTGCCCCGATCGTGTCGGGGAGTCGGGGGGGCAAGAGGGCTTGGGCTCCCTCTTGCCCCGATCGTGTCGGGGAGTCGGGGGGGCAAGAGGGCTTGGGCTCCCTCTTGCCCCGATCGTGTCGGGGAGTCGGGGGGGGGCAAGAGGGAGCCAGGCGGAGAGAGGGCAGTTAAGCGCAGTGCCTGCGCGGAAGGATGCAGCTCGGGCGACTTCGTTGTGTGAAACGAAGTTCGTTGTACGAATCAAGACATAAAGTTCGTTGTGCGCAGCGTTCGCTGTGCGAGGCGTCCGTTATGCGAGGCACCACTGTAGTGTCCTGCAGTTTGAAAGGATATTTTCTTGTTGATGCTGATTCTTGTAGGGTTTTCCGCTGTCTGTTTTTAATTGTGTTTTAAGGAATAAGTTAGTTAATGATTTTGTTTTTTATGTGTTTATTTGTCAATTTTATTATGTATTTTTTTATATCTGCATAGAATTGTTGGATGTGCGGCTTATACATTTTAAAATACAGTGGAACCTTGGTTTGTGAGCATAATTTGTTCCAGAAGTGTGCTCATATATCAAAGCGAGTTTCTCCATAGGAAGTAAGGGAAACTCGCTGCTCGCTTCTACCCCACCCCACCCCACCTCAAAAAGACCCTCCCACCCCTGAGGCCAATGGCGCGCTTCCACCCCCCCAGAGAACCGGCATCACCTCCCGCCCACAAACCGGCATCCTCCCCTGAGAACCGGCATCGCCTGCCCAAACCCTTACCCCGATCTGGCACCGGCAAGCAGCACCAACCCATAGGACGTGCTAGTGCCTGAAGATCCTGCCTCTTGCCGCTGGGCTGGGCCTTGAGCATCTGCATATGCTCAAGGCCGCCTGGCTCCCGCTTTCTCCAAAGAAGGCAACATCATAAAGGAAAATTGCAAAATTAATCTGCAAATACAAGGAAATCAACATATCTTCCTTAGACCACAAACTTGGGGGGAAGGTCATAGTTGAGTAAATAAAACTCAAATCACAAATTTACTTAATCAGGAATAGGCTTAACAGCTAGGTCCCCTTTGACCAATATGCTGTTCTATATTACTAAACATTCCCAGCCACCAACTTCAAATCGAGGAAGGCCCGCAACTGTTCAGTTGAAGAAAAAAAAACATATTTCATCCCCAAATATTTCACCATGCATTTACATGGATAAGCCAAAAGAAACTTTGCACCCAAAATTATTGTTTCAATTCTCATAGTAGCCAAGAACAATTTCCTCTGCTCCTGTGTTTGTCTAGTGACATAAGGGAAAATCCAGACTTTTTTTCCCCTATGAAACAAAGTTTCAGAGCGACGAAAGTATAATCTTAATATTGCATTTTACATTACATTAGTGACTTTTATTCCGCAATTACCTTGCAGTTCAAGGCAGATTACATAAGAGGTTATCTGGACATTTCCAGGAGTGTTACAGAGTAAAGCGGGTTACTTTGGAGGATTGAAATACAAAAGAAACTAATAAAGTATCTCTTTCAGGAATATCAGGTAGTGTGGTTTAAAGCAAATCAGTGATATTTAAAAGTTCTCTTGGACTTGAGCTCAGTTCATCTGCCTCTGGGCAACTCCCATTTTTTTCTTCATAGGTAAATAATATACTCAATTCAACCAATTTTTTTTTTTCCAGCATTTCTAAAGGTGTTACCCCCCAGAGACTTTTTGGAAAATTCAAAAAATGAATATTCAGTCTGTGGTGGTAATTTTTCAATTGTTCAACTTTCCTATTAAGCTGATTTTTATCTTTAACTAGTTCAGACATTACAGCTTGAAAATCTTCCACCTTTTCAATGACCTTTTTCAATTCTGAGGTAAATTCTTCTTTTGTATTATTTAGGGATTTTCCTAGTCCATTCACAGTGCTTGCAAGAGCTTTGACCTCCCGGGAAGACTTGGTTCTTGTACAATCCCTCTGTAGTCAGAACTGCAGGGTTATGTATCTTGACAAGCCAAGATCTGTAGGAATCTCAGTTAACAAACTTGAGCCCCTCCCACTGAGTCCATCTCCTGGAGCATGCTCCCTGAGTCCAGTTTTGTATTCCTGCAGCCAAACTGTAGGAGCTCATCTCTTCTGCTTGTGTTTCTTTTTAAAAAAATTTAGTTAATTAATTTTATATATTGTGGCGGGTTTTACCCTTGTGCTGCAGATACACCTTGCGGAGACATCCTTTTGGCGGGAGATTGCAAATTTTGGAGAAAAAGTCTGCATCTGGGGGGGGTATGCCCTCTGGACAGCCTGCATATCAGATCAGGGCTCTGGGATTGGGAGCTAGCTTGCCCCGTGTTAGTCCACTAAGGGGTGGACCGCAGGCTGCGTGGTTCCGTGGAGGCGCGCCTGGGATCAGAACCAGACTGCGTACCTTCCCTGAGTATTCCGGAGGACTTGGTAGTCACTGACTTGGGTGACCGGGCAGGTGAGGCAGTCAGAAGTCTTGAAATCCAGTTTCCCAGCTTCCTGAGGTACAGATCTCCTTGCATGCTGTTTTAAACTTGCCTGCCATTCTTTCTCTTGCAGCACAGACCACTGTGATCTGTATGCATGCTGGTTTAGTGATTTTGGGGGGTCCTCAAAAAGGGTTTTTCAGTGGTTTCCCTACATTCCCTAACTCCACCACCTCTAAAAATGCAAAATTGCCATTTTCCCGGGTTCCCTGTGTTTTTCCCGGGCTGTTTTAGGGCAAAATTGGTACCCGCGACGGCCATCTTGGATTTTCTTCAAACTTTTCAAAAGTATATTTTTTGCACTTGGGAGCTTCGTTTTCGCTCCAAACTTCACAGATGGCCTCATCAGGACATGGTGGCATGGATTCATACCTCGTTTGCAGCGGATGGCTGTTGTATTCTCAGCCGTGTTTCATGTGCGCTGCGGCTCACAAGGGGGGGTGAGGTGTGTGCGGATTCCGTGCCTTGCACCTCCAGAGAGGCCCCCCTTGCTTCTAATACTGCCAACGACATGAAAGGCATGCCTGGTGAACCAAAAAAAGGATAAGGAAGATGTTTCGGTGAAACGCAAGCGCGGTTCTGGGGAAAAGTCTCATAAATCTTCTAAGTACTCCAGATCAGATGCGCATAGAGCGGCCTTTGCCGCAGGGGACTTCTTTCCCCTGGAATTTGTGAATATGATGTATCAGGCATATTTGGTTAAAAAGTCCATGCCTGTGGCTTCACCTCAGATTCCAGCACAACAGGTGGGCTCTTCACCATTGGATTCGAGTCTATCTCTGTGTTCGCTTACAGGGACACCAGAAAGCAGATGAGCGGTGCCTTCCATTGCATTTGCATCTCTTTCTATCCCTCTGTTGCCGCAGGGCTCTTCTGCAGCATTCGCTGATGTGGCTAACCTTGCTGGCCTTCGTGATCAAGATATAGGTGGGTCCTGTGATCTCGTGGATGATCCGTCTGTGTGCAGACTGTTCAAGGCAAGCCATCTTATGGATATCATTGTGGAATCCCTACGGGAATTGAACCTGCAGTTGGATTAGCCTACCCAGGCGGAGTGTTCTGTGATGAGTGACCAGAGACCAGATAATGCGGATCTGCTCAGGATCCTTTCGGAAATCTGGGATTACCTGGAGGGTCCCCTAAAATGTGCTAGAGCCATGGTAAGGTTGTATCCCATGGCACCAGAGTTTTCCAAATGTCTTGCTTCGCTGAAGGTGGATTCGGCTATGGTGCAGGTCACTAAGCGCACTTCACTACCCTCCGTTAAAGGGATGGTCTTGAAGGATGTTCAGGACAGGCGGGTGGCCGGAGTCAGGTCGATAGTGGCCTCCTCTTTTGTCGCCTGAGCTTGTCATTCCAAGCTCCGCCGTGATCCTGAAGATGTAGTCCTCCGGGATCTGGATTTTCTGATCTCTGGAGTGGATTATTTGGCAGACGCTTTATATGACATGATTAAAGTCTTTGCTAAGCTGGGAGCTTATTCCATGTCCGCCAGAAGAATGCTTTGGATTCATCAGTGGTCTGGGGATTCTTCCTCTAAGGCCACCCTGAGCAGATTGCCATTTAAGGGTCTACTCTTGTTTGGCTGGGGGCTGGATGACCTCGTGTGCAGGACTGTAAGCCTAAGGTCCTATCGGGCAATAAGCCTTGTCCCGCCCAGGGTTCAGAGTGTCCTGATTTTCGTCCCTTCAAACACCATCCACCAGTATGCCGGTTCCCCAGCCTTGGGTCAAAGATTCAGTTCCTCATCCAGACCCCTTCTTTGGAGGTCCTACCAGTCAACAGCCCTCAAACAGACGTCCTCATGCTTCAGTTTAAAAAAAAGAAAGAAAGCAATTCTGATGCCAGGCCTCCGGTCTCTCTCCCTCGTGTCGGAGGGTGTCTCTCGGCCTTCCTGGCAGAGTGGGAGACGGTGACCTCGGACAGGTGGGTCCTAGAGGTCCTTCAAGTTGGTCTCAAACTGCAGTTTTACTGACTTCAGTTGGATTTCTTCCTGGATTCGCTTGCAGGGTGCCCCGAGAAAGCACTGTGGGTGCAGTCCAAGTTTGGCAGACTGCTGAATTTTGTGGTGATAGAACCCGTTCCAAAGGACGACTTAAGCTGAGCTCTTACTTGATCTGCTGCCACTTTGCGGCAACGAAATGGGACTCTGCCCCCTTCAACTCAGGTCAACTTCAACTCTATGCCTGTTAAAACAAGCTCCTTAGCGACACACGCCTCACCAGTTGCTTTGAGCACTTCACCAGTGCACGTAGCCGTAGCTCTTTGTAACTTTTACTGTTTATTTTGTGCAAGTTTGATTTTGTTTTCTGTGTTTAACCAAGTGCTACTTGTTACTTTTAGGCTCAGGTTTTACTTACTGATCTTGGCGGTGAAACGGAACTCCACCCCCTTCAACTGAGGTCTGCCTCTATGCCCTTTAAAACAAGCTCCTTAGCGGTGCACGCCAAAGGAGCATGCTTAAGGAGCAGATTATGCTCCTTAATGCACTCCTTTGTGCGCAACTGAAGTGAGCAAGGTCTGTAAACCCTAAACGTCTCACTTCAGTTAACCCTAATAGCTTAATTTTTCTTGTTTTCTTCCTTGTTGCCCTAGTGCAGGGGTAGGGAACTCCGGTCCTCGAGAGCCGTATTCCTGTCGAGTTTTCAGGATTTCCCCAATGAATATGCATGAGATCTATTTGCATGCACTGCTTTCAATGCATATTCATTGGGGAAATCCTGAAAACCCGACTGGAATACGGCTCTCGAGGACCGGAGTTCCCTACCCCTGCCCTAGTGGGAAATCTATTTCTTGTCACACATAATATGGACGCTACCACGTTGCCTATTCCAGTTTTCTGGGAGAACCGATCCAGTTATTATCTCTCCCCGACTAGTCAATTCACATCTAATCACAAGAAAATCTTTCCCCCACCCGATACTATTTCGAGATCAGCTCAAACATCTGCAGCTAGCTCAAAAGAACCAGAATAATTTCACCTTAGGTCTGATCAACACCAGATCCTTCAGAGGTAAGTATCATTTCATCAGACATCATTACTTTTAATCATCTTGATATTCTTTGTATCGTGGAAACGTAGTTAGACGATGGAGACGAGGGATATCTCTCTCTCTCTTGCCTACCCTAATGACTTTTCCTACCTCTTTAACCACCATATTGGGCGTAAAGGAGGTGGACTTGCAATAATTTTTCATGAAGGTCTAATTTCTCATCAAGTCAATAACTGAAATGCTTCAATTAAAGATAAATACTAACCCTTCGATGGACCTATTGCTTCTATATGCTCCTCCTCCCCTAAATAGAGACACTTTCACAATTTTCCACAATTTACAACTTACTTACAAGATTTGAGCCTCATACCCTTGAATTTTCAGCCAACACATGTATCAGGTCACACTTTAGATGTGATCTGCACTTCTGATCTCTTAGCACACAAATGTTCTAACCTTAAAATTCAAATTTTTCCTTGGTCAGATCATGCACTGATTTCAACAGATATTAAGACTCTATCTAATATCAATCAATTTAAAACCAAAAATAGTAAAGTATAGGGACTTCAATAACTTGGAACCATCCTCAGTCTCTACTTTCTTGACATTACAAAAGGAAGATTTTTCCAATAAAAATATGGATGATTAATTGTCTACATGGAATAATGCAATTCAAGCATTCATCCTAAGTACCGTTCCTGAGATAACAAAAGTTATCACACCCAAGATGCAAGAAAATCCATGGTTTACAAAGGAATTAGTTTCTAAAATTGCAACTCAAGAGTCTTGAACGACGATGGAGAAAAAACAAAACCATAGACAATTAAATAAATTTAATGCTCAAGCCTCCTACAAGGCTAAAATCAACCTCTAAGAACGTATACTATTCTTCGTGCATTAGTAAGGCTAAAAACCCAGCCATCCTCTATAAAATATTTGTCTCCTAATTCAAAGAAAGTAGAATCGACTTCCACTATTCTTCTGTCTGCCCAAACTTTGGCAAATTTCTTTCAACAGAAAATCGAGAAAATTAGAAAACAAATAGGACCCCAATTCAACTCAAGTCTCAATATAAACTACACAGATCAATCCCCTTCCCCTAGCTCTTATATTCCAATGGCTAAATTCTCAACATTTAAACTTCCTACCCTATGCTGGGCAGACACATGTGGACAGCAACAGGTTATGAAACAACAAGGGAGACAGAAGAAGAGGGAGGAGGACATGATAAACATACTACAAGGGGAAGTCAAAAAGGAACGGGAAGATGGGAAGGCACAGGAAGAAGAAAATACGAACATGCCACATGGGCAAGGTAATAGAAACATACCACAAAGGGAGGACAAAGGAGATAAAATATAGGAGTTGGCTGACCAGGAAGAGGACAGAAAGAGGACTGAAGCACATGGGAAAACAGCGAGGAAGACTAAATGCCAGGACTTGAACTGCATGTACACTAATGCAAGGAGCCTAAGGAACAAAATGGGAGAATTGGAAGTCATGGCCAAAAATGAGAACCTAGACATCATAGGGATCACGGAAACATGGTGGAACGAGGAAAACAAATGGGACATAGTACTGCCAGGGTATAACTCTACCGAAAAGATAGGACTTATCAGAAAGGAAGAGGAATAGCACTGTACATAAGGGAAACCATTCACTCAACCAGTGTGGATACAGCAGTGGCAAATGGACAACTAGAGTCATTGTGGGTTAAAATACCAGGAAAAAACGGATCCGAGATAAAGATGGGACTGATCTACCGTCCACCTGGGCAATTTGAAGCAGTGGATACAGAAATGGTAGCCGAGCTGAGGAGGGAATACAAGAATGCTAACACTATAGTTATGGGAGATTTCAACTATCCCGGGATAGACTGGCGTCTTGGAAATTCAAAATGTACGAAGGAAACGGAGTTCCTGGAAGCCGTCCAAGACTGTTTCATGGAACAACTTGTCCAGACTCCAACGAGAGGGGCAGCGATCCTGGACCTGATCCTCAACGGGCTTAAAGGACCTGCAAAGGGAGTGGAAGTAATGGGACCGCTAGGAAACAGTGACCACAACATGATTCTGTTCCAAGTGGAAGTAGGATTACCAAAGGGGAAGAGAACAAAGGGAACAGCGTTTAACTTCAGGAAAGGGAACTATGATGCCATGAGACAAATGGTGAAGAAGAAGCTCAGAAACAGCTACAAGAAAGCTCTGTCTGTGGAGCAAGCCTGGTCCCTACTCAAGGACACGGTAAGCGAGGCACAACACCTATATGTACCCAGATTTAGGAAAGGAGGCAAAAAGAATCAGACTAAAGACCCAGCATGGATAAACAATGAAGTAAAGACAGTGATAGGAGACAAGAAAACATCATTTCGGAAGTGGAAGAAGGACAAAACGGAAGGAAATTGGAAAGACCACAGGAAGCATCAGAAAGAATGTCACCGAGTGGTCAGAAAAGCCAAGAAAGAATACGAGGAGAGACTAGCCAAGGAAGCAAGAAATTTTAAACCATTTTTCAGATATGTAAAAGGGAAACAGCCAGCGAGGGAGGAGGTGGGACCTCTGGATGAGGGAGACAAGAAAGGAGTGGTAAAGGAGGAAAAAGAGGTGGCTGATAGACTAAACAAGTTTTTCGTGTCGGTCTTGACAAAAGAAGACACATCCAGCGTACCGGAACCGTAAAAAATCTTCAAGGGGGATCATGAGGGTATATTATCATGCATGGAGGTAAGCCTCAAAGCCATTCTAAGGCAGATAGATAGATTAAAAATTGACAAATCTCCTGGCCCAGATGGGATCCACCCGAGAATACTGAAAGAGCTCAGAGACGAAATAGCGGAGTTACTCAGGCATATTTGCAACCTATCCTTGAGAACAGGGATAATCCCGGAAGATTGGAGGATAGCAAATGTTACACCAATCTTCAAAAAAGGATCAAGAGGCGACCCGGGGAACTATAGACCGGTGAGCTTGACCTCAGTTCCGGGGAAGATGGTCAAATCACTGATCAGGGAAGGTATCAATGAGCATATAGAAAAAAATAAACTGATGAGAACAAGCCAGCACGGTTTCTATAAAGGACGATCGTGCCAAACGAATCTACTACATTTCTTTGAGGGGATAAGCAAACATTCTGACCAAAGTAACCCCATTGACATAGTTTATCTGGATTTCCAAAAAGCCTTTGACAAGGTACCCCATGAGCGCCTGCTGAAGAAACTGTGGAACCACGAGGTGGAAGGGGACGTCCACAGATGGATCCAAAATTGGCTGGCGGATAGGAAGCAGAGGGTAGAAATAAAAGGACACTACTCTGACTGGAAAGGGGTCACGAGTGGTGTCCCGCAGGGGTCAGTGCTGGGACCACTGCTGTTCAATATATTCATTAACGATCTGGAAACGGGCACGAAGTGCGAAGTTATCAAGTTCGCGGACGATACAAAACTCTCCAACAGGGTCAAAACTTTTGAGGAATGCAAAGAACTGCAGAGCGACCTGAACAAACTGTGTGAGTGGGCAAAAAGATGGCAGATGAGCTTCAATGTGGAGAAATGTAAGGTCTTGCACATGGGGAAAGGGAACCCCATGTACAGCTATACGATGGGAGGAAGGGTGATGGGGAAAGGCACCCTAGAAAAAGACCTGGGGGTATTGGTGGATACAACAATGAAGCCAGCGGCGCAATGTGCAGCGGCCTCAAAGAAAGCGAACAGAATGCTGGGCATTATCAGAAAAGGTATCACTACCAGAACGAAGGAGGTTATCCTGCCATTGTATCGAGCAATGGTGCGACCACATCTGGAATACTGTGTCCAATACTGGTCACCGTACCTTAAGAAAGACATGGCGATACTTGAGAGGGTCCAGAGGAGAGCAACTAGGATGATAAAAGGAATGGAGAACCTTTCATATGCCGAAAGGTTAGACAAACTGGGGCTCTTTACCCTGAAAAAGCGGAGACTGAGAGGAGACATGATACAGACGTATAAAATCATGAAAGGCATAGAGAGAGTGGAGAGGGACAGATTCTTCAGACTAGCGGGGACAACAAAAACAAGAGGTCATCCAGAAAAACTGAGAGGGGACAGATTCAAAACGAATGCAAGGAAGTTTTTCTTCACCCAGAGGGTGGTGGACACCTGGAACACGCTTCCAAAGGAGGTAATAGGACAGAGTACAATACTGGGTTTCAAAAAGGGACTGGATGACTTCCTGGAAGCGAAGGGGATTGCAGGGTATAGATAGAAGGTTACTCTACAGGACAAAAGCAAAAAGCGTATGTGAGTTTTAGGGTAGGAGCACTTTCAGGTCCTGGACCTGAGGGGCCGCCGCGTGAGCGGACTGCCGGGCATGATGGACATCCAGTCTGACCCGACAGAGGCAATTCTTATGTTCTTATGTTCTTATCCAAAATTCAACTTATCTTTCAAGATATTAACATTAAAGGATCTAACACAGAGGTGATACCCCCATTTATCTTAAATAAATTTTTCCCCCCAGTTTGGTGTCCTCCTACACACACTTGTAATCAACAGTTTAAAATCAGGAACTTTACCACAACTTTGGAAAACTGCTATCATTAACCCTATCATTAAGGATCAAAAAGTTAGCGCAACTGAAGAATCTAACTCACTCAATAGCAAAAGTTCTGTTCTTAGCAAAATTGACTGAAAAAATAGTTTTCAATTAAATTTCTGAATTTGCTGACTCTACTAAACATTCTTCACCCACACCAACCTGGCTTCAGGATAAACCATTCAACTGAGCATTCACTTATTAGGGATGACAACTACCTTAATTACCATCTAGACCAGTGTTCTTCAATCGCCGGTCTGTGGACCAGTTTCGGTCCACAGAAATTTCCTGCCGGTTCGCAGGGCTTGCACGTGCATCGGGCCCCAGACAGTGCTCTTCAGCCGCTGGTCCACAGTGCGATCGATGCGGCGTTGTCTTCAGGCCGGCTCCCTCGTCCTCAGTGCTGCAGTGCACAAAGCCGTGGGCAGAGGCTCCTATGTGCGTCCTGTGCCTGAACCAGAAGCCTTCTCTCTGATGTCGCAGTGTCAGATGGAAGGCTTCCAGATGAGGCGCGGGATGCATGAGGAACCGCTGCCCACTGCTTTGTTCACTGCAGCACTGAAGAACATGGAGCCAGCCCGAAGATAACACCCGGGGGGGGGGGAGGCCAGAAGGCAAGGCACAGCACAGCATATAGGGAGGGAGACAACAACGATAGGGGGAATGATTTTATTTTTTAATTTAGTGATTTATTTACATCTGCTATCTGTTTAGGAAGAAATGCATTTGTTTCTTTTCCTCTGGGGTTGTACTGCATGCAGTCTTACACCTTAGGGTTTGTTTGCATATATTAGTATTTTTAGTTTTTGGTCCCGTATTTGCATGGGGTTATCTGTGTTCTAGTAGGAATGAATATTGAGAAGCATACAGTGTGCTTTATGTAGTTTAATTTTGTGGTTGACCATTATGTGTTGTTAATAAGATTATATTGTGTGTGTGTGTGTGTGTACATACATATATATATATATATATATATATATATATGAAAAATGAATGGAAAAAATGGTGTTATAATTAGTGGGGTGGGGTCTGGGGCAGAAATTGGGTGGAGATGGTCAGTATTGTTACAGAATTTGCAACCACAGGATACTCAGGCTTTATTAATTTATTCAAGCCCCTTAAATCATGCACTATTTTATATGAGTCATCTGATTTCTGTATGGGAATCAAAGGGGTATTCCAGGAAGATGTATATTTCTCCTGAATCCCTTCTTTTACTAGTTCTTCAATTATAGGAATACTTCCTGCTACAGCTGCTAGCTTCAATGGGTATGGGTGGGGTCTGGCCCACGACTTAGCCCAATGTTCTTCAACTGCCGGTCCTTGGACCGGTGCCAGTCTACAAAAGAACACTGATCTAGACCACCACAAATTGGTGGTCCTTATCTCCCTTGACCTTTCCGCCGCTTTTGACACGGTAGATCACTCACTTCTCTTAGAAAGATTAAAATCCAACGGAATTACAGACCAGGTGCTCAAATGGTTTCAGTCCTACTTCTCAAACCGTCAATCTAAAGTTGTTTTCAATAACACTGCATCGGATCTTTTTGCTAGTCAAAGTAGAATACTGCAAGACTCTATTCTATCCCCTCTATTGTTTAACATTTTCTTGTCTCCTCTGCTTACCCTCTGTCAGTCTATTGGTTTTTCGGCATTTGCATACACATGATATTCAATTATTACATCCACTAAATCCAGAAAATATTCATGAAATTACAGAAATCAACAATAAACTTAACCAGATCAGACTTTGCCTGAAAGCTAACATGTTAGCATTAAATACATCAAAAACTCAAATAATGTTTTTCCCATGGAAAGAGGGAATATCACTAAATGCTCCAATTCTCCTTGATAATTCTCCCCTAGACTGTGTTGACTCTATAAAAATTCTCCCTAGATCTTCACCAAGATCATATCATGGTGATGGTTGCTGCCTACTTTCGCTCTCAGGATATCCTGGTCCATCCATACCTGGATGACTGGGTGATAAGAGCTCCCTCTCTGGCGGAGGGGCACCGAGCAGTATTGCAAGTAGTCCATTTGCTGCAGTGCCTAGGCTGGGTAATCAACCTGAAAAAGAGCCATCTCGAGCAGACACAGGACTTGGAGTATCTGTGAGTTTGGTTCCACATGGCCAGGAACCAGTGTTCCTTTCAGATGCTCGGAAAATGAAGATCTGTCAATCCATTTAGGAAATTTTAACAGTTCTGGCCCCGATGGCCTGGCAATATCTGCAAGTCCTGGGTCTCATAGTAACGACGATTGATGTGGTTCTTTGGGCCAGGGCCAGAGCCAGGCTGCATCCTCTCCAGGCGTCCCTGTTGTCCTGGTGAAGTCCGCAACGAGACACATTAACAGTGCCACTGCCTTGGACGGCAGTGGCACACAGCAGCATGCAGTGGTGGTTGAACCTCATTGACCTTGTGCAGAGGTCTGTCACTAAGGGTCTCGGATTGGGTGACTCTCCATGGACATGAGTCTTTCCAGTTGGGGGGGCAGTATATATGCCTTCCCCGGTGCAGGGCTGGTGGCCAACCTCAGAGCAGGTGGTCGATCAATTGCCTGGAACTGAGGGCAATCCGCCTCACATTGCTGCGCTTTCAGATGTCTCCATCACCGAGCTGTCCGGGTGTTCGCAGACAACACGATGGCAGTGGCATATGTCGACAGACAGGGAGGCACCAGGAGTCTTTTCCTGAGCCTGAAAGCTCGGCTGCTTTTTTCCTTGGTGGAAAAGCACCTTGTGGCTCTGTCCGCAGCTCATGTGGTAGGTGTAGAGAGTGTTCAAGCAGACTTTCTCAGTCAGATCCTGGATCTGGGAGAATGGTCTCTATCCAGGCGAGCATTTGAATACATAGTGTGGTAGTGGAGCCATCCAACGTTCGACCTACTGGCATCCACCAAGAACAGGAAGGTGGACAGATTCTTCAGCCGTCGACATGAGGCCGGCAGCGAGGGATTGGATGCCCTGGTGCATCTTTGGCCTCGGGGAGGTCTCATCTATGTATTTCCATTGTGGCCCATGAAAGAGTACATTTTGCGCTGCATGGCAATTCACGAGGGCCCGGTGATATTGGTGGCACCAGATTGGCCATGGAGACCATGATATGACAACCTACTCAGGCTATGCCTCAAGCGGGGACTGCAACTTCCTTGCTACTCTTTGTCTTCTCACTTAGGGTCCACTAGCGCTACAAGATCTGGACCACTTTGGTCTTACAACATGGTTATTGAGCATGCGGCTTTGACAGCTAGGGGCTGTTCGACCTCGCTCATTGCTACGTTACTTCATAGCAAGCGGAAATCCACTGTTGCAACATATGCAGAGGTCTGGAGGTGTTACCAGGCTTGGTGTTCAGATCTCAGGTGGGTTTCTCGGTAGCACAGGTTCTTGATTCTCTGCAGGCTGGCCTCAAGCAGGAGCTTGCTGTATCTTCCCTTTGAGACCTGGGACCTGTTGAAACATTTGAAAGCTAAGTGGAAATTCTTTTCCTCTTTTTTTTCCATTGAAAATTAGTTTTAGTGTTTGAATAGCACGTTCACCTCAAGCTTTCTAAAACAAGTCATACACAGTGATAGGGCAGTGAGTTTGGCTATAAGAGCTATTACTCTTGGTCAAATCTCACAATTCTGAGTGTATGTGAATATTTAAATTATTTATCTTATAAGCCAGATATACATTTTGCTTACTTATTTTTGTACTGAGAAGTCTTATCCAGCAGTACAGTATTGTATCAGATGACATATTGTGTCAGATGATAGTTAATTCATAGCTGCATGTGAAATTTTGATATGAACTCTAATAAAAAGGCACGCGACTTGCAGAGAATATTTGATACAGGCCTGAGAATTCTTTTGCTTTAAAACTGACCAGGTTCTGCTTTCAGAAAGCTTTGTGATTTTTGCAAATGATCCTTGCTTGTATGTGTGAAGTTTTTTTTTTTATTCTCTCCCTTGGCACTCTGGATGGGAAACAATGACCCTGGGTTGTTTGTGTTGCTGCGGGGATCACGGAGCTGACATTACTTCTTACAGTAACATATTCTTGGACAACAAAGAACATACTGAATAATATTGTTTAAACAATGAAGCTACCACAAGGGGATCATTGTTATTCAACACCTTTATAAATAAGACACAACACCTAATGCTTCTTTTTTAGCAAGTTTCTTTATTTTTATGGACTTTGATATATTTCTGTCAACTTTTCATATTTCTGCTTTTGAGCCACTTCAAACCCTTTTTTCTTCCTGAGAGCATTGACCGTTTTGGGGCTTAGTTCTGAATTAGCAACCAGTGCAAGTTGTGAAGAACAGAGGGGATATGCTTCTGTCTAGACACATTAGGCTCCATGCAATGTTGAGACTATTTCATCTTCATCGATGCCTCTGGCATCGAGGGATATAGCACGTAAGAAAGCTAAGAAACATAAACATTCTTCCCCTTCTAGGCATACCACTGTATCTTCCCAAGCATCGACGTACAGTGAGCATGGATGTCCAGATGACTGTTTCTCCATCTCTTCAAATGATGTCTCCACAGAGGCGTACCTCAATATCAAGGTCTCCCATGCTGCATGAACTGGTACAGCATTCTTATTTTATGCAATTGTCTTTTTCAGTACCAGTACTGACTTTTCAGGAGGCAATCGGGGCTATGCTCAGATGAGCTTACAGAACTACTGAAAGCGTAGTCTCCAATAGGCTTTAAGCACTTCCATGCCTGCCTTAGCCCAGCTCGAGGATACATTGAAGTGTCGATCAAGAAAAAGGTCACACACTTGGGCTCGACGTTGAGCATTTGAGCCCATGCAAACTCATGCATTGTCGTTGGTGGAGGAATTATCCCGTTTCATCTCGACACAGGGCCAACACTCTTCTTAATGCACAGTCCCTGATATAGCTAGGAAAGGGTACTTTGAGAAATCTGACTGATATCTTCATCCACTCAAATGAGGAGTTGCCAAAATACTCAGTAAAGTCCTACAGTATACATTCAGATCCTTCCCCATCGCCTCCTTGACACACTTCTCCACCTCAGACCATTTCTTTTACTGGCTTTGCAAAACAAATGGAGCAGGCATTGATGCCAAAATGGAAACAGGAGGAACCTCAATCAGAACTCTTTGAGCTCCTTGATTTTGAAACACTACCAAATGAGTGCATTAAAGTACCCTTACACAAAGTCACAAAGGACACTTAATATAAAAACTTGGAGACTCCTTTATCAGTACAAGTTGCTCCTAGAAAAATAGACACAATGTACAGAATACAAACTTGTCAAGGATTTGATAGACTTCAACTTCAATATCATTCACTAGTTGTCCAATCTGCCCTCAAGCATTCACATAAGAATAGTTTTATTGGGTTAGACCAATGGTCCATCTAGCCCTGTATCCCATCTTCATTATCATATGCTTTTGCTCCATCAGGTAGAGAAGCCAGGACATTTGACTCTTTTGGCAAGTGCATATTCTAGTTTTCAATGTTTATCAGGACCATGGACAACCAATTTTACATGCTCATTTATTTCAAGTTTTTGCTGAAACAATTGTCACTTTGAACAATATCTTCCTCCAGAACAGTTGAAACAATTCCAACAACCATCAAAGCAGTTGTTAACTACCAGAAAGTTCAAGGTTTGAGCAGCATTTGTTGCTTTCATTGTTCCTTCCTGAGCATCTGCAGTAGCTATTGCAATGCATAGACTGGCCTATCTTGGATCTGGAAACTTCTGTTCAAGAACACCTCTCTTATGTCCCTTGCAAGGTATATGTTTGGAGAAAAGATTGAAGAGGCTGCAGAAAAAAATAAAAAAGCACATGGATACTATAATAACTTTATCTAAAGCACAAATTTCTCAACTTTCCTCATCCAGGAAATATTCCACTACTTCCAGATGTTCATATTATTTGAATTCCAAACGTCTCTACAGTCAACCTTCCTCCTCCTCTTCTAGGCCTCCTGCTCAGTAGTCCTACTCAAGTCAGCAAAGAAATCTCAACCTCAGACTCAACCCAAGCAGCAGCCATCCTTTTTGATTCTCTATTTATAGAGTATTGTCAAAATTGCCCTTGCTCTTCCTCCAAATATTCCCATAAGAGGCAAATGTTTTTCTTTGGACTCTTTACTAGCTTTGGACTCTTAATCACATCAGACCAATGGATATGTCAAGTAGTAGCTCAGGGCTACGCCCAACGCTTGCTAGGAAAACTTCCAAACCACCCACCAAGAAAACATTCCTTCACCAAACCACCAGTCATCCTTTTGATTCTCTATTTATAGAGAATATTGTCAAAATTTCCCTTGCTCTTCCTCCAAATCTTCCCATAGGAGGCAGATGTTTCTCATTGGACTCTTTACTGGCTTTGGACTCTTAATCACATCAGACCAATGTATATGTCAAGTAGTAGCTCAGGGCTATGCCCAACGCTTGCTAGGAAAACTTCCAAAACACTCCCTTCAGAAAACATTACTTCACCAAGAATTCTCAGTTCTTCTCCAGCTAAATTCAATAGTCTCTTCCTCTGCAGGAGAGAGGCTAGGAGTTCTACTCTAGGTATTTCTTGATACCCAAAAAGATTAGAGGCTTTTGGCCAATTCTAGACCTCTGGGGCTTCACAAATGCTTGATGAAGTAGAAGTTTTGCACAGTCTCTCTGGGAAACTTTCTGCCCTGATTGGACAAGGACAATTGATGTTGTTCTGTAGAGCTCAAAGAAGCCTAAACTCATATATTCCTCCTTCATGCTCACAGAAAATATTTTCCCTTTTGGATAGGTTCTCGACACTTCAGTACAAATTCCTGCCCTTTGGCCTGGCTTCAACTCCACAAGTTTTCAGGAAATGCCTTGTGGTATTGGCAGCAGCCCTTTGCTCATGGGGTTTCATGTCTTTCCCTATTTGGACTATTGGTTAATCAAGGCTTCTATTACTATGTCCTCTCCCTGTGGACTACTTCAATGCACTCCTAAACAGGCGTACTGCAAAAAACAAACAATGACTTCAACGGGACCTTAGTTTGTGTAGTGACTTATTAAAAACGATTACCCCCCCCCCCCCACACACACAAATAACTGAATCAGCGGATACTGAAACCGCGTATTCGGAGGGAGAAGTGTAGTCTACTGACCAAAAAACTAAAATATGCAGAAAAAGTGGAAATACAGATAACTCAATGTGAAATGTAAGTGAAATCTCCAAGAATTAAGAACTATGCTTAATCTGTGTAGGAGCCTGAACAGTTTTCTAAGATAAAAACCTGTGCGCACACATGCACACACCCAGCCTGGACACTCTTTCAAGGTACAACAAAAAGTTTTATTAGTGACAGACCCTGAACCTGTTACTTCACAGGCTCAGATAAAGAAGCAAAATCTCTTGGTTTAAAACAGTAAGGGCCGGATTCTCAAAACTTACCGTGCCTTTGAGGATTGCTAAACCGGCTCCAGACAATTATCAGAATGGCTCACAGTGGTCTTTTCTGAGCTTCCTGGCAGGCTCCAACTCTGCCATGCAAATGTAATACAATGAGGTCATTAATATTAAAATGAGCACCCTGGGCAATTCTTTAAAGTTTCTGGGTAATTCTCTAATCTTGTTGTACTACATTTGCATGCAAAATTTTCCAGCAGGGTTCAATTGGCTGAAGCATTGACAGGAATCAGACCCCACCACAAAAAAAATCCCCTCCTGCCCACAAATCGATTCCTTCTTCCCTCCCACTGATTCCCCCCCCAAAGGGCTGTTCAATGCCCCCAACTTTAAATCAAAGGATGACAGGAGGGATGCCCACTCCCTTCTGGCAAGCCACCAGGGTCCCCCGACAACCCCACACCCCCCGCACCTTTAAATCAAAGGACAGTAGGAGGGATGCACACTACTTCTAGCTGGCAGGGTCCCCCCAGAACCCTCTGGCAACTACCCCATGTACTTTTTAAGTTGAAGGATGAGCAGATGGATACTCACTCCTGTTGGCAGGCCCACCTCTTCAAAATGGCGAGCCTTCCCAGTGCATCCAGGGATGCACTAGGAGGGACCTAAAGCCCTGATTGGCTCTGGCACCTAAGGCCCCTCCCCTGCCTGGTGCATCCTTTGCCTGAACCAGTCAGGATCTTACTCCCCTTCCTAATGCATCCCTGGATGCACTGGGAAGGCTCACCATTTTGAAGAGGTGGGTCTCCTGGCCCGAGGGAGTGGGCATCTCTCCAGCCGTCCTTTGACTTATCTATGATTTAAAGCTTGCTTGTATTTTTGAATTGATTAAATTTGTGCTCTATCCCTATTATAACACGGACGATTAATGATGTTGTTTAGACATGTCTATGTTATATGTGATAATCTCAGGGGGAAACAAGATTATGTATGTGATATGGAAACCGCATAGTTGTATGCAGTATATACATTTTTAAATAAATAAAGGCATGGAGAGGGGCAGGGAGTTGTTGGGAGATCCCAGAGGCCTGCTGGCAGGAGGGAATGGGCATTGCCCCTGTCGTCCTTCAATTTAAAGGCACGGAAGTAGGGGTGTTGGGGCGGGGGAGAATGGGACCACAGTGATGGAAGGGGAGTGGGCATGCCTCCTGCCAAGGCACAGGGGTTGGGGGTCCAGGCAAGTCTGGGCAGTGGCAACCAAGGCAGGAAGGAGTGGGCATCCCTCCTGCTGATCTTGTACAGTGTGTATGTGTGTATGGAGGGGGAGGGGGGATGACTTTCCTTCTGCTGCTATCCCTACTGGTCAATCAGCTGAACTGGCAGGACTAGGGGAGACCTGCGTCTCAGTTGATCGTGGCAAGGAGAGCAGCCTTAACAGAAGAGAGGAGCTGTACCTAGTGATTACTCTTCTGAGCAAGGTGCCAGACAAAGTTCCTTCCCCCCTTTACCGGCAATTTTCCACACAAATAGTGTGCATATAATTTATATGCTATTATGCTGAGAATCGCCCATAAAAGAAAAATCTCACTACAGCTACTATATCAACTCACCGGATTTTACCAGCGAGTTTTGAGAAGCCGGCCCTAAGTCTGTAACTGACCTTGGATTCAGGTTTCCAAGTGCTAGCTCTGTCCTGAGGCTGCCACACACCAAACCTATGGTTCAACAGTCTTTTAGTTATTATCCCAGGACAAGCAGGCACATATTCTCTACATGTGGGTGACGTCATCCACGGAGCCCTGACGCGGACAGCTTTTCAAGCAAACTTGATTGAAGATTTCAAGTTTGCTGGTGCTGCACCACGCATGTGTGTGCCTTCCTGCTCCACTAGAGGGCGCATCCCCTCCTCATGGTCTTCAGTTCTTAATTTTCCGCGGAGCCAGAAAGCCTTGTCGTTTTTCTCTCCATGTGTTCTGTACCTTTCTAGCACCGCAGCTTCTTTGTTTTGTACTGAGAGTTGCTGTGCGCCTTTTTGCCTTCGTTCGATCATCGAAAAAAGAGAAAAACAAAATAAAACAAAACATCCATTCGGAATTGACTTCCGGGGGCTCCCGGGTTGCCGTGGCCGCTGGGCCTCGATCAGCTGCGGCCTGTTTTTCCTATGTCCTGGCCTCTTACCGGGTTTAAAAAGTGCTCCCAGTGCAGTCGGCTGCTGTTCATCACCGACCCGCATCGGTAGTGTATCTTGTGCCTGGGGGCTGACCATCCGACCGATGCTTGACCCAGGTGTGCGACTTTTCAGAACTGTGCCCTGCGACGTCATCGGTCCCGCATGGCTGAACTTTTTGCTGTGGAACCGGCCCTGGCTTCGGCTCTGGTCTCGGCCTCGACTTCGGCCCCGGCCTTGAAGACCTCGGCCCCAAGGAAGACCTCGGCCTCGAATGGATCGACTCCGGCCTCGAAGACCTTGGCTCCAGGTAAGTCCCCTCTTTCTTCCTCTTCAGGGTCAGCGCTGGTGAGGAAGCCAACCTCGGAGTCTCCGGCCGTTCATGGTGGGAGTGCTCTTCCACCGGCCCCGTCGAGACTGGCCAAGCCCTCAAAGCGTGCTTCCACCTCCAGGGAATACTCATCCTCGAGGTCGCCCTCGGTGGAATGCACCGCTGCACCTGATCGTCCAAGTACCCATAACCAAAGCTGGTTTTTAGACGTATCTAAAACCAACTTAGGCCTTTCCCCTGCCTCTAAACGCACAGAGAGAAAAGAGGTGTGTTTAGAGGAGGGGAAAGGGCGGGCAGTGGGCGGGAGGTGGGCCGACCTACACCTAGGCGTACAACAGGTATAACCAATACAGTTTAGTCGGCAGTTAGACCTTTTTCACTTAGACGAAATAAAACCAGGTCTAAGTGCCGAAAAATGGGCCGCTGAGCTGATGGCCGTTGGCGCCATCAGTTCAGTGGCCCGGCAACCTAACCATCGCGGCAGGAGAGATGCCTCATCTCCCCTACCGCAATGCCATCACTCCTCTACCCAAACTGCCGCGACCCGCATCTCTCTTGCCGCGATGGATCACTCCCCCCCACAAACAACTTCGGGGCAAGAGGGAGGCCAAGCCCTCTTGCCCCGTTGAAGCTGCGACCCCCCGACTCGATCGGGGCAAGAGGGAGCCCAAGCCCTCTTGCCCCGTTGAAGCCGCGACCCCCCCCCACCGACTCGATTGGGCCAGGAGGGAGCCCATGCCCTCCTGGCCCAGGCGACCCCCTTACCCAACCCCCCACTACATTACAGGCAGGAAGGATCCCAGGCCCTCCTGCCCTCGATGAATCCCCCTCCCCCCCCAGAATCTCCGATCGGCCCCCCCCAGCCGACCCGCGACCCCCTGGACGACCCCCATGACACCCCCACCCCCCTTCCCCGTACCTTTGGTTTAGTTGGCCGGACAGACTGGAGCCAAACCCGCCTGTCCGGCAGGCAGCCAACGACAGAATGAGGCCGGATTGGCCCATCTGTCCCAAAGCCCCGCCTACTGGTGGGGCCTAAGGTGCCTGAGCCAATCAGAATAGGCAGGATCGGCTGGGCCAGGAGGGTTTGGGCTCCCTCCTGGCCCGAACAACTAGCGGGGGGGAGGGGGGGTCGCCAGGGTCAGGAGGACTTGGGCTCCCTCCTGGCCCGAACAACTAGCGGGGGGTCGCCAGGACCAAGAGGGCTTGTGCTCCCTCCTGGCCCGATATTGTTGGGGAGTTGGGGAGTCGGCGGGGCAAGAGGGCTTGGGCTCCCTCTTGCCCCGATCGTGTCGGAGAGTCGGGGGGGCAAGAGGGCTTGAGCTCCCTCTTGCCCCGATGTTGTCGGGAGGGGGGGGGGGTCGCGGTTTGACATGGCAGGAGGGCTTGGGCACCCTCCTGCCTGGATCGTTGGGGGGGGGGGGGATTCTGTAACCGGTGTTGTTTTTGACAGGCATCGGTTACAGAATCCATCTTTTAGGTGAAGGAGTGGCTCCTCCTTCGCCTAAAAGCCCTTCTGTTGGACCAGCCCTTCTGTTGGACCCAGAAATTTTTTTCCAGCCGTGTGGCATGAAAAAGTAGCCAGGTGGGGCGGGACAGGGAAATTTGGTGGTGGGGAAAATTAAGGGCTCCTTTTACTAAGCTGCAATAGCCTTTTTAGCGTGTGCAGAATTGCCCCGCTACACGGCTAGAACTAACGCCAGCTCAATGTTGGCGTTAGCGTCTAGCATGTGCGGCAATTCTGTGCAAGCTAAGCGCGTGTTAAAACCACTATCGCAGCTTAGTAAAAGGAACCCTAAATGTGTACTATTTGTATTAGTTAATTATTATTAGTTATTTTCCAATGCTCAATATGACTGCCTTTCTTAAGGTTTGACACTTGTTCCATAATATTTATATTAAATTTAAGAAGTATTCAATTCTAGAAGTGAATCTCTATAATAAAACCCTAAGCCGCGCATGCGCACTTCTACTTGCATGTTCCGTATGTCCGTGGCTGGAAGAAGTGCGCATGCGCGCCTACAACTGCCCCACACTTGCGGCCCTGTTTGCATTCCAGTGGCAGCAACTGAGTAGTGGAGAGCAGCCCCGCTTCGCCCGTTGACCCTCCACAAACCTCCCGGCTCCAGCAGCGTAGGCAGCACTTTAAACACGCTGCTTCACGCCCTTCTACTGCCGATTTTCTCTGCTGCGTCTCTGATGACATCGCGGGGGAGGAAATCGGCAATAGAAGGCCGCGAAGCAGCGTGTTTAAAGTGCTGCCTACGCGGCTGGAGCCGGGAGGTTTGTCGGCGGTGGGAGGGTCGGATGGGAGGGTCAGGAGCAGGCCAGATCGAGCAGGACAACGCAGTAAAAGAAGGGGAAGGGGCTGAACGGAGCAGGCCAGATCGCGGTAAGAGAAGAGAAAGGGGGGTGGGGGAAAATTCTGCTACTGCTACACAGGGACCTGAAGGGGAAGGGAAATACCGCTGCTACTTCTGCACAGGAAAGGGGGGGATAGGAGGGAAATGCTGTTGCTGCTGTATAGGGAAGTGGGATGGAAATGCTGCTGCACAGGGAAATGGGAAAAAATGACAGACAGCGGGAGGGAGGGAGACAGAAAGAAAGAAAGACACATGGGCAGGGAGAGGGACATAAAAACAGACAGAGAAAGGGGGCCAGGGAGAGAGAATCAGCGGGAGGGAGACAAACAGACATATATTCTAACACCCGTTAATGTAACAGGCTTAATAACTAGATAATAAAACCCTAAGCAGCTTATGCGCACTCCTACCTGGGTGTTCCGTATGTCCGTGGCTGGAAGGAGTGCGCATGTGCGCCTACAACTGCCCCACACTCGCGAAGGGAGAAGATACAGAAACAAAGAAAGACTGACAGACAGCCAGAGAGAGAGACAGTAAAACAGGGGGCCAGGGAAGAGACAGAGACAGAAAGAAAGGAGGGCAGGGAGAGAGATCGAAAACATAAAGTAAGAAAGAAAGAAACGCCTAAGTGACCTATTGTGCTAAAAGTCTACACATCTATTCTAGCACCCGTTAATGTAACGGGCTTAAACACTAGTAATTAGATATTTGCCCTCTTTCAAATGGTTTAGAGCAGCAACATAGTAACATAGTAACATAGTAGATGACGGCAGATAAAGACCCGAATGGTCCATCCAGTCTGCCCAACCTGATTCAATTTAAATTATTATTATTTTTTTTTTCTTCTTAGCTATTTCTGGGCGAGAATCCAAAGCTTTACCCGGTACTGTGCTTGGGTTCCAACTGCCGAAATCTCTGTTAAGACTTACTCCAGCCCATCTACACCCTCCCAGCCATTGAAGTCCTCCCCTGCCCATCCTCCTCCAAACGGCCATGCACAGACACAGACCGTACAAGTCTGCCCAGTAACTGGCCTAGTTCAATCTTTAATATTATTTTCTGATTCTAAATCTTCTGTGTTCATCCCACGCTTCTTTGAACTCAGTCACAGTTTTACTCTCCACCACCTCTCTCGGGAGCGCATTCCAGGCATCCACCACCCTCTCCGTAAAGTAGAATTTCCTAACATTGCCTAACATTCCTAACATTGCAGCGTCTCTCAAACTTTTTTAACTCCGGCACACTAAACGGAGCAAATGTTTTTTGTGGCACATTAAATGCAGCAAATGTTTTTCATGGCTGGAAAAAATTTCTGGGGAGAACACTGTTACCGTTAGTTTTCAAGGTCCAATCACGTCAAAGAATGATGCTTATCTGGGCAGTTGTATAATAAAAAGAATGGATAAAATAACATGAGAAGTGAAATTGTCATGAATCAGAGGGATACCCTGTAGGTCCTAAAAGCAGGCTTGTGGATTAGATATAAACTATGAAGGCAGTGGCGTACCTAGCATATATGACACCCGAGGCCCATTGTTTTTTGACACCCCCCATCTGTATGAAAAACATGATTTTTAGGAATAATCCATACATCACACAAGAGTGTACCTAGGAAAAGTCTGCATCTTACATATTGCAGTGAGCAGTACATCAATACACCCATTGCAAAACTAAACAAGCCAGACTAGTACAGATCAATCCTACACAGTCAATCCTAACTGAAAACCATGTCTTTCAAATACACAGAACACAGAAAACACCTTCGCCTAGTATGGAATATGTCATCACAAGCTAACCTCTCTCCCTTTTACAAAACTGTAATGTGGTTTATCCCAGGACAAGCAGGCAGGTATTCTCACTAGTGGGTGATGTCATCCGACAGAGCCCCGATACGGACATCTTGCAAGCATGTCTTGCTTGAAGAAACTCAGAAGTTTCGAGATGCCCGCACCGCGCATGCGCCAGTGCCTTCCCGCCCGATGCTCCGGGCGTGTCTCCTCAGTTCTTTTTCTTCCGCGGAGCTGAGAAGTCTATCTTCAATTTGCGCCCATTGAATCTCTTTTTTTGCCTTCTTTTCTGCCGTGGGTTGAGTTCTTTTGGCTCTCCTGTGCATTTATTTCTTTCTTTGATTTCTTTAAAAAAAAAAAAAAAAATTTTTCCTTCCGATACTGGGTCGGCCGCGAGGCTGGGGCCCCGCGCCTTCGACTTGCGGCGGAGCTTTTCCGGCCTATGTCCCGGCCGATCACCGGTTTTAAAAAGTGTAGCAAGTGCCAGCGCGCGATTTCGCTCACGGACCCTCATCGACGCTGCTTACAGTGTCTGGGACCGGATCACTTCCCGAAATCGTGCCGGCCTTGCTCCACTCTGACGGCGAGAGCGTTTAAGCGCCGCTGTCTGCTGTGGGAGTCCATGTTCAAGATGGAAGCTTCATCGGATCCTGCAGCTTCGACATCGACAGGTGCTTCGACTCCTTCTGCGAAGCCCTCTGCCTCTCCGGCTGCTTCGGGCCTCCTGAAACCGGCGTCGTTCACACCGGTTTCGGCCCCGGCTTCGGCGCCGGAGCCTTCATCTGTCTCCTCGGAGCAGGTATCGACCCCGACAGTTCCTCCGGTGGTGCTCAAGGTGCCGAAGACTGGCAAGCAGCACCCAAAGAGCGCGGAGACCGTGCGGAAGGGCCCCCTTTTGGTGCGGATCCCTCCATATCGGCTTCGTTGCGGTCCATCCTTGAGGCTCAGTTCGTGGAGCTCATGCAGACCATGGGGCCTCGGCTGATTGCCACCATCCAGGGTGACCTCCTAGCTTCGGCTTCGAGGGGCGGACCGCCCCCTCCTCCTCCTCCTCGCCGCACGACCTCGTTGCTCGGCGAGGAGGAGCGGCGAGCGGTGTCCGGGTCCTCGAGGAGATCCTCTGTTAGCGCTGTACCTCCTTTGGAACCAATTTCCTCGAGGAGGGCCTCCCTTAGTGATATGCCTCCCTTGGAGCCCATCCCCTCGAGGAAAGCCTCGTTTAGTGACCTGCCTCCCTTGGAACCGATTACCCCGCCCCATGACTCAGTGTGGCGTCCACCTTCGGGGCCACCCAGTCCTGGGCATGGCAGGAAGCAGGACGAGTTCTTCCGAACCCCCTATCAAACCTGGGCAGCGTCGGGGGAGCCTCCGACTCTGCCGCATCTGCGATCGACGGCATCGAGTCCAATCTGCTCTTTGGAGGCATCTGACCCAGTTTCTCACAGACGGGCTCGATCCCCTTCCAGGCATCGGGAGGGGCATCGATCCAGACATTCTTCGAAGCATTCCTCGCGACACTCGACCGTCTCGCCTGAGAAGAAATTGCCTCGGTTGGGGTATGCTCCTTCGACTGGGTCTCCTCCTCCGGGCCCGGAGTTCGAGGACCCCGAAGTTTTCTACTCGCCCTGTTGCTCGCAGGCCTCTCTGGAGCCTGAAGCTTCTTCTTCTTCTAGTCTGTCTCGAAGACCGGCGACGGCAGACCAACTGTCCTTTTCATCGTTCCTCAGGCAGATGGCGGATGACATGGACATTACTCTCAATGCTGGGTCTCGATATTCCAAAGAGTACCTCGATACCATGCACTTGCCTCGTCCTCCGGCAGAGTCCTTGCGGCTTCCCCTGCACAAGCTCCTCGACCAGACCTTCATGCGATGCTTCGAGTCTCCTTACTCTATCCCTGCGGTCCCTGGCAAATTGGATGCGCGGTACCGCACGGTGCATCATAAGGGCTTCGAGGGTCCTCAGCTTTCTCACCAGACCTCCTGGTCGAATCCTCGCTCAAGCGGTCTCATCCTGGCCAGGTCTATGCTTCAGTGCCTCCGGGCCGCGAGGGCAGAATCATGGATAAGTTTGGTCGACGCATCTATCAGAATTCGATGATGGCATCTCGAGTCCTGAATTACAATTTCCACTTTGCAGCCTACTTGGAATTTTTTCAACCTGTGCTTCGGAATTTCACACCATACATCGAATCCCAGGCTAGGTTTGAGTTTGAGGAAGTGGTTGCTTCGCTGTCCCAACTTCGGCTTCAGTTAATGCAATCTGTCTATGATGCGTTCGAGCTCTCCGCCCGAGCGGCGGCCTGCTCGGTGGTGATGCGCCGGTTGGCCTGGTTGTGGACCATTGATATGGACCCGAATCTTCAGGACCGCCTGGTGAACGTCCCGTGTGCTGGGGCGGACCTTTTTGATGAATCCATCGAGACTGTCACGAAGAAGTTGTCTGACCACGAAAAGTCCTTCCAATCTATCCTTCGGCCGAAGCCTCAGCAGTCTCGACCTTCTCGTCCGCCGTTGATTTATGAGAGGCGTTATCAGCCGAGGCAAACTCCTCCTGCGAGGCAACCGGCGACGCGTCAGCCTCCCCAGAAGGGTAAGCCTAAGGCTCAGTCGCCTGCTGTCCCTAAGACCACTCAGCCTTTTTGACTGTCTCGTCGAGGGCATAACCAGCCTCGTCGAGGGCATAACCAGCCTCGTTCTGCCTCCCCCTGTTTTTCCCATCGGAGGGCGCCTCCATCATTTTTATCATCGCTGGGAGGCCATAACAACCGACCTCTGGGTCCTTACTATCATCAAGGAAGGATACTCTCTTCATTTCCATCGGGTCCCTCCGGACCACCCTCCAAGAGAGTATCCTTCCAACTTGACTCAGACTGCCCTTCTTCTCCAGGAAGCTCAGGCTTTGCTCCAGCTTCGTGCCGTGGAGCTGGTCCCGACGGACCAACTGAACCAGGGGTTTTACTCCCGGTACTTCCTTGTTCCGAAGAAGACGGGCGACCTGCGACCCATTTTGGACCTCAGGGCCCTCAACAAATTCCTAGTCAGAGAGAGGTTTTGCATGCTGACACTTGCTTCTCTCTACCCTCTCCTCGAGCAGAACGACTGGTTATGCTCTCTGGATCTCAAGGAGGCCTACACTCACATTCCCATTCATCCGGCCTCCCGCAAGTTCCTCAGATTTCGGGTGGGACATCTACATCTGCAGTATCGGGTGCTTCCGTTCGGCCTGTCCTCGTCTCCCAGAGTCTTCACGAAGTGTCTGGTGGTGGTGGCCGCTGCACTCCGGAACAAGGGTCTTCAGGTATTTCCATACCTCGACGACTAGCTCATCAAGGCCTCGTTGGCTCCAAAGGTCATTTCGGCGACCTTGACAATGATCTGCTTCCTGCAGAGCCTGGGCTTCGAGATCAATTTTCCCAAATCTCATCTGCAACCTACCCAGTCCCTTCCCTTCCTCGGGGCGGTACTGGACACCATTCAGCTTCGAGCATTTCTTCCTCCTCAGCGCATGGATGCTCTTCTTCGTCTCTGCCAGTCTGTATCTTCTCGCCAGTCCATCTCAGCGAGATACATGATGGTCCTCCTGGGCCACATGGCCTCTACAGTTCATGTGACACCCTTTGCCAGGCTCCATCTCAGAATTCCTCAGTGGACCCTAGCTTCTCAATGGACTCAGGTGTCAGACCCGTTGACTCGACACATCATAGTCACTCCTGCTCTTCGGCAGTCTCTACATTGGTGGATGACCTCTTCGAATCTATCCAGAGGTTTGCTGTTTCACAAGCCTCCTCATCAGAAGGTTCTCACAACCGATTCCTCGACCTATGCCTGGGGGGCTCATCTGGATGGGCTTCGCACTCAGGGATTCTGGACCAGTGCGGACCGCCTCCATCAGATCAATCTTCTGGAGCTCAGAGCCATCTTCTATGCTCTTCAAGCTTTTCAACATCTGCTTCACGACATGGTGGTCCTCATCCGTACAGACAACCAGGTCGCCATGTATTATGTGAACAAGCAGGGGGGCACGGGATCGGCCTCCCTCTGCCAGGAAGCTCTCAGAGTCTGGGATTGGGCAGTTCGCCACAATGTCTTCCTCAAGGCTGTCTACATTCAGGGAAAGGACAATGTCTTGGCAGACAACTTAAGTCGTTTCCTCCAGCCTCACGAATGGACTCTCCATTTCAACCCCCTTCATCAGATATTTGCACATTGGGGGACGCCTCACATAGACCTCTTTGCGGCTCCCCACAACTTCAAGCTGCCTCAGTTTTGCTCCAGGATCTACACTCCTCATCGACTTGAGGCAGATGCATTTCTGCTGGATTGGGGGAATCGATTTCTGTATGCGTTTCCTCCATTTCCTCTCATTCAGAAGACTCTGGTCAAGTTGAAATCAGACCACGCCACCATGATTCTAATAGCTCCTCGGTGGCCCAGGCAACCTTGGTTCTCCCTTCTACTTCAACTCAGCAGCAGGGAGCCATTCCTTCTTCCAGTGTTTCCTTCACTGCTTACTCAGCATCAGGGATCTCTACTTCATCCCAATCTGCAGTCTCTCCACCTGACAGCTTGGTTCCTCTCAACATAACTCCCCACCAGTTTTCCCAGGCGGTGAGGGATGTCTTGGAGGCTTCCAGGAAGCCTGCTACTCGTCAATGCTACTCCCAGAAATGAACTAGATTTTCTTCATGGTGTGTTTCCAATTCTAAGGAGCCTCAGCGAGCCTCCCTATCCTCTGTGTTGGATTATCTTCTACACCTGTCTCAGTCCGGTCTCAAGTCGACATCTATACGAGTCCACCTGAGTGCTATTGCGGCTTTCCATCAGCCTCTACAAGGGAAACCTCTCTCTTCTCATCCTGTGGTTTCCAGATTTATGAAAGGACTTTTTCATGTCAATCCTCCTCTCAAACCGCCTCCAGTGGTTTGAAATCTCAATGTTGTCCTTTCTCAGCTTATGAAACCTCCTTTTGAGCCTCTGAGCAAGGCTCCACTAAAGTTTCTCACTTGGAAAGTGGTTTTTCTGGTGGCCCTCACATCTGCTCGAAGGGTCAGTGAGCTTCAGGCCTTGGTGGCGGACCCACCTTTCACTGTTTTCCATCATGACAAGGTGGTCCTCCGCACTCATCCGAAATTCCTTCCTAAGGTGGTCTCTGAATTTCATCTTAACCAATCCATCGTGCTTCCAGTGTTTTTTCCAAAGCCTAATTCTCATCCTGGAGAATCAGCTCTGCACACTCTGGACTGTAAACGTGCTTTGGCTTTCTACTTGGATCGCACCAAACCATACAGAACTGCTCCTCAACTTTTCGTCTCCTTTGATCCAAACAAGTTGGGAAGCCCTGTATCGAAGCGCACCATCTCCAACTGGATGGCGGCTTGTATCTCTTTCTGCTATGCCCAGGCTGGATTACCCCTTCCCTGTAAGGTCACAACCCATAAGGTCAGAGCAATGGCAGCCTCTGTAGCCTTCCTCAGATCGACACCGATTGAGGAGATTTGTAAGGCTGTCACTTGGTTCTCGGTTCATACATTCACCTCTCATTATTGTCTGGATACTTTCTCCAGACGGGATGGGCAGTTTGGCCAAACTGTGTTACAAAATTTGTTCTCCTAAGTTGCCAACTCTCCCTCCATCCCATTGAGGTTAGCTTGGAGGTCACCCACTAGTGAGAATACCTGCCTGCTTGTCCTGGGATAAAGCAATGTTACTTACCGTAACAGTTGTTATCCAGGGACAGCAGGCAGCTATTCTCACGTCCCACCCACCTCCCCTGGGTTGGCTTCTCTGCTAGCTACCTGAACTGAGGAGACACGCCCGGAGCTTCGGGCGGGAAGGCACTGGCGCATGCGCAGTGCGGGCATCTCGAAACTTCTGAGTTTCTTCAAGCAAGACATGCTTGCAAGATGTCCGTATCGGGGCTCTGTCGGATGACATCACCCACTAGTGAGAATAGCTGCCTGCTGTCCCTGGATAACAACTGTTACGGTAAGTAACATTGCTTTTTAGCCATGGTGGTAACAGCTCAGACTCTCATAGAATTCTAAGCAATTACCACCATGGCTGGTGCTAAAATAGCGCTCTACAGTTTTGTAAAAGGGGGGATAAAATAGAAAAACGTAGACAAAGGTTAAATTGAACCACCAAGAAGCTGGACTCTTGGTGCAACACCAATGCAACACCAATGCAACACCACAGAAACAGCGATGCATCTCCCCTAAAGCAAAAAAATAAATAGAATTTTTTTTCTAAATTGTCTTCTCTGGTTTCTGCTTTCCTCATAATCTTGTCACTCTCTTCCTTTCATCCACTGTCTACCCTCTCTCTGCCCCTTCTATATGGCATCTTCTCTCCTTGTATTCCCCTTCCATCTCTCCCTTCACCCCTATTATTCTGACATCCATCTTCTTCCCTTCCCTCCTTCAATGGTCTGGCATCTCTCTCCTCTTCTTCCCTTCCCTCTCCCACATCCCCATGGTCTGCCATTTCACTCTCTCCTCTCCCTTCCCCCCACTTCCATCAGCATCTGCCCCCTTTCTTTCCCTCCAACCCAATTCCATCCAGTATCCTTACCCCTTATGTCTCTCTCTCCTTTCCCTGCACACCAATTCCATCAACATCTGCCCCCTTCCTCTCCCTCCACCACCCTTCCATACCACCCTGACCTCCATTTTCTCCCTCCACCACCCTTCTATACTCCTCTCTCCCTCCAAACCAGTAAGGTCCCATGATGACTGCTTCTGTTGCTTCTGCCTCTGGAAGATGGAGGGAGTGGGCCGGCAGACACAGGGAGTTGCAGCAAGGTTCCGCAATGACTGCAGCTGCCGGTCCACCCCTTCCGACGTCACGTCTTCTGGAGGCATGGCAGCAAATGCAGTCATCGCGGGACCTTCCTGCACTTCAGTGCGGCTGCCGACTCTGCTTCCTCCATTGAGTTGTCCCAGTCGGTGAGGGATGTTCTGGAGGCTTCTCGGAAAGCTTCTAATAGGCAGTGTTATGCCCAGAAGTGGACTAGATTCGTCACGTGGTGTGGTTCGAATCGGGTGGAACCTTTGTTTGCTTCTTTACCTTCGGTCTTGGATTATTTCTGCATTTGTCTCGGTCTGGCCTCAAGACGAATTCGGTTCGTGTACATCTTAGTGCGATTGCCACCTTCCATCGGCAGCTGGATGGGAAGTCGCATTCTGTCCACCCCTTGGTTTCTCGTTTTATGAGGGGTCTCTTGAATGTCCATCCTCCTCTCAAGCCTCCCCCTGTGGCTTGGGATATCAATGTGGTTCTTGCTCAATTGATGAAACCTCCTTTTGAGCCCATGGACAAAGCTCATCTGAAGTTCCTTACTTGGAAGGTGATCTTCCTGCTTGCTCTCACCTCTGCTCGCAGGGTTAGTGAGCTGCAGGCTTTGGTTGCGGACTCTCCTTTTACTGTTTTTCATCATGACAAGGTGGTCTTCCGCACTCATCCCAAGTTCTTGCCTAAGGTGGTGTCAGATTTTCACCTTAATCAGTCTTATCGTTCTTCCGGTGTTTTTTCCTAAACCCAATTTCATCCTGGTGAAGTGGCGCTTCATACTCTTGACTGTAAGAGGGCGTTGACATTCTATCTCCAACGCATCCAGTCTCATTGGAAGGTTCCTCAATAATTTTTGTCTTTTGATCCTAATCGGTTGGGGTGTCCTGTTTCCAAGCGCACCTTGTCCAACTGGTTGGCTGCTTGTATTTCCTTCTGCTACGCTCAGGCTGGTCTCTCGCTGCATGTCGGGTCACGGGACATAAAGTCCGAGCAATGGCGGCTTCTGTCGCTTTCCTCAGGTCCACGCCAATTGAGGAGATCTGCGAGGCTGCCACTTGGTCTTCGGTTCATACCTTCACCTCACACTACTGTCTGGATACTTTGTCCAGGAGCGACGGCCGGTTTGGCCAGTTGGTTTTGCGTAATCTGTTTTCCTAAATTGCCAACTTCCCTCCGTCCCTTTTTTGGTTAGCTTGGAGGTCACCCACATGTAGAGAATATGCTGCCTGCTTGTCCTGGAATAAAGCACAGTTACTTACCGTAACAGGTGTTATCCAGGGACAGCAGGCAGATATTTTCGCAACTCTCCCACCTCCCCGGGGTTGGCTTCTTTGCTAGCTATCTTAACTGAAGACCACAAGAAGGGGATGCGCCCTCTAGTGGAGCAGGAAGGCACACACATGCGTGGTGCAGCACCAGCAAACTTGAAATCTTCAATCAAGTTTGCTTGAAAAGCTGTCCGCGTCGGGGCTCCATGGATGATGTCACCCACATGTCGAGAATATCTGCCTGCTGTCCCTGGATAACACCTGTTACGGTCTTAGCCAGACCCTAGAACAGGGGTGTCAAACTCAATCACATAAGAGGCCAAAATCTGAAAAAAAAAGACTAAGTTGAGGGCCAAATTTTTTAAAACATACTTAGGGGTCCTTTTAATAAGGTACGCTAACCGATTTAGCTTGCACTAAATGCGCACCTTAATAAAAGGACCCCTTAGTCTTAGTAGAATTATAGGGTTACAAACTCTCCAACCCCACGCCAGCTCTGTGATGCAAACAAAATAAATAAAAAAGACAAAGCTGTGCTGTTTCTGAAACACCAGTATCAGGATTGTTAACTGAGCTCATAATTATTCACTTATTTTGGGGTAAATTATAAAAAAAACTTGTGCTTAACTAATGGTGGGATCACATGAAATATGTCAAGCTTATTTAATATGATACCTGTAACGCTTTTATATTGAATATTTATATATAATTTTTTTTTATTTTTGCCTGACTAAATTATAACTTCCTAAGAATACCACCCCCAAATTATCTTTCCTCAGCTGCAAGTCTGCTTGGGACCTGACTCTGCAGGTTCACGCTGCATCATCTGTAGGTTCTCGCAGCCTACAGAGGATCACTGGTTGACAGTAGCGATCCTAGCAGGCTGCCGTAGCCTCAGCTGCACATTCCCTCTTGTGCGGTCCCGTACGACAGAGTAGGGGTGGGACCACACCAGAGGGAATGTGCAGCTGAGGCTACAGCAGTCTGCTAGGATTGCCATTGCCGACTAGTGATCCTCTGCAGAATGCGTGAACCTACAGATGATGCGGCATGAATCTACAAATGATGCGGCGCTTGTACCGCCGGGCCAGCTTTAAGGGAAATTGGAAATTGTCTGGCGGGCCAAATTTCAGTACCCCCACGGGCAAGATTTGGCCCGCGGGCCAGAGTTTGACATGTCTGCCCTAGAACAAGGCTCACAGTTTTTATGCAAATAGGTAGCTGGCTTACTTCAGCCAAACATCATGCCTAGTAGTTGGCGTCAAAGCCTGTGGTTAGAATCCTTCTTTTCTCCCCAGGACTCTCTCTTTACTCTTGCCCTGCTTCTTATCTCTCCTGGCAGCTGCTTCCTGGACGCTTCCCCTCTTGTCTCTCTCTCTTCCGGGGAAGAGCCACACCTCTTAATGTAGCTCTGACCCTGTGAGGGAGTATCCAGCAGGGGGATTTGTAAAGTTCTTTAGACTCCCTCACAATTCACTTAAGTATGGTTCATATTTCTCTGAGGTTTCTCTTGTGTTTCACATTGCTCCTTTTTTTTCTCATCCATGCAACTAAATTATCAGTAATTATTTCTGCATGAGTTTTTTTCTTTAGTTGCTTTTGTAGGAACAAAATGTTAGATATGTGCCTCCTGACTCCATACAAACTATGTAATGTTCCTCTTTCACCATACCTGGATACATTTTGCCATTCTCTTCTGCCTTTAACATGACCCTGGTATCATCATGAAAACCATCAAATAAAATGCAACTGGTGCCATTTTGCTGCTGTTCTTCCTCAAACTGCACATCCAAGTTTTTCATGATTCTTGCCTGAGCCCTCTTCACCTTATGATCACTCACCAAAAGCAGTGTCCAAGTGAGTGATGGATGAGTCCTGTAGCAATCTTGGCTGTCTCTCTTAGTTCACTATGGTGCCTTAAAAACCAGCAACAGCTATGTTTTTTAATATTCTCAGTATTATATTTTGGCCGCCTCTTAGCTTTCTGTAGAACAACAGGAGCTCCCTCCATTGGTTTTTCAACCACACCATCTGAATCTCCCTGTTCCACTTCAAGCACAGATCAATCCATCATCTCTTGCTCTTTTGCTGTTCTTTTTTCACTCTTCATTCTCCGCTTTTTTTCATCATCCTTCCTTTTTGCCTGCCTTTTCTGTTGTAGTTCTTGTCTTCTGTTTTCAGGGCAGTCAACTGGTCCAATCTGAAGAGGTCCAACACTACTGACTTTCTCTTTGACCTTTTACAAAAGCTAACTGCAGTCTCAAAGCATATGTATTCCACTGATACAGGCAGAATTGTATCCCACATCAGTATAACTCTTTCTTACTTGCAGGTAAATTTGTGAATTAGTGTGTTGAGCTGCTCCATAGATCTTTATCCTCCATGTTTTGCTGTGCCACTGAAACTTTGCTGACTTTTTCCCACATGAATTTTAACTTTGCTTTAATCCTAATGTAATGTGGCTGCTTTTAACAGGAAGTTGAAAGTGGGGGTAGTAGGCTATAACAAACAGCAAATACCAAAGAATCCTAAAATGAGGCTCACCTATTACAAAAGCCTCCCCAAAACAAGGCTTTTGTCTTAATCTCTACAATTTCTTACTTGCAAACAAATATTTAAATAACCATCAGGGAAAGAAAAGCCTCAGATTTTGTATGGGAGTCATACAGAGAAATGTCCTCCAAACTCTCTGTCTTAGTCACCGGCATAAAAACCTTCCCTCTATTGCTATATTTCAAGGCATTTGAGCGTTTAACATTTCATGTTAATGGCCATGGGGATCATTTGATTATTTATCGTTCTTTGATTACTTATTTCCCTGAAGCAGCGATGATGGTGGCTGAGAAAATTCGGGATCTCTTTGAGTATTGAGAGTAACTTGTATATGAGATTGATATGCCTGAGAAGCTTTGTATTGCAATCCTGTATGCCTGAAATACTCTGAACTTCAAGTATATGTGGGATTTGTGGTTTGCTTGTAATATCAAAGTAGTCACTAGAAGAATAAAAAATATACGAGTTCTTTAATAGACCTTAAATTAAATGTGTGATGCCCACAAACCTGATGAGAAATCGGGACGTACTACAGAAGGTAAAGTTATAATCAAGTTGTTTTTTCTATTTGGACTCTTTTTGGACACTGTTTGATTACTTTGTATGAATACGTTTTCCAATTTTGAGCACAGGAAAAGGTTTTATGCTGGTGACTGAGACAGGAGGTTGGAGGAGTATGACTCCCGTACAAAATCTAAGGCTTTGCTTTCCCTCTGTTTTGGGTACCTGGTGGTTATTTAATTACAGTGGAAACTTGGTTTACAAGCATAATTCGTTCCAGAAGCATGCTCGTAAACCAAAGTACTCGTATATCAAAGTACTCGTATATCATAGGAACTAAGGGAAACTCGCTTGATACGTTCCCACCCCCCAAGGCCAGCGGCGCTGCTCCATCTTAAACCCCCCCCCCCCGAGACCACCAGCACTGCTCCACATCCCCCCCCCCCCCAAGATCCGGTATCCCCCCGGTCGTGTTGCGCCCCCCTGCCACGATCTGACATTCCCCACGCACCCACCCAAACACATTGGCTTACCCCCATCTGGCACCAGTACCAACGCACAGGACATGCCGGTGCCCGAAAATCTGCTGTCTTCCTTTTGCTGGGCGTTGAGCATCTGCGCATGCTCAAGGCTTTCTATTCTCACTCTCTCCAAGACTCTCAGAATCTCCAAGAATCTCGGAGAGAGTGAGATTAGAAGGCCTTGAGCATGCGCAGATGTTCAAGGCCCAGCAAAAGGAAGACAGCAGATCTTCGGGCACCGGCACATCCTGTGCGTTGGTGCTGGTGCTGGTGCCAGATGAGGGTATGCCAATGTGTTTGGGTGGGTGGGGGATGCCAGATCACTGGTGGAGGGGGGGGGGGCCCTCAAATCGAGTCAAGCTCAGTTTCTGAGGTGCCAATTTTGCGAATGTTTTGCTTGTCTTGCAAAACACTCGCAAACTGGTGCACTCGTAAACCGAGGTTTGACTGTATTTGTAAGTAAGAAATTTTAAAGAGATTAAGAAATAAGCCTTGTGTTTTGGGGCTTTTGTAGTAGGTGAGTCTTATTTTGGGGTTCTTTGGTATTTGTTGTGTAACAAGGCCCCACTGTATTTTGTATTTGCTTTATACTACTGAGAAAGTTATCCAGTCATTACTTAATTCATCAGTGTTGTAATTTCATCTGTCTTGATCACTGATGTCTCTCAAATATTACCCATATCTAATGAGATCCATGACAGTTAGTAGTTCAGCTGCAGGTATTTAGTTCTCTGCCTGATCCCACCAAAAGATATAAATGAGTCCAAACCTTAAGTATTAGAATATTGCCATGATGCTATGTTGAAAACCTGTGAATGAGAAAATGAAACTGTGTTAGTGTCAAAATGGGTAAATAAGATAAATTGGCAAAATGCAATGCAAACGCATAAAAACTATTATGAGAGCGCTTAAACATATTTCAGTAATTTGTATAATTTCCTAGAAATGCCAGGTAAGTAAATAACATATTATCATATATACTGAAATATAAACTGAGATTTTTGGGCCAAAAAATTGGCCCAAAAATGGAGGTCTCGGTTTATATTTGGGCCAGTGCCCCCGCCTCCCCCCTCACGGACTTGTCACAGGCTTCTGCTGGGCCACCAGCCTCTGCACCCTGTCCATTGTATGTTCTCTCTGCTGATATCTTGCATGCTGCGCTTTCCCTTTGACTCATGCACCTGGAATCTCTGGTGATCAAAAGGTGTAGCAGGCAGGAGCGAGCCTTCTGTGCTCCTGCCCTGCTGCTAAACTGGTCACTGCAAGTTCTGGCTTCAGCTGTACTGAGCAGGAACGCGCTTTGGCACTGCTGCTCAGCGCTGAGCGGCTTCTTGAATGGCTGTGGCGAGTCTTGTGAGAATTCACGGAAGCCATTCAGCACCATGCAGTAGCACCATAGCGTGCTCCTGGTCAGTACAGCTGAAGCCAGAACTCACAGCAGTGACCGGTTTAGCAGCGGGGTAGGAACGCAGAAAGCTTGCTCCTGTCTGCTACACCTCTGGACCACTAGGGATTCTAGATATGCGGCAGAGAGGAGGTACAATGTATAAGGCAAGGAGGGGAGACAGGGTGCAGAGCCTGGGAGGGAGGGGGGAGACAGGGTGGAGAGCCTGACAGGGAGGGGGCTGGGTGCAGTGCCTGGCAGGGGAGAGAGGGCAGGGACACTGGGTGGAGATCCTGGCAGGGCATTTGAATATTAAACTGTCCGACATATATTTTAGTCAACCTCTTTTCCTCCTTTTTCGGGAGAAAAATGAGGGTCTCGACTAATTTTCAGATCGACTTATATTCGAGTATATATGGTACACAAAATTTAAAGCTAGTTGTTGATTTTTCATATGAAATGTTAAATTGACATCTCCAAAATTGACATGCTCTTCTATGCTAATACAGCTAAACTTTTTTTTTCTTGTCTTATAATATAGATTTGTATATATAATGAGAAGATTGTGAATGGGAATCTGCAACCAAATCTAATAGATCTTTGTGTTTCTGTAGCTGAAAAACTCAATGATAAGGTATAGTCAACAACACTAGTAAAAATATGGGGAATGTCAGAACATAATGGTGTACAAGAGAATTATTGTATCTTGCAGTATATGATACACTTTGAACTTTTTAGTAGATATAGTCTGAACGCTTGTGAGTGCATTAGCTTTGCATTATAACATTGCATGAAGCATCTGTACTAATGTGTTTCTTTTAGAGGAAAATTCTACTAATTCACCTAGCAGCTGAGAACTTGAATACTTCTCTATGCATCTAAATGAGTCCAGGTGCAGGAATAATGCTTAAATTGTGGCCAGCTATCCCTGCTCCTTCATTCTAGTATCTTAAGTTAGAACCTAGTGCTGACAGTTAGTACTAGATGTCTAAATCTTCTGCTCTGACCTAATTCTGCACAGCTGCCCATTCATTTTTTAAGGTTTCTATTGTAAATTTATATACCTTGTAAAATTAAAGGTCTGTATAATAAATATTCACTGTATATTGTAGCGTGGCCGTCCCTTAGGGCAAGGCAGGGACCAGCACACAACTACTAGCTAGCCCTGGCGTGCTTCCCCAAGAGGGAGGAAGTATCTGTGGTGGAGAGCTTACCTTGTGGATAAAAGTCAGAATTAGAGAGCTGAACGGGGACGACGGGAATCTCGCGGGACCCGCGGGCATCCCGCGGGTTCTCCCTTCGGGTCACGGGGATCCCGTGGGGACGCCCCCTAGGGTCGCGGGGATCCCGTGGGGACGCCTCCTAGGGTCGCGGGGTTCCTGCGGGGCTGGATGTACTAAGTCGCGCGGCTTTTCTCTCTACCTGCTCTGCTTGCAGCACAGAGCCGAACAGAAGTCTTCCCGACGTCAGCGCTGACGTTGGAGGGGAGGGAGGGCTTAAACAAAGCCCTCCGACGTCAGCGCTGACGTCGGGAAGACTTCCGTTCGGCTCTGTGTTGCATGCAGGGTAGGTAAGGAGGAGTAGCCTCGCGGCTCGAGTGGCTACCAAGGGAGGAGGGCGGTCCGCCCCGCCTCTGGTGCAGCACAGCCGGCCAGGTCCCCTTACTTTTGTGGCGTTTTCCTGACCAACCGACAACAGCCCTGGTCCGACAAACCTCCCTGCCCTTAACCGCGAATCTAAATTACCTTCTTACAGCAGCTGTAAGAAGGAAATTTAGATTCGCGGTTAAGGGCAAGGAGGTTTGTCAGACCGGGGCTGTTGTCGGCACAAAAGTAAGGGGACCTGGCCGGCTGTGCTGCACCCGGGGCGGGAGAGAAGGAGGGGGGAGAAGGACGCTGAAAGCACTGGGGAAGACAAAGGGGTGGAGAAGGACGCTGAAAGGCCATGGGGAAGACGGGGGGTGAAGGACACTGAAAGCATTTGTGGAAGACAGAAGGGGGAGAAGGACGCTGACAGGACATGGGGAAGACGAGGGGGGGGAGAAGGACGCTGAAAGCACATGGGGAAGACAAAGGGGTGGAGAAGAACGCTGAAAGGACATGGGGAAGACGGGGTGTGTGTGTGTGGAGAAGGACGCTGAAAGGACATGGGGAAGACGGGGGGGGGGGTGGAGAAGGACGCTGAAAAGCCATGGGGAAGACGGGGGGGGTGGAGAAGGACGCTGAAAGGCCATGGGGAAGACAGAGAGGGAGAAGGACGCTGAAAGGACATGGGAAAGACAGAGGGGGGAGAAGGACTCTGAAAGGACATGGGGAAGACAGAGGGGGGAGAAGGACACTGAAAGGACATGGGGAAGACAGAGGGGGGAGAAGGACACTGAAAGGACATGGGGAAGACAGAGGGGGAGAAGGACGCTGACAGGACATGGGGAAGATGGGGGGGGGAGAAGGACGCTGAAAGGAAATGGGGAAGAGAGAGTGGGGAGAAGACGCTGGCAGGGAAGAAGACAGAGATGCCAGACTATGGGGGGAGCGGAGGGAAGAAGATGGGTGCCAGACCAATTTGGAAGGGGGGGGAGAAAGGGAGAGGCACAGTAACAGAGCAAATGGAAGACGCAGAAGGAAGAGAGACAGTGGATGGAAGGAACTGAATGAGAACATGAGGAAAGCAGAAACCAGGCAACAAAGGTAGGAAAAGAATTATATTTCTTTTTTTTTTTTTTTGCTTCAGGATAAAGTAGTATATTAGTTGTGTTGATAAAAATTTATAAACAAAAGAGGCTCTGGTAGAAACCCGTTTACAAAGTATGTATTCTTCCCAATTAATATTTCCAAATTAAAAAAAGTCTTTTTGCTTATTTGTAAATGGGTTTCTACCAGAGCCTTTAATTCAGTAGCATAATTAAATGAAATAACTATTTCTGAAGTTTATAGGGACGGGCGGGGACGGAGGGGATTCTTCGCGGGGACGGGTGGGGATGGAGGGATTCCTCACGGGGACGGGTGGGGATGGGTGAGACTTGGGTGGGGACGGGTGGGATTTCTGTCCCCGCGCAACTCTAGTCAGAATGGCACCACACAGGTAAGTAGTCAAAATAATTAAATCAAATTTATTTCTCATCAAAACTTGGCAAAACAAAATGTGGAAAAGAATCCAACAATATCAGCAACCTTGAGCAAAATAAAACAATAATGCAGTCTTCACCAGCCTGGTCTGCTTAACGCCTAAGCATTCAGCTTATGTTCCAGGTAAGTCCTACTATACAATGGCCTCAACAGAGTAAAGCACAAGTTCAATCACAAATAGTCTTTGGGCCAAACACAAAAAAACTATTTATCCCAGGACAAGCAGGCAGCTATTCTCACTAGTGGGTGATGTCATCAGACAGAGCCCCGGTACGGACGTCTCACAAGCACGTGTTGCTTGTAGAAACTTAAAGTTTCTAGATGCCCGCACCGCGCATGCGCCGGTGCCTTCCTACCCGGAGATCCGGGCGTGTCTCCTCAGTTCTTTCTTTTCCGCGGAGCTGAGAAGTTCAACTTCATCATGCGCTAGCTGAATTCAGTTAAATTTGCCTTCCTTGTCCGCGTTTTCGCCTTTCTTTTAATTACAGTTAACAGTTCTTTTATTTTCGTAAAAAAAAAAAAAAAAAAAAGAAGATTATTTCCTCCGGCGGGTCGAACGGGCCGGCCACGTGGCTCAGGCCCACTGGCTTCGACCTCGCGGCGGAGATTTTCCGGCCTATGTCCCGGCCAACCACCGGGTTTAAAAAGTGCAGCAAGTGCCAACGCGCGATTTCACTCACGGACCCTCACTGGCGCTGTTTGCAGTGTTTGGGCCCTGACCACATCCCGAAATCGTGCGGGCCTTGCTCTACCCTTACGGCACGCTCATTCAAGCGGCGTTGCCTATTGTGGGAATCGATGTTCAAGATGGACGCAGCTAAGGATCCCACAGCCTCCACTTCATCTGATACCTCCCCGGTCCGGGCGAAACCGGCATCGACCACCCCTGCATCGAGTGTGGTGAAACCGGCATCGCTCGCCCCGACACCATCCACGAGCTCGACGTCGGTGCCTGCCCCGGTCTCCTCGGTTCAGGTACCTCTTCCTTCCACAGTGCCACCAATGGTCATCAAAGTGCCGAAAGCTGCTAAGCAGAAGCACTCGACCTCGAAGGAGCGCGATGTCCGTGCAGGAGGACCCCCTTTCGGTGCGGATCCCTCCCTATCGGCTTCGCTACGGTCCGTGCTGGAAGCTCAATTCGTTGAGCTCATGCAGACCATCGGACCCGGGCTCATCGCTGCCATACAGGGTGACCTCCCGGTACCGACCCAAAGGGGCGGTCCGCCCCCTCCCCCTCCCCCACACCGTTCGACCTCGACAACCGACGAGGACGAACGGGGGAGGGCGGCGATGCCCACGCGGCAAACCTCGCTTACCGATATGCCGCCATTAGAACCCATTACGCCTCCGCGCCAACATGGGACCAGACCCCCGCTCGATACTCGAAGCCCTGGGCATAGTCAGGAAGAGTTCTTCCGCACTCCTTACCAGACTTGGGTAGCATCGCAAGAACCCGCATCGCAAACCCAGTTGCGATCCACCGCTTCCAGCCCTATCCACTTGGGGGCCTCGGGAGACCATGCGATGCACATACGATCCCGATCCCCGTCCCGCCACCGAGACGGGCACCGATCGAGACACTCATCCTGGCACTCCTCACGCCATTCGGAGGTGTCACCGCAGAAAAAACTGCAACGTAGGGGATACTCCTCAACAGAGGTGTCCCCTCCGAGGGGCCCGGAGTACGAGGAGACACCGGTACCCGATTCTCCTTGTCACTCCCCGATGTCCACAGACCTGGAGGCCTCATCCTCCTCCAGCCCGTCCCACAGACCGACGCTGGCGGAACAATTGTCCTTCTCATCATTCCTCCGACAAATGGCGGATGATCTGGATGTGACCCTTGACACGGGCTCCAGATACTCCAAAGAGTATCTGGACACCATGCACTTACCTAACCCTCCAACGGAGTCGCTCCGGCTCCCCTTGCATAAATTACTGGACCAGACCTTCATGCAGTGCTTCGAAACGCCGTATTCCATACCGGCGATCCCCAGCAAACTCGATGCTCGATACCGCATCGTGCACCATAAAGGGTTCGAGGGCCCCCAACTCTCCCACCAATCCCTATTGGTCGAGTCCTCCCTCAAACGCTCTCATCCCTCCCAGGTCTACGCTTCTGTACCGCCGGGCCGAGAGGGAAGAACGATGGACAAATTTGGTAGAAAATTCTACCAAAACTCCATGAGGGCGTCACGGGTGCTAAACTACAACTTCTTTTTCTCTTCCTATCTGGAGTTCTTCTTGCCGGTACTCCGCAAGTTCACTCCGTTCATAGACAACCAAGCTCGATTCGAGTTCGAGGAAGTGGTAGCCTCCCTCTCCCAATTACGACTCCAGCTGATGCAATCCCCCTTCGATGCATTCGAACTCTCGGCACGCGCCGCCGCAAGCGCGGTAGCTATGCGTCGCCTGGCATGGCTCCGTACTATCGATATGGATCCCAACCTACAGGACAGACTCGCCAACGTACCATGTGCTGGAGCCGACCTGTTCGATGAGTCTATCGAAACTGTTACCAAGAAGCTGTCGGATCATGAAAAATCCTTTCAATCCATCCTACGGCCCAAACCCAAACCTCAACAGTCTCGACCTTCCAGGCCACCCCTGATTTACCAGCGGCGTTACATGCCCAGACAAACGCCCGCGGCGAGACAGCCTGCGAAGAGACAACCCCCCCAGAAGTCTCAGCAAAAAGTCCAGCCACCCGCTGTACCTAAGGCTCCCCAGCCCTTTTGACGCCCCTCCCGGGAGCATAACCTCGGCCTCTCCCATAAGGGGCCGCCTCCATCTTTTTTACCACAGATGGGAGGCCATAACCACGGACCTATGGGTCCTCTCCATCATAAGAGAAGGATACTCCCTTCAATTCCACCGGGTCCCCCCGGACCATCCTTCAAGAGAGTATCCTTCAAGCTCGACGCAGACCGCCCTTCTTCTTCAGGAAGTCCAAAACTTACTTCAGCTTCGGGCGGTCGAGACGGTCCCGTCAGACCAATTGAACCGAGGGTTTTACTCCCGGTACTTCCTCGTCCCGAAGAAAACGGGCGACCTGCGACCCATTTTAGACCTTCGGGCCCTCAACAAGTTCCTGGTCAAAGAGAAGTTTCGCATGTTGACTTTGGCTTCTCTATACCCCCTCCTCGAGCAGAACGACTGGTTATGCTCCCTGGATCTCAAAGAGGCCTACACTCACATCCCCATTCACCCGGCCTCCCGAAAGTTCCTCAGATTTCGGGTGGGAAATCTGCACCTACAGTATCGAGTGCTACCATTCGGCCTATCTTCGTCCCCCAGAGTCTTCACAAAGTGCCTGGTGGTAGTGGCCGCAGCACTCAGGGACAGGGGTCTACAGGTCTTTCCATACCTCGACGACTGGCTCATCAAGGCCCCGTCAGCCCCAGAGGTCACTTCGGCGGCCTTGGCTACAACCTACTTCCTCCAGAATTTGGGCTTCGAGATCAACTTCTCCAAGTCCCATCTACAACCTACCCAGTCCCTCCCCTTCATCGGAGCGGTCCTGGACACCACCCGACTCCGAGCATTCCTGCCCCGGCAACGCATGGAGTCTCTTCTTCACCTCGGCCAGTCGGTGATCACTCACCAAACCATACCGGCGAGACAACTGATGGTGCTCCTGGGCCATATGGCCTCCACAGTACACGTGACACCCTTTGCCAGACTCCACCTCAGGATCCCCCAGTGGACCCTGGCATCACAGTGGAATCAGACATCCGATCCACTATCCAAACGCATCGTAGTCACACCTGCTCTTCGGCAGTCTCTACTTTGGTGGATGACCTCTTCGAATCTATCCAGAGGTTTGCTGATGCACTCTCCCCCCCATCAGAAAGTTCTCACAACCGACTCGTCGAATTACGCATGGGGGGCCCACCTGGAGGGTCTCCGCACCCAAGGATTCTGGACCAGTGCGGAAAGACTACACCAAATCAATCTATTGGAACTCAGAGCCATCTTCAATGCGCTCCAAGCTTTCCAACATCTACTTCACGACACGGTAATCCTCATTCGCACAGACAATCAGGCTGCCATGTATTACATCAACAAGCAAGGGGGCACGGGCTCGTCCCTCCTTTGCCAGGAAGCTCTACGAGTCTGGGACTGGGCGGTGCGCCACAACGCCTTACTCAGAGCAGTATACATCCAGGGGGAGAACAACGTCCTAGCAGACAAACTAAGCCGTCTGCTACAACCGCACGAATGGACTCTCCATTCCAACCCCCTTCACCAAATCTTCACGCAATGGGGGACGCCTCAGATAGACCTCTTTGCGGCTCCCCACAACGCCAAACTGCCTCAGTTTTGCTCCAGGATCTACACTCCTCATCGCCTCGAGGCAGATGCTTTTCTACTGAACTGGGGGAAACGATTTCTATATGCGTTCCCACCATTCCCGCTGATCCAGAAGACTCTGGTCAAGCTGAAACTCGAACGGGCCACCATGATTCTAATAGCCCCTCGGTGGCCCAGACAACCTTGGTTCTCCCTCCTACTTCAACTCAGCAGCAGGGAACCAGTACCACTTCCAGTGTTTCCTTCACTACTTACTCAACATCAAGGATCACTACTTCATCCCAACCTGCAGTCTCTCCACCTGACAGCTTGGTTCCTCTCAACGTAACCCCTCACCAATTCTCACAAGAAGTGAGGGAAGTCTTGGAAGCTTCCAGGAAGCCCGCCACTCGTCAATGCTACTCCCAGAAACGGACCAGATTCTCCTCATGGTGCGTTTCTAAGTCAAAGGAACCCCAGCGAGCTTCCTTATCCTCCGTGCTGGACTATCTCCTGCACCTATCTCAATCTGGGCTCAAGTCCACATCCATACGAGTCCACCTGAGCGCTATTGCGGCGTTCCACCAACCTCTACAAGGGAAACCCCTCTCGGCCCATCCGGTGGTCGCCAGATTTATGAAAGGACTCTTCCATGTTAACCCTCCTCTCAAACCACCCCCAGTGGTTTGGGACCTCAATGTAGTCCTTTCCCACCTCATGAAGCCCCCGTTTGAACCACTCAACAGGGCCCCTCTGAAGTATCTCACCTGGAAAGTTCTTTTCCTTGTAGCCCTTACGTCCGCTCGCAGAGTCAGCGAACTCCAGGCATTGATGGCGGACCCACCATTCACAGTATTCCACCATGACAAGGTGGTCCTCCGCACTCACCCGAAATTCCTGCCTAAGGTGGTCTCCGAATTTCATCTCAACCAATCCATTGTACTTCCAGTATTCTTCCCTAAGCCTCATTCTCACCACGGAGAATCGGCCCTTCACACTCTAGACTGTAAACGTGCCTTGGCTTTCTACCTGGATCGCACCAAGCCACACAGAACCACTCCTCAACTTTTTGTCTCCTTCGACCCTAACAAGTTGGGAAGACCCGTATCAAAGCGCACCATCTCTAACTGGATGGCGGCTTGTATCTCTTTCTGCTATGCCCAGGCTGGATTATCACTCCCTTGTAAGGTCACAGCCCATAAGGTCAGAGCAATGGCAGCCTCAGTAGCATTCCTCAGATCAACACCAATCGAGGAAATTTGCAAGGCTGCCACCTGGTCCTCGGTTCACACATTCACCTCACATTATTGTCTGGATACCCTCTCCAGACGGGATGGACAGTTTGGCCAAACAGTATTGAAAAATTTATTCTCTTAAGTCGCCAACTCCCCCTCCATCCCACTGAGGTTAGCTTGGAGGTCACCCACTAGTGAGAATACCTGCCTGCTTGTCCTGGGATAAAGCAATGTTACTTACCGTAACAGTTGTTATCCAGGGACAGCAGGCAGCTATTCTCACGTCCCACCCACCTCCCCTGGGTTGGCTTCTCAGGCTAGCTACCTGAACTGAGGAGACACGCCCGGATCTCCGGGTAGGAAGGCACCGGCGCATGCGCGGTGCGGGCATCTAGAAACTTTAAGTTTCTACAAGCAACACGTGCTTGTGAGACGTCCGTACCGGGGCTCTGTCTGATGACATCACCCACTAGTGAGAATAGCTGCCTGCTGTCCCTGGATAACAACTGTTACGGTAAGTAACATTGCTTTCTTTGCAATGCTGTAGTTCTCTCCTTTGCAGGAATTAAGGAGCAGAAGGTTGGTGGATTTGCCAAAGTAGTACCTCGCCAAAGCAAAATACAAAAATAAACCCTCAAAAACCCACCACATAGATGTCGGGCAAATCCTGCCCCCAACCTTCAGGGTTATAACAGCTTCAGGGAGGACATTGCTAGTGCTGCCTATCTGCAGCCAAGCCTCTGCTTGCAGCGGCCATCTTGGCTAAAAAAAAACCAACAACTTTCAAATCACAAAGTAAATTGTTAGCAACTTTCCTTCCTCTGCAAGCATAGTCCATTCACCTTCTCAGCTACTAAAACATTTCTGCAGCTGAGTAATTGTCCCAGCAGCAAAACAGCCAAACCCCAAAAATCAAGAAAAAGAAATCTTTTCAAAACAAACATACAGTCCATTCAGCTTACTTCCATTTCTTAAGGAAGCACAAACTCTGGCAAAGCACTCCAGTCTATCTCCTCTGGTTCCTGGTTTATCTGGGCTGCTTCCTTTGTCTCTGGGTTCAGCATTTCCTGCTGCTCTTGAAGAGGTGGAGGCTCTTTCAGCATGAGAGCTTCCTTAGACTGCCCCCTCCTCTGAGACAGCCAGCTCTCTAAATACTCAAGAGCTGCTGTGCCATGCCCAGCCCTACGTGGGGGAAGGGCTTTCTGCAGCTGAGGCTGCCTTCTAAACTGTTTGGTCAGCAGTTTCAAAGATGGAGGATTTAAAGGGACCAAACCGTTTTTCCCAGGGCTATGTACTAGGTCCTGCCTGAACTCAGCCTGAGCTTTCTGGTCCTGTTCCTGCCCTGCAGGGCATACTGGTCAGCTCTAACCAGTTTCACTGGGCAATTTCTGGGGCTCCTAACTGGCAACAAGGCTGGAACGGGAGTCGGGCTTGTGACAATATTTAAGTACAACTTATTTGGGAAGAAGTGACATCACCGACGAAGATGGCAGCCTAGAGTAGAGGCTCCGTCTTCAGCCGCTAACAACACCGCTTTAAAATATGCTAGCAGAGGATCTGAGCTGCTGCCTTCGGTGCTAGAGAGGGAAGAATGCACCGGGCCCCAAGGTAACCCGAAAGGAGAGCGAAAGGGCGAAATCGGGACCGCGGTTGGATGATGGATCCTCGGCCTGCTCACCGCATGGAGCGGGTGCATCCGCGGGGTCTTCATCTTCAATGACAGCGTACAGAGACGCGGCTGGCGGGCATGCTGTGACAGACTTTGAGAATAGACAGCGGAGTGCACTGGAGCGGATATGCGGCCCTGGAATTCTTAAAGCTCTGTATTCGGGCGAGTGCACTTTTTGATGATCGATTAACAGACGGGCTCCGTGCTCCTCAAATGCATGATTGGACTGGCGTTGCGCCCGACGTGGCTTCGAGGTGACCCTTGCTGTGTGTTCCCTTCGCATTGCTGCAATACACTGTCCCCTATCCTAGATGGCTCCATGCAACCCCCGGCCCTGAGTGGGAGATCACCTGACGCCTGCAGTAGCACCGCCCTGTGCGGGCCCTAGCCCTAGACTTGCCTGCTTGATCCATTGGCATGCTGGTTTCCTCGCCATAGGAGACCATTCTGGTGGCGGGGCATGTGGTAGGAGACCAGACCGCTTTAATGGCAGTTTGTGGGATTTACGGTGGTGTGGAGTGAAGGTGCGGTTTGGCGTTTGAAGGGCCAGACGGGAGAGACTCAGGTGCTGGTTGCAACGGGGGCAAGCCGAGCAAATGGAATACCGCTTGAGATCTGGATGTTCCAGGCTACACTTCTTGGAGGTGAAGAAGTTTGGCCCACGCTGGTGGGAGCTGGTTCCTTGCTTGGGGCACCGGCCTTGATTGTTCACAGAGCACATCACAGTGGAGTGGTGGTGTGGAGTGGCCCGTGAGTCGTGCTTCATAGGAGGCAATTTTAACAGGAGCACTAGTGGAGCAGCTGCGATTCTTTTCTTAACCACCCCACAAGCAGCATCCGCGACCCCCAAATTATCGCGACAGGCTGTCAGCCGTGTAGGATGTCCACGATGAGAAAGTTGGACAGCTACAGGTTTGCAGGAAAGAAGCAAAGAGTCCCGAAGGCAGCAGGAAGTCCGACGCAGACAGCCAAGATGGTGGTGTTGGAGGCTGCTATGGGGGGAGACGTGGAACTCCATGATCATCCAGGCATTGGTGTGGAGGGGGGTTCCCAGGAGACACCGGACACCTTGAGAGAATTGTTGCTGAACATTCGTAAAGAAATGCAGTCCCTGTGCCACGATGTCACAAAAGCAGTGACAGATTTAAAACAAGACCTGGGGGAGCTCGTGAAAAGGCAAGATGTGGTGGAAACGCATGTTAACACCATGACGGAGGACGTTATAGAAGTACAGTGGGCAGTGGCAAAAGTACAGTGGGCATGGAGGAGTTGGCGATGTGGGACAAGTTGAAATCTCTGGAAAACAGATCCCGGCGGTGTAATCTCCGGATCCGGGGGGATGCCGGAAGAAAGTGCCTATCAGAATGCCTATCAGACGGCCTTGAACATTTATACTGACATCCTCACTAGTGCCTTGGTAGGTGAGGGGAGGGTGCCAGAAATAGAACGAGCACATCGGGCTTTGGGGTGCTCAAAATACAACTTGCCCCATGACATTATTCTGTGCTTGTGCAGTTTTCGGGTGAAGGAGGACATTATCATGCAGTGCGGAAGCAGAGGGATTACAAATGGAATAATCTGCGGGTGGACATTTATCAGGATGTGACAGCTGCAACCTTGCGAAAGAGGAAGGATCTGCAAGTGGTGATCACCAATCTCTGCCGAGAAGGCCTCAGATATCGGTGGCTTTATCCGTTTGCCATGGCCCTGACGGTGGGGGTGCGACGAGACGGGTCCGTACCGTAGCAGAGGCCTGGTCGATTCTACAGGAACTAGGTGCTCCTAATCTTCCTGTGGGGGGCCCTGCTGGAGAGCAATGGGAGGAGTGAGCTGGACCTTCCAGTTGGTGGCGGCAGACTAGAGGAGTGGTGGCGCAGAGCGCTGTGAGCAGTGAGCCTCCCGGACAGCCCACCAGAGAGGGCTACAGATCATCAATGGACTTAACTAAAGGCCTGAGAAGGTTTAGTTGTCTGGAGGCTGAGGGGTCCTTCATGTGAGAGGTGGGCAGTGGGTGTGTGTTGGATAAGTGTTTTTGGGAGGGATGGTGGATTGATTGGGGTGTATGTGTGTGGTGGGGATTCGGGAGGGGGGTCAGGTGTGAAATAACGGGCAGCTGCCCGCATGGGGACAGCATTGTAGGCTTGAGTAGTTTCTCTGCAGAATGCCTGGGGAGCCATTTATGGGGGGTTGTGTGAGGGATGAGAGCTGTAGGGAGCTGTTTGTGGAGGTTGATTGCGGTGAATAGAGTATATTGTATATATTTTATGTGCATTTCAGGGCTGGTGGTGGTGTGCATTTGGACGGCTGGGGTGGTGAGATCTGTTTGGATGGTCTTGAGATGTAGATATGAGTTGGGAACTGGGGGGAGGGGGAAGGGGAGAAGGTGGGGGGAGGGGCTGGGAATTGGGGTGAGGGGTTGGGGGGATGGTACTCTCTGCCCAGAATTGTTAACGGGTGGTCAGCTGATGCTCTGGTGGGACCTGGTCAGTGACTGGGGTGGCTGGGTCCTATGGGACTGGTGGTGGAGTATGTGGCGAGGTTAGTGACAGTGGATCCTGGTTAACTTTGCCACTTGGAATGTAGGGGGGATAAACTCCCCCATTAAACGCTCAAAAATTTTACAACATTTACAGAGCCATAAGGTGGATGTGGCCTTTCTTCAGGAGATCCATTTGATAGATCTTGAACATACTAAGTTGAAACAATGGTGGGTGGGGGAGTGTGTTGCGGCTTCTGCGAAGGGGAAACACAGGGGGGGTAGCGATTTTATTCCATAAGGGCCTCCTAGACAATTTACAGATTATCCCAGGACAAGCAGGCAGCATATTCTCTACATGTGGGGTGACGTCATCTACGGAGCCCCCTAGCATCCGTTCTCGCAAGCAGACTTGCTTGAAGATCTTCAAGCTTGCGAGTGTACCGCGCATGGGTGAATGCCCCTCCCGCCCGACTCAGGGCATGTATCTCCTCAGCGTGGCTTCAGTTCTAAGTTTTCTGCGGAGCCAGAAGCCCTGCTCCCTTGCTCTGCATGAATTCATAGTGCCTCTTTGCACCGTGGCTTGCTTTATTGTTTTCGGGTGAGTCGCTGTACAGCGCGTCTTGTCTTTTTAAAAAAATAATAATAAATTTTTCAATTCCTCGTACTTTTTTTTTTTTTTTTTGAGCGAGCTACTGTTTTTTGTCAGGCCACGGCTGTATTTTTTACTATATCCTGGCCTCTGGGTTTAAGAACTGCACTAAGTGCGCCCAGGTGATCTCCATCACTGACCTCCATCGTTGGTGTGTGGAGTGCCTTGGGGCTGATCATCGCGCTGAATATTGCCCGCATTGTGCTACTCTCCAACCTCGGGCTCTTCGTTGGCGAGTGGCCACAATCCTCCAACTTTTTGGCCCCATGGAGACAGCAGGGACAGCCTTGGCCCCGACAGTGGTGGCTTCGGCTTCGAAGGCCTCGACCTCGGTGAAGTTGTCCTCGAAGGCCCTGACTTCAAATCCTCCTGCCACCCCGGCCTCGGGTAAGTCTCCTCTTCCTTCCGCAGGTGTGCCAGCAAAGAAGCCTCCCTCGGAGTCTCATGCGAGTGCCGCTTCGTTGGCCTCTTTAAGACATCGTCCTAAGTGTGCCTCCTCACGTAGGGAATACTCTTCCTCGTGGTCGTCCCCAAAGGGGCACACTGCTGCACCTCAACACCAGCATTTGCTGGTCTCAGTGCCTATGTTCGAGGACATGCTCAAAGCTATCCTTACTTCGCAGATTTCCTCGGTTCTGGGTCAGTTGACCCCGGCCTCGACCCTGTCCCAGCCTGACCAGCCTGGGCTTCCCTCCGAGGTTCCTCGAGGCCTGTCTCACAAGTCCCGCCGCTTGCCCTCGAGTGATTCCTCTTCCGATTCGAGGCCTGCAACTCTCCGGGTGTCCCGGGTGGGACCCCGGACAATGGCTTCCTCCTCGCACCTGGTACCTTCGAAGCGACAAATGAGTTCCCCGCCGCGTCGAGGCCGGTCCCCAACCGTGAAACACATGGGGTCCATGGTGACTTCGGCGTTGGTTGTGAGGCCTCTCCGGACTCCTTCCCTGCCTCTTTCTTCGGGGCGAGGGATTTCTGAGTCCCGGTTAAAAACACCTGTAGGGAAATTATCTTTCCCGTCAGCTTTTCCGATGCTTCGGATTGTGGTGTGTCGGACGCTGGTGTCCTCCCCGAGCATTCTTCAGTGAGGCCATTCCTCGACACCCCCGAGGCAGTTCAGTAGAACGTCCTCGGTGTCCCGCTCTCGAGACTCAGAATAATAGGCTCCTGCCTATTATTCGAGGGAGGTCTCTCCCTCTTTCTCTGCTGTTCCGAGATCTCGCTCTACTTCGCCTCTGGAGGATGAGGCTTCTTCTCGAACCTCCTCCTTTAAGTGGTTTGTCTCGGACATGGGCAAGGCTCTGAAGCTGGATCTCCAGTCCGAGTTCCGGTACACTCAGGAGTATTTGGCGGAGATGGGGCTCCCTCATCCACTCCGTTTGCCTCTGCATCAGGTGCTCCTGCAGACCTTCCTCCGAAATCTGGAGGCTCCTTATGCCGTCACTGCCATTCCCTCCAAAATGGAGTCCCTTTACCAGACGGTCCTGGTCAAGGGATTTGAGAATGCACAGCTTTCCCATCAGTCCCTGGTAGTGGAATCTTCGTTAAAGAAGTCTAATGATTAGACTCTAATCCCTCCAAGGTCTACGCTGCTGTCCCTCCAGGCAGGGAAGGGTGTACGATGGACAAGTTTGGACGCCGTCTCTATCAGAACTCGATGATGGCAAACCGAGTTCTCAATTATAATTTTGCCTTCACTTCCTATCTTAGATGGACGCCCTCCACTCTTTCCAGTCGGACGTGTCTGCTCCCCGTCAGCAGGAGTTCCGTCTCCTCCGGGAGACCTGTCCCAACTCCATCTCTATCTGTTTTAGGCGGCTTACAACGCCTTTGAGTTGTCCTCAAGGGTCACGGCCTTTGCAGTCGCCATGTGTTGCCTGGCCTGGCTCCGGATAGTGAACATGGACCCTAATCTCCAGATCGTCTGGCGAATCTTCCATGTGTGGGGAATGAGCTGTTTGACTCCATCGAGGCTGCAACTAAACGCCTTTCGGAGCATGAGCGGTCTTTCATTTCCCTAGTGAGGCTCAAGCCGAAGACTACTCCGGCTCGACCTTACAAGATTCCTCCTCGGCGATACCCGCAGAAATCTACGCCTGTGTTCTCTTGCTCGCCCCTGAGATGACCCCAGCAGCAGCAGCAGCGTCCGTTTAAGGTTCAGATGCCCGCTCTGGCGAAGCCTGGGCCGTCTTTTTGACAATTCCAGTCTGAGCCTGCCAGCTCCCTACTGGAGCCGTCCCCCCTTCCCATCGGGGGCCGTCTCCATCATTTCTATCCTCAGTGGGAGAAGCTTACCACAGTCCTGTGGGTGCTTTCCATCGTACAGGAAAGGTACTCCCTGCACTTCAGTCGCGTATCCCCGGATCTTCCGCCAAGAGAGGTTCCTTCTTCCAGGGTGCAACTTCCCCTTCTTCTGCGGGAGGCTCAGGCTCTCCTCCGCCTCCGAGCGGTCGAGGACGTTCCTCTGGGGCAGTTGAATACAGGATTTTATTCCCAGTGTTTTCTGGTCCCCAAGAAGACGGGAGACCTGCATCCGATACTGGACCTCCGGGCTCTGAACAGGTTATCCCTTAATGGACGAAGGGGACTGGCTGTGCTCATTGGACCTCAAGGAGGCCTATACCCACATCCCGATTCATCCGGCTTCTCGCCGGTATCTAAGATTCAGGGTGGGGACTCTCCACCTCCAGTATCGTGTTCTCCCCTGCCTGGTAGTGGTCGCCTTGGCCCTGAGTCTGCAGGAACTTCAGGTATTCCCCTACCTCGACAACTGGTTTATCAAAGCGTCATCTCGCCAGGTGATTCTGGTGGCGACGAATCGGACTATTTCCCTCCTTCAGTCTCGGCTTCGAGGTGAACTTTCCCAAGTCCCGGCTATGTCTGTCCCAGTCCTTCGAGTTAATCTAGGTGGAGCTGGACACTCTTCATCTTCGCTCTTTCTTGCCTCGGCCTCGTCGAGAGACCCTTATCCATCTTTGTCGGAAGGTATCTCTCCTGTCCTCGGTCCAGGCCCGTCTCATGATGGTCCTGTTGGGCCATATGGCTTTCACAGTTCATGTGACTCCTTTTGCCAGACTTCACCTCCGCATACCTCAGTGGACTCTGGCATCGCAGTGGAACCGGGACCGGGATCCAGTGACACATTGTCGTGACTCCTTTGTTGAAGCAATCACTCCGTTGGTGGATGCTCTCTTATCAATCTTTCCATAGGTTTTCTGTTTCACGCTTCTCCCCTGGAGAAGGTTCTCACGACGGACTCGTCGGCCTATGCTTGGGGGGCTCATCTGGACGGTCTTCGTACCCAGGGACTGTGGTCCAGTGCGGACCGTCTCTGTCACATCACACAGTATCTTCAGGCGGTGTTCAACGCTTTGAAAGCCTTTCGTCATCTGCTTCACGACCGTGTGGTGCTAGTTCGCACAGACAACCAGGTCACCATGTATTATATCAACAAACAGGGAGGCACGACTCTGGGATTGGGCAATCCGCCACAACATTTTGTTCCATGCAGCCGACAAGTTCAGCCACCTTCTGCAGCCTCACGAATGGTCGATCCATTCCTCGTCTCTGCGTCAAGTGTTTGCACGATGGGGGACTCCGGAGATCGACCTGTTTGCGTCCCCCCGCAATCATAAGCTACCTCGTTTCTGCTCCAGGGTTTACACCCCACACCGGTTCGAAGCGGATGCTTTCCTTCTGGATTGGATGAACCTGTTTCTATACGCATTCCCTCCATTCCCTTTGATTCTGAAGACTCTTGTCATGCTCAAGTCCATTCACACTACCATGATTCTGATTGCTCTTTGGCAGCCCCGACAACCGTGGTTCTCCCTTCTGCTGCAGCTCAGTTCCAGGGAGCCTCTTCTTTTACCTGTTTTTCTTATTACTTACACAGAGTTGGGGTTCTCTGCTCTATCCCAACCTGCAGTCTCTGCACTTAACGGCTTGGTTCCTCGAGACTTGATGGCCTCTTTCCAGTTGTCTCAGTTGGTCCTGGATGTTCTGGAGGTGTCTCAGAAGGGGTCCACTTGACAATGCTACCAGCAGAAGTGGACACAATTTTCTTCTTGGTGTGCTACACAGCGCCTGGAGCCACAATCTGCCTCCTTGTCCTCTGCTTGATTATCTGTTGCATTTATCTAGCACTGGCCTCAAATCCACTTCGATTCGAGTCCACCTTTTATCTACTGATCGATGGGAAACCGCTCTCTATTCATCCTGTGGTTTCCCGGTTCATGAAGTGCACTTTCCACATTCACCTCCCCCCCCTTTAACCTCCTCCGGTGGTTTGGGATCTCAACATGGCTAGGGCTCACTTGAAGTATCTCACTTGGAAGGTTGTATTTCTTATTGCGCTCACTTCTGCTCGTAGGGTCAGTGAGCTGCAGGCCTAGGTGGTGGACCCTCCTTTCACTGTGTTCCATCATGATAAGGTGGTTCTTAGTACCTATCCTAAATTCTTCCTTAAGGTCGTTTCGGACTTTCACATCAACCAGTCCGTGGTTCTTCTGGTGTTTTTCCCGAAGTCCCATTCTCACCCTGGAGAAGTGGCTCTACATACTCTTGACTGTAAGCGTGCACCAGTCTTTTACACTGCATCTCATCGGACTACTCCCCAGCTTTTCGTCTCTTTCAATTCCAATCGGTTGGGGCGCCCTGTTTCTAAGCGGACCATTTCTAACTATTTAGCCGCTTGTATTTCTTTCTGTTACGCTCAGGCTGGTCTCTCTCTGCCGGGTCGGGTCACGGGGCATATGGTCCGAGGGATGGCGGCATCTGTTGCTTTCCTCTGATTGACTCTAATTAATGAAATCTGGTCCTCGGTTCATACTTTCACCTCTCACTACTATCTGGATGTTTTCTCCAGGCGTGACGGCCATTTAGACCAGTCAGTTTTGCAAAATCTGTTCTCCTGAATTGCCAACTATCCCTCCATCCCTTTTGGTTAGCTTGGAGATCACCCACATGTAGAGAATATGCTGCCTGCTTGTCCTGGGATAAAGCACAGTTACTTACCGTAACAGGTATTATCCAGGGACAGCAGGCAGATATTCTCGCAACCCACCCACCTCTCCGGATTGGCTTCTTTGCTAGCTATCTGAACTGAGGCCACGCTGAGGAGATGCATACCCTGAGTTGGGCTGGAGGGGCACTTGCACATGCGCGGTACACTTGCAAGCTTGAAGATCTTCAAGCAAGTCTGCTTGCGAGAATGTCCACTAGGGGGCTCTGTAGATGACGTCACCCCACATGTAGAGAAATCTGCCTGCTGTCCCTGGATAACACCTGTTACGGTAAATAACTGTACTTTTTGGCTAAGAATGGGGAGGGCAGATATGTGCTCTGTCGGAGGGTGATCAAGCAGGCTATGATATTTTGCTGTGTTTATGCTCCTAATGAAAGTGACCCGGCATTTTATGCTAAATTGACCCGCTTGTTGTTGCCCTTCGCCCAGGTCTCCCTGATCGTTGGGGGAGACTTTATTGCTGTTCGTGATTCGAGTTTGGATTGCACAGGGCTGGAAGGAGCTCTCCGTCGGGCAGGGGAACGGGAGCTCCAAAAATTTAGTGATAATCTGGAATTAATCGACCCCTGGAGGGTGCTGCATGGAACCGAGAGGGATTACACCCATCTGTCCCGGGCGCACAGTACTCAGTCCCACATAGATTATATGTGGGTAACTGAACCGGTGTTTCGGAACCTGGAGCGGGCGGACATCAGACCATATACCATATCGGATCACGCCGGGGTTCATGTGAGGTGGCGGGAAGGAGGGGGGCCTCTGTGGGGTGTGGCGCTGGGTGTTTCCACTCGCATTGTATGGGGATCCGAACTAAAGAGAGCCGTTGCTGGGTACGTGGAAAGACTATAAAGGCATAATGCTCACGCGGAAGGGGACCCCATCTTATTTTGGGAAGCTGCGAAGGCAGTGTTGAGGGGGGATACCCTTAGTTATAGTAGTCACATAAAAAAAGCTCAAGACAGGTAAATTTTGCGACTAGAGAGGGACATAGCCAGAGCGGAGTTAATGGAATATCAAGTGGCCTTCAATTCCCTACTGCATCAGCGGGCGCGTAAATCCTTCGCCTACTATAAGTACAGGCTTTATAGATATGGGAATAAGGGATAGAAACTATTGGCCCACCAGTTTCAACCAGGATGGGCCCTCGTAGGGTTCAGGCCCTGAGGAAAGAGCAGGGGGAGAGAGTTACTACTGACCCGGAGATCGGAGCAATATTTTTTTTGTTATTTTAAGAATCTCTATGCCCCCCTGTCAGAGGACGGAGTAACGGAAGGCCCCTACTTGGATGGGCTCACGTTGTCCTGATCTCTGAGCAGGCCAAGGAGCGTCTGAATATGCCTATTTCACCGGAGGAAGTGTATTGGGCAATTGCGAACAGTCCTCTTATGAAGGCACCAGACGAGGATGGCATGCGCATTGAATTTTACAACATCTTAGGTGATGAGATCATCCAGCCGCTCGCTTGGAAGTTTAATATCATGGTTGGAGCAGAGGCTTTATTGGAGGGTATGAACACGGCCCGAAACTTGGTGTTACCTAAACCGAATAAAGACTCCGAAAAGGCGGGCTCATATCGTCCTATTTCATTTTTGAATACGGAAGTTAAATTGTTAGCGAAAATCATGGCAAATAGGATGGCTGCTGTGCTTCCCTCCCTTATCCACGAAGCTCAGGTGGGATTTGTGAAGGGACGGACAATAGCTAAAAATGTAAGAAAATTGTTGCTGTCTTTGGAACAGTGGGCGGTATGCAATCTTCCATCTGTGCTGGTCTGCTTTGATGCCGAAAAGGTGTTTGATAGGGTGCGATTGGATTTTCTTTATGATACTTTAGCGGCCTATGGTTTTGATGGTTTTTTTGTATCGGCGGTGTGAGCATTATATGCTCTTCCACAGGCCAAATTAGTATTGAAGGATTTTGAAATGGACCGGTTCCCAATTTTCAGGGGGACGAGACAGGTTTGCCCCTTATACTTGTTATTATTTGTGCTTACACTGGACCCCCTTATTCAGGATATATATGCAATGCCTCTATATGGGGGATTGATCTTGGAGATACTACTTTTAAGTTATCGGCCTTTGTGGATGATATCTTAGTACACCTTACAGATCCTTTGCCCTTCTTAACGGCCTTATTGGAATTGATTAAAGAATATGGTGACTATGCAGGGTTACGCTTAAATTTGGGCAAATCGGAGGCGTTAGTATCCTCTGTGGAGGTTCAGGTCCTAAGGGGGAAATGGGTTTCCGTTGATGTGGGCGCCTGGGCAGTTTGTGTATTTGGGAACTTTGATGACTATGAAGACTCCCCTTTTGTATCGCCTTAATGTGGATAAGCTTCAGCAGCAGACGGAGCTCTTGCTGGATACCTGGTGGGCATTGCCCCTTTCTCTGATGGGGCGCATTTGCTTGGTTAAGATGTTTATCTTTCCCAAATGGCTGTATGTCCTGTAGACCCTGCCGTTGTTCTTGCTGAAGGAAGATTTATGCATTTTTTATAAAGGGGTTACTCGTTTCTATTGGGCGGCCAAGAAACCGAAATTGCAGGTGTCTCAGTTGCTGAGGACTTGGGGGTGGGGGTGGGGTTAGGATTACCGGATGTGTGGATTTATAATTATGCGTGTTTGCTTCGCCATTTGGGAGATTGGGTGAATATGACCAGCAGCTACACCCCTCTTCAGATGGAATGTGAGTTTTTTGCTCCCTATGATGTGTTTGCGTTACTACATAGTCCCCGGTGGGCATTGCCCTCTTCTATCTGACCTAGTGTATTATTTAGCACATTGCAAGCGGCCTGGCGTTAACTTGTGCAAGCCCTGGGAGGGGATCCGACGGTCACTGATCTCTTGCCATTGCGTGGTAATCTGGCCTTTCCTCCGGGATGGGAATCCAGGGAGTACCTGTCTTGGGGAGCGAGAGGAGTCTCACGTTTAGAACATATTTTGGGGGTTGAGGGGGAGCTGTTGACCTGTGCGGATTTGCAGGTGGGGGAGACCTGGGGAGCGCAATTCGCATGTCATCAAGTGGAGCATTACATGGGATCCCTCGACAGAGCACAATTGCGCATGCATATGGGGACTAGGATGCGGGAGTTGTTTGCTAAGAAGGAGGGGGGTGACCTTCTCGGTGTCTAGAATTCATGCTAGTTTGCAAGAGTTACAACCAGCCAAGGACTACCAGATCTTCCGGGGTAAATGGGAGGGGGAACTGTAAATTAATTTGGGACATTGGGATGTAGCCCGTACCTTGAGGGTGACCCCGTGTGCTTGGTTGAGAGAAACGCATTATAGGGTGACCTTACACGCCTATTACACTCGTACACAGTTGTATTACAGTGGAGGTCTCCCTACACCATTGTGTCATAAATTTGGGATGGGGGGACACAATTTGGGACATGCCTTTTGGTCCTGCTCCATTATCCAGCGCTTCTGGAGGTGTATAATCTCTTACATGTCAGGGTTACTCGGGAGAGCCTTGCGCAGTACTCCGGCCCACTTTGTCTTGGATTTGCCGGAGGCTTTTGGCCATTTGCCTAGGGGGCATCGGGCTCTGTGTGGGAAGATGAGTTTACTAGCTAGGAAATGTATTCTTCAGTGCAGGACGGTCCCTGGCCCTCCAGCGTTTTGGCATTGGCAGAACCAATTGCATCAGTTGGCCACCTGGGAGGCGTGGGATGTCGGAGGAGCTAGGAAGCGAACGATGTTGTTCTTGAATATTTGGGAGCCATATCTGCATTCTTTGCATCCAGAGGGTTGCAGTGCGGTTTTAAGATGGGTGTCCTAACCTGGGCGCTCTGTATGTAGGGTTGGGAGAGCAATGGTAAGTACTGGTGGGGTGGAGAGTACATTGGGGGAGGGGGAGGGGGGATAGGGGAGGGGAGGTGGGGGGTATTGAAAGGTTCTGGCATTTAGTTATGGATATGATATGTGGGGTTAAGTGGGGGGAGGGAGTGGTGTGGCATCTACGGGGCTCATAAGAGTCCAGGGCCTTGGAGTGCCTTTCCGTCTTCCTTAGTCTTGCTTGCCCTATGTAGAGTAGGTAGGGGGGGGGAGTTTGGTTACAGTTACTCTTCTTCTGTATATGCTTGTTATATTATTGTATATGATGCATCATTGTTTGTACTGTGCACCCTTGGGGTGCCCTGGTGTTGTCTTTGCTGTTTGCATCAATAAAAAATTGTTTGAACCTAAGTACAACTTATTTAGCAGAACTTATCCAGATAACGTACATAACACCAGATTCTAGACTGCATAACTATAAGTTCTATGCAGTTTACAAAAGTTTAAGCTAAATAAACAACAAGATTGTTAGGTCAGAAATTTTGCAAAGAGAAATGTTTTCAGTTGTTTTCTAAATTGTTCATCAGAACAGGATGTAAGCAGTAAATGTCGGAAATCTCTATCATGGTTTGCTGCTTGATATGCTAGTGTATGTTCAAGATACTTCTTACTTTTACACCCCTTAACTGTTGGAAAGACAAAAAAAGAATGTGACTTTATGATGTTCTTATGAGATGGTATAAAAAAATATATATGATGGGGCTGATTCAAAAGCAACTTTATAACACACATATCCCAGTTTGAAAGCAACTCGAGCCTCCACAGGAAGCCATTGCAACTCACCATAAAATAGAGTCACATGGTAGCACATATATTCAATGGTACCACATGGTCTCAATGCAGACATGGAGCTAATACATTTTCTTTAGAATTTTTTACGACATATCTGAACTTTTTTTCACCTTCACCTTCACCTTTTCCTTTTTTTTTTTTTCTTCCTTCCTTTTTCTACTCCTTAATTCTCACAATAGGGATTGAAACTGTCTATTCTCTAAGATATTTTCGGGTGATAATACCCTTTCTTTCTTTGGGAAGTGCCATATAAGGTTGTTAAAAATTCCTTTTAGAACATGTTCAAAATATACTAAACATGATAGACATTTTCTTACATTCATACTACATTTCGCAAATTAGATATTCACTCCCTGAATCAATCCAAATATGGTATATTGTTTCACTAAAAGAACATAGTAACATAGTAGATGACGGCAGATAAAGACCCGAATGGTCCATCCAGTCTGCCCAACATGATTCAATTTAAATTTTTTTCTTCTTAGCTATTTCTGGGCAAGGATCCAAAGCTCTACCCGGTACTGTGCTTGGGATCCAACTGCCGAAATCTCCGTCAAAACCTACTCCAGCCCATCTACACCCTCCTTGCCATTGAAGCTCTCTCCAGCCCATCCTCCCCCAAACGGCCATATACAGACACAGACCATGCAAGTCTGCTCAGTACTGGGCTTAGTTCAATATTTAATATTATTTTCTGATTCTAAATCCTCTGTGTTCATTCCACGCTTCTTTGAACTCAGTCGTTTTCCTCTCCACCACCTCTCTCGGGAACGCATTCCAGGCATCCACTACCCTCTACGTAAAGTAGAATTTCCTAACATTGCTCTTGAATCTACCACCCCTCAACCTCAAATTATGTCCTCTGGTTTTACCATTTTCCTTTCTCTGGAAAAGATTTTGTTCTACGTTAATAACCTTTAAGTATTTGAATGTCTGAATCATATCTCCCCTGTCCCTCCTTTCCCTCTAGGGCAGTGATGGCTAACCTTTTTGAGCCCGAGTGCCCAAACTGCCGCACAAAACCAAAGAATTTCCTCAAAGTGCCAGCACGTCAATTAAACCTTAATAACAAGATTTTAGTATCTAAAAACTCTTTATAAAGTTGCCTGAACTATGTAACATCATTTTTAAAGGTTGGAATCTTTGTATTGTCAGAGAATCAATTTGATTCACAATCCTTTGGTTTTCATTTCAATTTATTGGCAATTTATAATGTTTTAATGATTTCATTCAATTTAATGAATTTAGGAAGAATTTGATTCAGTTACACAATATATTTTAAATGTACATAACATGTCAAATGTATCCTGAGTAAAAAAAAAAGATAAACTTCTTAAAACTGTTAACTGTGTCAAGACTCGGTGTGTATTCCCAAAGAGTCTATACATGTTTTTTTGTAAAATTTACAATCAAATTAGAAAATAGTTAAATCATTACATTTCTAATAATATGATGTAAAGAAAACAAAAGAGCTTTCAATTAAACCAACCGTTTTTATTGGAAATTCCAGATTGGAATACAACAGGGCCATGTAAAGTCCATTTTTTAAATAACATCTTTAAATAATATTTAAATAACTTAGAAAGTATCTTAACTGCAAACTGAAAATACTGCTTCATGTAAACATATGCATTGGGCATGCTCTGAAAAAAATTAATTTGATTTTTGTTGTTGCATGCATGCTGATAACTTGTCAATCCTTGGCTCATAGTGCGTTAATTTCAGAGCAACACATGCAGCACTCATGTCATCCGTTAATCTGTTTCTAGCATCAGATTTTATATGATTCAAAGCCGAAAACAGCTGCTCACAAGCATAGGATGACCCAAACAAAGTAAGAAGAGCAATCCCAAATGCTTTCATGGACTTAAAATTGTCTGGCAGAGAATTCCACGCTTTTAGGATTTCATTTTCAGAACTGCTAGCAGTGATTTCATTTGTCACCCTTTTCACACTCAATACGTTCAAGAGCCGCACGCAGGTCATTGAATTTACTTTTCCAGATAGAGCTTTCTTGAAATTCCAGTAGCTCCATTTCCAAATTTTGAATATCCAACCACTGTAAGCAGGAAAGATCAAGATCTTCAAATGTGGACTTTTCTGGGGAAGTTATAAATGAAAGGGTTATCTCCATCTTACGGAACTGAGAAAATCTTTTACTAAAATTCTCCTTTGCTTCGGCTACAATGGTGGAATATGCTTTGTGGATTTCCTGGTGTTTTTTATGACTGTCCACAAATGTTGTAGAATTATCCAAATGTATTTTTAGGTTGGGAAAATATTTTAGCTGTCCACTCTCAAGGTCTTTTTCAAAAACATGCAATTTTCTCTCAAAAGCTTTGATGTCACTAAACATGCTTTCTGCTGTTTTGCCCATGCCTTGTAATTTTTTTGTTTAGTACATTAAAGTGGTTAGTAAAATCTGTAAAGAACATGAGGTTGTGTGGTTTTGCAGCATTTACAGACTTGGAGCAATGGTATGATTGTTTCACATTTTCCATTTAAAGACTACTTGCTACCCAAAGACTTCTAAGACTCCTGATGCAGGCCGGATGGCCGAAACGTGATCATGTCGAGTCATTGAGTTGCTTTGAATGTACGATTTTGTTTTGGATTAATAAAGACCATTGGATTTATCAGATGAGTTGAAAGACACTGTTTTTGTGCACCATCTTGATTGGACATTTCCACTTTGCCCTTGCTTCTACAGCAGGGGTGCCCACACTTTTTGGGCTTGCGAGCTACTTTTAAAATGACCAAGTCAAAATAATCTACCAACAATAAAATTTAAAAAAAAACTCACAAAGCACACTGTATGCAGAGAAAATGTTAATTATCATTTATATTCCATGGGTTTTCAAAGAGGTCAAGTCAGACGATTCTATGCAATGTCACCTCAGGAACAACTATACAAAAATAGACAAATATACCCCCTCCCTTTTTACTAAATCGCAATAACAGTTTTTAGAGCAGGGAGATGCACTGAATGCCCTGTGCTGCTCTCGATGCTCATAGGCTCCCTGCGCTAAAAACCGCTATTGCAGATATAAATTCTCTAAACAGACACATTTTGATCACTAAACTGAAAATAAAATCATTTTTCCTATCTTTTTGTCTGGTGATTTCATGAGTCTCTGTTTGCACTTCCTTCTTCTGACTATAAATCCAATATTTTTTTCTTTCTGCCCCTCCCCTTTTCTTTCTGTCTCTTTCTTTCTCTCTCCCCCCGCCCCCCCAAGCCATCGCGCCAATTTCTGCACTTCCCCGATTCTTTTCCTACCCCCTAAGCCACCATGCCGATTTCTCCCTGCTTCCATGAGCCAGGCCAGGAATGTACAAGCGCCGGACTCACAAGACTTCACCTCTGATGTCAATTCTAACGACGGAGAGGAAGTTCCAAGCCAGCCAGGCAGCGATTGGCTGGCCCAGAACTTCCTCTCTGACGTCAGAATTGACGTCGGAAGTGAAGTCTTGTGAGTCCGGCGCTTCTACGCGCCTGGCCTGGCTCAGGGAGGCAGGAAGGAAAAGATTGCCAAGGCAACGCGATCAACTCACATTGCCTTTGCGATCTACTGGTCGATCGCACTCAACCATTTGGGCACCCCTGCTGTTATGGTATCCTGTCCTGACCTGAGGAAAGAGGTTTAGTCCCCAAAAAACTGCCTTATTTCTATTTCCTATTTATAAACTTTAATCAACAGATACAATACTACTTGATTCTACGTAAAGCAACAAAACAATTTTTTCTACCTTTTGTCGTTTTTGCTTTAATCATCTTGTCTTCACTCTTCTTTCTAGCCAGCATCTGTCCGCTCTGTCTTCCATACAGCATCAGCCCCTTCCATCCACTGTCTGCCCTCTCCCCGTTCCATATGGCATCTTCCCTCTTTTTATGCTCCTTCAATAAACTGTCTATCCTGTGCCCCTTCTCTTCTCCTTTGTACATGATTGATTTCAGCTCTGCCACCTCTCCATTTTTCTCTCTCTGTCACCATCCCGTCCCCTATGCTCTGGCATCTCTCTCTTCTCCTTTCTTTCCTTCGCACCCCATAGTCTGGTATCTTCCCTTCCCTGATTCTCTAGCATCTCACTCCTTTCCTTTTCTTCCATCTCTCCCTCCCCCTCCATGCTCTGTCTTCTCCTCCTTCCTTTCCCCCTTCCTTTTCCCTTGGTCTGGCATACTTTCCTCCTTCCCTCCATGCCCTGGCATCTCTTCCTCCCTCCCTTCCCTCCAATCCCTGGCATCTCATTCCATTCCCTCCCTCATCTTCTTTCTCCCTCCAGTTGGGTGCAGCAAGTCTCTCCCCCTCTGCTCCCTTTCCTCCTTCTGTCACCCATGACCTGGCGTCATGAACTTCTTCAGGCAGCAGCATTCACAATTTGCTGCTGTTGCCAGCTTCGGGCCTTCTTCTCTGTCGGGTCCTGCCTTCATGGAAACAGAAGTAGGCAGGACCCGGCGGAGAGGAAGGCCTGAAGCTGGCAACAGCAGTGAATTGTAAATGCTGATGCTAGCCGAAGAAGTTCATGATGCCAGGTCGAACACCCGGGGCAGACTGCTACTCTCCCCCCCACGACCCTCCTATCTCTCCCTCCCTCCCATCACGAGACTCTAAACAGCACTGCTCTACTCTAAGCAAGCTGCTTCAGGACTTTCTCCTGCCGTGATTCCCTCTGGCACGTCACTGATGAGGGAAGGAGGGAGAGATAGGAGGGTCGGATCGGGTTGGGGTTCGCCCGGGATGATGATGAGGCTGCTGCTGCTGCCAGCGAATCCAGCAAGGGTGAGGCCCCAAAGCACAGCACTGGCAGGCCCCCCTGACTATTTCGGGCCCTAGGCCTGTGCCTACAGGGCCTATCCTTTAATCTGGCCCTGCTTCCCCCCCCCCCCATATGCCCTGACATCTCTCTCTTCCACTCCATGGTATGGTATCTCCTTTCCCTCCGTCCCATGGTCTTTGCATCTCTTTCCTCCTTTTCCTGATCTTCCTTCTCCCTCCTTCCCTCTCTCTCCCCAATTGGGTACAGCAGTATTTCTCTTCCCCCTCCCCCCACTGAGTACAGCAGTATCATCAGCATTTCTCTTCCCCCCCCCCAATTGGATACAGCAGAAGCATCATTTCTCTTCCCTCTCCCCCCTAATTGGGTGCAGCAGTATTACTCCTCCCATTCCCCCCCCCGTCTCACACACCCGGCAGATTCGCTACAGACAAAGGCAAGTTGCAAGTTTCCCTTGGTCGCTGACCTATCTCCCAAAGGGCAGCGACAGAGGGAAGTTTACAACTTACTGCTCTTGCTTACTTCGGGCCTTTCTCGTTGCCGGGTCCTGCCTTCACGGAAACAGAAAGTAGGCAGGACCCGGCAGCGAGAAAGGCCCGAAGTAAGCAAGAGCAAGTAAGCTTCCCTCCGTGGCTGGCCTATCTCCCGCATGCTCCGGGGCTCTAATGGTCTGTGCCGGCTTCTCTTCTCTACCCCCCCCCCCCCCCTCCCGACGTAATTTCCAGTTTCGGAGGGAAGCCGGGTTCGAGTCGCTTGCTGGGGGTTTTTTTTTGTTTAAAGTCCGGCGGGTTTTTCGGCGGCTCTTCAGGCTGCGCATTAAGCAGTGGCGGCAGCAGGATTCGGCAGATGACAGCCCGACTAAAAAGCGCTGCGCCTGGCTGAAAAGCGCTGGGGAGAACACTGGGGAGCCCGGGCCCCCTGTCAGCTTCGGGCCCTGCCGGTCGGGTTAGCGCCACAAAAGTAAGGGGACCTGGCCGGCTGTGCTGCACACGGGGCGGGGCGCACCGCCCCCCTCCCTTGGTAGCCGCGAGGCTACTCCTCCTTACTTACCCTGCCTGCAGTACAGAGCCAAACGGAAGTCTTCCCGACGTCAGCCCTCCCTCCCTCCCTCCGATGTCAGCGCTGACGTCGGGAAGACTTCCATTCGGCTCTGTGCTGCAAGCAGAGCAGGTAGGGCGCGACTTAGTACATCCAGCCCCGTTCCTGTGCAGCTCTCTATTGCGGACCTTCCCGCGTGCCAGCTGCAAGGTCTTCGCGTGCCACAGCTGGCACGCGTGCCATAGGTTCGCCATCGCTGCTCTAGGGTATACATATTCAGGGCTTCTAGTCTCTCCTCATACGTCTTCTGGCGCAAGCCTCCTATCATTTTCGATGCCCTCCCCTGGACCGCTTCAAGTCTTCTTTCGTCCTTCGCCAGATACGGTCTCCAAAACTAAACACAATACTCCAAATGGGGCCTCACCAATGACCTGTACAGCGGCATCAACACCTTCTTCCTTCTACTGGCTACGCCTCTCTTTATACAGCCCAACATCCTTCTGGCAGCGGCCACCGCCTTGTCACACTGATTTTTCACCTTTAGATTTTTGGACACTATCATACAAGTAATCATACGGGCAGTTTGCACAAAGTCTGGCATTCAGCCTGGCATAGTCTGGCATTCAGATCTCATTGCGTTTATTATCAAATACAGACTTTCAACTTAAGGTTAAAGCTATTACATCAATGGATGGTGTAAGATCATAATCAGTTTCAAAACTGCTTCTTTAAGTAGAATCATATTTTTAAGGTATTATTACTGGAGCTTATCTCACTTTCAGTTTTATTTGTCATATGTGTGATGCAGTTTAATTCATAGATAAAATTTATCCTACAATCGCTACAGAGATGTATCACTTTCTTTATCCAGAGACATACAGTAGCTTATGCAACACGAGTGACAATATTGATATTTATCATAACACGAGTGTCAATAAAAACACTAGCACTAAGACAGGTAGACATCATAGCTTATTACGTCAATTTAAAGAGCCTTCTCCCTTCAGTGCATTTGAAGAGATCCATGTGGCAATTATGATGTAAAACTACGCAATTTAAAGAAAATTCTAGTTTAGTTTCACTTTCAGTTTGGAGTATACTCTGAATTGTAAGAACCGATACACTGTTCAGTCCAGCAGATACGGTAAGTCCAATAGTTTTATTATATCAGCATGTAGTAGCTTTGTTTTTCGGACATGGCACTGAGTTTAACTAGACACGATTAGTTAGTTAAGTGGATATTGTCAAACCACACTGTCAGTTTAGTCGTGTTTCTAGAGTCTCTAAAAACAGTCAAGCAACTCAACATTACAGCCATGGCTTTCTATTATTGGCATGCAGTCTTTTAATCGTCTTTTGTCGTCTCTGGTTTCTGCTTTCATCATCTTTTCACTCTCTTCCATCCAGCGTCTGCCCTCTGTCTCTTCAATCCAGCATCTGCCCCTTCCATCCACTGTCTGCCCTCTCCCCCTCCCATATGGTATCTGCGTTCTTTCTATGCCCCTCTCTCCAACACTAAATCTAGCATCTTTATTCCTCTTTCCTTATTTCTCATCTGACCCCCCTTCCCAGCATCAATCTCTCTCTACTTTGTCATTCCTGTCTCTCCCCTTTCCCTTATTTGATCTATCCATTCCATCCTGACTCCTTCCTCTCCTCTAATCTCCCTGCCAGCTGTTTCCTTCCAATTTTCCTCCTCCTCTGTCCAGCAGTACCTTCTCCCTTTCTTCCTCCCCTTTCCCTTCTCCCCTATCAGCAGTATCCTCTTCCCCTCCCTTGTCCAGGAGTACCCCTTCTCCCTTTCCTCCTCCCCTTATCCAACAGTAACTCTCGTCCCTTCCTTTCCCTTCTTCCCTGTCAGCAGTACCACCTTCCCCTCCCTTGTCCAGGAGTACCCCTTCTCCCTTCCCTCCTTTCTTCTCCAGAAAATGTTTCCTGTATGTAGGCTAGCGGCAGTTCTTTGTGCTTTTAACTTTGGCACACAGCTGCTCCTAAGCAGTATTTTAGCAGTGGTTTCATGAGGCATCCTCGGGGCCTTTGGTAGGCCGGACCACATCGCATTATTGAAGCGGGCCGGCCTAGCAAAGGCCCCGAGGCTGTCTCATGAAACTGCGGCTAAAATATTGCTTAGGGGCAGCTGTGTGCCGAAGTTAAAAGCACACAGAGCTGCCGTTGTTAGTCTGGGGGTGCAGAGACAAAGGCAGGAGCAGGAGACATATGCAGCAGGAGTCCTGGTGGTGGAAGGCAGGAGTCCTGGCATAGCGACAGGAACAGGAAGTTGCATGTCAGCTAACGCCGGCACCTTTTGTTGCGGTGGGGGACCCGAATCCTTCACGGACCGGCAAGATTTTTTTTGCGGACTGACACCAGTCCGCAGACCGGCAGTTGAAGAACTGTGGTATAAGATATATTCTCAACCTTAGAGGGAGGTGTTTCTCAAGCCTTTCCTGGAATAAAGCCCTTGCCAGTCCGTTTCTAGGATATCCCCCCAAATATTCATATGAGAGATTTGAATGCATTGCCTCTACTGCATACAAGTTTGTCTCATGTATATTCATTAGAACCAAACTGGTTAGAGGATATACCAGGAATGGCTTTTTAAAAACACTTCTTTAGAACATGAATAAGGCATTGAGACAGGTTATTTTGAGGAACTGCACAGATTGACAACATACATAACTGGGTTTGGGTACTGTCAATGTAGGATTTTTCAGGAGTCTTAAACACAGTAAATAGATTATGGGGCCTCTTGCTTTAAAATATAAACTTAAAAACTAACTAGCATAAATTCACCTTCCATAAGTGTCGTCCTTATTATTCCAGACCAGTGAGTTAGTTATGTTCATTGACCATCAGGTGAAGATAGAAACAACAAAGAGCTGCCTGACTCCACTCTGACCCCACATCCCCTCAGTATTTTCTATTTCCAAGCAGGTGGATGGTAATAACTATCAGCTCTGAATACTGGATATGTAATGTAATGTAATGTAAGGTAATTTATTTCTTATATACCGCTACATCCGTTAGGTTCTAAGCGGTTTACAGATAATATACATTAAGATTAGAAATAAGAAAGGTACTTGAAAAATTCCCTTACTGTCCCGAAGGCTCACAATCTAACTAAAGTACCTGGAGGGTAATAGAGAAGTGAAAAGTAGAGTTAGAGGAAAAATAAAAATAAAATAAACATTTTAACAAGACAGCATTGATCTAAATACTTTGGAAGGTAGAAGAGAGGAGAGAAAGGAATAGAAGCAGAAGGGGGAGCCGTTGAACAGTAGAATTCTGGAGAAATTTAAATGATAGAAATAGAACAAAACAAAGACAAAAGGCAAAACAATAGATAAGATTAAAGATAAATCATAAGCTGGAAAGAAAAATAAAATAAAACTTTGTCTTCAATCCACGGTTTCAGCGTCAGTGATGAAGTGGAGCAAGTAAGTTTAGGAGGAGCGATTGACGTTTCCAGAAAGGGCTTCTTCAGGGAAGAGACTTGGCAGACAGTCCCAGGATGCCTATGTCTCCTCCCCTGCGATGTTCTCCCATCCATGCATTCCCTCCCAGACACACTGCCCGTGCCCCAGCCGCTCCAAGGAGGCTGCCCCAGATGAGGCCCACGGTGAATGCAGGATTCTCTCCTCTGCGGGAAAGCCGCCCGGAGCCGACAGTCGATCTTCTTAGCGGATTGCATGGGGGGAAGAGTTCACACTCTTGGTAGGATCGGGTCTGTGTGCTCTCGGTGGTTGTGGCTGGTCTCGTTGCTGCTTGTATGTAAAAGCAGTTGTTTTTCTACTGCTGCTGATATTTAAAAGCAGGCAGATTGATCTCTCCAATGGACTGCAGGGGGAGGAGTTCACACTCCTGGCAGGATCGGGTCTGTGGGCTCTTGGTGGTTGTGGTAGGTCTCGCTGCTGCTTGTATGTAAAAGCAGTTGTTTTTCTACTGCTGCTGATATTTAAAGCAGGTAGATTGATCTCTTAAACGGGATATAGGGGGAGGAGCTCACATGCCTGGTTGGATCGGGGCAAGGGCTCCTATTATAGGCTGCTTAGGTGTAAAAGCAGTTGATCTCCTACTTCTGATAATATTTAAAAGCAAGCATATTGATTTTTCCAACGGAATGCTGGGGGAAGAGCTTACTTGTTTGGCTGGATCAGGGCACTCGGTAGTGGTGGCTGGTCCTGTTGCTGCTTAGGTGTAAAAAACAGTTGATCTTCCTAGTGGACTGCAGGGGGAGGTGGAGTCCACACTCTTGGCTGGATCGGGTCTGTGTGCTCTTGGTAGTTGCGGATAGTTCCGCTGCTGCTGAGGTGTAAAAGCAGTTGATTTCCCACTGTTGCTGATATTTAAAAGCAGGTAGATTGATCTCTCCAATGGACTGCAGAGGGAGGAGCTCACATGCCTGGCTGGATCGGGGCAAAGGGCTCTTGGTAGTGGTGGCTGGTCCTGCTGCTGCTTAGGTGTAAAAGCAGTTGATTTTCCTAGTGAACTGCAGGGAGGGTGGAGCTCATATTTTTGCAGGACTGGGACTGTGGGTTTTTGGTGGGTTGGTCCCGTTGTTGCTTAGGTGTAAAAGCAATTGATCTCCCACTGCTGCTGATATTTAAAAGCAGGCAGATTGTCCAGGGAGAGGAGCTCTGCACTCAAACTGCCATCCTCCTCGCCTCCAAGTTCCGGTCCTGGTCCGATTGGCAGGGCCAGTTTTAGACATAATGGGGCCCAGGGCAGAAATTAAGAAGGGAGCCCCTTCCCCGCTCGTGATCTTCCCATCATTACTACCACAAGACTAAGGAAAAGCTCTAGGCATGGACTCATTCCACCCTTACCTCCAGCACCCCTCACCACTCCCGCCCCTCCTGGTCTCCGTATCTATATCTGTACTGAGATTCAAACTATGTTTATTTCTTGAGTTCTCTTTATATCGCCTCACTTCTATTGTATTTGACTCAGACCTGCCATGATCCTTTATAATTTATACTTCTATGTTATGTACCATGCTCTATTTTAACTCCTGCTAACCACATTGAACTTCATGGTGTACTGCAGTATACAAATAAAATTTTATGTTATGTTAAAACAACTTTAATTTAATTCTTTATAGTGTGTGTGTGTGTGTGTGGGGGGGGGGGGGGGTTAGGAGGAGGCAACACCTACGTCAACAGTAAAGTTAGAATTGGGTTATTAAATCCAGTGGTGTACCTAGTATATATGACAGCTAGTGCTGATAATTAAAAAAAAAAAAAATTTAAATTAAATACCAAGTATACACTTGTACAGAAAAGCTGGTTAGTCAAGATATTCAATTTGTTAAAGTATAAAATGTATTACACTTTACTCTAAAAACAAAAGAAATATAAATTTTGACATCAGCTCAAGTCTTCTATATTAGGATCCAAGACTTCACATAAGCAAAACAAAAGAAAGTATAAAGATTATGCTATAGACTATAGAACTGAGATGGGAGCAACATATTAACCTATGGAGCACTTGATTTATCCCCATCCAGTCAAGACAATGCCAAAAAAGTAGTTAATTGTTGGGTTCAAAGAAAACATATTTAGTTGATTGATGGCAAACAATACACTTACAAGGGTGCCTCAAATAGAATTTAGCCCCCAGTGAAATGACCCCTGGTCTCTGAAGAAGAAATTCTCACCGACGCTTTTGCGTCTCTCTTGAAAGATCAGGGACCAATTTGTATTTTACATCCAAGAAACTCTTTCTGTTTATTTTTAAGGAAAAGCCTCAATAACCATACTTTATCAATTGAAAGAGCTACAGTTAGAATCAATGTCTGATGTCTCCAAAATTTCTGATACATTCAATGGTGCTTGATCAGGTGCTTTTAACTGTTGCCGAGGCCCATTCTTATTAGGTAAGTACTACACCTGAGAGAATGGAGGCAAAGTATCCTCTGGGACTTGCAAAATTTCAATCAAGTATCTCCTAAGCATCTCCCTAGGAGTTACCATTGTGAGCCTAGGAAAATTGATCAGTCTCAGGTTATTACATGAGTTATTCTCAAGCATTTCTACTTTCCTTCTAAGATTGACATTGACTTTAATAAGAGACTCTTGAAGTTGTTTAGAAGATAAGTCCTGTTCAAGCTTCTGAACCGAAGAAATAGAAACAGTCATGTCCTCTTTTAAATCTTTAAGCTCTTTGGTATGTTTGATCAGTTTAGCTTCAATATATTGGAAATTGGGGCTAATAGTCTTACCAAACTTTGCCACCAGGTCCCATAGTAACATGGGTCACTTGAGAGGGCTTTTCCCAAAATATAGGTTTTTGTTGAGTGTAAAAATGCTCACCTTCAGAAGAAATTCCTTGGCATTGCTCCGTCTGGCTTAATCCACCTCCTGTAGCTGAACAAGCCCCTGATTCTTCTGTAGAGACTCCCTGAATGGGGAGCTCTGCTTCCATGCTCTCCGGTGTAATGCTGTCGCCTCTGGAGAAAGGACCTCCCCCAACTCCGGGGTTTCTTCGCCCCTGGGAGAGCTAGTGATCTGAGGCTATGGGGGTGGTGCTCGTACGTTGGGGCTAAGGATAGTATCTGGCTCAAGAGGAGCAGCTCCGGTCTCGCTAAGCCCTGATACCCTCAGTGGGCTAATCTCCAATGTCCTCGCCGCGACTCCCTGCATCCGCTGCAATAGTTCTTTAATATTGCTGAATGTTGGCACTCTGGTGCGCTGAGAAGTGCCAGCAGCACTCCTGCTTCTCCTTTTTGGCATCACAAAAAAGATATCGGGCTACTCCGGCCGCCAAAGAAGAAAAAAGGCACAAGAACAGCGTGGTTCAGGTGTGTACTTCTCAGCACGTCTGTTCAGCAGCCATCTTGGATTCCCAGTGCTGATAATTTTTTAACACCCTCCTCTATATAAAAAAATTATTTTTTGTAATAATCCATGAGTCACACAACAAGAGTGCATCTAGGAAAAGACAGCATCTTAAACACTGCAGTGAGCACTAGAACACCAATATATGCATTGTAAAACAGATCCTGCACAGTCAATTGATCCTGTACAGTTAATGCTAACAGAAAACCATGTCCTTTTCATACACACAGAACACAGATACACCCTTGCCCAATATGGAATAATCATAAACTAAAAATAGAATTATGTAGACAAAAGTTAAATTGAACCGCCAAGAAACCAAACTCTGTATACAATGCAACACCACAGAAACAGTGTCCCTTAATACTGTGCAAAATATAAAGACAGTAGATATGAATTTGAAAAAACTGATACATAAAAATCACCACTTTACAAATTAATAAATAGAAATAAAACAAATAAGGAGAAATAAGAAAATACCATTTTATTGGACTAATCCATTTTTCAATTGGCTTTCAGAGGTCAAATCTTTCTTCAGGAAAGTACAGTATACTGCTGTTATAGTATCCTGTCCTGACCTGAGGAAAGGGGTTTAGTCCCCCCAAAATTGCCTTATTTCCTTTTTCTATTTATAAACTTTTATCAATATAGTTACAATACGCCTGGATGAGAAGATGGTGCAAAGAAGAAAGCTTTGACTTGCAACTGGACGGCGTTTTGGGGAAGAAACAGGTACTACAGAAGAGACGGATTACACCTCACCAAGGAAGGAGCAAGAGTATTGGCAGGCAACATGAAGAGGGCCATTGAGAAGGCTTTAAACTAAAGGTCAGGGGAAAGCCGACAGTCGACAACCAGTCGATGGCCTTGGCAACGAAATGCCCCGAAGAAGGAACTACGGATAACTACTCAGACATAGGGGGAGAAGAGCACAAAGCAAACGAGGGAGACAACATAGGAGCACAGACAGATACCACGAAAGACACAGTAGGGCTGCAAAGCTTAGAAAGCCCAAGAAGGGATCACAAAGGGAACTTAAAATGTATGTACACGAATGCTAGGAGCTTGAGAAACAAAATGGGAGAGTTAGAGACAATAGCAAGACGCAACGAACTAGAAATCATTGGCATAACAGAAACATGGTAGAATGATGAAAATGAATGAGATACAGTACTGTAGTACAAACTATACAGAAGGGACAGAACAGGGCAGAAAGGAAGAGGTATTGCCCTATATGTTCAAGAAGGAATAGAATCTGTTAGAGAGATGAAGACGGAGGAGAAAGAGAAGCTGGAGCCCCTCTTGATTAAGATTTCTAGACACAACTGACACAAAAATTGGCCTTTATTATCGACCCCCAGGACAGACTGAGGAGACAGACTCGGAAATGATAGAGGAACTCAAACAAGGATATAAGACAGGCAATGTAATGATCATGGGAGACTTCAACTTTCCGGGAATAGACTGGAACCTGGGAACCTCAAACTGCGGCAAAGAAACAAAGTTCCTAGAAATGGTAGGGGACTTCTTTCTAGAACAATTGGTGGGAGAGCCGACGAGAGGGAATGCCACCTTGGACTTGGTCCTAAATGGCATTACAGGTCAGTCACGGTTCCGCTAGGGATGAGCGATCACAACATGATCAACTTTAAACTTGACATCAGGAAGGGGAAACGTATCAAAACCTTAACCATGACCCTCAACTTTAAAAAAAGAAGATATGATAGCATGAGAGCCATGGTAAAAAAACGGCTCAAGAAAAGGATATACACAATTAAAACAGTAGATCAGGCATGGTCCCTACTGAAAAGCACCTGATCAAGCACCATTGAATGTATCAGAAATTTTGGAGACATCAGACATTGATTCTTTCAATTGATAAAGTTCTTTCAATTGATAAAGTATGGTTATTGAGGCTTTTCTTTAAAAATAAACAGAAAGAGTTTCTTGGATGTAAAATACAAATAAATACAAGTCGCTGCTAATTTATAAGCACGGGACGGCACATCAGAAACCGATCTGAAGGGCACTCCTTAGGTTGCCTCCAGTTTCACTCGGGAGGGTTACTGAGCTACTTTGCTGTTTCTTTAACCAGGCTCGAACAGGAATATTATTTTCTGATTGGGTATGTTTCCCTGTCTCCAGAAAGCAGAATAATCCTGCTGCATTGAGTGTAAATCCACCTCCACAAAGCTGCTGGTAATGCCTCTGCTCACAAGGAGATTAAAGACTGTCAGATCGTGTAGCTGCAGCGAGTCTGGGACTCCTCTGGGAGAAAAAAAAAAGTGTCAAGCTCCCTTCGGTTCCGGCAAACAGGATGATCAAGACCACGTGGGGGTTTTTTGCCTCGGGAAAGTCTAGTTTTTGGTCTCGGATTGTTACTCGGTTTGTAACGTCATTTTTTTCTTGAGAGAATCCGAGTTGTGCCTCTGCCACATGAATTTCCTGGCGAAGGAAGGGGGGTCGGTTGCTCTGATATTTCCTAAGTCACAGCAAATGCCCATCGACCCCCAAAAGAGGCAGGATGGGAAGTCCTTTTTAATCATTTGTATGTATTTATGGGTAGCAAAGAGAGTTTTCTCACTGTCACTGGGTTCCAGTGCTGTTTGCTATTTGAACTAGGTGCTTAACATGTGCAGCTCAGAAGAGAGGAGGGTTTTTGTGTGGGTTTAAAAAAAAAAAAAAAAAAAATCCTATCCCTTACAATACAGGGTAAAAATCTTGGCAAATCATCAGATGAGAGCTGCTACTTGAAGCTCCTACGATGGTATGATTTGAAGTGCAGGGATTTCCATTGTGCACAGATGTTGATATGAGTTAATGATCATGCAAACGGGGTATATGAACAGCTGCTGTTTCCAAGTCCTGCAAGAAGGTAGACTTGTAGTTCCATGACAGAAATTGAGTTTTTTCTGGGCTATTTTCAAAACTTCAGGTCGATGAAAAGTTTGTGGATGCTTTCTCTTTGATATCTGGTTCACCACATCCATCATGAAACTAAGAGCACTGAGCACTTTCTCTTTGAAAAAGTCATCCAAGAAAATAAGTATTTCCATAGATTTAAACCTTCCTTTTCTGGCAAACAGCATCTGGGTAAATAGCTTAAAAAATTGCTCTCAATGCAAAGACTTTCCTAAGTTTGGGGACTGGGTAAAATAAGGATCGCCCGATTCCCACAGACCTCGCACATCTCTATGGCATGGGGTCTGCAGGGCATTTTAACACCCGCAGACCTCACGGTTCCCGCTCACCCTTGAGGTAAGTAAATTTTTAAGGATGTGAGGTTCTGCAGGATCCTCGTTTTACCCAGTCCTCTAGGTTTGTGTGTTGTCACTATGCATGTCATGCACAAAATACATATTTTTTTGTGGTGGTTTGGGGGACACGAGTGACTATACTTTTCTTGGGTCTCTTTTTGATATCAAACAAAATTGTTCCTTAAAGATCTTTTTCCTGTACATGTTCTTGCTCTATATGAAAACACCAGGGATGGACTGTCATAGGAAAGGAAGGGCAGAGAGGGTGGACAGTGGATGCAAGGGTCAGAGAGAGGGTGGACAGTAGATGGAAGGGGTAGAGAGAGAGAGGACAGAGGCTGGGTGGAAGGGACAAAGAGATGACAGATGTTGCATGGAAGGGAGTAAGGACAAATGCTGAATAGAAAGAAGAGAACGAAGAGAAGTTGATTAAAGCAGAAACGAGAAAAGATAGAAAATTTTTTTTGTTGCTTTACGTAGAATCAAGTAGTATTGTAACTGTATTGATTAAAGTTTATACACAGGAAATGGAAATAAGGCAGTTTTTTGGGGAGTAAACCCCTTTCCTCAGGTCAGGACAGGATACCATAACAGCAGTATACTGTACTGTCTTGAAGAAAGATATGGCCTCTGAAAGCTAATTGAAACATGGATTAGTCCAATAAAATGATATTTTCTTATTTCTCATTATGTGTTTTATTTCTATTTGTTAATTTGTAAAGTGGTGATTGTTATGTAGCAGTTTTTTCAAATTTACATTAACTGTCTTTATGTTTTGTACAGTATTAGGGGACGTGCCACTGTTTCTTTGGTGTTGTGGTTTTGCATTGTATGCAAAGTCTGGTTTCTTGGTCAGTTTAACTTTTGTCTACATATTTCTATTTTTAGTTTGTGATTATTTCATATTGGGTGAGGGTGTATCTGTGTTCTGTGTGTTTGAAAAGGACATGGTTTTCTGTTAGCATTGACTGTACAGGATCAATTGACTGTGCTGGATCTGGCTTGTTTAGTTTTACAATGCATGTGTTTGTGTTCTAGTGCTCACTGCAGTGTTTAAGATGCTGCCTTTTCCTAGGTGCACCCTTGTTGAGTGACTCATAGATTATTACTAAAAATATATTTTTTTATATAGAGGAGGGCATTGTTAAAAAATTATCAGCACTGGCTGTCACATATACTAGGTAAGCCACTGGATTTAGTGACCCTATTCTAACTTTACTGTTGACGTAGGTGTCCCCCCCCCCACTATAAAGAATTAATCGGAGCGGTTCTGGACGCTATCCAACTAAGAGCATTCCTTCGCAACAACATCTGCAGGCTCTTCTTCAACTCTATCATGCAGTGTCTTCCCGCTCTTCAATCTCAGCAAGACACATGATGGTACTCCTAGGTCACATGGCCTGCACAGTACAGATGACTCCTTTTGCCAGACTTCACCTCAGAATTCCTCAGTGGACTCTGGCATCTCAGTGGACGCAGGCTTGCGATCCACTCTCTCAACATATTACAGTCACTCCTTCGTTGAGACAGTCTCTCAGCTGGTGGATGCTCTCTTCCAATCTCTCCAGAGGCTTGCTGTTTCAAACGCCCCCTCATCAGAAGGTCCTCACGACAGATTCCTCAGCCTACGCTTGGGGTGCTCATGGTCTCCGTACTCAAGGCCACTGGACCATTACGGATCGTCAGTGTCACATCAATCTGTTGGAACTCAGAGCAATCTTCAATGCTCTCAAAGCTTTTCAATATTTCCTTCATGACAAGGTAGTCCTCATTCGGATGGATAACCAAGTTGCCATGTACTATGTCAACAAACAGGGGGGGACGGGCTCTCCCTCTCTTTGTCAGGAAGCTCTGAAGGTTTGGGACTGGGCAATCCTCCACAACACCTTCCTCAAAGCTGTTTGGCGGACAACTTGAGTCGTCTTCTGCAACCACGAATGGACACTCAATTCCTTGCCACTTCATCACATTTTTTCATAGTGGGGAACGCCTCTGATAGATCTCTTTGCAGCCACCCACAACCACAAACTGCCTCAATTCTGCTCCAGGATCTTTTCTCCTCATCGCCTCGAGGCAGATGCTTTTCTACTGGAATGGTCAAATCTTTTTCTCTATGCATTCCCTCTCATTCTCAAGATTCTTGTCAAGTTGAAGAACGATCATGCCACCATGATTCTGATAGCTGCTTGATGGCCGAGACAACATTGGTACTCCCTTCTACTTCAGCTCAGCAGCAGGGAGCCTTACCTTCTACCAGTCTTTCCGTTTCTGCTTACACAGAGTCAAGGATCTCTACTTCATCCCAACCTACAATCTCTACACCTGACAGCTTGGTACCTCTCAACATAACTCCTCTTCAGTTTTCTCAACCTGTAAGAGACATTTTAGAGGCTTCTAGAAAGCCTGCCACTAGACAATGCTACCACCAAAAATGGACTAGATTTTCTACGTGGTGCATCTCTCATAAGGTGCCTCAAAATTCCTCCTTATCTTCTGTTCTAGATTATCTTTTGCCTCTGGTCTCAAGTCTACATCGATTCGACTCCATCTCAGTGCAATCGCTGCTTTCCATCAGCCTATTGAGGAGAAACCCCTCTCTGCTCATCCGATGGTTTCCAGATTCATGAAAGGACTTTTCAATGTCAAACCACCTCTCAAACCGCCTCCAATGGTTTTGGATCTCAATGTTGTTGGTGCTCGACTGATGAAGCCTCCATTTGAACCAATGTCTTCGGCTCATCTAAAGTATCTCACTTGGAAAGTGGTGTTTCTCATTGCCCTCACTTCTGCTCAAAGAGTCAGTGAGCTGCAAGCGTTAGTTGCTGATCCACCTTTCACTGTGTTCCATCATGTCAAGGTGGTCCTTCGTACTCATCTTAAATTCCTACCTAAAGTGGTTTCAGAATTTCATCTCAACCAATCCATTTTTCTTCCAGTGTTTTTTCAAGGCCTCATTCTCATCCTGGAGAATCAGCTCTTCATACTCTGGACTGTAAGCGTACTTTGACCTTCTACTTGGAACGCACCAAATCACACAGAACTGCTCCTCAACTTTTTACCTCCTTTGATCCAAACAAGTTGGGACATCCAGTCTCTAAGCGTACCATCTCCAACTGGATGGCTGCTTGCATCTCTTTCTGCTATGTCCAGGCTGGATTACAACTACAGAGTTTAGTCACAGCCCAGAAAGTTAGAGCAATGCCGGCTTCAGTAGCTTTCTTCAGATCTACACTTGTTGAGGAAATTTGCAAAGCTGCTACCTGATCTTCGGTTCATACTTTCACCTCTCACTATTGTCTGGATGTTTTCTCCAGACGGGATGGCCAATTTGGCCAGAGGGTATTACAAAACTTATTCTCTTAAGTTGCCAACGCTCCCACTATCCCATTCTGATTAATTTGGAGGTCACCCATATGTGAGAATAGACTGCCTGCTTGTTCTGGGATAAAGCACAGTTACTTACCATAACGGGTGTTATCCAGGGACAGCAGGCAGCTATTATCATAACCCACGCACCTCCCCTGGATGGCTTCTATGCTAGCTATCTGAACTGAGGACACTCACCCTGCGCTGGGAGGGAAGGCACTCGCGCATATGTGGTGCGGCTGACTTGTAACTTCTACGTTTCTACAAGCAAGTCTGCTTGCGAGGCTGTCCGCATTCAGGCTTCATGGATGATGTCACCCATATGTGAGAATAGTTGCCTGCTGTCCCTTGATAACACCTGTTACGGTAAGGAACTGTGCTGTTCGGTTTCACATAGATCAGAACAAAGTGTCACTGCCTGTGTCCTGTCAGGAGAGGCTACAACAGGTTATCAGGGACCTTTTGGCCACTCTGGTCCCGATGACTTGGCAGTGTCTCCAGGTTCTAGGGACCATGGTGGCATCGATCAATGTAGTTCAGTGTTCTCCCCAGAAATTTTTTCCAGCCGGATGGCATGAAAAAGTAGCCGGGTGGGGCGGGACGGGGAAATTTGGTGGTGGGGAAAATTAAGGGCTCCTTTTACTAAGCTGCAATAGCGTTTTTAGCGCTTGCACAATTGCCACGCTACACGGCTAGAACTAATGCCAGCTCAATGCTGGCATTAGCGTCTAGCATGTACGGCAATTCTGCACGAGCTAAGCGCGTGGTAAAACCGCTAGCGCAGCTTAGTAAAAGGAGCCCTAAATGTGTACTATTTGTATTAGTTAATTATTATTAGTTATTTTCCAATGCTCAATATGGCAGTCTTTCTTAAGGTTTGACACTTGTTCCATAATTTTTTTTATTAAATTTAAGAAGTATCCCATTCTAGAAGTGAATAATTAGATATTTGCCCTCTTTCAAATGGTATAGAGCAGCGTCTCTCACACTTTTTTAACTCCGGCACACTAAACGGAACAAATGTTTTTTGTGGCACACTAAATGCAGCAAATAGTTTTTATGTCTGGAAAAAAATTTCTGGGGAGAACACTGTTGCTGTTAGTTTTCAAGGTCCAATCACGTCAAAGACTTATGCTTATTTGGGCAATTGTATAATAAAAAGAATGGATAAGATAACATGAGAAGTGAAATTGTCATGAATCAGAGGGATACATACCCTGTAAGTCCTAAAAGCAGGCTTGTGGATTACATATAAACTATGAAGGCAGTGGTGTACCTAGCATATGTGACACCCAAGGCCCATCATTTTTTTACACCCCCCCATCTGTATGAAAAACATGATTTTTATAACAATTCACACATCACACAAGAGTGTACCTAGGAAAAGGCAGCATCTTACATACTGCAGTGAACAGTACAACATCAATACACCCATTGTAAAACTAAACAAACCAGTCTAGTACAGATCAATCCTACACAGTCAATCCTAACTGAAAACCATGTCTTTCGAACACACAGAACACAGAAAACACCTTCGCCTAGTATGGAATATGTAATCACAAACTAACCCCTCTCTCTTTTACAAAACTATAATGTGGTTTTTAGCCATGGTGGTAACAGCTCAGACTCTCATAGAATTCTGAGCAATTACCACCATGACTGGTGCTAAAAAAATGCTCTACAGTTTTGTAAAAGGGAGGATAAAATAGAAAAACGTAGACAAAGGTTAAATTGAACCACCAAGAAGCTGGACTCTGTATACAATGCAACACCACAGAAACAGCGATGCATCTCCCCTAAAGCAAAAAAATATAATTTTTTTTCTAAATTGTCTTCTCTGGTTTCTGCTTTCCTCATAATCTTGTCACTCTCTTCCTTTCATCCACTGTCTACCCTCTCTCTGCCCCTTCTATATGACATCTTCTCTCCTTGTATTCCCCTTCCATCTCTCCCTTCACCCCTATTATTCTGGCATCCATCTTCTTCCCTTCCCTCCTCCAATGGTCTGGCATCTCTCTCCTGTTCTTCCCTTCCATCTCCCACATGCCTATGGTCTGGCATTTCACTCTCTCCTCTCCCTTCCCCCCACTTCCATCAGCATCTGCTCCCTTTCTTTCCCTCCAACCCAATTCCATCCAGTATCCTTCCCCTTTATGTCTCTCTCTCCTTTCCCTGCACACCAATTCCATCAGCATCTGCCCCCTTTCTCTCCCTCCACCACCATTCCATACCACCCTGACCCCCTTTTTCTCCCTCTACCACAATTCTATGCTCCTCTCTCCCTCCAAACCAGCAAGGTCCCATGATGACTGCTTCTGCTGCCTCTGTCTCTGGAAGATGTAAGTGATGTTGGAGGGGGAGGGCCGGCAGATGCAGGGAGTTGTGGCAAGGTTCCACAATGACTGCAGCTGCCAGTCCACCCCTTCTGACGCCACTTACGTTTTCTGGAGGCAGAGGCGGCAAATGCAGTCATCGCAGGACCTTCCTGCACTTCAGTGTGGCTGCCGACTCTGCTTCAGAATAAGTACCCGACAACCGTGCTGAGGTGCAGGTGCCATTTAGAGCAGCTCGGAAGGTTCTGGATCCATCCGGTGCGGTCTGCCACTGTATGAGGGGACAAAAAATAATAAAAAGAATGGATAACTTGACCGATTTAGACATGTCATACAATTATAACCACAAAAATATGTCATAAAATGTAATTCTAAACTCAAAAGACTCCAGACGAAAAGCAGACTATAGAAAGGAAACCAGAAAAGACCGGATAGATGAAAAGTGAAACCTGGGAAAATCTAAATTATTGTTCAAATGAGCTTCTATAAAATCCAAAGAATAAAACCACAGCACTTGGGAAAGTAAAAAAGGGAGAGTAAAATGGACTTAACGAAAAGATCTCTGCACTGATGAAATAAACTCATATGCAGAATAAATGTGAACACGCGATAGTGGGGCTATGATATTTAATCTGTTGAAAGAGACGCCAAAAAAGTGTCGGCAGTGGATTGAATGCACACTGATAGGGGAGGGGCATCGAGTTGTTAAAAAAGGCTGCTTTAATAAATAAATGAAAATACTGGTGAAAAACTAAATAAAAAACCAAAACCATGATAAAATGCCGAACTTGACTGCAAGTGGTAGTGAAAGTAGCATAAGGCACCAGTAGTACTGTTAGTGCCAGAACTGCTTAGAATAAAGAACCGTGCTGTACATGAGGAGAAAAAAAGAAAGAATGAGGTGATAAGATGTAAAGTGCTGGCCCCTCACTGCACCACTTGATAAAACTAAGGAGCGATGTTCTAGAGCAGGGGTGCCCACACTTTTTGGGCTTGCGAACTACTTTTAAAATGACCAAGTCAAAATGATCTACCAACAATAAAATTTTTAAAAAACACAAAGCACACTGTACGCATAGAAAATGTTAATTATCATTCCTATTCCAGGGTTTTTCAAAGAGGTCAAAGCAGATGACTCTATGCACTGTCACCTCAGTAACAACCATAGAAAAATAGACAAATATACCCCCTCCCTTTTTACTAAACCACGATAGCAGTTTTTAGCGCAGGGAGCTGCGCTGAATGCCCAGCGCTGCTCTCGACGCTCATAGGCTCCCTGCGCTAAAAACCTCTATTACGGTTTAGTAAAAGGGGACCTTAGTGTAAAATATAGACAGCAGATATAAATTCAGACACATTTTGATCACTAAATTTAAAATAAAATCATTTTTCCTACCTTGTCTGGTGATTTCATGAGTCTCTGGTTGCACTTTCTTCTTCTGACTGTGCATCCAATCTTTCTTCCCTTCTTTTAGCCTGTATGCTTCCTCTCCTCCAGACCTCATTCCCTCCCCCAACTTTTTCTTCCTCTCTCCCTGCCCTTTCTTTCTCTCTGCCTACCTTTCTTTTTTTTCTGTTTCTCTTCTTTCCTTCTGTCTCCCTGCCTGCCCTTTTTCTTTCTTTCTCCCTGCCCTCCCCCAAGCCACTGCCATTGCCATCGGGGACCAGGACCCAAAGTGCCACCAATAACAGGCCCCAAACCGCCACTAATAACAGGCCCGAAAGCCGACGCCGCCCCAAGCTCTCCCTGCTTCGGCCGACCAGCATTCTTCTCCCCGACGTCAATTCTGCCGTCGGGGAGAGGAAGGCTGATTGGCCCAAGATTGCGATCGACCTATTGGGGGAAATGCTGCCGGGTCCTTCCTTCGCAGAAACAGAAAGTAGGCAGGACCCGGCAGCAAGAAGAGAAAATGCTTGTCTAACCTGTCTCCCACCTTAGCCCGTAGCGAACGCTTGCTTTAGGGCTCTCAACATGTGCGTGCCGACTTCTCTTCTCTCCCCCCCCACCTCGGACATAACTTCCGGTTTCGGAGGGAAGAGAAGGGAAGCCGGCACGCACACGTTAGAGCCCTGGAGCATAAGTTCGCTACGGGCTGAAATCTCCAAACTGGGTTTTTTTGTATTTTTTTTAATATTCAGCAGCGGCGGAGGCAGCAGCAGCAGCAGATGATAGCCGTGCGCTCTTCTAAATTAGCTGGGCGGACCGCCCAGCTAAAAGGCCCTAGGGAGAACACTGTAGTTCCATGGGCCAGAGCCCACCTGCGTCTGCTGCAGGATGCCCTGCTTTCGTGCTGGAATCCACAACAGGACCTGTTACATGCACCCATGCCCTGGATGACGGTGGCATGAAACAGTCTAGCATGGTGGTTGCATGCTCTCTCATTGTCTCAGGGTCTTCCGTTCCGGGTCTCAGAGTGGGTGATCTTGTTGACAGATGCAAGTCTCAACGGATGGGGGGCAATGTGCATGCCTGTCCTTGTTCAGGGCCAGTGGGCATGTTCAGCTGGCCCTTCTCTTCTAGAGTCGTCTATCATCGAGTTGTCTGTGTGTTCTTGGAAATTCCATGGTGGTTGCTTACTTGAGTCATCAGGGGGGCACGAAAAGGCCCTCTCTGAGTGTGGAAACTGAGCTGCTGTTTTGGTGGGCGGAGAGATTCTTTGTGGCACTGTCTTTGGTGCACGTGGCAGGAGTGGACAATGTCAAAGCAGACTTTCTCAGTCGTCTGACACTGGACACTGGAGAGTGGTCACTCTCTCAAAGAAAATTCATTTGCATAGTGGATCATTGGGGGTGTTCCAAGTTCAACCTCATGTTGACGGTGGCCAACAAGAAAGCTGATCGTTTCTTCAGTCATCGGCGAGAGCCTGGACGCTCTGGTTTAGTCCTGGCCCTAGGAGAGTCATCTTTATGTCTTCCCTCCTTGGCTCATGATAGGGTGTCTGTTGAAGTACACAGTGGCCCACGAGAGTCCGGTGATTCTGGTGGCACCCGATTAACTGAAGCGGCCGTGGCATGCCTACTTGGTTTGGCTTTAGCAGGTTCGGGGGCTCAGGCTCCCTGGTCATTCTCGTTTTCTTACACAGGATCCGATTGCGATGCAAGATCTGAACCGCTTTGTTCTTATTAACCAGGGTTATTCTTCAGCAGTGACCACCACTTTGCTTCACAGCAAGCGGACGTCCACAGTGGTGGCCAATGCAAAGGCTTGGAGGTGTTACTCTTCTTTTCCATCGATTCCTCGGGTCCTGGAGTTTCTGCAAGATGACCTGAAGAAAGGTCCAGCAGTAGCTTTGCTTCAGGTACAGATTACTGGGCTTTTGGGGTTGAACCCTCCTTCCCTGAGAGGCTCGTTGGCAGACTAGGTGTTGGATGTGCGCAGACATTTATTGTGGTATCTGGAGGTCACCAACGAGTTTTGGCCTTTCTGACTGCCTGTTTGTCTTGGCGGGCCTTACCCGCAGAGTGAAGCCAGATTCTATGGCTACCATTTCCAGTGGATTTGCATGACCATTTCCACAGCTTATGTGGCGGTTGGAAAGAGGCCCCCTCTCGGGTTCCAGGCTCCTTTAATCAGATGGGTTTTCCTCCTCTTGGGCAGTGTTGGCCAGCCGGCCCCGCTAAGAACAATGCGGTGACCCACTACCAGATGGCACTGAATACTAGGCCTGCCTCTCAGCAGGGATAAGGCTGTACAGGCAGTGCTGGCTAATAAGGTTTGCCAAAGCGCCTATACAGATCACCCAGAAAAGCTCACAGAAGTCACTAAGGCAAGGTTTTAATTGTTGAAAACAAAAGTAGTCTTTTATTATGCAGTCTTTGCAAAACAAACAAAGATTTTAGGAATGACAAAATCAATCTCAAAATAGGGCATAAAGGTAAAACAGAAAATATGCAGTGCACAAGAATAAAATAATGCAGCACTTGAAACAAACACAAAGCATTAGGTATGTATAGATCAGGGGTGTCAAAGTCGGTCCTCGAGGGCCGCAATCCAGTCGGGTTTTCAGGATTTCCCCAATGAATATGCATGAGATCTATGTGCACGCACTGCTTTCAATGCATAGTCATTGGGGAAATCCTGAAAACCCGACCGGATTGCGGCCCTCGAGGACCGACTTTGACACCTGTGGTATAGATAATGACTGACTGCTTGCATTGAGTGGATCTTTGGCTTCCTTCAGCCTGGTTAGATGTCACACCCAGACTCTGCTTAGGCCTTGTTTCCAGGATATCAGGAGGCTCAAAAGAGAGAAGAAAAATAACCTTGAGTAAGTTCCAAACACAAACACCACTTCAGAGGTTCATTTATCAGCACTGCTACATAGGTATTGCTTAGTTAACGCCACACAGTGTGTATGGTGCAGCATAGGTTTCACAGTTCAGCAAAGTCTTTCAGTGAGTCCTAGCCAAAAAGAAGAAAAAAACAAACAAACCCATCCATGAAACAAAACACAGTTGAAGTTGATTCTTCTCAGGTGAGAGCAATAAAGGTTTACTGCACTATTCCTGTGCGATGAGGAAAGCAAAAAGGAAAAAGACTCCCTTCTCCAAGAATGAGAAACCCCCCCCAATAAGCAGGGTTCATTCAGCTCACCTCGTACAGGTACTACTTCACACACTTCCATGCATTCCTCAGGAGTAGGCCAAGTTGACTGAGTGGGCAGTCAGGTTTCCTCCAGTTCCATTAACTCCTCACCAGGACTGGATCTGGGCTGAGCTCTGTTCCACCCTCTGATCTACTTCTCTGGCACCTTCTGCTGGGCTGGTTTCCATCTACCTTCCTGAGCCTCCCCCTTCCCTGTCTGAGGCTCTGGCTTATAATGTGGCAAGCCACGCCCCAGGCTCTGAGGGATGGGAATGGGCCAGTACTGCCTTTGTCTCCCCCTTTGGCCAATTTGAAAATAGTGGTCAGGGAACCTATGCTGCTTAAAGGCAGTTTTAAAAGGTTTTATTCTTTGCCTGGAATAGGCTCCTTTTGCAGAGCCGCGTCTCTCATTCTGCAGAGCTGGCCTCTAAGGTTTCTGTACTGGGATAGGCAGCCTCATAGCTAGGGAAATTCCTCGGATGGAATTTACTACCACCTGAAATATTGTTCTCCCTGCTTTTACCATGGGGCAAGTTGGAAGCAGTGCTGGACTTGCCACAAGAGTCATCTGTTGTTTGGACGAGATTTGCAGGGCTGCTACCTGGTCCTCCTTGCATACATTCATTAAGTTTTACAGAATCGATGTGGCGGCCATGCAGGTGCTGCTTTTGGTGCCTCTGTGTTGGTAGCGGGCTCATCAGTCCCACCCTGAATTTTTGGGACTGCTCTTTTAAGTCCCACTGGTACAGGAATAAAATGGGATTGTACAAGAATGAAAGATTAGGTTCTTACCTCTGCTAATCTTCTTTCTTGTAAATCCACACTTTATTTCGGGAACCTGCTTTATACTTGTTGATTTGCAAATTTCCTGCCTTTACAAATACTGGTAAGCTGTGTTCTGTCCAAATTTTATTAGTGCCATTAGAATGAGGTTAGTACTCAGTTTGGGGGGGTCATCAGCAATGTTCCCTCTAAGGATTGATGAGGTGTGTGCAAAAAAAAAATATGCATGAGCGACAAGTTACATACTCCACAAATTTATGAGCAGGCACGGAGGATGCATTTTTAAACAAATGTAGTTTATCCTTGTACTCCTTATGTAATTTTAATCATCTATGGATATGTTTGTATGTTTATTGTTCAAATGGTTTTATTTATTTCCCCAAATTTATTTTTGTTATACGCATTGAAAATATTTGATATTGCGTTTAAATCAAAATCTCAATAAACTTGAAACTTGAAACGAGTGCCCGTGAGATTGTGGGAGGGTTAAATACTCAAAACTTAGAAGAATAACAATTTACTTAAAGTTTTTGCTACGCCAGCTTTCTGGTATCTTTACATACAGTGGCGTACCTATCATATGTAACACCCGGGGCCCATCATTTTTTGGCATCCCACCCCCCCATCTGTAAGAAAAACATGATTTTTAGTAACAAACCACACGTCACACATGAGTACCTAGGAAAAGGCAGCATCTTACATATTGCAGTGAGCAGTACATCAATACACCCATTGTAAAACTAAACAAGCCAGACCAGCACAGATCAATCCTACAATGCAAATCCTAACAGAAAACCATGTCTTTTAAACAAACAGAACACAGAAAACACCTTCGCCTAGTATGGAATATGTCATCACAAACTAACCCCTCACCCTTTTACAAAACTGTAGTGTGGATTTTAGCCACAGTGGTAACAGCCCTGACGCTCATAGAATTCTGAGCATCAGAGCTGCTATCACCACGACTGGCGCTAAAAAACGCTCCACAGTTTTGTAAAAGGGGGGATAAAATAGAAATACACAGTTTCAACGCTCTAGCTCAGAGGTGCCCAAACTTTTTGGGTTTGCGAGCTACTTTAAAATGACCAAGTCAAAATGATCTACCAAAAATAAAATTAAAAAACACAAAGCACACTATACGCTGAGAAAATGTTAATTATCATTCCTATTCTGGGGTTTTTTCAAAGAGGTCAAGGCAGATGACTCTATGCACTGTCACCTCAGTAACAACCATACAAAAATAGACAAATATACCCCCCTTCCTTTTTATTAAACCACAATAGCAGTTTTTAGCGCAGGGAACTGCGCTAAATGCCCAGCGCTGCTCTCGACGCTCATAGACTCCCTGCGCTAAAACACACTATTGCGGTTTAGTAAAAGGGGGCCATAGTGCAAAATATAGACAGCATATATAAATTCAGACACATTTTGATAACTAAATTTAAAATAAAATCATTTTTCCTACCTTGCCTGGTGATTTCATGAGTCTCTGGTTGCACTTTCATCTTCTGACTGTGCATCAAATCTTTCTTCCCTTCTTTTAGCCTGTATGCTTCCTCTCCTCCAGACCTCATTCCCTCCCCCAACTTTTTCTTCCTCTCTCCCTGCTCTTTCTTTCTTTTTTCTCTCTTGATGCCCCCTTTCTTTTTTTCTGTTTCCCTTCTGTCTCCCTGCTCCCTTTCTTTCTTCCTACCCTCCACAAAGCCACTGCTGCCACCATCGGGGGAAACAGGCCCCAAAGCCACCGCCGCGGCTGCCCGAAGCTCTCTCTGCTTCCCACCGGGCAGACCAGCATTCCCCCGACGTGAATTCTGCCGTCGGAGAGGAAGTTCCGCCCAGCCAGGCAGCGATTGGCTGGCCCGAACTTCCTCTCCGACTGCAGCCTTAGGGCGGGTGCACAGCTGGGGCGGACCGCCCCTCCCCCCTTGGAGGACACTGAAGATGTGGCAGCTGCTCCTCTCACGAATCCCCACCTGCGTCGGAAGTCCGATGCAGTCGGGGATCTTGAGAGGAGCCGCCGCTGCATCTTTTAACTTTAAAATACAGGCCACCGCCGCTTCCTCTCACCTCCTCCCGCCCTCGAGTGAGCGACAGGGGAAAGCGTATGAGCGACACCACTGAAAATAGTGAGCGATCGCTCATGCGCTCACCTTAGAGGGAACACTGAGTTAGGTTGCCCTGTTCTATGAATGCATTTTTTTCTACTTCTAGTACTGTTATTGTCATTCAAGTTACTGATGTTTGCTATCCTGATTTGATTATGTTCCCTTGTTGCTGTTTTTCATTTATTATTGTGAGCAGAATATACTTACTTGTTGGAGAGTGTCCCCGTACCCTTCTCTCTCTTGTTCTTATCCTCTACATATGTTCCTGGCTGCTTTCAGACTTGACTGGAGAGCATGCTCAGAGAAGGAGGTATGTAAGGGAGGGGGGGAAAAGCCTCTGCATTTTGAGGTTTCCTACAGACCCTGGCGGGTGGAGGGAAATAACTCACTGGTCCCGGAATAAAGTGTGGGTTTACAAGAAAGAAGATTAGCAGAGGTAAGAACCTAATCTTTCAATTAATTCGTTCTAAAGTAGTTGTGGGTAGAGCAATTTGCCCAGTTTGGTTCTCACCACTAGTCTACTCTATCCTTCTAGAGCTACCAGAGAATTGTTTTCTCTTTGTATCACCTTCCTACTTAATTTAGCTCCATCTTTGTGGCAGCAAGTTTCCAAATGAAGGAGCAGGGATAGCTGACCACAATCTAGGCATAATTCTTGTACCTGGACTCACTCACATTGATAGAGAAGTACTCAAGTTCTCAGCTGCTAGGTAAATTAGTAGAATTTAGGACCCCATAATGCAATAACATGATTCCTAGTGGACCCAGAGAGCAGAAAACTTGTTATGGGACTTGAACTAAGGTCTGTTCACTGCTGCTGAGATACCTGAGGAACTTGAAAAGTGCTTTCTTAATGCATCTAGATAAGGAAGTTTGGTAGTATCTTGGGAAAATATGGAAATATGAATTCATAGGACTGATTTGCTTGCAGAATATTTCTGAACTTTGGAGTATGGTGAAACAAATGACTGACATTTTGCTGGTTCCAGCAACAGACACATTAAAAACTCGCTGCAGTATGGAGACACAGATGGCATTGGTGCGACAGGCATTACTGTGTCTAGAAAAAAGGTAAGAAAATGAAAACCCTTCTCAAATTGCAATAAATGTTGCTTTCCTTTTCTGGTCTTTAAGATGAAGCATCTCTGGTTATATTTATCTGATGAATTTTCTTTGCTTTAGTTCTTTTTTATTTTAATGTTAAAGTAGCATTCTTTCTAGTGCAATAGGTGAATTATTCTAGACAGATGGTAGTGTCCCCATGGCTGCATGCCATCTGCAGAAGAAATTCACTCCTGATTTTTTTTCTCTGTGCCGCTGTTGTACTTCACTGGACTCCTTAGCTCCACCTACAGTTTTCCCCTTCTGCACGTGTGCCTGCAGGTGTGTGCCTGTTCTGCTTTCCACAGTTTATTATTTTATTTGGTATATTTTATATCCCTTTTTCGAGGTTTCTAGTGCTCATAGCAATTATTCAGCTCTGCCTGCATTATGATTCATAGACTTTGGTCTGCAGCTAATAGGTCAGTCCCTGTCAGCCAGTGCATTTACTTCATAGGAGTTTGGGGCTGTTCCTATCTTTCTCCTTCTGCCAAATGAGGGTTCGAGCATAGACTGTTTGGCATTCTTTGGGGACTCGGCAGTATCTCACAGGTTACTAGCTGTGTCTTCTCACCTCTGCTCGTCTCTGAGCGCGTCCGTCGATCTGCAGGGATGGAGGTACAGTCAGGCATAAGGTCTGACTGGCAGCCCGTAGCTCAGCATTGCAGAGGCATTCCCAGCATGAGGCAGTGATTTTCTGACTTCAGCTACTGAAAGAGCTGAGGCAGGCTATAGCACATTTTCAGTACAGGGCACAGTGAGTAAAAGCTGTATCAGCCTGTGAAGTGAATCGGGGGGGGGGGGGGGGGGGGAGTTGAAATTCGAAGTTTTGAGGGTTTCTGCATGTCCCCCTGTGGTTCCCTTCCTGAAAAATCCTAACATTGCCATTTTAACAGTTTGTTTAATGTAAAAAATAGCGCGTTTTGGGTGCAATTTTCTTAATGGCGGCTATCTTGGATTTTAGCTATCTTTTTTTTGTTAAAGCTCCCTGCTTCTCCAAAACTGCAATTTATGCTTCAAAACATATTAGGATGGAGTCCTTGGGCTCTCCTGATGTGAATCCTTGCCAGGATTGTGCAAATTTAGCACCTCAAGAGCATTCTTACGCCACATGTCGCTTAGCACGCCTGGGAGAGGCAATAGCTTCTAGCTTAGCTTCTCCTATGTTTAAGCAGGTGACCGAATGCTCGGCTAGCCTTCTTTATTTTGGGGGGTTTTGTACAGCTACTAGTTCCATGCGCCTGGCTGTGGACGCTCCACAGCCTAAGAAACGCAAAAGTCATCAAAGGATGATTCTATGCCTAGGAGTCGGAGGCTTTCTCTTAATTTATGAAACATTTATGAAATGAGTTTTAAAGCTGGCATTCCCCCTGTGCAGTCCTGTTCCCCCTCAGATGGGTTTATTAGTGGTGTAGCTTCTATGGACACATCCTCCTCTCAGTCAGCCACTGTTCCTGTGCTGCCTGATCCTGATCTGGGGGATCCAGATGATGTTGACTGGCTTGCTGACCTCTTATTTACAGGTACAATACTTTCTGGGATGGGAGATCAGGGACTGTTTGCTGGATATGCGAATCGTCTGGGGTTTTAGAACCTTGGGATGATACCATAGTGCGTTTATTTAAGTCTTTGCAGGAGTTGGGTCACTCAGCTGGCTCCGTCCACTTCTTCCTGGCTTTGTGGTGTGCACTCAGTCTTCCACCTTTCCCTGGCACCCTGATATGAGCATTCTGATTTTAGAGCAATTTGATTCTCTGGAAGCTGCTCTTAAGATAGCGAGGGCTATGTCTCGCTTGTATCCTCTGGTTCTGGAGTGCCAAGAGCTTCTGGGTCTGCCTAGGGTGGACACTATAGTTATGCAGGTGACTAAGCACACTAGAGAATGACATGGTGGCGGTTACCTGCGGCTAGCCGCGTTTAGCCGCGAGTAACCTGCTGAAACAGGGAAAGAAAAATAACAGTCGCTGCGGGGACGGGGACAAGGCCATTCACCGCCCTTGGAGCGCCCTTGTCTTGTCTCCGCAGTGAGGCATCAAGGATCACGCGGTCCCCGTAGCCCCTGCCTGATCGATCATAGCGTTTAGCCAGCTTCCTCCCTTCACCTCACCTTAGTTTGTAGGCTTTCTTTTTCGGCGACCTGCACGCTTTCAAAGAGCCGCTTACGCGCGGTTGCTCAATGTTCAATCTTCTGCTCTGACGCAACTGAAAACAGGAAGTTGCAACAGAGCAGAAGATTAAACACTGAGCAGCCGCGCGTGCAGGTCGCCAAAAAAAAAGCCTGCAAACTAAGGTAAGGTGAAGGGAGGGAGCTGGCTAAACGCTACGATCGATTGGGCGGGCGGGTGGGGGCTGCAGGGACCGTGCGATCGCGCGTGTTCCCGGCTCACACTGGAAGGAGGGAGTGAAAGGGAAAAGGATTCTGGGCCAAGGGGATGAAGAGGGAAAGAAAAACCCACAGCAGGAAAGAAAGGAGAGGACAGGCAGGTGAGCCAGATGCTTGAAGCAGGGGGGGGGGAAGAAAGAGGGAAAAAAGCTAGATGGGGTTGAAAAGAAGAGACACACTGGTATGGAAGAGGAAGATAGGGGAAATCTGGACACAGGAAGGTAACAGAAAGAGGGGAAATTATGTGCATGGGGCATAGGGACAGAGACATAAAGGGGAGATGCCATGGGGATGGTATATGGACACGGGGGGGGGGGCAATGGCAGATACATAGGGGAGATATTAGAAATGGGGAAAATAGGAGTACAGAAGTGAGATGGTTTGTGAGGATGGGACAGGGACCGAGCTCGCAGGCTCCAGTGGCTTGCACAAATTACATTGTAAAGTGCCAAGAAAATAAGAGGGAGGAAGGTAGATAGATAGGCCACACGAGAGGAGCTGAAGGGTGGTACAAAGGAACAGATGGTAAAGGAGGGAGGGAAGAGTGGTGGTGGAATAGAACAAACATTGAAGGAGGGTGGAGAGGAACAGACCTTGAAGGGAAATGTGGAAGACAGAGTGGGGAGAAGATGCTGGAAGGGAAGAAGACAGATGCCAGACTATGGGGGAGCGGAGGGAAGAAGATGGGTGCTAGACCAATTGGGGGGGGGGGGTGAAGGGAGAGGCACAGTAACAGCAAATGGAAGACGCAGAGAGAAGACACACAGTGGATGGAAGGAATTGAATGAGAAGATGTGGAAAGCAGAAACCAGACAACAAAGGTAGAAAAAAAAAATTTATATTTATTTATTTATTTTTTGCTTTAGGATAAAGTAGTATATTAGTTGTGTTGATAAAAATTTATAAACAAAGCCCTGCCAGCTGAACATCTCTTTCTCTAGTTCAGCAGCAGGAACTTTGATTTATAAGAAAGGAATAAGCTAAATATTACAGTACTAAGGCTTATATGGGGCGGTGAATGGGGTGGCGGTGATGAAGCAGTGAAAGGGATGGCGGTGACGGTGACGGGGCGGTGAAGGGAACAGCAGTGATGGGGCGGTGCAGAGGATGGTGGGGCGGGGACAGATTTTTTCCCCGTGTCATTCTCTAAAGCACACCTCTCTACACAGTGATGGTGGTGTGGTGCTTAAAGATATGCTGGACCACCAGAATGTAGTCTTCCAGAGACTTTTTGATGCAGCTACTTTATTTATTTATTTATTTGCTTGCTCAATTATGTAGCCTGTCCTCTCAAAGGAGCCCAGAACAGATTACAAAGTATTTCCACAGTATAATTGAGACAGGACAAAAACTACATAAATTTACAATATAGCAGTGTTCTCCCCAGAAATTTTTTCCAGCCGGGTGGCATGAAAAAGTAGCCGGGTGAGGCGGGGCGGGGAAATTTGGTAGTGGAGAAAATTAAATGTATACTATTTTTATTAGTTAATTATTATTATTTTCCAATGCTCGATATGACTTCCTTTTTTAAGGTTTGACACTTGTGCCAGAATATTTTTACTAAATCTAAGAAGTATCCAATTCTAGAAGTGAATAATTAGATATTCACCCTCTTTCAAATGGTATAGAGGTTTAAAAAAGGGAAATGCGTTAATGAAGTCATTAGGTTCAATCTAACCATTTATTTCTGCATGAATTTAAACAACTAAAAAAAAAAAAAGAAAGATAAATATAGCTCATCCAGTCATACAAGAAATGGCTGTACAACACCTCTAATAATGTTTTGATCACTAGGTTCCTTCCTGAGGTCTCACTGAGAATATAAAATAGATGCTATCCCCACTTCCAGACCTCTTCCACATAATTTAGGGAGAGGTGTTACTGAGCCTTGAAGGGCACCTGTGTGATTGATCTTTATCTGCTTCTTTTTTATTTTGCTATAGTGCAAAGTAAGAGCTAGGGCAAAACAGTATAGGTAAAGATGCAGGTAATAATTAGCAATGTATTAAAAATATTTTATTTTTATTTGCTTATAATGTCATTTGAAAGCTGCTTGATGATAATACAACTTTAATTTAATTCTTTATAATATGTGTGTCTGTTTGTTGGGGGGGACAACACCTACGTCAACAGTAAAGTTAGAACAGGGTCATTAAATCCAGTGGTGTACCTAGTATATTGTAGAAGGATTTATGGTTCACTTAGCAGTATTATAAACACGTTACGTTTCTGTTAAGTGGTCTAGAGAAAACCATAACCTTATTCAAGTTCAAATATCATGGTCTAATTATACGACACAAAACCCAGGCTAATGAGAAATATCTTTATTATGAAAATAGAAAAATATAATTCACAAGCCAGCTGCAGAATCTAAGTATTGTTCAAAATATCTAATTACACAAATGAAACTCAGTACATGATTATCACAATCTAATGGTTAGACAACTAAGTAAAACTTCTTGTTACACACACACTATTCCTTATAATAATAATCCCTGATTAGCAAATGATTATATTATCACCCAGGTAACTTTTCAACCCTTTACCTTTATCAATGATTCCTATCTAATTCCCAAGCTAATAAAAGTAATTTCCGTATGCTCACCCTTAATTAGCCTCTCCGGCACAATTAGGTGGAAGAGAAAATTGTCTTGTCAGCTGGAAGACGTCAGGAATACCGTTGTAAAAGTTACACGTGTTGAAGATCCTTGATGAGGCTATAAATCATCAGCAATAAGTTCCGTTTATCTGTGCTAAGTTCAGAACAGTTTTTAAATGTCCGAATTTCTATCTCTTAGGCAGAGAATCACACGAGGTAACTTACAGGTCTAATTATTGAAAGAAAAAGTTTACAATTAGAACATCTGTGAGCAGATCTGAGCTTCCCCGGACCTTATCACAGACTAACTAATTATTAATTAATTAGCACCTTTCTTTTCTTGAATCTCATCAGATGACTTCCTCGGACCAATCCAGAAACAGAACTTGATGAATAGCCTTTCTGTATAAAGTATCATATATGCTGGAAGACCCAGGGCTGTTAGACAGATAAGAACAGAATAATTTCTTCAAGATTCACACTGTCCCATTATTAAAGCACAGATGAATGCCCTTGAATAGCAACATTCGGGTACATCCCCATAATGCATCATTCTTCTTACTTCTTGCAAAATTCATGCTGGAAAGTTGCTTGCAGAGAGAGATTCTTGAAACAATGGTTCAGGCTTGATGACATCATAGAGGCCTAACCTCAGGTGTGAATACGGAAATATCCCTACAGTCCCCCCTTTTGGAGGAGAAATAACTTCAATGGAGTCTATTTCACCTTCAACCTAACTAAGTAGGAAAGGATCGACAAGACCCAAGGTGATATAAAAATGCATAAACATAAGCAATACCATATAAATCAGCGATAAATCAAAGATATCAATAATCAATGGATAATAATCATAAAGGCAAGGGCAAAATATGTGAACCCAGCCAAATAAATGATAATAAAATCACTGAATAATGGCAATATATGATAAAATCAAAAATCATAACTACTTAGCAAGGCACAAAAGGTATGCCAAAGCAAAAGTTAAGACAGGAAGATCATAATCAAAAATACGGCTAGCAAAATTACTCTTTCATAGCCGCAATGAAATCATGCATTCTTAAGTCAGTATGTGATGGTTTCTGTTGAATAAGATGTCTAATCCGGATGGTCTCATAGAGTGCAAAAACAGAGAACCCAAATAAGAGAACCCACAAGATGGCAAAAATTGGAATAACAACAGTGATAAAAAGATCAATACTGCGGGTATCAACAACTTCATGTACATTGGAGGAGCCAATATGAAAGTCCTCAATATGAAGCTTATCATTATCAACTTTCAGTTCAATGGTGTGGGAAGGTTTTGTCATCAAATATTGTTCAACTTCAAGGGTAAAATTGATGGGATGTCCACGGAAAACATCCAGGATTTCCAATTCAGTTTCAGTAGGAGTAGAGTCCAAATGGAAAAGAGAAACATCGAAAGAAGATATGCTGGAGCAGGATCTGGAACGGGAAAGAACAAGAAACCAGGAGAATCTTGAAGGACAACACGGGACTGCGGACTAGGATCGATTACTTTGGTACCAACGCCAATCAGCAGGACAGCCAGGAACAGCATCGGCAGAACTCGTTTCGCCATCTGAAAAACAGAAAAGAGAGAGAACAGCCTAGGCTGTTGCTAGGTTAATGTCATTCATCACAACAATGGTTTCATCCTGGGCAAATTTACTGGGATGACATGGTCTCAGTTGATTAATGTGGACCCATTTAAGGACATCTGCACCTGGAGAATTTGATTTGATGCGAATTTGATAAGCCACAGGTGAAGCTTTTTCCACTATAGGGAATGGACCATGCCAACTTGGCAAAAATTTACTTTCTTTGGTCTTGGTTTTGCCAAAATTGTAATAGAATACCTTGTCGCCAATTTGGTATTCCTTTGTGGTAGTCCTATGATCATAATAGGCTTTTCTACCTTTAGCAGCAATTTCCAGATTTTTCTGGGCAAAAGAAAATGCACCCTGTAAATGGTTACGTAAATGGGTGACATATTCATGAGCAGTAGTAGCACTAGAAAGATTTACATCATTAGTTCTATACAACAAATGAATTGGTAATGTCATTTCTCTACCTGTCATCATTTCAAAAGGCGTCACCCCCGTAGAACGGTGAGGCGTGGCACGAATAGCCATCAGTACCAAAGGTAACTTCATGTCCCAATTCTTACCAGAGGTAGACACGTACTTCTTCAGGATCGTGATGATGGTACGATTCGCTCTTTCCACTTGTCCTGATGATTGAGGGTGGTAAGCTATGTGCAATTTACTTTTCACTCCGAGCATCTTCCACATGTGTCGCATCACCTCTGCAGTGAAATGTGATCCTTGGTCTGAGTCCACTCTCATGGGCAAACCCCACCTACTGAACACATGATTCAGTAACAAGGTAGCGGTAGTCTCTGCCGTACAATTGGGTGCAGGCAAGCACTCAATCCACTTTGTAAACAAACAAGTGACAGTCAACATATACTTATTACCTCGGGAGGAACGGACCACTGGGCCAATCCAGTCAATCTGGATGTCGGACCAGGGCATGACCAAACCCTTCTTTCTCAAGGGTGCTCGGTGAAGTGGTGTAGAGGGTTGAAATTGGCAACAAGTCAAGCAACCTCTCGTATATAACTGCACATCTTGCCGCATATGAGGCCAGTAGGCCACTTGCTTCAGTGTCTCATAGGTAACTTCTTCACCTCTATGTCCTGCACAAGGTTCATCATGGGCATGTTGCAACATGATTCCTCGATATGCACGGGGTACAACCCACTGCACAATACCATGCTTACTCGTCCGAGTGAGCAGGTTCTGATGAATTGAAAATTTCTCTCTGGAGGTGTAGAGTATCCTGAGTTCTTCATCCTTCTGATCGTCTTCAGACAATGGATGATCCTGTGGATTCTGTATGAAGTTATAGAACTTTCCCAGGATAAGATCGGTCTTCTGAGCGGTTACAAGATCAAAGGAAGGGATATCATTACCCCACTGCACTACAGGTGTTTCAGCTACCTGTTTAGCTTGGCGTCGAGTAATAGCATGTACCATCAAAAACAACTCTTCAGGGCATTGCCATAGTTCACCTGACAAAGCACCTTCTTTGGCCAGTTGATCCGCAAGGTCATTTCCGATCTTGTCAGAACTATTAACTTTAGCATGACCTTTCACTTTCTTCCAGTAGATGGTCATGTCATTGTCTCGTACCAATTGATCTAAGGCTAGAATCAAGTCGCCATGATGGACAGGCTTTCCTTTGGAATTTAACATGTCCTTCTTTTTCCACACGGGTAAGTGAGACACAAAGTTTTGACGCACATAATCAGAATCTGTACAGATAATCAGTTCTGGGATCCCCTTCTGTACCGCAGACTGTACAGCGACCAAGGCTGCTACAATCTCTGCGTATTGGTTGGTTTTAGCACCCAATTTATACTTCAAAGTTTCCATAGGTGTGTCAACATTCCACACTACACCTACTCCTGCGACCAAATTATGGGTCGAGGTCTGGTGGAAGGCACAGCCATCTACGTAGACTTGAGGTATATTGGCACATAGCTGTTCATCATAAAGATGATGACGATGGGGTTCCTCCTCTTCTGGTGGAACATCAGGTTCCGGTATACCTGTAAGAGAATCTTGTTCTGTACAATCATGCAATTCTGCTATCCCTTGGGCTACTGTGTTACGATGTTTCAGTGCATACTTTACCTGTAAAGGCCATCCTTGGAGAGCCAAAGTCCATGAGACTATTCGGCTATTGGAGACACGACCAGTCTTGATCTTGTCACTACCCAAGAAACTAATGGGTTGATGACAAGTCTCTACAATGAGTTTTTCTCCTTGGATATAACTCCGAAAATGTTGAAGAGCCCAAACAGTTGACAGTAGAGCTTTCTCACATTCAGAATACTTCTTCTCTACATCGGTGAAGCCTTTGCTTGCATAGGCCACCACACGCTTGTCAGAGTCGTATTTCTGGTACAGGACAGCACTCATAGAGTGTTTGGAGAATCCTAGGTCGATGAAGAATTCACGACCACTCTCAGGGTAGGCCAAGCAAGGAAAGCGACTAAGCTGCTCTTTCATCTCTTGCATAGCATCGTCCTGTTCAGGACCCCACGTCCAAGGTACATCCTTCTTTAGTAAGGCAACCAAGGGTCTAGAGATCTCTGCATACTGATCTATGAACTGTCGAGAATAATTGCATATTCCTAAAAATGAACGAAGTTCCGGCAAATTGGTAGGTTTCCTCAATTGTTGTAGGGCCTGTATCCTTTTCTTCTGTGGTCGAAGACCTTCAGAGGAAATGTCATACCCTAAATAATTCAGAGATGTTCGGCACCATTGACCTTTGGCAAGGGTCAATTTAGCTCCTGCATTTTGCAATTGTTGGAACACATGTTCTACCTCTTCCAGGTGTTTCTGAAAGGTGGGACTCTTGATCAGGATGTCATCCACATAGACTAGAGTTCCTCGAGCTTCCGCATCTGGAAGGGCTTTATGGAGAAATATGTTGAACTCAGCTGGAGAGTTCAGAAAACCAAAAGGTGTTCTATTCCACGTGTACTGTTTCTTCCCAAAGGTAAATGCTAGTTTGTATTGATCCGGTGGATGTACAGGAACTGTCCAAAATCCAGAAGCTAAATCCAAACTGGTAAAATACTTAGCTCCTTTGATGGTAGTCAAGCTCTGGTCAAGATGGGCCATAGGCCACCTAGACAAGGGTACCCGCTTGTTTAGCTGTCGGTAGTCCAAGGCAATTCTCCAACTGTTATTCTTCTTCAGGATTGGCCACAAGGGTGAGTTGTATGTACTGTTGCAAAGCCTAATGATACCCCTAGTTTCCAGGGTATCAAGTATCTCTTGCACGGACTCATACGAGGCCAAAGGAATCTTATACTGACGTACGAAGACGGGCTTACTGTGGAGATCCGTAGGAATCTTGGTCACATGTAGATCAGTCAGACCAGTGTCATAAGAATCCACTGCAAAAAGGTCTCGATACTTGTACAACAACTGTGTGAACTGAGCCTTTTCTTCATCAGAAGAGCACGCATCAGCTAGGTCCACTTGTTCCTTTACCATAGCATCAAACTTAGAAAAAGGTTGGTTGGAAGAGATTTCCACTTGGTCTTCAATCTGTTCTTGCAAAAATGAAGAATCAATGGCATTCACCGCTTTAGATTGGTCAGACAGAGCTAACTTCCTGGATAAAATCAAAAAATCATTCTCCACTGTTACATGGGAAGTCGATGCATCATATGGCCAAAGGAAGTCCAGTGAAATGAGTCCTTTAGGTGAGGTAAAAATATGGTCCAGTATATCCCCCCCCTGGCAGGGGTCAACAATGGAAGACAAGCTGCCAATGATAGGCAACGTTACCTCAACATCAGGAAAAGATTCACCCACTAGAAAACCCAAATGTTCTCCAGCGGAGAGAAAGACTTCCGTAGGTTGAGCATTGACAATCAATACATGGAAAGAAGAGGTAGGTACTTCAAGACATGGTAAAGCACCTAGAGAAAGACCATGCTCGAGAAAAGAGGAATTCGGGTTGAAAAAGCCAATATCATCGAGCATGCGTTGACCATGGGCCAAACGAAGAGGCAGAGCAAAATCCTGCACAAGGCCAGGAATCTTGACGTCTTCAGCACAAACCACTTCACAAACTTGAGGAAGAAGTTGTCCAGCCTTCAGACCATCCATCAGGTCCACATCTTCTACCGGGGTGCCTTGCAATCTGCTCCAAAGCACACCGTTCACCAAATCAACGTAGACTCCTAGACGAACAAGACATTCTGATCCTAAACACAAGGATGTATATAGGCCTTTCACCACAGAAAAGTGATGAGTGAAAGTCTTAGAACCCAGGGTCAGCAAAAGGCTACAAACCCCAACAAGAGGCTTGACCCCCTGACCTGGTATAGGTAGGTGAGTAGAGTGGCGCCGAACAAACGGAACTGATGTGGTTCGCTGAAGTTGACAGTAAAAAGATTCACTAATTATGGAGATGTCACTCTGGAGTAGCAGTTGAGCTTGAACTGGGACAGAACCGTGCAGGTGAACATCAACAAACAAGTCAGTATCATCCTGGTGAAGTACAGCCAGTAGACGAGGATGAGAGGTCAAAGAGTTGGAAATAGATGAGGTCGGGTCTTGGACAGTCTCTTGAGGTGGATCTGGCACGGGGAACGTAGACTTCAGAACAATCTCCAAATGGTCAGCCTGGAGAACAATGTCAGATATTTGTTCCTTGGGAACGCTGACAATCTCGCGGTCTGTGGGACCCCCTTCTGGAACATTGGCATACCGTAGCTCCAAAATGTGTGGATCCGCTGAACGCAGGAAATTTATTCGAATTGAAGTATCGTTTCGTTCCACAGTACTGGTAACCTGGGGAAGGCGTGTAGTCGGTACCTTTCCAAAAGGAAGGGGACGAGTCACCTGAGCCCAGACCACTTCTTGGACGTAATCCAAAATAGGCCGCAATCTCTTCAAAAGATCGTTTCCAATCAAAAACTCCTCTCCTGGACTAGTGGTAATAATCACTGGGTGTTTAACATTCATTTTGCCTAACTGCAAGGTCAGCCAAGTTTGACCAACTGTCTCAATGTTCTGATGTCCATATGCAACCAAAGACAAATCACTGGGAACAATCAACAGTGTATTCTGGGTACCCAGGGTAGTCTGCAAACGTTGGAATAGTCCCTGAGTGATCAAAGTCACTTCGGAAGCCGTATCAAGTAAACCGGGACAAGACAAAACCTGTTGGAGAAACAAAGGTAAAGTGTACCGTTGACCCATAGGCTTTAACCTACCCAAGAAATACTTGTGTGACTTAATGGAATCCCACGAAGGAAGCCACTCGGTGTTCTCAGATAATTCACTGGATTGTACCAGGTCTTGTGTAGCATCAGGAGATGTTGTTTGGACAGAAGATACAATAGTGGGTGGAGAAATTGGTTCTCGGACTAGTCATGCGGTATCATTCTCTAACAATTCGGGTGTGTCATCCAGGTCGTCTACTGTGGAATCATGGGTATCAGTTACTACAGACTTGACCACTCGAGTTCCAGAAGGCCTGTAACCGATATTGTTATCCTTTCTCCTTGAGGTCTGTTCCTTTCTCGCGGGGACAGATGCTGCCAATTGTTTAGAAGTCAATTCCAGGGCAGAAATACGATCCACCACCTGAGCCAATTGTTCCATTATCACACTGAGGTCACTCTGCTTCTGTTGCTTATTGGGCCGTCTCTTCTTCTGTGTCTTGGGTCCATCCCTATTGGGTGGTGCATCAGAAGAGGAAGTCTGGTCCGCTGGACGAGATGAAACAGGTCCTGGAGTGGAAACTACAGAGCTACTAGGTTCCAAAGCAAGTGAATTCTGAACTGTGCAAACACTCAGCTTAGATTCCTTAGATCGTGCTTTGGGCACCGGTTTCTCAGATGGGCCTGCAGGAACCCTGACTTTATGATCATAGAAATCCTCGGCTACGGCTAAGATCGATGAGTAAGAGGCCTTTTTCATACCAGCCACAACCACACTCATATATTCAGGCAAGGCTTTTGCAAAGAGAGATCGGAATTCTCCATACTCCAGTTCGTCCTCAGAAGGAGTCCTGTCTGGAAAGAAATGTCGTTTCAGACGGAAAGCAAATTCACGGGGATTTTCTTGGAGTCCACAACGCAAATGGAATGCAGCTTTGCGAGATTCAATGGAATCAGCGTATGTACCATAACGTCTTTTGAGTTGTTGTTCCACCTCTAACACATCCGAAGTACCAGTGATGATGGATCGCAACGTCTCAGAACACTCAGAAGCAAAGGACCAACGGAGTAAACGAAGCTTATCACTGTCCTCTGTCACTGCATAAGTCTCAAAGAACTCATGTATTGAGGCCAAATGTGCTTCAATAGTTAGCTTAGTTCCCTCTCTAAAAGGTTCTATCATTTGTTTAAACATCTTCATTATCTGTACGTGATAGGGTGGTATAGTATAAACACCTCCTTTCTTTTGAGTTTCTTTCCCTGTTTCATTATTGTGCTGTGACCTTTGTGGAGTATGTTGTGAAATGTCTGGTGCTTTGGTGCCATCTGGTGGTTGTTTAGGCTCACTGTAAACTGACCTTACCGGGCGTGGTTTAGAGTCAGAAGGTTCAGTGACGTCACAGGAATTTGAGATAGATCTTACAGGGCGTGGTTGCTGCAATGGGCGTTCAGCTAGTGTCACTAATTTCTCAGGGCAGGGTTTGTTACTAGGCAACAAGTCATCTGCAGTAGAATCAGAACACTCCTGCGAATTCCTGTACCCACCTTCCTCCCTAGAGCTGTAAAAAGAACGAAAGACGGTCCTAGGAGCCGGTTTAGGAGAATGAAGAGGTGACACAGGGGGAGAGACAGTTTTAATATCCCTCTCACTACAAATAGCAGCAACTTTGTCTTGTAAAACTTTCACATCAGAAACTAACGTAGTTCTTTGGAAAGATATATCTTGAACATTCTGGCGCAGAGCCAAATTATCGGCATCTGCCTGACATAACGAGTTAGTTAACTTTGTGACCTGTAACTCGCTTTCGGAAAGTCGTTTCTGAGACTCAACAAAGTCCGCTTGTAAGGCACATAATTGTCTGTCAGCACGGGCTGCCTTATCATTAGACAGACGTTCGGTAGCGTCTAACTTTTCACCCAAACAAACATAAGCAGAAGTTACGTCTGCAAGTTCCATCTGCAACCTGGACAAAACCTCAGCATGATTTTTCTGACAAGTAGATAAAGAAAGCTGTAAATCTGCCTTCTGAGCCCGGACAGTATTAAGTTGCGTCACTAAAGATGGACACTTAACACAAGAAATATCCACTGTACTTTTTTTCTGACTTTCAAGTTCAGCATTCAACTCAGAACATTGATGTCGTAACTCAGACATCACCTGATCAAAGTCGGAATGTTGATCTTCACAATTAGAAACTAACAATTCAAGGGAATCATTACGAGTCCGTGTTGCCTGTAAAGAATTTTTACAATCCTCTAATTGCTCATATAAATCACTCTGAAGCTGACGTTGTTGAGATAAACCAGAAGAGATAGAAGTTTTAAAAGCCAACAACGCACAGATAAGCTCTGAATAATTTTCTCCTGTAGGTTTAGTACGAGCATGTAGGAGACGCTGCAATACTGAACAGTACGCCTGATTAGAGTCCTCTATATCTGCATGTAATAAACGTACCAGGTCAGAAAAATACACATCAGAATCTGTCTGTTTTAAAACTTGCACAGCTAATTTCTGAAAAACATCCATTTCAAGAGCATGCCACGAAATCTGAGTCCCAGTGTCAACAGACATGGCTACGGTCGTAAATTAGAAACCTAGATATCCCGGCCAACGAGCCCCCAAAATCTGTAGAAGGATTTATGGTTCACTTAGCAGTATTATAAACACGTTACGTTTCTGTTAAGTGGTCTAGAGAAAACCATAACCTTATTCAAGTTCAAATATCATGGTCTAATTATACGACACAAAACCCAGGCTAATGAGAAATATCTTTATTATGAAAATAGAAAAATATAATTCACAAGCCAGCTGCAGAATCTAAGTATTGTTCAAAATATCTAATTACACAAATGAAACTCAGTACATGATTATCACAATCTAATGGTTAGACAACTAAGTAAAACTTCTTGTTACACACACACTATTCCTTATAATAATAATCCCTGATTAGCAAATGATTATATTATCACCCAGGTAACTTTTCAACCCTTTACCTTTATCAATGATTCCTATCTAATTCCCAAGCTAATAAAAGTAATTTCCGTATGCTCACCCTTAATTAGCCTCTCCGGCACAATTAGGTGGAAGAGAAAATTGTCTTGTCAGCTGGAAGACGTCAGGAATACCGTTGTAAAAGTTACACGTGTTGAAGATCCTTGATGAGGCTATAAATCATCAGCAATAAGTTCCGTTTATCTGTGCTAAGTTCAGAACAGTTTTTAAATGTCCGAATTTCTATCTCTTAGGCAGAGAATCACACGAGGTAACTTACAGGTCTAATTATTGAAAGAAAAAGTTTACAATTAGAACATCTGTGAGCAGATCTGAGCTTCCCCGGACCTTATCACAGACTAACTAATTATTAATTAATTAGCACCTTTCTTTTCTTGAATCTCATCAGATGACTTCCTCGGACCAATCCAGAAACAGAACTTGATGAATAGCCTTTCTGTATAAAGTATCATATATGCTGGAAGACCCAGGGCTGTTAGACAGATAAGAACAGAATAATTTCTTCAAGATTCACACTGTCCCATTATTAAAGCACAGATGAATGCCCTTGAATAGCAACATTCGGGTACATCCCCATAATGCATCATTCTTCTTACTTCTTGCAAAATTCATGCTGGAAAGTTGCTTGCAGAGAGAGATTCTTGAAACAATGGTTCAGGCTTGATGACATCATAGAGGCCTAACCTCAGGTGTGAATACGGAAATATCCCTACAATATATGACAGCCAGTGCTAATTATTTTTTTAACAACCCCCTCCTCTATATAAAAAAAGATATTTTTAGTAATAATCCATGAGTCACACAATAAGGGTGCATCTAGGAAAAGGCAGCATCTTAAACACTGCAGTGAGCACTAGAACACCAACACACGCATTGGAAAACTAAACAAACCAGATCCTACAGTCAATTGATCCTGTAGTCGATGCTAACAGAAAGCCATGTCCTTTTCATACACACAGAACACAGATACACCCTCGCCCAATATGGAATAATCACAAACTAAAAATAGAAATATGTAGTCAAAAGTTAAACTGAACCAAGAAACCAGACTCTGCATACAATGCAACACCACAGAAACAGTGACACATGTCCCCTAATACTGTGCAAAATATAAAGACAGTAGATGTAAATTTGAAAAAAAATTTCTACATAAGTCACCACTTTACAAATTAACAAATAGAAATAAAATAAATAATGAGAAATATGAAAATACCATTTTATTGGACTAATCCATTTTTCAATTAGCTTTCAGAGGCCAAATCTTTCTTCAAGACAGTACAGTAAACAGCTGTTATGTTATCCTGTCCTGATCTGAGGAAAGGGGTTTAGTCCCCCCCAAAATTGCCTTATTTCCATTTCCTATTGATAAATTTTAATCAATACAGTTACAATACTACTTGATTCTACGTAAAGCAAAAAAAATATTTTTTTTTCTACTTTTTGTCGTTTCTGCTTTAGTCATCTTCTCTTCACTCTCTTCTTTCTATTCAGCATTTGTCCTCGCTCCCTTCCAGGCAACATCTGTCCTCTCTCTTTGCCCCTTCCACCCAGCCTCTACCCTCTCTCTACCCCTTCCATCTACTGCCACCCTATTTCTGCCCCTTGCATCCACTGTCCACCCTTTCTGCCTTTTCCATCCAGTGTCTGCTCTCTCTCTGTTCCATATGGTATCTTCCCTCTTTCTATGTCTCTTCAGTAAACTCTATATCCTGTGCCCTTTCTCTCCTTTGTACATGATTTATTTCAGCTTCAACCCCTCTCCATTTTTTGTCTCCACCCTTCCCCTATGCTCTGGCATCTCTCTCTTCTCCTTTCCTTCCTTGCCACTCCACCCCATGGTCTGACATCTCTATCTCCTTCCCTTCTCTCCCCCCCTCTCCAGTATCTGCCTCTCTCTTTCTCTCCGTCTTTCTTCTGTGAGGAGATCATGTTGATCTTGAACACTGAATAATTCTTCCATATTCCCCATATCACTGAACTGTAGTCTGGTCCAGCAGACTGCTTTGGCACTATTACATGCATCAGCTTTCCACACAGAATGCCACAAGTCTCTATTTCTTGTGCTGTGTTTACATCTGCCAGCAGCAGAAACTTGTGAGACAGATCCCTTGGCAATACTACACTTCGGAGCCCTTTGAATATCTGGTTCTGTATGGCTGCAGGCTTTAAAGCTCTGTTTACTGGAGGAGACTGTCCAGCATACATAGTTGCATCACTCTTAAGGATCTGATCAGAGATTACATTAGACAAGGTGGTATTTTTAGGCATGGAAAAACAGGACATGTTCTCCTCAATCTGCTCAGATGCCCTTTAATGTTCATCTGATCTCGGGCTAAATCTTGCCTCCTGAGCTAATCTTCAAAGGAGAGCGGAGTGAGAGCTATATCGGCAGTGACATCCGTTTTGGGCCGCATGTTGTGCAGGGCTGGACTAAGGCAAGTTGTAAGCTTCCTTCCATCGCTGATCTATCTTCCATTAAGTCAGCAACGGAGGGAAGCTTACAACTCGCTGCTCTTGCTTGCTTCGGGCCTTCCTCGTTGCCGGGTCCTGCTTTTACGGAAACAGAAAGTAGGCAGGACCCGGCAGCGAGGAAAGCCCGAAGCAAGCTAGAGCAAGTTGTAAGCTGACCTGTCTCCTATAGCGAACCCATGCTCCGGGGCGTGTGCATACCGACTTCCCTTCTCTTCCCCCCTCGGGACGTGACTTCCGGTTTCGGAGGGAAGCGGCATGCACGTTAGAGCCCCACGGGGAGCATGGGTTCAAGTCGCTTGCTGGCGTTAAAAACTAAAAAAAAAAAAAAAAAAAAAAAAAGTCAGGCTCTTGCGATTCAGGCTGTGCCGAGTCAGCCCGGTAAATCTCCAAGCCGGTGAAAAGGTTTTTTTTTAAAAAAATGTTGAGCAGAAGGCGGCAGCAGCAGCAGGATTGCGATCGAGATTACAGCCGGGCGCTCATCTAAATTAGCTGGGCGGAGCGCCCGGCTGAAAGGCCCTGGGGAGAATACTGTATAGATATGACAAAAAATATATCCACTAAGCAGCTCTGGTGTAAGTAGGTGGCGTAGGTGTATTAACTCAATGGTATTTCTGGGTGCATGTCCTTAAGGTGCTGGGCTTGTGAGGAGGAAGGTTTTCACAGCCTTCCTGAAGCTCTGGAGTCCATCTAATGTTCTAACAGATGGGAGGATGGTATGCCTAGTCTGGATATGAAATGTGAGTAGGAGTGTTGGTGCAGGCTGTTTCAGTTTTGAGGGAGCGGCTAGGAGGTATAGTCAGTCGTTTTTCTCCTTGGGACCCCGGTGGTCGCTTTGGGAAGTAGATCTGTAGTTTAGTTGTCATGTAGTGTGGAATCGTTTCATGAAAGGTTTTGAAAGCGAGCATCAGGGCCTTGAAGGCGCATCGTTTTTGAATGGGCAGCCAGTGCATGGAAACTAATACAGGGGTAACGTGGTTGCGAATGCCAAGGTTTTTCAGAAGGCGGATTGTAGCATTTTGCACCCTTTGGAGGCCAAAGAGAGTTTTGGTAGGCAGGCTCACTAGTAGTGTGTTGCAATAGTCTAAGTGAGATAGTACGAAAGTATAAAGTAGTTGGGCGAATTCGGGTTCTGAGAAGTATGCACATATGGTTTTTAGCTGGTGGTGGTAGTAGAAGGAGGAAGATACTAGTTTGGATACATGATCTTTCATTGATAAGTTTGAATCGAGAGTTACTCCTAGGCTGCGGACGTTATCCTTGGGTGTAAGGGTGTTTGTGGCCCAGGAAAAGGACGGATGGGGATATATGCAAAGATCTTTGTGGATTCAGAGAAATTCTATCTTGGACTCATTTAACTATAACTTGTTCCCAGTCATCCAAGTCTTTATTTCAGTTAAGCAAGACTGGAGATTTTTGATTTGTGTGTCTCGGTGTCAGCCTAGTGGAAGGTAGAGTTGTAAGTCATCTGCGAAAGAATGGTTCTGATTTGGTATTTTTCTTCTATGTCCTGTACTAGTTTGACATAGAGATGAGGAGTGGTGATAGTAAGGCTCCCTGAGGCATTCCATAGTGGAGTGATTTGGGTTCAGATAAGGATTTCCCTAGTAGAACTGTCCTGGGATCTGTCGTTTAGGAATGAGGAGAACCATCGAAGTGCGTTGTCATGGATTCCAATGGTTTTTAGCCTGGACAGGAGGAGAGAGTAGTCGATGGTGTCGAAGGCGGCACTGAGGTCTAATAGTACCAGCAGTGCATCATTTCCTTCATCTAGGATTTTCCAGCAGTCTTCTAAGATGTCCAGGTGCACTGTTTCTGTGCTGTGGTGTTTCCTGAAGCCTGATTGGAAGTTGGAGAGAGTGACGTTTGTCTCCATGAAGTCTTGTAGTTGCATGAGTACTGTCTTTTCCAATATTTTTGAGATGAATGCGAGGTTTGAGACAGGTCTGAAGCTGCTTGGGTTGTTTGGGTCCATGGTTGTTTTTTTCAGGAGTGGTTTTACTATAGCTGATTCCCAGCTCTGTGGAACTACACCTGTCGTAAGGGACTTGTTTATTAGGGGTAGGATGGATTCCAGGAATACCTCTTTTGGATCGAGGAGTGTAGTAGAGGGACATGGGTCCAGGATCGCGGTTGTGGGGCGTACGGAGTTGATTATGGTTTTAAGGTCGTTGAGGGAGATCGGTTTGAAACTGCTCAAGGTTTCTGTCTGGTGTGGATTGTCGACTTGAATGGTCTCTGGGATGATTTGGCCTCTGAGTCCAGATTTGCACATATCTTTGATATTTTGTCATGGAAGAAAGTGGAGAGGGATTCACTGTCTAGGTTCGTTTGCTGGGAATGCATTGGACCTTGGGATGAAGAGAATAGGTTTTTCATTATCGAGAAGATGGCCTTCGATCTGTTTGGGACCTTGGATAGTAGAGTGGTGAAATGTGGTTTTTTTTTAAATTTTTTTTTTTTTTGGGGGGGGGGGAAGTTAAGTTTTCTGTATAATGTGTGGGGTTGCACTCCCCCAACGGCAGCACGAACAGTATTAAGTAGACTCAGGGGATTCCCTCTCCCAACCCCCATCGGAGCTCTTTAAAATTAACTTGTACAGCGGTTCGCTGGAGTCTTGCGCACAACAGTCTGTGCCAAAATGTCGGTGCGGTTTTGTCCGGCACGCTTTTGTCCCGTCACCGAAATTACCAGACAACAAAGGTAGGAAAAATGATTTTTTATTTTTTATTTTGTGATCAAAATGTGTCTGTTTTTTGAGAATTTATATCTGCTGTCTATATTTTGCACTATGGCCCCCTTTTACTAAACCACAATAGCGGTTTTTAGCGCAGGATGCCTATGAGCATCAAAAGCAGCGCAGGGCATTCAGTGCAGCTCCCTGAACAAAAAAAAGCTGTTACCGTTTAGTAAAAAGGGAGGGGGTATATTTGTCTTTTTTTGTATAGTTGTTACTGAGGTGACATTGCATAAAGTCATCTGCCTTGACCTCTTTAAAAACCCGTGGAATATAAAAGATAATTAACAGTTTCTCTGCGTACAGTGTGCTTTCTGTTTTTAAAAAGTTTTTATTGTTGGTAGATCATTTTGTCTTGGACATTTTAAAAGTAGCTCGCAGGTCACGTGATGCTATGAACAGAGGAGGACGTGTCCCTGATCGGCTCCGGGGCCCTGCTCTTCCAAATGGAGTTTTAGCTCATTGAAGTTGCACCCTGGCCGGTAATTTCATTAGTGATTGAGTTCGGGACCTCATGGACAGATATTTAATTCTCTGAGCAGGCAGCATGCATGAAATCTGACCGTAAAGAAAGGGATCGCCCGAAACCTGGAGAGCCCAAGATAGTGGCTGTGTTGGGTACCGCAGTGTCGGAGTTTACGGTATTAAAACCGCGGTGGCACAGGTATTGGGGCCACAAATGGAGACTGGCCACTCAGATGATCCGCATGGAACAACTTTTGACAGACACCGCAGCTCATACTACTGACCTGGAGCAGCGGGTGTCCACGGCGGAGGACACTCTTAACTCCCACGAATTGGACATTGTGGCCCTGCAGGAAACAGTGTGACTTCAGGCAGACAAACTTGACGACCTCGAAAATAGGTCCGCTGAGGCAATCCTCGTTTTTTGGGTGTCTCGGAAATAATTCTGGATGCGTGCTTGCTTACCGAGTTGGAAGGCTGGCTAGAATTGGAGTTTCCAGACACATCGGCTCTTGGTCCCCTTTGCCTGGAAAGGGCCCATCGTCTTGAAGTAAGGCCTGTTCAAGATTCCCAACCACGTGTGGTGATTGCAAAATTTTTGAATTACTGGCACAAAATGGGATATATTGTGCCAATACCGGGCTAAGCGAGACTCTTTGAAATTTAAGGGCTCTGTTGTCCGCATTAGCCAGGACTACTCGGCTGCTCTTACTGATCGGAGAAAGGCTTTTTATCCCCTTTGTGCAAAGCTGGTGGAGCTTAAACAATGCTTTTGGTTTGTCATTGTGGCTATGGAGGCCGCGGACTATATTGATGTAGCCTTTGGCTCTTCTGTAGAGCCTCCGTGACTATGTACTGGCCTTCTCAGCTTATGACCTTTGACCATGGTGGTTCCGTTTAGCTCACACTATTTCTGTGTTATTCTGAGCTAATACTCATTAGTTTTATTGGTTGTATTCTGTTCTTGGAGGGGTAGTGTCCCGTAGGGTGTCAATTACGGACCTGTTGCATATTCCTTTGGGGATATGTCCTTTGGGATTGTTTGGGAATGGGGTGTGGTTGGGGAATTTGGAAGGGAACAGTCTATGGGTTTGCTATTATGGGAACTGTTTTTCACTGTGTTTTGCTTGAGTTATTTATTTTTTTAATGTGCTGTCCGCTGATCTGATATCAGATAGGTGTATTATGGTACGCACTTGGTTGGAGCTAGGCACCTGGGTTCAGGCTGTGTGCAACATGTTCTGTATATACTACTTGTTTAGAGCCCCTGGGTGATCGCACACTTCGTATTGTTTCCTGGAACATAAAAGAATTGTCGCTGCTGGGTCAGACCAGTGGTCCATCGTGCTCAGCAATCCGCTCACGTGGCGGCCCTCTGGTGAAAGACCAGGACCCTAACTGTGACTAGCCCTACCTGCGTATGTTCTGGTTCAGCACAAACTTGTCTAACTTTATCTTGAATCCCTGGAGGGTGTTTTCCCCTATGACAGACTACGGAAAAGCAGTCCAGTTTTCTACTGCTCTCTGGGTAAAGAAATCTTCCTTACGTTCGTATGGAATCTATCCCCTTTCAACTTTAGAGAGTGCCTTCTCATTCTCCCTACCTTGGAGAGGGTGAATAACCTGCCCTTATCTACTAAGTCTATTCCCTTCAGTACCCTGAATGTTTCGATCATGTCCCCTCTCAATCTCCTCTGTATGGCAGCTCCTCCAACCCCTTAACCATCTTAGTCGCTCTTCTCTGGACCCTTTCGAGTAGTACCGTGTCCTCCTTCATTTACGGCAACCAGTACTGGATGCAGTATTCCAGGTGAGGGCGCACCATGGCCTGGTACAGCGGCATGATAATCTTCTTCGATCTGTTCGTGATACCCTTCTTTATCATTCCTAGCATTCTGTTAGCCCTTTTCGCTGCTGCCGCACATTGCATGGATGGCTTCATCGACTTGTCGATCAGAACTCCCAAGTCCCTTTCCTGGAAGGTCGCCAAGTACTGCCCTGGACATCCTGTATTCGTGCATGAGATTTTTGTTACTGACATGCATCACTTTACATTTATCCATGTTGAACCTCATCTGCCATGTTGATGCCTATTCCTCAAGCTTGATTATGTCACGTTGCAGATCTTTGCAATCCCCCTTCGTATTCACTACTCTGAATAACTTCATATGGTCCACAAATTTAATCACCTCGCTCGTCGTACCTATGTCCAAATCGTTTATAAAGATGTTTCAGAGCACGGGTCTAAGCACCGAGCCCTGCGGTACCCCACTGGTGACGCTCTTCCAGACAGAGTATTGTCCATTTACCCCCATTCTCTGTTTCCTATGTTCCAGCCAGTTTTTAATCCATGTGAGTATTTCACCCTCGATTCCATGGCTCGCAGTTTTCCAAAGTAATCGTTCATGCGAAACCTTGTCAAACACTTTCTGAAAGACCAGATATACAATGTTGACCAGGTCGTCCTTGTCTATCTGCATGTTTACTCCCTCGAAGAAGTGCAGCAAGTTTGTCAAACAAAATCTGCCTTTGCTGAAACCGGGCTTTGCTGAAACCTGATCAGACTGTGTCCGTCAAGGTGATCAATGATGGTGTCCTTTATCATCGCCTCTACCATTTTTACCGGTACCGAGGTCAGACTCACTGGTCTGTAGTTTCCCAGGTCTCCCTTCAAACCTTTTTTGAAGATCGGCGTAACATTCGCCACCTTCCAGCCCTCCGGTATCTTTCCCGATTTGATTGACAGATTGGCTATTAGTTGAAGCAGTTCAGCTATGGTCCCTTTCATTTCCTTGATGACCCTCGGATGGATGTCATCCAGTCCCAGAGATTTATTGCTCTTAAACCTATCAATCTGCCTGCATACCTCTTCTAGACTGACCGTTAACCCTGTCAGTTCCCCATTTTCACTTCCAGCATATAGCCTGATGGGTTTCAGTATGCTGTGTATATCCTCTTCGGTAAATACAGACACAAAAAACATGTTCAGTCTGTCAGCGTTTGCTTTGTCCTCCTTTAGTGCTCCCATTATTTTTTTGTCATCCAACGGTCCCACCGCTTCCTTTGCGGGTCATTTCCCTTTAATATACCGAAAAAACGGTTTGAAGTTTTTCGACTCGGCTATTTTTAATATACCGAAAGAACGATATATTTTCGCCTCCTTGGCTATTTTTTCCTTGTAGTCTCTTTTGGCTCCTTTTACCACCTTATGGCATCTTAGAAAGATGATGAAAGATGACGGCAGAAAAGGGCTATAGCCCATCAAGTCTGCCCACTCTACTGACCCACCCCATTAAGTCCGAGTACTAATGACCTAGTTCCTTAACTCGACCTTCGTAAGGATCCTACTAGGGCATCCCATTTATTCTTAAAGTCAATAACGCTGGTGGCCTTGATCACCTGCTCTGGAAGCTTGTTCCAGTGATCTACAACCCTTTCTGTGAAGAAATACTTCCTTATGTCACTATCGAATTTCCCTCCTCTGAGTTTGAATGGATGCCCCCTTGTGACCGAGGGTCCCCTGAGAAAGAAGATGTCTTCCTCCACCTCGACACGTCCCGTGATGTATTTAAATGTCTCAATCATGTCCCCCCTCTCCCTGCGCTCCTCTAGAGTGTAGAGCTGCAATTTGTTTAGTCTTTCTTCATACGAGAGACCCTTGAGCCCCGAGATCATCCTAGTGGCCATCCGCTGAACCGACTCAACTCTAAGCACGTCTTTACGGTAATGTGGCCTCCAGAATTGCACACAGTACTCCAGATGAGGTCTCACCATGGTTCTGTACAGTGGCATTATGACTTCAGATTTGCGGCTAACGAAGCTTCTATTGATACATCCCATAAGTTGCCTTGCTTTGGATGAGGCCTTCTCTACTTGTTTGGCGGCCTTCATGTCTGCACTGATGATTACTCCCAAGTCTCTTTCCTCTGAAGTCCTAGCTAGTGTTTCTCCATTTAAGGTGTAAGGTTTGCATGGATTTCTGCTACCGAGATGCATAACCTTACATTTCTTAGCGTTGAAGCCCAGCTGCCATGTCGAGGACCAGTTTTCCAACGTAAGCAGATCCTGCGTCATACTATCCTGCAGATTGCTTTCACTTACTATATTACATAGTTTGGCGTCATCAGCGAATAGAGTTACTTTACCCTGAAGCCCTTGGGTCAAGTCTCTTATGAATATGTTAAAAAGGAGTGGACCCAGGACCGAGCCCTGTGGCACTCCGCTGGTCACCTCCGATGTCTCAGAGAGGGTGCCATTGACCACCACCCTCTGACGTCTTCCACTCAGCCAGTCTTTGACCCATGCAATTAGTGTCTCACCTAACCCCATAGATTTCATCTTGTTTAATAGTCTACGGTGTGGGACGCTGTCGAAAGCTTTACTGAAATCTAAGTACACTATGTCTAGAGACTCTCCCGAGTCCAGCTTTCCTGTTACCCAATCAAAGAAGCTGATAAGATTGGATTGGCATGACCTACCCCTAGTGAATCCATGTTGACTAGGATCCCTTAGATTCCCCTCATCCAAAATCGTGTCTAATTTACATTTAAGTAGTGTTTCCATGAGTTTACACACTATTGATGTGAGACTCACTGGTCTGTAATTTGCAGCCTCCGCTCTGCAACCCTTTTTGTGCAGAGGAACGACGTTAGCTGTTTTCCAGTCCAGGGGGACTCTCCCTGTACTCAGGGAGAGATTGAAGAGCATGGTTAACGGTTCCGCCAGGACATCGCACAGCTCCCTGAGTACTATGCCTTAAGTAGTTCTGAGGAGGGCCAGCTTGGTTTACCTGGACAGGTACGGGTGACAAAAGTGAGCAAACATGAAATAAAAAAAAAATTCAGCTATTACACTTTCTCACATTGCACCAGGATTTACTAGTTAGAAAAACCTGTTGATAGATAGGACTTAATCCAAGAGCAAGTGAGAATGTGGATTAGTAGCTATAAATGAAAATTGGATAAGCTGGAATGTAATAATCAAAAATACAAAAGTAAAAGACAGGAATTTTAAGTTAACATATTGATTTGATACATGTCTCATGTGCTTGAGGCTACAAGAAGGCAGGCTAAGACATTTTGTGATTGATAACTACCATACCAAATTTACCCCAGATGGCAAAGCTTAAGTTTATAGGGCTTCTTTGTTTCGAAGAGTGACCAGCCTGAACTAGGCCAATCCTCAGGGAAATGTAGGCAGACATGAGTTGGCTTTTGACCTGGTATCCACATACCAGGGGGTCCTAAGGTTGCCATGACTTGAGTTTGCTGTGGGAAAGACAGATCGAAACCATATGTGTATTATGGTATGTATAAATTTAAGTTTTAGTAAGTCAGTAAAATTACACAATAGAAATTTACTTAGGTAGCTATAAGTAATAAGTTAACAAGAATAAGTTAACAAGTATAGATTAAGAATATATTTTATTTTGATTTTCATATATCTGAAATCCTGAAGAGATCCTGATAAGGTTACAGTTGGTGTTTGACCTCTGACCTTAAGCAACTTTTTTCTACTCGTAGAATCTTGATGGGAGGAGCTAACTGCTCTTTCAATCTTTTTCTTTGTTCAGTCTTAGTGATATTTACAGGAAAGGATTTAAAAGCTGAATAGTTTTGTGAGTATATTACAATATCTGTCTATGTATTTCTTCTTTTTATAAAATATGTAAGCTTAATGTGAGAATGTAACTTTTAGGTATAAGAATGTTATTTAGGACACGCCTATATGAAGCTAGCCTTATATGGAAACAAATAATTTGGACCTATTAGATTGCAGTTGGATTGTAACGAAGGAATGTCATCATTTAGGATATATATGGATGTGTAACTGGTAAAACGTTGGAATTTATTATGAGCAAGGCCAGGTTTTGGCTTCTGTAATAATTCTCATGATGCAAATGATAATCAATTGATAATTAATTGATAATTCTTATGATCTAATATTGATAACCAATAAAAAATAATATTTTGGATTTTATATTTTGCATCATTTTTGTCATTTCATTTTACAACCCTAGAGTAGCTATAAGTACGCTTGTGTGCAATTATCCTGATCAATCTGCGTTGATGTTTTTGATCTTTTCCATTCCTTAAACAAGGCTTTTTTTGTCTCTAATCGCTTCCTTTACCTCTACAGTGAGCCACACCAGTTCCTTATTCTTTTTCCTCTTTGATCCCTTGTTGATACACGGTATATATAAATTTTGCTCCTCGGTGACCGTATCCTTAAGGAGACCAAGCTTGCTCTAGCGTCTTTAGTGTTCATCCTCTTCTTAATCTTCTTCCCCACTATGCGTCTCATCCCTTCGTAATTCCCTTTTCGGAAGTTTAGCGCCGTGGCCATCATTCTGGACTGATGTTCCGCCCCTATTTCCAGGTTGAAGTGGATCATATTGTGATCGCTGTTTCCTAGCGTCCCTTCTTCTACATCTTATGCCGGTCCTCGCAGTCCATTTAGAATTAAGTCCAGAAATGTGTTTCCTCTTGTATCTTCCTTGACAAGTTGTTCCAGGAAGCAATCGCCTACAGTTTCCAGGAATTTTGTCTCTCTAGCACAACCGGAGGTGCCTAGGTTCCATTCTATCCTCGGATAGTTGAAGTCACCCATGATAACTGCGTTGCCTCCCTTGCAGTTGCGTTTAATCTCATCCGTCATTTCTCTTTCAATTTTTTCGGACTGCCCTGGGCGTCGGTAGTAGATGCCTATCCTCATTTCCGGTCCATTTGTTCCTGGAATTTTGACCCATAGAGACTAACTTATCCATCTGTTGTGGCATGTTCTCTCCAGAAGATTCAATTCCCTCTTTAACATATATGGCAATGCCTCCTCTTTTTTGAGTTACTGTCTCTGCGGTATATTTTGTATCCCGGTAGAATCGTATCCCAGACATTTTCATCAGTCCACCATATTTCCGTGATGCCGATGATGTCAATGTTATCCTTTTGTGCTACAGCTTTTAATTCACCCATCTTATTTCTAAGGCTCTTTGCGTTCATGTACATACACTTGAGTTTGCAGCCTGTTCTCTTCATGTGTCCTTCCCTCTTGTGTCCTGTTCGGTCTCTTGCCTGCGATCTGGTGAGTCTTCCCCTCCATCTTCCTGCACGGTATCTTCCGGGTATACCGGTTCCCGATCATCGACTCTCTGTCTCTCGGTCGGCTGTCGGCTTTCCCCTTCTTCCTAGTTTAAAAACTTCAACTTCTCTCTTTTTGTTGCTTGCAAGTAGCTTCATTCCGTCTCTGCTGAGGTGGAGTCCGTCCTTCCTGAATAGCTTGCTCTTCCCCCAAAACATCGTCCAGTTTCACATGAAGTGGAATCCTCCTTCCTCACACCAGCGCCGCATCCACGTGTTGACTGCTTGCAGCTCCATCTGTCTCTTCTCATCTGCCCTGGGTACCGGCAGGATCTCCAAGGATGCTATCCTCTGCGTTCTGGTCTTCAGCTTCCTTCCTAGCATCCGGAACTGGTCCTTCAGTACTTCTCTGTTGTAGTTCCTGTTGCTCACGTTGTTCGTCCCCACATGGATCACCACCGCCGTATCTTCTTCTTCCACACTGTCGACGATCCTGTCGATGCGGCTGACTATGTCTTTTACCTTGGCTCCCGGTAGGCAGGTCACCAGTCGATTCAGTCATCTTCCTGCTATGTGGCTGTTGACTTATCTGATGATAGAGTCCCTCACGACGATTGCTGTCCTCTCTACTCTTGATTCTCCAGCTGCAGGTCCGTGTCCGTGGTGCATGTCCATCTCTCCAGCTGTAGGTCTGTGTCCTTCGTTCCTATCCATTTCCTCTCATCCTGGCTTTCATCTTCTTGTGGGTTCCCTCCACTGTTTCCAGATCTTGCTGCTGTGTTCCCCATTTCCTCCTGATGGCTATCCGTCTGGTGGTCCACATTCTCTGTAGGTGTATCCCGGCAGTTCCACTGTTGGTGTTTTTCCACGGCCTCCCTGTATGCCTCTTCTATGAAGTTCTCCAGCACCCAGACGTCTTCCTCGATGGTGTCCTCCGTCTTGATGTTCTCTGCATTTCTGTCTTTCTCCTCCACTTCTTGAAGTGCCTCCAGTTCCAGTATTCTGCCCTCTAGGAGTCTGACTTGCTTCTTCAGGCTTTCCAGTTCTCTGCATCAAGCACATACGTAAGACCGCCTCCCAGAAGGGAGGTAGTCATACATATGGCAGACGGTGCAGAAAACTGGGTAGCTCAACATCCTTCTTAATTAGAGACAGTTCTCAAACACTGGCCTATTAAGAGTCCCCTCTAATCTTTGCGAATGCCCAAAATTTGCTTATAGTAGAGGGAATAACCTGGGGGAATTAATAAGAAAGTCTTGGAAAGAAATACCTACTAACCCAGGCCACTTTAGTTGTGGACATTGCAAGTTTTGCAAACGTGATTCAAACTGAAAAGGTCTTAATATCTAGGTCAGATAAGTATTTCTATTTTCATCATTCAACAAGCTGTGAATCAGCACAGGTAGTGTACTGTATTTGTTCCTGTAACCTCTACTATATAGGACAGACTAAACACCCCATTAAGATACATATTGCAGAACATTTGAACTGCATTAGAAGTCAGCACGTACAAGTGCCAATAATGGAACATTGGATAAATAAGAATTGCAGTGAAATGGATTTGAAATACCTGATCCTTTTACAGATCCAATCAGATAGAGGAGGGAATGTGTTTCTGGCCCTTCAGCAGAAGGAATAGAGAATGATTTTTCAGTGAGGAATAGTAGAACTGGGTGGGTTAAATGCAGAGATACATTGGATATAACTTATGAGAGTTTGACACGTCCTTTGTTTATATTTTGAGCTGTAGGACTTATCTTATTTCATTTTTTTAAAAATTTTCCTCTTTACTTTTTTATTTTGAATTCTTCTGAAGAATTTTAGTTGAGAAATTCTTACTTTGGGCTGGATTTAGCAGGTGCTGAAGTTCTTTTCGCTTTGGGCTGCCCTTATGTATTATTGTTTGGTGGGTTTTTAAAAAATTCTTTATTCATTTTATCTCTTCCATCAAGTGCATAAATAATTGACATATTGAATTGTATACATCACTTGAATTTCTTATCATTTCAACTTTAATACATAAAATTTAATCCCTTCCCTCCCACCCTTCCCACCCTGTATCCATTCAAATATAGCATATAAAAATTATTGTCCAATGAACTAAAATTTAATCAAATTCAGACATCCTACCCCCACCCTCCAAACACACTTGTACTTATAATGGAAAAATGGTATTTATTTATTGCAATATTTTGTCAATGGCCCCCAGATCTCTTTAAATTTATCATAATTTTCTTTTTGTATCACAATTGTTCTTTCCATTTTATAAATTTGACACGAGTTCCACCAGAAACAGTAATTGAGTCTACTCCAATTTTTCCAATTAGATGTGATATGTTGAACGGCGACCCCTGTCTTAATCAATAAAAGTTTGTTATTTTTTGATGAAATTTGGCTGTGTCCTCATAGACGTACCAAATAGAATTGTATCATAAGATAGAACCACAGGAGTCTCCAATAAACAATTTATTTGGCTCCAAATAGATTTCCAAAAGGCTAAAATAAAGGGACAATAGAATAATAAATGATCTAGAGTCCCTACTTCAAGATTACAATGCCAGCATCTATTAGACAGAGCTATTCAACTTTTGTAATCTAACTGGGGTCCAAAAAACTCTATGTAGGAGAAAAAACCAAGTTTGTCTCATAGATGCAGACACTGTAGATCTCATCCTCTGGTATAACGTCCCCAGTCAAACGAACAAAGATTTTGAAACAATTGAAGCATTATCATGCAGATCTGGCCTTTTTATAGGAGACTAAATTAACTGAGGAGGAGCATAGAAAACTGCAGCGGGGTTAGGTAGTCTCTGTATTTTATGCTTCCTCCCCGGGGAAAAAGGCCTGGGTATGTTTACTGGTCCGTGAAGGTTTGAAGTGTGCTATCACCTTAATCCATCAAGATCCCCAGGGTAGATGTTTACTGCTCCATATTTCCTTGCAGGGTATAGACTTTCGGTTGTTAATCACATATGGCCCTAACATCTACTCTCCGATTTACTTTAGCTCTCTGGTCACTCTGGGTCTTCTGGACACCTCTCTACTGCTTATTGTGGCTGGGGACCTTAATCAGGTGCTGGACGCTTCGCATGACCATTCCAATCCTACTGCTTTCCCCACTGGCCACTCTCACCAAAGGTGTGCCTTTTCTCTATAGGTCCCTGGGCTTGGTGGATCCCTGGAGGCTACTCCATCCCTTTGAATGGGACTTCACTCACCAATCTTGAGCCCATGAGACTTTTTCCCGTTTAGATTACCTTTTGGTTTCAGGATCCTTGTTCCCCTGGATCACTGAGGCTACTATAGGCCCTTTGGAAATATCTGACCATTGTCCCATTTGGTTGGATGTTGCATGGGGTATCTTTCCTATGGGTTCCCTTAGGTGGCGTTTTCCCTCGTACCTGCAGGATGATCCTGATTTTTCAAATTACCTGTGGAAAAGCTGGGATGATTATTTATTGACTAATGGTCAACATCAATCTAACCCGGGCCTCTTTTGGGAGACGGCCAAGGTTGTTCTCAGGGGGGCTATTATAGCTTACTTTACGGCATGATCATACCAAGAGATCGCTTTTATATAGAAAATATAAGTTTTACCGCTATGGGAACAAGACGGGCAGGATGCTAGCCACTTTGACCAAGAATTGGCAGGAAAATAGATATTATTTCCCGGATTAGGAAGGGCCCGAGCTCTTACTGTACGAAGTTTGATGACATAGCGGATGCTTTTTATCAACATTTTTTGACATTCTATACCAGTCCGGGTCCTTATTGTGGTCCGGATATTCTGGACTATTTGGACAACGCGGGCATGCCGAAATTCACAGACCTGCAGAGAATGGCTTTGAATCAACCTTTACATGGCACGGAGATCCAAAAGCGATAAAGAACTTACATTCTTGTACGGCTCCAGGCCTTGATGGGTTTTCGGCCAAATTTTATAAAATATTATCTCCGCAGGTGTGTGAGCCACTTATGGGTTATTATGTTAAAGCTTTGGAGGCAGATGCATTTCCACATTAGGCCAATGCAGCCACCATTACATTGCTTCCGAAGCCAGGTAAACCTAGGGATGAAGATGAATCCTACTGTCCAATTTCTATCATTAATGTGGACCTAAAAATCTTGGCTCACCTATTAGCAAACCGTTTGACCCTCTCCTGCCGCACGTAATATCGCCCGAGCTGGTTGGTTTTGTGCAGGGTAGACACTCAGTCTTAAACTTCCAGTGGGCGTTGTTAGCTATGTCTAGAGCGCAATCTACTCTAACGCTGGGCATTCTCGTGAGCTTGGACGCAGCCAAGGCGTTTGATCAAGTTCACTGGCCTTATCTTTTCCAGGCATTGGAATATGTGGGTATTGGGGGCTGGTTCCTGTCCACCTTGCGAGCATTATATTCAGCACCGTCGGCTTCTGTTCTGGTGAATGGGATCCTCACGCGCTCCTTTGCGGTTGGTAGAAGGACGCGTTAGGGTTGCCCTCTATCCCCCCTGCTCTTTCTGCTATACTTGAAGCCTCTTCTCCGCATGATTCAGAGGGATGATGAATTGGTTGGGCTACAAGAGGGCTCTTCTCAATTGAAAGTGTTAGCTTTTGCTGATGACTTACTGCTTGCTTTAGCTCGACCACAGCGATCCCTATTAAGGAGCTCTGGAGCTTCTGGATGAGTTCCATCTTTTCTCTGGGTTGATGTTGAACAGGCAGAAGTCTCTGGTACTTCCATTACAACTAGAAATTCATGATACATGGTCGGGAATCTTTCCTTTGGAATGGGCCTCCTCATCTATATGCTATGTAGGCATTCTTATACCTCGGGACTTGACTACACTTTACTCTTTTAATGTACTTCCCCTGCTTACAAAAACAGGGCAGCGAATGCGGGCCTGGCGATCCTACCTCTTGACCCTTCTAGGTATAATTGCTTTGTATAATATGATGGTGGTACCTCAATGGCTTTACTTCCTTCAAACTTTGCCTTTACTTTTCCAGCACCGTCACCTTTGGTTACTTCATAGATCTTTGCTTCTGTTCTTGTGGGGAGGTAAACAATCTAGGATTCCTCTAAACACTCTTACCTTACCTATTGCTCAGGGGGGTCTTGGGTTATTGCATTTGGGCAGACTCAATGTGGCTGTCAAATTAGGCATGTGAATGATTGGTTCTGTGGGACTACTCACTTTTCAGCCACTTGGGTGGAATGCCTAGCTTTTGCTCCCTATCATTTTAGCTATTTACTTCATGTGAAATGCCTACCTCCACAAGCTCAGTCTTATGGGGACCTGTTCTTCCTACAAAGAAAAATGGGGAGATCCAATGATCCACAGTGAAAACAATCCACCAATGAAAACAAAAACAAAAACTGTTGATACAGATGTTCTGGAGATAATTTATTAAACACTGACATATAAAACCATGAAGATTCAATTAAAAAAGTACAATGATAAAAAATACAGTGATAAAAATCCAACTGGACCCTACACGGTCCGTGTTTCGGCGAACACGCCTTCCTCAGGGGCCCTAAAAGGAAGAAGTAATGATGAATAATAATAAAGAGAAAGATAAAGAGATAAAAAGATAGAAAGATAAGAAGTGACTAATGCCAATCTGGAGCATGCATATTAGTGTCTATTCTCGACTGCAAGATAAAACAAGTGAGCCAAGTGTGATCATGCTATATACAGAGGCTTGAAACATCGACAAGAGACATGAGAGGAAAAAATGTGCCAAAAAAAGGCCAAGAAGAAAAAGTGCCGTGGTGTGTATTAGAGTATTTGCACTTTATAGATTTCTGTACTTAATCTTATACTCTAATACACACCATGGCACTTTTTCTTTTTGGCCTTTTTTGGCACATTTTGTCCTCTAATGTCTCTTGTTGATCTTTCAAGCCTCTGTATATAGCATGATCATACTTGGCTCACTTGTTTTATCTTGCACTAATATGCATGCTCCAGACTGGCATCACAGTCACTTCTTATCTTTCTATCTTTCTATCTCTTTATCTTTCTCTTTATTATTATTCATCATTACTTCTTCCTGAGGAAGGCGTGTTTGCCGAAACACGGACCGTGTAGGGTCCTGGTTGGGTTTTTATCACTGTATTTTTTATCATTGTACTTTTTAAATTGAATTTTCATGGTTTTATATGTCAGTGTTTAATAAATTTTCTCCAGAACATCTGTATCCACAGTTTTTGTTTTCATTGGTGACCTGTTCTTACTCCCAGTGCAAAAAATTTGGAAGCAAATATGTACTCAATTGGCTATTCGGTTTGATGTGACACCATGTTTGCCTATTGCTGATAATGGGGACTTTATCCCTGGTATGAGTTCTGGATCTCTTACTCCGTGGTCTGGGAAGGGTTTGTTCTATTTGTCTCAAGTATTACAGCCTGATGGTACGCTACAGTCCTTTCAGATGTTACGTGAATCCTGTACTTTGGTAGTTGGGGACTGGTTCTCTTATAGACAATTGCAACAGTATGTTCATTCCCTCCCCAGCCCAGCTTTGTCTGAAGATATTCAATAGAAACTACATAGTAACATAGTAGATGACGGCAGATAAAGACCCGAATGGTCCATCCAGTCTGCCCAACCTGAAGCAATTTAAATTTTTTAATTTTTTCTTCTTAGCTATTTCTGGGCAAGAATCCAAAGCTTTACCCTGTACTGTGCTTGGGTTCCAACTGCTGAAATCTCTGTTAAGACTTACTCCAGCCCATCTACACCCTCCCAGCCATTGAAGCCCTCCCCAGCCCATCCTCCACCAAACGGCCATATACAGACACAGACCGTGCAAGTCTGCCCAGTACTGGCCTTAGTTCAATATTTAATCTTATTTTCTGATTCTAATTCCTCTGTGTTCATCCCACGCTTCTTTGAACTCAGTCACAGTTTTACTCTCCACCACCTCTCTCGGGAGCGCATTCCAGGCATCCACTACCCTCTCCATAAAGTAGAATTTCTTAACATTGCCCCTGAATCTACCACCCCTCAACCTCAAATTATGTCCTCTGGTTTTACCATTTTCCTTTCTCTGGAAAGATTTTGTTCTACGTTAATGCCCTTCAAGTATTTGAACGTCTGAATCGTATCTCCCCTGTCTCTCCTTTCCTCTAGGGTATACATATTCAGGGCTTCCAGTCTCTCCTCATACGTCTTCTGGCGCAAGCCTCCTATCATTTTCGTTGCCCTCCTCTGGACCGCCTCAAGTCTTCTTATGTCCTTCGCCAGATATGGTCTCCAAAACTGAACACAATACTCCAAGTGGGGCCATACCAATGACCTGTACAGGGGCATCAACACCTTCTTCCTTCTACTGACTATGCCTCTCTTTATACAGCCCAGCATCCTTCTGGCAGCAGCCACTGCCTTGTCACACTGTTTTATCGCCTTTAGATCTTCGGACACTATCACCCCAAGGTCCCTCTCCCCGTCCGTGCATATCAGCTTCTCTCCTTCCAGCATATACGGTTCCTTCCTATTATTAATCCCCAAATGCATTACTCTGCATTTCTTTGCATTGAATTTTAGTTGCCAGGCATTAGACCATTCCTCTAACTTTTGCAGATCCTTTTTCATATTTTCCACTCCCTCTTCGGTGTCTACTCTGTTACAAATCTTGCTATCATCTGCAAAAAGGCACACTTTTCCTTCTAACCCTTCAGCAATGTCACTCACAAACATATTGAATAGGATTGGCCCCAGCACCGATCCCTGAGGGACTCCACTACTCACTTTTCCTTCCATCGAGCGACTTCCGTTAGCCACCATCCTCTGGCGTCTGTCCGACAGCCAGTTTCTGACCCAGTTCACCACTTTGGGTCCTAACTTCAGCCCTTCAAGTTTGTTCAACAGCCTCTTATGAGGAACTGTATCAAAGGCTTTGCTGAAATCAAGTAAATTACATCTAGCATATGTCCTCGATCCAGCTCTCTGGTCACCCAATCAAAAAATTCAATCAGGTTCGTTTGGCACGATTTACCTTTTCTAAAGCCATGTTGCCTCGGATCCTGTAGCCCATTAGATTCAAGGAAGTACACTATCCTTTCTTTCAGCAACACTTTCATTATTTTATCAGCAACTGAAGTGAGACTCACCGGCCTGTAGTTTCCTGCTTAATTCCTGTGACCACTTTTATGAATAGGGACCACATCCGCTCTCCTCCAATCCCCAGGAAGCACTCCCGTCTCTAGAGATTTGTTGAACAAGTCTTTAATAGGACTCACCAGAACCTCTCTGAGCTCCCTTAGTATCCTGGGATGGATCCCGTCTGGTCCTATTGCTTTGTCCACCTTCAGTTTTTCAAGTTGCTCATAAACACCCTCCTCAGTGAACGGCGCAGAATCTACTCCATTTTCTCGTGTAACTTTGCTAGACAATCTCAGTCCTTCTCCAGGATTTTCTTCTGTGAACACAGAACAGAAGTATTTTTTTTATCACATTTACTTTCTCCTCATCACTCTCCACATATTGGTTCCCAGCATCTTTTAGCATAGCAATTCCATTTTTCATCTTCCTCCTTTCACTAATATATCAGAAAAAATTTTTGTCTCCCTTTTTTACATTTTTAGCCATTTGTTCTTCCGCCTGTGCTTTCGCCAGACGTATCTCTCTCTTGGCTTCTTTCAGTTTCACCCTCTAATCCTTTCTGCTCTCTCTTCTTGGGTTTTTTTTATATTTTACGAATGCCAACTCTTTCGCCTTTATTTTCTCAGCCACTAGGTTGGAGAACCATATCGGCTTCCTTTTTCTCTCGTTTTTGTTGATTTTTTTCACATAAAGGTCTGTAGCCATTTTTATCGCTCCTTTCAGCATAGACCACTGTTTTTCCTCTTCTCTTATGTCCTCCCATCCTAACAGCTCTTTCTTCAGGTACTCTCCCATTGCATTAAAGTCCGTACGTTTGAAATCTAGGACTTTAAGTATCGTGCGGCCGCTCTCCACTTTAGCCGTTATATCAAACCAAACCGTTTGATGATCGCTACTTCCCAGGTGAGCACCCACTCGAACATTAGAGATACTCTCTCCATTTGTGAAGATCAGATCCAATATCGCTTTTTCCCTTGTGGGTTCCGTCACCATTTGTCTGAGCAGAGCCTCTTGAAAGGCATCCACAATCTCCCTACTTCTTTGCGATTCTGCAGAAGGAACATTCCAGTCCGCATCTGGCAGGTTGAAATCTCCCAACAGCAGAACCTCCTCTTTCCTTCCAAACTTTTGGATATCCACAATCAGATCCTTATCAATTTGCTGCAATTGAGTCGGAGGTAGACTACACCCACGTAGATAGAAGTTCCATCTTCTCTTTTCAGAGCAATACATATCGCTTCTTCCTCTCCCCAGGTCCTTTGCATTTTGGTCGCTTGGATATTGATCTTTACATAGAGAGCTACTCCTCCACCTTTTTGACCATCTCTGTCCTTCCTAAAAATATTATATCCCGGTATGTTTGCATCCCATCCATGTGATTCACTGTGCCATGTCTCTGTGATATCGACAATATCTAGATCTACCTCTAACATCACGGCTTGCAGATCATGAACTTTGTTGCTTACACTGCGAGCATTTGTGGTCATCGCTTTCCAGTTATTTTTCAGCAATAATCTCCTTTTTTGTATGGATTTTTGTTTCGTTTCACTTTCCGTTGCAATACTAAGAAATGAGTTGCTGATATTGCTTATGTTGCAGTATTTACTACTATCACATCTTTTCTTTTGCCGGGGTTGGTCTCTATAATTGTCCTTTGTACAAACACCACCCCCACCTTCTAGTTTAAATGCCTAGAAAAATATTGTCTAAATTTCTCTGCAAGGCTTCTTTTTCCTGCTGTAGTAATATGTGGTCCATCAGTGCAATATAGCTTCTTGTCCTTCCATGTATTTCCCCATCCTCCTATGTACCTGAAGCCTTCTTGATGACACCAGGCTTTGAGCCATCTATTAAAGTCCTCTGTGTTTTTCACTCTTTGCTCTCCCTTTCCATATGCAGGCAGTATTTCAGAAAAAGCTAAAGTCTTTACAAAAGGTTTCACGCCCTCACCAAGCTCCCGAAAAGCTTTTTGTGCTGCAAGTGTGGAGTTGTTGGCCAGGTCATTTGTTCCCAGATGGATAAGAACATCAGTGTTAAAATCCTTAGTTTCTTCCTTAATTATAGTCTGTATTTGCCTGGAACTCCTGGTAGCTGAGGATCCTGGAAGACATTTCACTATTTTGGTCTCCTTACCTTGTGTTCCAAGGTTAATGCCTCTGATGATGGAATCCCCCAACAGTAATAGTTTTCTGTTTTTGGCCTTTTTATTTGTGCTTAGGGTGCGCTTGCTCTCTTGAGTTACCTTCATTGGTTCCAGTCCCACCTCCCTTCTGTTTTCTTGAGTATCGCCGTGCACTAGTGGAGCGAAGGAATTCTGTAGAGGTAATATTTATGAAGGTGGATGTTTCTGTGTTACATGTCGCAGTCTTCCTGAGCCTACTGTGACCCATTTATTCCTTGGCTGTTTTATTCTTTGAGGTAGAGGTGGTAAGTTGGTTTGATTTTGTAGAGTGATGAAAGCTGCTTTAATTGTATTCAATTCCTGTTTAAGTTTGCAGAGCTCCTCCTTAATACTAGCAAGTTGAAGACAGATGGGGCAAGCCTTAAGCCTCCAAATAGTATGTCTTGGAATTAAAGCACCACAGTGATTGCATAGAATAAAGGTCATCTTGATTGGTTGTGAAGTGACTTGATTTGAGTAGTACTGATTATTTGGGTCTCTATATATGAAAAGTGGTCCCTGGGGTTGGTGGGACTAAGTCTTACCCTTATTCATATGAAGGGAAAGAGGAAATACGATTTAACAAAGGAAAGACAAGGGTTTATTTTTTTGTTTTGTTTTTTAAGGAAGAAACAGGCAGGAGAAGAGCAATTAAGCAGATATAATGCTGAAAACCAGTGAAAAGAGCAGAATATGAAATGCCGAGCACTTAGCTTTTTGAAGTTCACAGGGCAGCCTTGGTCACAGCACTGTCCCAAAGATAATGCAGTTAACCTTAGAAGTAAAACAGAGCCCCTCCCTTCTCCACCTAATCAGCAGAAAACAATGGCTGAATACTAGTAAGACAGAAATATAGGCTCTATACCACCTAAAACACAGTATTTTAAACAAAAATGCAGGTTCTATAACAAATCAGTGGCTACCCTAAAACACAGGATTTATAACAGGATTTTCCCTTCTTTAGTCACCCTGAGCCACAGGCACCAGGATTTAATTAGAGTTAATAAAGTCTTACCCTTATTCCTATGAAGAGGAAGAGGAAATAAGATTTAACAGAGGAAGGGAAGGGTTTATTTTTTTGGTTTTTTTTTTTTTTTAAAGAAACAGGGAGGAGAAGAAGAGAATTTAAGCAGATATAATGCTGAAAAACAGTGAAAAGTGCAGAATATGAAATGCTGAGCAACTTATCTTATTGAAGTTCACAGGGCAGCCTTGTTCACAGCACTGTCAGAATCCTTTTGTTTGACTGCACAGGTGCCCATACTATTGCGTTTTCATCACCCATTTCTACAGGAGCTGGCAGGCGATTTGGACTGTAATACTCTGGCAACCAAATGGACCCACAGTGTTCTCCCCAGAAATTTTTTCCAGCCGGGTAGCATGAAAAAGTTGCCGGGTGGGACGAGATGGGGATATTTGGTGGTGGGGAAAATTAAATTTGTACTATTTTTATTAATTATTATTATTATTTTCCAATGCTCTATATGACTCCCTTTTTTAAGGGTTGACACGTAGGCAGTGTTCCAGTAGCATTTAAGCCAATCTTGTAAAAAAAATAATGCAGATCCTTTTATTCCAAATAACTACTGGCCAGTATTAAACCTTCTATTTCTTTCAAAGCTACCGTACTTGAGAGAGTGATATTCAACCAACTTCAAACTCATGTTGAATCAGTTAATGCTTTGCATCCCCGGCAATATGGTTTTTGTTTAAGACATAGCACAGAGACAGTAGTTCCTGCAAGCTGCAATAGCAATTCTGCCACATCAAATGCAGCCCATAGAAATTGAATGGACTTTGGTGAATTTGCCATGGGAAAATTGCTACTGTGGCCTTGTAAAAGAGGCTCTTACTGCGTGAACTCCATTGTCACCTAGACCAGTGTTTCTCAACTTTTTCAAGTAAAGTACCCCCTAAGTCTAACAAATACCAACCAAGTACCCCAGCCCAAGCTCTACCCCTTACCCCACCCCCATTTATAATAGTACTAATTGTAATGCAATTTCTTCCATTCATACGCAATATAATCTTAATAATTCACAATGGTAACCACAAATTTAAAAAAAAAAAAAAATAACCACAAAAAAAAACACAAAGCACACTGTATGCAGAGAAAATGATAATTATCATTTATATTTGTTTTATTTTTCAAAGCGGTCAAGGCAGATGACTAAAATATGCAATGTCACCTCAGTAACAACTATAGTGCAAAATATAGATAGCAGATTATAAATTCTCAAAACTGACACATTTCGATCACTAAATTGGAAATAAAATCATTTTTCCTACTTTTGTTGTCTGGAGATTTCATGAGTCTCTGGTTGCACTTCCTTTTGACTGTGCATCCAATATTTCTTTCTTTCTGCTTCCTACATGCTTTCCCTCCTCAGACCTCATTCCTTAACCAACCAACATCTCTCTCTGTCCCTCCATGAGTCTAACTTTCCTTCCTCTCTCCTCTATCCTTATTGTCAACATGTCTCCCTTTCTCTCCCTCATCTGTTATGATCTTGCATCTCTCTGTTCTTCCTCAGGGTCTCCCCCCCCCCCCACGTCTCTTCTCTGTCTGCACCTCCCATAATCTAGCATCTGCCTCATGTCATAGAAAGATGATGGCAGATAAAGACCAAATGGCCCATCCAGTCTGCCCCTTTGGTCCAGGCCTCTGTCTCTCTGTTGCTTACAAATACCCTCCATCCCCAACATGTGTTCTCCTTTCCAGGTCTTTCTCTGATTCTCTCTCTCTACTTCCTTCCTTCCTCCTTGATCCAGAATCTTTCCACCTCTCTGCAATCTCTTTCTCTCTTCACTCTAAGCACCCCCAAGTTCAACATCTGCCCCCCTCTCTTCTGCCTCCCCTTTGTTTCAGGTTTCTCCCTCTATGTTCCTTCTGCTAACTTTTCGAGTCCTCCCACCTTTGTTTCAGGTCTTTCTGTATCTCTCACTCTCACTGTCTTCCACCTCCCCAGGACCTGGTATATGCATATCTCTCTCCCCGGTTCAGGGTGTTTCCCCTCTCTGCAGTCTCTTTCTCTCCCTCTATACCCCTCTAGTCCAGCATCTGCCCTGTCTTCCCCCTCCTTTTTGGTTTGTCTACTTTCCCACCCCTCCTCAAGGTCCTTTTCTATCTCTCTGTTTCCTCCTCTTCCTCTCCCCACTCCCCTAATGTCCAGATCCAGCGTCTCTGAAAAGTTTTTTTTTAAGTTACTGACAAATTCATATGCCCTTTCCCCTGTAATATCAACCATAAACCCCCCCCACCCCCAAACCCACTCACATTCTTCTTTCTGAAACTCCCCGAGCATAGAAACATAACCAATTGTACCACAAAATCATCCTATACTGAGCAACAGACGCTCCTCTGAGCTCTTAACTCCTGCGCTGTAGTGTCCAACTTCTTTTTGATTTGAGTCATGGTTGCCAAATACAAACTGTTTATACACTGCACATATCACAAAGAGGCTATTCTTTTGTTTTTATGCAATTCAAAAAGACATGGGGTATACACACAGCATCCCCCATTTGGGAAAAGAATAAAGTATAGTACCCTTCCAATCCAAGCAAAACATAACTACCCCCCCCCCCCACACACCCACCAAAAAAAAAAAGAGGAGCTCATGGGGTGGGGGAAGAGAGATTATCTGCACAGTGAGAGGATAACTTACATGGATTGGCAGGTTCAACTCTAGAGAGCTTTACAAAACCCATCGAACCGCTGAGGCTGTCCTGCAGAATTAAATAAAGGGGGTGGCTGACAGTTTCACTGCCATAGCTCCTCCTCCTCCTCAATTATCTTCCATTCGACCCCTCTACATACAAAATAATAAAAAGGAGGGGGGGGGTTTGAACAGAATTAAAATAAATGCAGGATCGGACTTAGAAGTCAGCTGCCCATCAGTCAGGCCTTAGGAGGCCTGCATTCCGTCTTCAGCTCATCTCCCTCTCCCTTTCCCTTACAACTTTCTTCCCTATGCTGCAAATTTTGACTTTTTTTTTTTTAAACCAAAACTGGTGGGAGATGGGAAAAAAAGACTGTACAAGAAAAATCTCTCCTGGCGAGGCAGTTAGTAACAACAGGATCTGAATTGCCAGTGCATTCTCTCATTACACAAAGGCCGTCACCGCTCAGGGAAGGAAACACAGACGATACAGTCGGCGTCAGCACGTGCACACACACAGACACCTACACACGCCTCTCACATTGATGAAAGCTACTGGTAAAAAATAAATAAATAACCCACCGGTTCACCTCCAAACCTCCTCCCTCACTCTTTAGGCTCCTATCCCAGCTGTTGGCCATCTGCCCCACGGGTTGTAAATTAAGTGCTTCCAGTCGACGCGGGTCTGTCCAAAGGTTTATTGCTCTCCTCTTTGGCCATGGCGGGCTTGCTAGTGTTGGCGCTCTTCCCGTACCGACAGCGGCACAGCTCTTTCTCAAAGTTGAAGCTCCTGCCGCGGCACTGGAATTTTCATTGGCTCAGCTAGGGCACAACAGACCAATCACAAACGACCTCAGAGTTCTAAGGTCGTTTGTGAATGGTCTGTTGTACTGCAGCTGAACCAATGAAAAAAACCCCTCAGCAATAGGCGGTCTAGACCCAGCCAAAAAGTAGCCCAATAAAGCGAACAGATTTGTGAGCTCTTGTAATGAGAACCGCTGTAGCTAGTATTGTCCCGTCAACTAGATTTTGAAGGGTAGTTGTGGTTTCAGTATTTAACAAGTGCCGTTCCAGACTGTCTGTCTGAAATTCACAGCCGGGCGCTCACTTAAATTAGCTGGGCAGAGCGCCCGGCTGAAAGTCGCTAGGGAGAACACTGGACCCAGGATTTACAATTGCAAATTTCTGCGGTCGTGCTGATGTGGAGTGTTATGCTGGGGGCCAAACTCTTGGTCTCTGCTGTGGAAAAGGAACGGTATTATAAATTCTTGGTTCGGGCTTATTTTGCACCTGTTAGAGCCTATAAAGTGCATATCAGCCCTACAGACAATTGCCCTAAGTGTGCAGCCCCCAGAGCTACCCTGGGCCATATGTTCTGGTTATGCCCTGGAATTAAGGCATACTGGAAATGCATTTGCTTGCACATTAAGTCTTTATGGAATTGTACTTGGGTACCCATGGACACCGTTCTTATTAACTTAAAATTTTCTTTGGTCCCTGTTCGACCAAGTGCTTATGCATTTGTACAAAAAGCTAACTTCATGGAATTTAAAACTATTCTTCAATGCTGGATGACTCCGCACACTCCCATGATATCGCACTGGTGGACTCAGATGCTCCAGCTGGTATGAGCGCCAGGCTATCATTGATATGGACTCTAAGCACGGCTCCTTATTTCTTCGATGCTGGTTGCCCTTTTGTTCTTTTTTTTTTTTTTAAGTTCCAATCTTTTTATTGAAGAATGAAAATATACAAGAAAGACAATCAAAAACAATCAAAGTTTACAAAAGCCAGTAAACATGAATCTGTAAAACATGACAGATAATAAAACACATACTATATCACATATAGTGAAATGGTCATAAAGATTGCAAGTACACGTCAATGGGTGACCAAAGATTTTGAATCAAATGTCTCTGTCGATATTTTAGTTTCTCAGCTGCATATTGTTCGAAACGTTTATAGAGGCATAAAGAGTGCCACCAGAAGGTAGAGTTCAATCTTGAGGCTGTCTTCCAATTTTGAAGAATATGTTGGATACCAACTGAAATCATAATGTCAATCAGTTTATCTTCACAGAGACTATATTGAAAACAAGGGTGTAAAGAGCATTTGATGACAATGTCAAAAGAAAGGTCTGCATTACAATTGGTGATCTGATTACAATTGATGCCCTTTTGTTCTAATATGCCACCCACTGCAAGAAGTAGACTTTTGAACTGAATTCTCATGAAATGCTTACTTTATACTGGACTTTGGAGTAGCTGTTCCCTGGGGTAGGGAGGTTTGTATTGTGTATCTGCTTTACTGTGTGATTGTTATATTTCAAACTAATAAAACAGATTTAAACATAAAAGTAGCTTGCAAGCCCAAAAAGTATGGGCACCCCTGAGCTAGAGAATGACACGTCACTGATTGGGCATCTCCCTCCCTCCCCCTTACCTTCGTGGCAATTTTCTTTTTTTTTTCTTTGTCTTCCAGCTTCCCGAGTCGGCTTTCATCAAGTTGCGTGTGGCTGCCAAAACTTCTTTGACACAGTCAGATATAGGAAGTTGCATCAGAGGAGAAGTTTCGGCAGCCACACACGATTTGATGAAAGCCGGCTCGGGCAGCTGGAAGACAAAAAAAAGACAAGAAAATTACCACAAAGGTAAGGGGGAGGGAGGGGAGCTACTGAAAGACATTTAGTAATCCTTGCAGGCTTGACTGTGCAGGGAATTATTTTTGTAAAATCATGTTTTGTTATGCGACTGGTATTATTTAGACTTTAATTTCTATGAATGAATAAAATGAAAATGATATAAAATTGCTTGCTTGATTTTATGCGTGTGCGCTGAAGGGAAGTTGAGAGAGAGTGGACTGAGGACGCTGAAGGGAAATGTGCAAGAGAAGTGGAGAGTGGGGGGAGAAGATGCTGAAGGGAAATGGGGAAGAGAGTGAGGAGAAGATGCTAACTTATAAATTGACAATTGTACAGAATATTGTTTCTTTTCATACTTTAATAAGTTCAGTATAAAACTATTCGAGGTTTGTTTGGATGGGATCAGATGGTTTGCGGTGACGGGGACTGAGCTGACTGGACGGGGACAAATTTTTTCCCCCATGTCATTCTCTAGGCTCTGCCACGAATCGATTTCGACTGTGCGCGGGCGAGCGGGGGTGTCATTAAATGCGTGTTTTTGTCATATTTTTATTTTAATGTAAAAATATTTTTGTCATTAAATAAGATATTATTATCTTGAAAAGAAATTTGGCTCTCAAAAGAAATCTTAATCGTTGTACTACTGATCTTTGGCTCTTTTGACTAATGAGTTTGCCTACCACTGTTCTAGACCATAGGGTTATTTCCCACTACTCGGATGAGCTGCAGAAGAAATCCATTGAAGGTTTCTCATTCTGCCTCCAGAATACATCACAGGCTAGTTTAGCGCCCTCTAGCAGTCTTTTCTTCTCCAAGCATGACTGCAGCTGTGTAGATTCTGCTCTCCCCATTTTATTATTTTAATTCGATGTAGTTTCGTCCCTTTTGCTGGTATTCTCGTGTTTGAAATGGATTTGAAGCTCTGCCTGCTTGAGAATTCACAGACTTATCAGTGAGATTTTAATATTCAGGTTGATATTACATTACATAGAAACATAGAAACAAGCAGCAGAAAAGGGCTATAGCCCACCAAGTCTGCCCATTCCAAGTATCCCCTCCCCTGAATTTACTCCCTTAAAGATCCCAAGTGAGTATCCCATTTTCTCTTAAAATCCGTCACGCTGCTGGCCTTTATCACCTGGAGTGGGAGTCTGTTCCAATGATCCACTACTCTTTCGGTGAAGAAGTACTTCCTGGAGTCGCCATGAAACTTCCCTCCCCTGATTTTCAGCGGATGCCCTCTGGTGGTCGAGGGTCCCATGAGCCAGAAGATATCATCTTCTGACTCGATGCGTCCCGTGATGTACTTGTATGTTTCAATCATATCTCCCCGTTCTCTTCTTTCCTCAAGTGAGTACAGCCGCAATTTTTTAAATCTTTCTTCATACGTGAGATCCTTGAGCCCCAAGACCATCCTGGTGGCCGTTCGCTGAACCGACTCGATCCTCAGCACGTCCTTTCGGTAGTGTGGTCTCCAAAACTGAACACAGTACTCCAAGTGAGGCCTCACCATGGCTCTGTACAACGGCATCATAACTTCAGGTCTCCTGCTGACGAAACCTCTGCGGATACACCCCATCATTTGTCTTGCCCTGGAGGAAGCCTTCTCCACTTGATTGGCAACCTTCATGTCCTCACTAATGATCACCCCTAGGTCGCGTTCCGCCGTGGTCCTAACCAAGGTCTCACCATTTAGTACATAAGTTCTACGCGGGTTTCTCTTACCCAGGTGCATTATCTTGCATTTTTTAGCATTGAAGCCTAGCTGCCAAGTAGTTGATCATTGTTCCAGCAACAGTAGGTCGTGTGTCATATTATCAGGTAATAAGCTTTTGCCTACTATGTTGCGAAGTTTGGCGTCGTCGGCGAACAGTGATACCCTTCCTCTAAGTCCTTGCGTCATATCTCTTATGAATAAGTTAAATAGAATCGGGCCCAGGACCGAGCCCTGCGGCACTCCACTGATCACGCCCGATGCTTCGGATGGGGTACCGTTCACCACCACCTTCTGAAGTCTACCGCTCAGCCAATCCCCTTGCGGTTCAAGGCGGATTACAAAAGATTTATAAATGGGGTTTACAATGGAAGAACAATTGTCATTTCTAGAGTTATAAAGAGTAGATCATTTGTCATTTCTAGAGTTGTTAAGAGTAGGTGTTAAGTTAGGACTGTTTCAGGAATTTCTTGAAGAGTATAGTTTTTATTTCTTTTCTGAAAATCTTGTAGTCTGGGGTGGTTATCAGTAGGTTGGAGATTTGGTTATCTAGTTTTGTGGCTTGAGTGGCTAGGAGGCCATCGTATTGTTTTGTCCGTTTTACTTCTTTGATCGGGGGAGGTGTGAATGGGGAGTGCGCTTTTCTATGTCTGGTTGAGGTTGCTTGGATGAGGCGGTTGTTTAGGTAGATTGGGCTGTTTCTGTTTAGAATTTAAGTAGTATTCTTTCTTGGATTGGTAGCCAGTGTGAGTTGATGTAAGCTTCTGTGATATGATCATATTTCCTCAATGAGTAGATGAGTCTCAGAGCTGTATTTTGGATTGTTTGTAGTTGCTTGGTCATAGTAGCAGGGCAGGGGAGGTAGAGGATGTTGCAGTAGTCTAGCAGTCTTAGGATTAGGGATTGCACTATAAACTGGAACTGTGTTCTTTCAAAGAATTTCCAGACTTGTCTCAGATTTCTCATGATTGCGAAGGATTTCTGTATTGTTTTATTTATTTGCGGTTGCATGGTACAGCATCTGTCTATTGTCATTCCTAGTAGTTTTATGGTGGTTTGGATGGGATAGTTGATTGAGTTGAGTTCTAAATTGGTTATGGTTGGGGCTTTGTCATTTTCGAGGAGGATGAATTTAGTTTTGTCTGGGTTGAGTTTCAGTTTGTGATCGTTCCTCCAGGTTGTAACTGTTTCTAGTGTTCGATGTAGTATATTTGTTATGGTGGTCTTTGGCTGATCATATGGTATGAGAATGGTAATGTCATCCGCATAACTATAGGTGGTTATGCCTAGATTGTCCAGATATGTTCCGAGAGAGGCAGTATATAAGTTGAAGAGAGTAGGGGATAGTGGGGATTCCTGTGGTATGCCGCAGGGGTTTGACCAAGGTTCTGATTTTTCTTTGTTTGATTTTACTCTATAGGTTCTGGATTTTAAGAAGCCTTCAAATCATGAGTATACTTTATCTGAGATACCTATTGCATCCAAGATTTGCAGAAGGATGTTATGGTCAACTAGGTCAAATGCTGCAGTCAGGTCCAGTTGTATGAGAAGCATTTTTTTTCCTGTGCTAAGGTGTTGTCTGGCTGTGTCCATAAGGGAGCCTAGTAATGTCTCTGTGCTGAAGTTGGTTCTGAAGTCAGATTGCATGGGGTGGAGTAAGTTATGATCATCTAGATCAGTGGTTCCCAACCCTGTCCTGGAGGAACACCAGGCCAATCGGGTTTTCAGGCTAGCCCTAATGAATATGCATGAAGCAAATTTGCATGCCTATCACTTCCATCATATGCAAATCTCTCTCATGCATATTCATTAGGGCTAGCCTGAAAACCCGATTGGCCTGGTGTTCCTCCAGGACAGGGTTGGGAACCACTGATCTAGATCACTGTTGTTCAACCGCCGGTCCGCGGACCGGTGTCGGTCTGCAGAAAATTTCTGCCGGTCCGCGCAGGACTGGCGAGATCAAGTCGGCAGTTAAATTTCATGCTGACTGTGGTTCCTCCCGACTGCTGTTCCTCCCAGCTGACTGTGGTTCCTCCCGACTGCTGTTCCTCCCAGCCTCAGGCGATCAAGACAGGCTGCCGACATCGGGGCCTTCCCTCTGTGAGTCTCGCCTGTTAGGAAACAGGAAGTTGAAACAAAATAGGCGGGACTCAGAGAGTGAAGGTCCCGACATTGGCAGCCTGTCTTGATCGCCGCCCCTGCCGAGTTGTTGAAGAGGGTTGCGGGGAAGTTGCAAGTAGAACAGAGAGAACTGCAGATACAGGTGCAGGTGGAGGGAGATGGTCAGCGTGTGCGAGCAAGATCCTGGGGAGCCTTCACAGTGGCTGTCTCCCCTCCCACTAGCTCTCCTACTTGCCAGGGCAGTGATTTACCGGCAACTTCCTGCAGGCAAATACTGAGAGCTGCTGGAAGGGGAGGAAGCCACTGTAGGAGGCTGGGAAGCTGCTGGATAAAGGGAGAGCTGTTACTGGACTTGAAGGGAGTTAGAAGGAGAGATGCTGCTGGAGGGGAGGAGGGAAAGGGATGGGAAGAGAGTTAATGTTGGATGGAGGGAGGAGGGAAGGGAGAAGGAAAAAAGGAGGGAAGGGAGAAAGAAAAAAAGAAGGAAACAGCTGGCAGGGAGATTACAGGAGGGGAAGGGGGTCAGGGTGGAATGGAGAGATCAGATGAGGGAAAGGGGAGAGAGAGGAATGAGAAAGTAGAGAGACATTGATGCTGGAAAGGGGGTCAGCAGAGAAATGAGAGGGATAAAGATGCTAGATCTGGTGTAGGAGAGATAAAAATGAAGAAGGCAGTGAAGCTGAAATGAATGATGTAAAAAGGAGAGAGGAGGCACAGGCTGGATGGACAGGGGAGAGGGGCATAGAAAGATGTCAGATACATATGGAAGGGGGAGAGGGCAGACATTGAATGGAACGCGCAGATGCTGGATTGAAGAGACAGGGCAGACGCTGGAAGGAAAAGAGTGAAAAGAAGATGAAAGCAGAAACCAGAGACAACAAAAGGTAGAAAAAATAATTTATTTCTATTTTGTCATTAGAATATATCAGATTTGAAATATATATCCTGCTAGAGACATAACTTGGGACTGCAATATTCTGTTAACATGATATTTCTATGTAGCATTCTATAATAACTTGGCTTGTTCAGTTTTCTTGATAGTAGAGGGTATATGTGAAGGGGAGGGGAGACAGGGGATTTGTTGGTCCGTGCTCTGTTTATTTGTATTTATAAAATTACAATTGTTCAGAATATTGTTTCTTTTTATACTGTAATAAAATACGTTCAATATAAAATCATAACTGCGGCTTGTGCAGATGGGATCAGATGGTTTGCGGGGACCGAGCTCGCGGAGATGGGATTTTTAAATTTTAGTCCTAGTAGTTTGCCAGTCCACAAAATAATTATTTTATTTCTGCCGGTCCACGAGTGTAAAAAGGTTGAAAAACACTGATCTAGATAGTTGGTGAGGAGTTTGGCCTTCTGTAAGTTTGATGTATAGCGGTATTGAGGCAATAGGTCTTAAGTTGGATGGTTGGTCTTTTGGTCCTTTTGGGTCTTTTTGGATTGGGGTGATGATGATTTTGCTGAGGTCAGTAGGGAAAATGCCGTCTGTGAGCGTGGTTTGTATCCATTGCAGAAGTAGAGTGAATTTTACACTGGAGGTAGTAAGGAGACATGATGGGCAGTGGTTGAGGTCACAGGAGGCGTGGCTGTATTTTTTGTAGAGTTTTTTGAGTTCGGACCATTGTATGTTGGGGAATTGAGACCATGTTCTGTCTGCTGCAGTTGATTCTTTTTCTGTGGGGTGAATTGTGATTTCGTTTAGGTGGGATGGGGTAAAATTGAGGCTGGCTCTGGCATTAGTAATTTTGTTCTTGAAGTGATCTGCTAAGAGGGTAGCTGAGGGGGGTGGGGTATTGTTAGTGATCGTGTAGGGTTTGGTGTCTGTTAGATCTTTTAATATTTGGAATTGTTTTTTGGTATCTTGGGTTTCTGTGCCTATAAGATTTGTGTAGTGAGTTTTTCTCTTGTCTTTTAGTAGAAGTTTATATTGTTAATTTTTTTCCAGGCGGTTTTTGTTTGGTCTAGGTTTGTTTTTCTCCATTTTCTTTCTAATCGTCTGCATTGTCTTTTAAGCTGGAGCAGTTCGTTGTCAAACCATTGGTCTGATCTTCTGCTGGTTCTAGTTGTGGTTTGTAGTAGGGCTAGTTCATCCAGGATGTTGGTGGTCAGATTATTCCAGTGAGAGATGAAGTCTTTGGGGTCGCAGTCCTGGATTGTTTCATCTATTTTTGTCCAGAATACGGTTGGCTCGATATGTTTGCGTGAGGTGTATGTTGTTGTTGTTTTTTTTTTTTTTATTTAGGTGTGGTTTTGTTCTTGGTCCAGTTGATGTTGAAATTGTATATGTAGTGGTCTGACCAGAGGGATGGGGACCAGGTTCCATTGGGTGTTTGAATTACTGGGGTGGTTGGTTGATGGGTCATGAAGGCTGCAATGTCAAGTTGATGTCCTTTTTCATGAGTGGTTTGTGGGTTTAGGATTTGGAAGGATAAGACATTGAGAAATGATAAATAGTTTTTTTGCTGATGTGGATGTTAGGTCTTCTAGGTGAAGGTTTAGGTCTCCTAGGATAAGGTTATATTCTGCTGTTAAAGAGTTTTGATAAATTGAGTTTTCAAATTCAGGTCTCACTGTGGTCCAGTTACCTGGTGTTATGTAACAGAGCATGCAGTTTAGTGAGTTTTTTAGTGTAGTGCTTGTGAGATGACAGGCAAGGAAGTCCATTTGTGTGGTGGATGTTTTTTCTAGTATATTTAGGGTTAGGGAGTCCTTGATTATTATTGCTAGTCCTCCTCCTCTTTTTTTCTCTCTGCAGGTCACTGTTATTTTGTACCCCTGAGGGCATACCTCTTGTTATTCTAGGGTCTGCGTCTGAGGTTAACCAGGTTTCTGTGAGGAAAAGGCAGTCTAGGTTTTCGGTTTTTATCCAATTTTTTATATGTTAGGGTAGTGATATCTGTTTGATGATTGTGAGACGTTTCAGGGTAGATGAGTGTTTTAGGAGGAGGTTGAGGTTTGGCCTTGGGAAGTGTTGATCTTCTTCTCCAGGTTAGGGTGATGGGATGTTGAGTGCTGGTTTGGTGATTCGAGTTTCTTGTTATAAGGGTTCTCCTGTTGTGGTGTTGGAAATTGTTTGCAATGGAGCTTGTGGGTGTGGTGGATAAGTTGTTTGCTACTACTTTTCAACTGGTAATGAGGAGGCTTATCAGTAGGGTGGCTTGAGTGTGTGTTTATGGAGATAGCTTCATTTTTGGTGGCGGGGGTAGGGTTCTGGACTGGTCAGAGAGCCGCCGGTCCTGCTGTTATCGCTGAGGGAGATAGATCTCGCTTTTGTGTGGGAGATAGATCCTGCTGTTGGTCTTTTCAAATGATTGAGCTGTGGGGGTTTTTGGAGGGCGGAGCTGGTCTCCCACGCGGCCCGAAGTCCCTTCCCTGCAGCGGGAGGGCTGGCTTGTGTTGGGGCAGCTCCCAGTGGCAATGGAGATGCCCTGAAGAAAGAGAGCTGTGAGTCGCAGGGGGCTTCGGAAGGCGGAGCTGGTCTCCCACGCGGCCCGAAGTCCTTTCCCTACAGCGGGAGGGCTGTTTTGCGTTGGGGCAGCTCCTGGTTTCAATGGAGCTGCTTTGAAGAGAAGAGGCGATGAAACTGTGATCCGCAAGCGGCTTCGGGGGGGCGGAGCTGGTCTCCCACGTGGCCCGAAGTCCCTTCCTTGCAGCGGGAGGGCTGGCTTGCGTTGGGGCAGCTCCCGGTGGCAATGGAGCTGCCCCAACGCAAAGTATTTTCAGGCCTTGTTAGCTGATTTGAAGTTGAAACAATGGGTTAAGGTGGCAACACATCAAAAGGAACATACATTGGATAATTCTATACAGGTAAATAGTGATCTAATTTCATGGAGTGACCATTATGTAATCAGGTGGAATATAAATTTGGATATTCAACCTGATAATAATTCTGGTTTAGAAGGGTTAAAAAAATATATAGATTGCTACATTCTCTTGAATTAAATGAAATTTCACCTTTCTTTCTTAAGCTCCCTCTGGATTTTAAGGAAGCCCCATTAATGGACCAGGCAGAAACATGGTATCAGGTACTACAGGAGGTGTTAGATGAATTAGCACCATTTAAGGTAGAAAAAGATAAAAAATAATAAATGGTTTCATGAGGGTTTGCTGTTACTTAGGAGGCAGTTAAGGATGGCAGAAAGAGTTTGGAAAAAGAGAAGAAAAAGTTCAGCTTGGGGGCTTTGTAAGAATATTCAGAATATTTATAATAGGGAAAAAAAGAAGGCAAAGATAAATTGTTCCAACAAAACAACTATTTTCTATCGTTGCAGCTCTAAAAAATGGGGACTCCAATAAAAGGATTAGAATAATGCCAGAGGCAGATGAATTAGCTGATTTCTTCTGCTCAAACATTTTGGACCTAAATCAAGGTTGAAAAATTTGCAAATCAGTCAAGTTGAACCATTGAGGACTGATTTAGAAGAAAGAAGTATATGTTTAGGAAAATCTAGTTGGTCAGCTTTCCAATTACCATTTTTATCCAAATTGGAAAAATTACTTAGTACAATGCATGTCACTTTTTGTGTCTTAGATCCGGTGCCTTCAAAATGGCTTTCAAGTTCTAGCTTAATTATGATACAGAATAGTCTAAATTATGATCAGAATAGTCTAAATAGTGGAGAAGTACCTGCATGTTGTAAAAATGTGAATATTAAACCGATTTTGAAGAAGAAAGATTTAGATATGTTGAATCCACCTAGTTATGGACCATTTTCTAATCTTTGCTTTTTAGCAAAATTAACAGAGGATAGTTTTGGAACAGATGATGTCTTAAATCGAATCAACAAATGTACTTAACCCAAGACAAGCGGGGTTTTGATCAATGCATAGTACTGAGATAGTGTTAGCAGGCTTTCTTAGTGAGGTTCAGTGTTTGGTTTAACAGATGTTTGAGACTGGTTTTCAGCATTTCTCCGAGGACGTACTTTTAGAGTAGTCACTGAGGGATCAATATCTCAGGATAGATCGTTAGATTGTGGGGTACCTCAAGGGTCAGCTTTATCACCAGTTGTATTTAATATCTTTGTGAACACCTTGGCAAGATGAATTCAGAAACTAGGAATCAGTACGTATATTTATGCAGACGACATCTTATTAGTCTATAAACTATCACCTGTAACTTTAGATTTAGGTCCTCTTTTAGATGGCTTAAATAGAATAGAAAAAAATAGTTGAGTGAACATAAATTGGTTCTAAATATATCCAAGACTATAGCATGTTTTATCTCAGGAGATAAGACAACACCTGAATTAAATCTTTCTTTAAATAATTATAGTATAAAGCTAGTAAATAGTTTCAGGTACTTGGGGATTATAATCGATTGTCATCTAAATTTTGAGGAGCAGGTTTCAACCGTCATTGCTAAAGGTTTTGGGGCATTAAGACTTGGGGCATTAAGACAGCTTAGAGCCATTCGAGATTTTTTTGGATGAGAAATCATTGCACATGTTAATTCATGCTTTTGTATTGTCAAATTTAAATTATGGTAATGCAGGTATTGGGTCAGGACAGCTGAAGCGCTTACAAACAGTGCAAAATGCTGCGATTAGATTATTAAACCGTGCATATATTCGTGATTATGTGACACCAATGGAATTTAGGATCAAATTTAAGATCCTAATGTCGGCACATAGAGCATTATTTCAGCTACAGCCTTCATATCTTTCTAACTTGGTGTTATTTTATGCCCCAAGGCGTTTATTACTTTCTTTGAATGACAATAGGGTAGTTGTTCCTCATATCTCAAAGGCACATCTTGCGTCAGCTAGAGATTGTGTGTTCTTTGCGGCTATGGAATAACTTGCCCATAGACTTGAGGAAAGAAGAATCATGTATAAATTTTAAAAGACATTTAAAAGCACATTTTTTTCAATTGACTTTCTCACATTGAAAAATTGAGTCTGGGACTGTAATCTGTTTTTATGTAATGATTAATTTCTGTTATGGAAATTTTTAGTTGTATTTGTTATGGTTTATTGAGATTTGATTGTTTTATTGTTTTATTATCAGAATTGTTATTTTTAGAATTGTTATTAGTGAGATTTGATTGTTATAGTATTTTATGGAAAAAAAATTAACTTTTGCTTTTATTCTTTCCTTTCCTATTTTTAAATGGAGTTCTTTTCTTAATGAATGTGAACTATATATTGTAAACCGCTTGGATCCTTTTTAGGCTGTTATGCGGTATATAAAGTTTTTGATAAACATAAATGTTTGCTGAAGCTGAAAGGCCGATCTCTTCAGGGTACCAGTTAGCCAGTCTGCTTAGTCTTCCTTGGAGCTCAGGGCCGTCCCTGACCTAGTCTCACTCCCTGTTAAGGTGGTGGAGTGGGGGGGGGGGGTTGAGCTCAGACTGTATAGCACGCTTAGGGGATTTAATCGTGTTCCACAGCGTGCTGGCTGCATTTTCGCACCTCCACCCATCCTGGTTCACATCCGGTGGTCCGCAGGGATGGAGGCATAGACAGTGGAGTTTGACTGGCAGACCGAAGATCAACTTAGAGGATGAATTTCCAGCAGTGTGGCAATGAATTTTGAACTGGACATTGAAAAGGCTGTAAGCAGTAGTGCTGCCCGATTAAGGAAAAAAAAATGTGATTTTTCGATTCGATTTTCCTGCCCAATTGTGTGGTTTTTTTTTTGTTTTGTTTTTTTTTTCCAAACATCCTGGTGGGTTTATTTTATAGCCTCTTCACCCCCTTTGCCTTCTCCTACCCACACTGGCGCTGTGGTATAAACAAACAAAAAATTTGTTCTCTCTCTGTTAAATCCTAGCTTACGTTTACGATCTATCACCAGCTCTGGCAGGATACACGTTTCAAATCTGGCATATTGTAATCACAAAGCAGAAAATAAAATTATTTTTTCTACCTTTTGTTGTCTGGTCATTATTCAAATCTTGTTGGTCCCAGGTTCTGGTTGTCTTCTGATAACTTGCTTGCCAGGGTCTCTTTTGTCCATGCTAACCATCCATCTGCCATCTCTGTCCACCCCTTCCGTTTCCCTTCCCTTCCCTGGAAATCTGGCATCTTTCTTTTTTTCATCTCCACAGATCCACCTTTTCTCAACTACCCTTTCATCCAGCATCTCTCCCTTCTTCCCCACCACCCCAGGGTCCACTATATCTCCCTTTCTTTTCCCAACTACCCTCCTATCCAGTATCTCTATCCTCCCTCCACTCCATCCCTTGTTTCCAACTTCTCTCCCTTTCTGTTCCTTCCCTCCCTAAATTCCATTGTCCACCATAACTCTCCCTCTCTGTTTTTAGACCCTTTATTTCTTCCCCCCCAAAGTCCGGCATATGCACGTCTCTTTGAACCCCCCTCTCCTTCCCTCCATCCGTGTACTTCCCCCCTGAAGGCCTGTGCCACCATCCCTGAAGGCATGTCCCCCCTTAAAGGCCTGCACTCCCCTGCCCAGGCTACCCCACTATGCCTTGCCTCGCCCGCATTTACCCATTTTCTTATTTACTTCTTTCCCCCTTCTTGCTTCTCTATTTCTACTCTTCACTGTTCTCTTTCTTTCCCTTTCTCCCACCAGACATTTTTCTCTGCTCACTCCATCCCTCTCTCCAAATACTCTTTATCCTCTTTCCAACCCTATATTTCTGTTCCTGTCTCCTTTCTTATTCCCATCCTTCATTCAGTACTTTTTCACTCCTTCATAGCCTAGTCCTATTGGCTCTTCACTCCTTGCCTCCTTCCCCTCAGCTCTCCTCTCAGGCTGATTGAGGCTGCCTACACCTAATCTCTCTCTCTTTTTTTTTTTTTAAAATTGTGCAGCAGTTTGATGGCAGCAGAAGAAATGCGGTGCTGCTGTGAGTCCAGTCTCATGGCAAGAATTGCAGGATCCTCCCTTCCTCCCCCTGAAGCCTGCCTGCCTTCCCCAAGTCGACCTGCGACCAATTCCGCCTTCCGCCACTCATCCCCTGCCCTCCGCCGCTGCTCGCCAGCTATAGAATTGCGCAGGGACAGAAATCCCACCCGTCTCCACCTGTCCCCGCCAAAATCACACCCATCCCCACCCGTCCCCGTGAGGAATCCCACCCGTCCAGACCTGTCCCCGTGAGGAATCCCTCCGTCCCAACCCGTCCCCGTGACGAATCCCCTCCGTCCCCATCCGTCCTAGCTAGGCATCCCCTCCGTCCCCGCCCTTCCCTATAAACTTCAGAAATAGTTATTTCATTTAATTATGCTACTGAATTAAAGGCTCTGGTAGAAACCCATTTACAAATAAGCAAAGAGATTTTATTAATTTGGAAATATTAATTGGGAAGAATACATACTTTGTAAACGGGTTTCTACCAGAGCCTCTAATGTAAATATAAAATATAAATACTCAGCTGATGAGAACCCCCAAGCTGTCAGCTGAGGACTTCCTTTTCAGTTGGCCAGGGGTCCCTATTGCCAAGCTTGGCAGGCAGCAGTAGCGTCCCTGAGTCACAGATGCTGGCACCTCAATGGCTCATGGATGTTGCCAGCGACTGCTGTGCTTGGTGGAGGGGAAGTTCTGGCCGTCTCTAGAGGAAGGAGGTCCTCTGCTGGCGGTGCTTGGGGATCTCCACCAGTCACAGCAAGGGTCAGCAAGTACTTCAAAACTGTAGAAATAAAACCAGAAATGCATTTCCTTTTCTTTTGAACACAATACAAAGACATCTGCTATTTACATTTCCCAAAGCTAACATATTTTAGTCAATAAATTCCGTTTTTTACCTTTGTTGTCTGGAGACTTATTTTTCCATAAAGTTGGTCCCAGTTTCTTTTTTCCGCTTTCCCATCTTCTGTAAATTCTTCTGTTGCTGTCCATTAGTTCCTCCTACTATGGTCCAGCATTTATCCCTTTCTCATCTTTCGTGCCTGCCCACCAGCCCCTTGCCCAACATTTCTCCTTCTATCACCCCTCTCCAGCACCATGCCACATCTCTCCCTCCATACTCTTCACCACTATGTCCAACATTCCTCCCTCTTGCATCCATTTCAATCTGTCCCACTGTTCCCTTTCCACCACAATATTTCTCCCTCTCATCTGTACCTCACTCCCTCCCTATGTCCAAAAATTTTCCTTTCTTCCATTCCTGTGTACACAACCATCTCTTTCCCTCCCTTCCTCTCCCAAGTTCATGCCTTCTGTGTCCAAAACGCATTCCCTCCTCCCACCTCAGCATCTCTTTCCCTCCCTTCCTCTCTCCCAAGTCCATGCCTTCTGTGTCCAAAAACACATTCCCTCCCCCACCTCAACATCTCTTTCCCTCCTTTCTTCCATCCTCTTTTCCAAGTTCATGTCTTGTATCCAAAAACGCACTCCCTCCCCCATCTCAGCATCTCTTTCCCTCCCTTCCTCCATCCTCTTTCCCAAGTTCATGCCTTGTGTCCAAAATGCACTCCCTCCCCCACCTCTTTCCCTCCCTTCCTCCATCCTCTCTCCCAAGTTAATGCCTTGTGCCAAAAACGCACTCCCTTCCCCCTTTTGTGTTCTGCCTCCCAGCCATCATCTGCAAGCAAAATGAAGCTCGAGCCGCGAGGCTCGTCTTCTTTTCCCTACTTGCCCTGCCGCAGCACACAGCCGACTGGAAATCTTCCCGATGTCAGCGCTGACGTCGGAGAGAGGGAGGGCTTTGCTTAAGCCCTCCCTCCGACGTCAGCACTGACATTGTGGAAGACTTCCGATCGGCTGTGTGCTGCGGCAGGGCAGGTAGGGAAAAGAAGACGAGCCTTGCGGCTCGAGTGCATCGAACCCCGCAGGATCCCCGTGACCCTAGGGGGCATCCCCATGGGATCCCCGCGACCCGAAGGGGGAACCCGCGGGATCCCTGCGGGTCCTGTGGGATTCCTGTCATCCCCGTTCCCGTGCAGCTCTCTATCGCCGATTCCTTTTAACATCCCCCCGCTGCTGCTGCAACTCCAAAAGGGCCAGGCGCATGCAGCATAAGCCTTCCCCCGACATCAATTCTGACGGAGAGAAGTCTTATGGGCCGGTTACGTGCAATTGCTGCATGCGCTTGGCTCTTTTGGAGCAGCGGCAGCGAGCAGAATTAAATGGAGGCGCCAGGCGGGCCGCAAGCAGATGGGCTACAGTGCAGGCAAACACCAACAGCAGCATTGTCTATCGAGGCAGGAAGTTATACACAGAACCACCACTGCCGCCTGCAGTCATCGTAGCAGCGTATCGGGCCCACCATTTAATCTGACCCTGGATGCGCGGGAGGCTAGAGGGGAATCCAGACACCAGCACTTCCCGACTGACCCTCCCCCCTTGGCCTCTAAAGCAGGAGTGGCAGTGGCCGGCCAGCAAGAGGCTGTGCTGCCGCTCCTGCTTTAGGGGGCGAGGGGGAAGGGTCAGTCAGTGAATCGGGAGGCCGATTTTTTTTTTTTTTTTTTTAATCGATTCACCCGAAGTGAATTGATTCGAATCATGAATTGGGCAGCACTAGTAAGCAGCAGCAGCTCTGTGTCTTGTATTTGTGAGTGATCTTTAAGAAGTTAATTTTGAGGGGTTTTGAAGGTTTCCTAGTATTTCTCTGTGCTCCCCCATCTGAAAAATGTGATTGGTGTAATTTTTTAATTTTGGGGAAAAGCCATTTTTAGCGTATTTTTTGTGTGAATTCGGGTCTGGCTGCCATCTTTCATTTTTAACGGTCTTTTTTTAAACTTTTCCCTTCATTAAAATTCAAAATTGTGCCAGGAAAATTGCTGGAATGGAGTCTTTAGGATCTTCTAGTATGGATTTCTACAAAATTTGTGCAAAATTGCCGCCTTTAGAGTGTTTTTGTGCCACATGCTGCGTGGCGCAGTCGGGGGAGGGGCATTAACTACTGGTTCAGCCTCCCCTTCTTAAAAGCAGGTGTTTACATGCTCAGATAACCCTTGGGCGGCCACATTTGTTTTCAGGGCTTGGTTCTACGCCTTCGTCTGTCTGCTACGAGACAGACTCTCCGTGGCCTAATAAGCGCAAGTATATGTCATCTAAGGGTGACTCTATGTTCCAGGGTCCAGATGCCTTCTCAGAATTTATGAGATTATCCCAGGACAAGCAGGCAGCCTATTCTCACATATGGGTGACGTCATCCACAGAGCCCGGATACGGATAGCCTCGCAAGCAGACTTGCTTATAGAAACGTAGAAGTTTCGAGTCAGCTGCACCACGGATGCGCGAGTGCCTTCCCGTCCAGCACAGGGCGAGTCTCCTCAGTTCTCAGTTTTCTGCTGAGCCGAGAAGTTCGTCTTTGACACTCTGCGTTTAACTTTGTAAATTTGTGCCTTCTCTCACCGCGGTTTGTTTTTCTTTTCTTTGTGAATCGCTGTATTTATTTCTTTCTTTACAGTTTAAAAAAAAGACTTTTATTTCTTTCTTCATTTGACTGGCGGGCCGGGCCAGGCCGCTCAGCCGCAGCCTGTGGGCTTTGACTTCGCTGCAGCTATCTTTCCTCTTATGTCCCGGCCAGCAACGGACTTCAAAAAGTGTAGCCAGTGCCAGCATGCGATTTCCCTCACAGATCCACACCGTTGGTGCCTCAAGTGCCTTGGGCCGGACCATCAACCCAAGTCGTGCGAGCGCTGTGCTACTTTTCAACCTCAAGCCCTTAAACGTCGGATTTTAGTGGAGAAGCTTTTTGGGATAGACTCTTCAGTCATACCCTCAACTTCGAGCGTGGTCTCGGTTCCACCTTCTACCGAAGGTCCTCCTGCTTCCACGACTCCGACCTCGAGCCTCATCAGACCTTCCTCATTTGGGATGTCTCTCAACTCGAGTACACCTGCTGTATTTTCCCCTGAATCCTCAGATCAGATAGCTCAGCAGAAAGTTTCAGCAGTGGTCCTCAAGCTTTCCAAGACTACTAAGTCGAAACACATTTCCAATGCCACTTTGGAGCCTATAGCCGTAGTTAATGGTCCAGTTTCAGACGCGGATCCATCTTTGCCGGCTTCTTTCCAAGCCACGTTAGAGAAGCAATTTGTTCAGTTCCTGACCAAAATGGGACTGAAGCTTTCTTCAGACTCCCATGAGGTCATAGAAACATAGAAGATGACGGCAGAAAAGGGCTACAGCCCATCAAGTCTGCCCACTCTGCTTACCCACCCCCTGTCTATGCCCTAATGACCCAATTTCCTTATCTTGACCCTCGTAGGGATCCCACATGGGTATCCTATTTATTCTTAAAGTCTGGCACGCTGTCTGCCTCGATCACCTGCACTGGAAGCTTGTTCCAATGATCAACCACTCTCTCTGTGAAAAAATACTTTCTGGTGTCGCCATGAAATTTTCCACCCCTGAGTTTGAGCGGGTGCCCTCTTGTGGCCGAGGTCCCTTGAGAAAGAAAATATCATCTTCCACTTTGACACGTCCCGTGAGGTACTTAAATGTTTCGATCATGTCTCCCCTCTCCCTACGTTCCTCGAGAGTGTAGAGCTGCAATTTGTTCAGTCTCTCTTCGTACGAGAGACCCTTGAGCCCCGAGATCATCCTCTTCCTATGCCTTGAGCTGAACCTTTACACTCTATGCAGGGAGCAGAGTCTTTGCGAGTGTCTGGTCAGACAAGGAGTAGATTCTTTGTGAGTGCCTCGACAGGAATCCTCACACTCCATACAAGGAGCAGAGTTTTTGGGAGTGCTTTGAGATTCCTCCATCAAACCTTCTGAGTTTTGATCTACAGCTTCTAGCCCTATCCATTCACCGGTAGCATTGCCTGCTTCCATTTCTAGGGCGAAGTCTCCTTGATCCTCAAGACGCACCACTCTTGTCGTCGATCGAGGCCTTCATCGAGGCACACCTCCAGACATAGCTCTTCTTCCAAAGAGCGTCCTTCTTCATCTAAGCCTCATTCCACACCTTCCAGCTCTTCCAGACCACCGACTCCTCGATCGAGGTCTCTGCTTCCAGACCTCGAGGACTCAGCTGCTTCTATTGTCTCGTCCAAGTCTCCATATTCGTTTGATATTTCCCCGGTGAGGCTTCACCTCCGACCCAGGCCGCCTCGAGGTTATCGAGTCCCTCTTGAGGCAAGGCCATGGTGGATCAGCTGTTTTTTTCTTCATTTCCTCGCCAGATGGCTGATGACCTGGAACTTCAATTAGATGCTGGTTCTAAATACTCTAAGGAGTATCTCAAGGTCATGCATCTTCCTCAACTTCCTGCAGAGTCACTTAAGCTTCCTTTTCACAAGCTTTTGCCTCAGACTTTCACACACTGCCTGGAGACTCCTTATACCATTCCTGCTGTTCCAGGCAAATTGGACTCCAGGTATAGAACTCTGCATTGCAAAGGATTTGAGAATTCGCAGTTGTCTCACCAATCCCTGCTTGTGGAGTCTTCCTTACAAAGATCCCATCCTTCCAAAGTTTAGGCTATTGTTCCTCCTGGAAGGGAAGGGAAAACCATGGACAAGTTTGGATGTCGCCTTTACCAAAATGCTCTGATGTCCTCCAAAGTCCTTAATTATAATTTGAATTTTGTTACTTATCTCAAGTTCCTCATTGATCTTCTTCCTAAATTTCTTTACTATTTGGATACACAAAAGCACTTTGAATTCCAAGAAGTCATCGCTGCTCTGTCACAACTCAGATTACATCTTCTCCAGTCTTCTTATGATGCCTTTGAATTGTCAGCCAGAGCCACTGCTTTTTCTAAAGCAATGCGCTGCCTGGAATGGACTCTAATCTTCAGGACCGCTTGGCTAACATTCCTTGTACAGGCAATGACCTCTTTGATGAATCTATCGAGGCAGCCACAAAGAAATTGTCTGAACATGAAAAGTCTTTTGCTTCTATTGTCAGACCAAAGCTTAAACCAGCTCCTGTAAAGCCTTCATGCCCTCCTCCAATTTTCCAGAGACGTTATGTACCAAGGGCAGCTTCCTACAATCGAGCGCCTCCCAAGAAAAAGCAGCAACAGAAGCAACAGAAACCTCAGCCTTCTGCTGCACCTAAGGCTGCACAGCCTTTTTGACTGTTTAAAACAGAGCATAAACTCCATGGTTCTGTCTCTGTCCTCTCTTCCCCCCATAGGAAGTCGTCTCCATCTTTTTTTTATCACCGATATGAGACCATTACATCCGACCTCTGGGTGCTGTCAATCATCAGAGAAGGATACTCTCTTCATTTAACTCAAGTTCTACCAGAGCTTCCTCCAAAAGAGTATCCTTCCATTCCATCTCAGAATGCCCTTCTTCTTCAGGAAGCTCAAGCACTGCTTCGTCTCTGTGCCATTGAGCCAGTTCCTTTGGAACTGCCACTACATCACAATAACAATAATGTTACTCTGTTGCTCATATATCATTCAGTAGAACTCTGCTCAGAGACATGAAGGCAATTTGTTACGCCTCACCACCCAATCATTGCAGTGTTCAAACAATATATGTATATAAGAAATTGCTTTAGTTATTATGTTGCTAGCTCTTACAGCTATGCTGAGCTTTTCATCCAAGTAACAATTGTTTGAAAAAATGACTTGAAAAACTTATCTTTAAAGTGTGGCTGGTTCCGACGTGCCACGTTTCGACCCTGCGTCAGGGAACCGGCAGCAAGAATAGTTAACAATGGAGGTGAAAGCTCTGAAAGTAAAACGGCATAAATTAAAACCTATAAACTTTAATACTACAATATCTAAAAATATTAAATATATATCTCTCAAAGCTTTACAACATATGAATGAAACATCTAAAGGAAGGTGCTCACCATGAAAAAACCCGCGATCACGCTGAATTTTGAACGCTGTATCTCTAAGAATGTACACAAATGCCCACACACCAGAAGAAAATTTAAAGGTTAATGCACGTCGGTAAAACCTGACGTAACCACGCAAAAATTTTTTACGTGTAATACTGCTGACCCCGTCAACCCTATACGTCAGAGTGACATCAAAATCATGAAGAATGCCCCATTAGGACCACTCCTCTTCAGTTTTCTCAACGTGTAAGAGACATTTTAGAGGCTTTAGAAAGCCTGCCACTAGACAGTGCTACCATCAAAAATGGACTAGATTTTCTTTGTGGTACATCTCTCATGATAAGGAGCCTCAAGATTCCTCCTTATCTTCTATTCTAGATTATCTTTTGCACTTATCCACCTCTGGCCTCAAGTCTACATTGATTCGACTCCATCTCAGTTCAATCGCTGCTTTCCATCAGTCTATTGAAGGGAAACCCCTCTCTGCTCATCCAGATTCATGAAAGGACTTTTCAATGTCAAACCAGCTCTCAAACCGCCTCCAGTGGTTTTGGATCTCAATGTTGTTCTAATGAAGCCTCCATTTGAACCAATGTCTACGGCTCATCTAAAGTATCTCACTTGGAAAGTGGTGTTTCTTATTGCTTTCACTTCTGCTTGAAGAGTCAGTGAGCTGCAAGCTTTAGTTGCTGATCCACCTTTCACTGTGTTCCATCATGACAAGGTGGTCCTCCGTACTCATCCTAAATTCCTACCTAAAGTGGTTTCAGAATTTCATCTCAACCAATCCATTGTTCTTCCAGTGTTTTTTCCAAGACCTCATTCTCATCCTGGAGTATCAACTCTTCATACTCTGGTCTGTAAGCGTGCTTTGGCTTTCTACTTCAAACACAACAAACCACATAGAACTGCTCCTCAAATTTTTATCTCCTTCGATCCAAACAAGTTGGGATATTCAATCTCTAAGCGTACCATCTCCAACTGGATGGCTGCTTGCATCTCTTTCTGCTATGTCCAGGCTAGATTACAACTCCAGAGTCGAGTCACAGCCCATAAAGTCAGAGCAATGCTAGCTTCAGTAGCTTTCCTCAGATCTACACCTGTTGAGAAAATTTGCAAAGATGTTACCTGGTCCTCGGTTCATACTTTCACCTCTCACTATTGTCTGGATGTTTTCTCCAGATTGGATGGCCATTTTAGCCGAGGGCATTACAAAATTTATTCTCCTAAGTTGCCAACGCACCCAGCATCCCATTCTGGTTAGCTTGGAGGTCACCCATATGTGAGAATAGGCTGCCTGCTTGTCCTGGGATAAAGCACAGTTACTTACCGTAACAGGTATTATCCAGGGACAGCAGGCAGCTATTCTCATAACCCACCCACCTCCCTTGGCTGGCTTCTATGCTAGCTATCTGAACTGAGGAGACTCGCCCTACGCTGGGTGGGAAGGCATTCACGCATTTGTGGTGCCGCCGAGTCAAAGCTTCTATGTTTCTACAAGCAAGTCTGCTTGTGAGGCTGTCTGCATCCGGGCTCCATGGATGATGTCACCCATATGTGAGAATAGCTGCCTGCTGTCCCTGGATAACACCTGTTGCGGTAAGTAAGTGTGCTTTTTGCTGGTCTGAATTTTACCCCAGGGGTCCAGTTGCTGGGTGGCCTCGGGGGATCTCTATGCCTCTCTCTGCGTCATCTGTTCCTCCTTCCCGGACCATTTCAGGGGTTCCAGTGGCTGATCCTTTTTGGACAGTACTACACTTCCCGGATTTGGGAATCTGGACTTGAGTACTGGATCCGCAGATCCGTTTGGAGCTCCGAATACTAGAGAGGATACGAGTGTCAAGCGCTTGTTTTAAGTTTGAGGTTCTATCAGATCTAATTTCTGCATCTGTACAGGAGTTGAGAATGGATACCCAGCCTGCTCCTTTCATTTCTTTACCTTCTCCCTGGTTTTTCAGTGTTTGATTGCAATCTGCAACCTTTCCTAGAATCAGAATATGAGTTCATGGGTCCGGAGTAGAGAGTTGAGTAGGGACAGAAATTAAACCTGTGTTTGCCCGTCCCCGAAAGAATCAATCCCATCCCTATAAACTTCAGAAGTAGTTATTTAATTATGCTACTGAATTAAAGGCTCTGGAGAGACCCATTTACAAATAAGCAAAGGCACTTTATTAATTTGGAAATATTAATTGGGAAGAATACATACTTTGTAAACAGATTTCTACCAGAGCCTCTAATCTATATAATAAAACCGTAGGCGGCGCATGCGCAGTCTTATCAGCGTGCTTCCATGATCCGTATGTCCGTGGCCGCCAAGACTGCAGCATGCCCCGCGCTTACTACGGCCCCACGCGCAGCTCAGTTCGGCATGGCGGTTTCCCCAGATAGGGGAAGCCGAAAAACTCAATCCCGCCTCATGGTCCTGCCGCCGCTCACGAATTCCCCCCCCCCCCAATCCTCCTGCAACAGCCGCTACCGCTCCTGTTCAAAGCGGCCTGCTGAGGTTCGCGGCCGCTGTAACGAACCTCGCAGGCCGCTCTCCACATGGTAGCACGTTCCCTCTGACGCAATCGCGTCAGAGGGAACATGCTACCGAGTTGGAGAGCGGCCTGCGAGGTTCGTTACAGCGGCCGCGAACCTCAGCAGGCCGCTTTGAACAGGAGCGGTTGCGGGAGGGGGGGGGGGGAGTTTTAACAGGAGGAGTCGCCGAAAAAAACCTTCAGCCGAAGCAGGCCAGCACACGGGAAGGGAAGGGGGAGGGGCCGAACGGAGCAAGGCAGCTCAAGGTAAGAAGGGAATGGGGGGTGGGGGAAAATGTTTCTACTACTCAGCAGGGACCTGGAGGGGAAGGGAAAACCGCTGCTGCTTCTGCAAAGGAAAGTGGTGGTAGGGGAGAGAAGGGAATGGGGGGTGGGTGGGGGAAAATGCTGCTACTACTTCTCAGAGATCTGGAGGGGAAGGGAAATATCACAGCTGCTTCTGCAAAATAAAGTGGGAGGGAGAGAAGGGAATGGGGGGTGGGGGAAAATGCTGCTACTGCTTCAGCAAGGACCTGGAGGGAAAGAGAAATACCGCTGCTGCTTCTGCAAAGGAAAGTGGGGGGGGGGAGGGAAGGGAATGGGGGGTGGGTGGGGGGAAATGCTGCTATTACTTCACAGGGATCTGGAGGGGAAGGGAAATAGCACTGCTGCTTCTGCAAAGGAAAGTGGGGGGGGGGGACACAGAAAGAAATACAGACAGACAAAGGAGGCTAGGGAGAGAGACAGACAGAAATAAAGACAGACAGGGGACCAGAGAGACACAGAAATAAAGACAGACAGGCAAAGGGTGCCAGGGAGAGAGAGAAAAAAATTGCAGGAGGGAGAAAGACAGAAAGAAAGGAAGAAAGAAACAGGAGCAGGGAGAGAGACATAAAGAAAGAAAGACAGACAGCCATATATTCTAGCACCCGTTAATGTAACGGGCTTAAACACTAGTATAAACATAAAATATGAATACTCTGCTGAAAAGGACCCACAAGCTGTCAGCTGAGGATTTCCTCTGCAGTTGACTGGGGGTCCCTTTTGCCAAGCTTGGCAAGCAGCAGTAGCATTCCTGAGTCACAGATGCTGGCACCTCAGTGGCTCATGGATGCCTCCAGAGTTCTGGCCGTCTCTAGAGGAGGTCCTCTGCTGGTATTGCTTGGGGATCCCCACCAGCCACAGCAAGGGTCAGCAACTATTTCAACATTGTAGAAATAAAACCAGAAATGCATTTCCTTTTCTTTTGAACACTATACAAAGACATCTGCTATATACATTTCCTAAAGCTAACATATTTTAGTGAATAAATTCTGTTTTTTGCCTTTGTTGTCTGGAGACTTATTTTTCCATCAAGTTGATCCCAGCTTCTTTTTTCTGATTTCCCGTCTTCTGTAAATTCTTCTGTTGCTGTCCATTGGATCCTCCTACCATGGTCGCAACATTTATCCCTTTCTCATCTTTCGCCCCTGCCCACCAGCCCCATGCCCAACATTTCTCCTTCTATCACACCTCTCCAGCACCATGCCAAATCTCTCCCTCCATTTCCTTCACCACAATTTCCAACATTACTCCCTCTTGCATCCCTTTCAATCTGTCCCACTGTTCCCTTTCCACCACATTTCTCCCTCTCATCTTTCTCTTCCCTATCATCTGTATCTCACTCCCTCCCTATGCCCAAAAATTCTCCTCTTTCTTCCATTCCCCGTGTACACAACCATCTCCTTCCCTCATACTGACACACCCACACCCAATTCTCCTTTTCTATTCCCTCCCCCACATCAGCATCTCTTTCCCTATCTTCCTCCATCCTCTCTCCCAAGTTCATGCCTTCTGCGTCCAAGAACGCACTCCCTCTTCCCCCCTTCTCTTCTGTGTCCCGTGTTGGCCTCCCACATTCATGTCCAGATAATAGCAGGGGTTTTAGTCTTGGAGGCAGCTCGAGCCGAGAGGCTTGTCTTCTTTTCCTGCCTGCAGCACGCCACATGTAACTGACCCGGAAGTCTTTGGGAATGCTTTGCGTCAGTCACGTGCAGCAAAACTTGGGATTACCAAAGATGAAAGTTCAAAACCTTTTTCTGGGTCAGACCATATTTAATGCACAGCACTGCTATCAGTAACTTATTTCTTTGGTTCTTGATGTATAGAAATCTACCCAACTCCATATAGAGCAGCATTGAGTGGGTGGAGTTTCATACTGAAGGAAAGAGCAGAGAGGTAGATTTGAGGAGGAAGAGCACTTTTTTTCTGTACTAGAACTTTGCCCTCTCCTCGAGCATAAAACTCCGCCCACTCAATGTAGTTTCTAATGTCAACGACCATAGCAACAGAATTGAAAGGTAGGCAACCCTGGCTAATTAGCCGGGTTCGCTTATGTACAAGACTTGTGAATTTGTAAAATATTCATATGAAGGCTCTTTCAATGTCTATGCCCCGTTTTCTAGCAGTAGCAGCAGCTGACTTCACGAAGGAAGTGACATTAAACACCTTCACGGCAGAGGGCTTTTCATGTGTTTTCTTTCACATAGAACCTCCCATCGCTTCACATGCATTCTGTACCAATAATAATAGGGGGGTGGGGTATTCTAATCTCTGCCCTTTTTTTACCTGCTGCTGGAACTTTCAGCTGCTACATTAAGAGAAAAAAGCTGTGCAGGTCCGCCAAATCGCAGAGCTTAGCAGTGTCAACATTCGGCGCTGCACGTGACTGACGCGAAGCCTTCCCTCCGACATCAGGGGAAGACTTTCTGGTCAGCTATATGTGGCATGCTGTAGGCATCTCAGCTCAAGCTGCCTCCAATCCCACAGGATCCGCGAGACCACGAGGTACGACCCCACGGGATCCCTGTGACCCGAAGGGTGAACCTGCGGGTTTCCCGCGGGTCCTGAGGGATTCCCATTGTCTAAGATACAGCAACGGGTTGGTAGTTAATGAATAAATCTAAATGGAGGAAAAGATCTCAGATCCACCACTAAGGGAACACATAAGTATTCTCCCTTCAGTTGTGTGGTGATAGATTTCTTTCATTGATCAAAAAACCCCCATTATATTTTTTTGATTATTTTTTGTTTATATTTGTGTTTGAATAAAAATCATAAAGTGCATTATTTAATAAATTATTCATATGTTAATACTACACAGAGAAAATATTACTTATCTACAGCTGAAGACAGGTTAAAGTGCTTGAGTGCTCCAATCGAAAAGTGCAAAAAGCCAAAGCTGAAAAAAGATAGCACACAAAGAATGTTAAAGTGCTCAGTGCTTATCAAAATTGCACAGTGTAATTAAAATGCAGAAATTTTTTTTACTTATCTGCAAATTGGAGAAGCAGGTTAAAGTGCTATAGTGTAAAGTGCTCTATGCATAATCATAAATATGGCACTTCACATATACCCTGCTTGTTCAAAAGCGTATTGCACAATCCCGTCTCAGATCGTTAAACCGATTTTTAACTTCAAATCATTCTCATTCTCAATGGGTCCCGTTTCACCCTACAAAGGGCTTCATCAGGAAACGAGCTGGATTAAAATGAAATATTAAATATTAAAGGATCATTCAAACTACTAAATAGCAATAACTTATTGACAAAAGAATCACAAAAGTAAAGTTAAAAATTACTTACTGCTTTTACGGGATAGACCTATGCTATTCACACCCGATTCATTAAAAAATGGCGCTTATAACTACTAAGAACGCCAACACATGCGCAGTGAATTTTGATGACGTAAACATTGCTCACATGGCTATTAAACCTAGCGCATGCGTGCTAGCCTAACAAATTTTGCTAGCGTTTTTTAAAGTAATCGTGATTCTAATGCATATTTAAGTTATTGTGGAGAACTATCCTAAAATATTATAAAGATCATTATTATGAAAATTATTCTAAAAGTTGTTGAACATTTATCGGGAACTCTATTAATGCATTATTATAAAGAAAATCATTGAATATATCTATTTAAGGAAGAACCAACAAACTGTTATACAAACATGGACCATTCTACTTTAGTGTTTAATCCATTGGGGTATATGCTGTTTAATCTGTAAATCCATCTAGATTCTCTCTGTTTCAGACGGCAGACTCGATCTCCCCCTCTAATGGACTTTGGTTCAATATCTATGACAAAACACTTCAAATCTTGAAAGGAATGGTTCATGAGTTTACAATGCTCGACTATCACTTCAGAGCACCGTTCGAGTTTCAAGTTTGATTTATGCTCTCTCATTCTGGTCCTTAAGTCTCTAGATGTCATACCGACATAAAACTTGTCACATGGACACATAATCAAATAAACAATTTGTAAAATGTAAAACAGTTTGTAAAATGTCTGAGAAAATATGTCTTCTGGTCTTGTGGATTGGTAAACTTTTTGCATTCTTTAGTAATGCTGCAGATGTTACAGCAACCACATTTATAATGCTCCAAAACAATGTTTCTTGCTAAAGGTTTAGTGTCCCCATATTCAATTTACCATGAATTCATCTACAGAGAATATTCAATTTTTAGATGTTGATATTCTGTTAGACTCTGAAAGCAAAAAATTTTCAACAAAAGTACACATTAAGCCGACTGATCAGAATACTTTTTTAAAGTTTGATAGTAGCCATTCAAGAAAATTGAAAGAAAGCCTTCCGTTCTCCCAAATGGTTAGAATTAGGAGGAACTGTTCATCTTTAAAAGAATATAATATTCAATCTAAAGCCTTACAAACAAAACTAGAATCAAGAGGTTAACCAAAGAAAACTTTAAAGAGAGCCCGAAATCGTGCCAAATATTTGAATAGAGATCATTTATTAAGTCAATTGAAAGGAAGCCAACAAAGTCCGTAGGAAGATGATTATGAAACTTTTGTCATGAGATATTGTTCCAAAAGTAAGGTAGCAGTGGATATCGTAAAGAGAAATTGGGAAATAGTGAATCTGCATCCGATTTTTGAACAAAAACTTCTGCGAATCGCTTTTTCTAGAAATCAAAATTTGAAGGAAATATTAAGTCCACCTTTTGTTTCACAGACCACCACTAAACCTTTAGCAGGAAACATTGTTTTGAGGCATTATAAATGTGATTGCTGTAACATCTGCAGCATTACTAAAGAATGCAAAAAGTTTACCAATCCACAAGACAAGAAGACATATTTTCTCAGACATTTTACAAACTGTAAGACCACTTATATTGTTTATTTGATTATGTGTCCATGCGACAAGTTTTATGTCGGTATGACATCTAGAGACTTAAGGACCAGAATGCGAGAGCATAAATCAAACTTGAAACTCGAAGTGATAGTCGAGCATTGTAAACTCGTGAACCATTCCTTTCAAGATTTGAAGTGTTTTGTCATAGATATTGAACCAAAGTCCATTAGAGGGGGAGATCGAGTCTGCCGTCTGAAACAGAGAGAATCTAGATGGATTTACAGATTAAACAGCATATACCCCAATGGATTAAACACTAAAGTAGAATGGTCCATGTTTGTATAACAGTTTGTTGGTTCTTCCTTAAATAGATATATTCAATGATTTTCTTTATAATAATGCATTAATAGAGTTCCCGATAAATGTTCAACAACTTTTAGAATAATTTTCATAATAATGATCTTTATAATATTTTAGGATAGTTCTCCACAATAACTTAAATATGCATTAGAATCGCGATTACTTTAAAAAACGCTAGCAAAATTTGTTAGGCTAGCACGCATGCACTAGGTTTAATAGCCATGTGAGCAATGTTTACGTCATCAAAATTCACTGCGCATGTGTTGGCGTTCTTAGTAGTTATAAGCACCATTTTTTATTGAATCGGGTGTGAATAGCATAGGTCTATCCCGTAAAAGCAGTAAGTAATTTTTAACTTTACTTTTGTGATTCTTTTGTCAATAAGTTATTGCTATTTAGTAGTTTGAATGATCCTTTAATATTTAATATTTCATTTTAATCCAACTCGTTTCCTGATGAAGCCCTTTGTAGGGTGAAATGGGACCCGTTGAGAATGAGAATGATTTGAATTTAAAAATCGATTTAATGATCTGAGACGGGATTGTGCAATACGCTTTTGAACAAGCAGGATGTATGTGAAGTGCCATATTTATGATTATGCATAGAGCACTTTACACTATAGCACTTTAACCTGCTTCTCCAATTTGCAGATAAGTAAAAATTTTTTCTGCATTTTAATTACACTGTGCAATTTTGATAAGCACTGAGCACTTTAACATTCTTTGTGTGCTATCTTTTTTCAGCTTTGGCTTTTTGCACTTTTCGATTGGAGCACTCAAGCACTTTAACCTGTCTTCAGCTGCAGATAAGTAATATTTTCTCTGCATAGTATTAACATATGAATAATTTATTAAATAACGCACTTTATGATTTTTATTCAAACACAAATATAAACAAAAAATAATCAAAAAAATATAATGGGGTTTTTTTGATCAATGAAAGAAATCTATCACCACACAACTGAAGGGAGAATACTTATGTGTTCCCTTAGTGGTGGATCTGAGATCTTTTCCTCCATTTAGGTTTATTCATTAACTACCAACCCGTTGCTGTATCTTAGTATATTAAATAGTTGGTATACATCTTTCACTATCCTGTTGGATTCCCATTGTCCCCATTCCCATGTAGTTCTCTAGTTTGGAGTAGTTTGATTCTCAGGAAGGTCCTTTACGGGATGCTAGGGCTGTCCAGCTTGCATCCTCGGGAGTAGGAGTGGCCGTAGATTTTTTTTATGGCAGCCCAAGGGAGATTCCTTGATAGCTCAGGTGATCCAGTGCACCTCTCTCCATAGTGACAGGACAGTTATGCTGAAAGCTGTGCAAGACAGCCAGGTGGATGTGATTCTCCGGAAAGTTTTGAACCAGATAATTTAGTTATTGACTATGTCCTCTGTGGCACGTGCCTGTCTAGCTCATCTATGAATGACTTTAACGCAGCTTTTTTTGGTTGGGATGGACTACATGGCAGATGGCTTCTAGGGCCTTTTGAAGTTGCTGGCAAAGGTGTCGGCGTATTCTATTTCGGCTTCCTAAATGCTCTGGATTCGGCAGTGGGCTGGCGATTCCACCTTCAAGGCAATTCTGGCGCGGCCACCTTTTCATGGGCAGTTATTGTTTGGCATGGGGCTGGTTGACCTCAGGAATTCGGTAATGGGCCATCACCCGAAGACCTTGCTGGATGATAGAGCACAGCCCAAGGGTGCTGGGCATCCTCCTTTGCGTGACTCCTGATGAAATTTTTGTGACTACAGGCAAGATTCTCCATCCTCTTCACAGAGATTTTCTTGGGGTTCCAGGCTAAGGGCGCGCTCTGTCTACCACCGCCCTTCCTGCTTGATCTGTCTTTGCGACCGAATGATGCCAGGGAACCAAGGGCCCCTCTGTGGATAGGGGGTTGCTTCTCGGAGTTTTGGCCTGCCTGGATGCACATTATTGAAGTTCAGTGGTTTGTGGAATTTATTTAGTTGGGCTGCAAGCTGGATTTGCCCAGCCTCTGTTAGACTAGTTTGTGTCTTCTCCTGTCGGGAGCCCAGACACAGTGAGCTTACTCCAAGCTACTGTTCAGTGCTTGATGGATCTTCAAGCAGTAGAGTTGGTGCCAAGCTAACATTCGGGTTGAGAGTGATACTCTGTTAATTTTTTCGTTCCTAAGAGAGGATCAACAGATTGGAGACCGATTCTGATTTTGCAGCACTTCCATCTGGCTCTCAAGCTTCCTTGGTTCTGGATGGAGACCATGTGGTTGGTCCTTACAGCAATGGCTCCGGGGGAATTTCTGGCCTTCCTCGATCTTACGAAGGTGAATTTACACATTCCCATTTTTCCAGATCACCACCAGTTTCTGCGGTTTCATGTGCTGTATCAGCATTGTCAGTTTTCGGCCCTGCCCTTTGGGCACAGTGATGGTGGTAGTAGCAGCTCCTCTGAGGAAGATGGATTTGCAGGCTCACCCTTATCTGGTTGCTCAGAGCGCACTCAGAAAAGGGGCGCACGCTCCGCATACTGCAGGGTTGTGGGCCACGTTCCAGTCGGGTTTTCAGGATTTCCCCAATGAATATGCATATGATCTATTTGCATGCACTGTTTTCAATACATATTCATTGGGGAAATCCTGAAAACCCGACTGGATTGTGGCCCTTGAGGACCGACTGTGACATTGAGTAGTGGCGCTGGCTGGCTGGTGGGGAGGTGCTATAATGCGTTAATGGAATGGATAGTGTGCAAGACGTGTTTGTGGAGTATGTTGGAGATTTTTTCTACATATAACGCCTGCTTTCCCTGTGGTTCTGGGTATATCTAGTTAGAAGCACATGTGAAAGTTAAGGCCACAGGCCATAAAAACACTACAGATAAGGAAAAGCATAATAATATTCTCTTTATGTATTTTGCTAAGCTAGATCATAGGGGAAATCAGGATACACATGACACACTTCTAGAGGTATTAATGACTCCATGGTATATTAATCTGCCTCCATTTTGGTTTTCTGTCTTTCTGTGTGTCTCTTTGTGATGTAAACCATACTGAAGTTTTCCCGCTTAAGGAAGGCCTGGGTTTCTGGTGTTCTTTGTGTGGACTACCATGCCCAGGGGGAATAAGAGAAACCTCATGGCCTAAGTATTAACAGATGGTCCTGGCATTTCAATGCTGGGTAGAGAATAATCTTTTTTATATGTTTTAAAGAATTATGGAATATGACTGAGATCTGAATGAGATATGAGTGTTGCTTGTTTATGGATGATGGGATCCCATGAGTGATTATGAATATGAATGTATGTTTAAATATGAGAAATGGTTTTGAAAACATATTTTATATATTTAAAATCTGAAGAAATCCTGAAAGGCAATATCTGTAGTTTGACCTCTCTGACCTTTAAGCTAGCCAATTCTCTCTACACTGTGAAATTCCAGGAGGCTGTTTCAGGGCTCCTTTAAGCCCATATTAGGAAACTCTTAGTAAGGGGGGTGGGGGGTATGGGTCTTTCCGTTCTTGTGTGTGTCAGTGAAATTTGAAGCCGTCAGCGTTACTGAGTCTTGGTCAGAAAGGCTGGTTGATTAAACTTTTTTGAGAATTACAAAGGGTTCATTGGATATGTTATGTGTTGCGCATTCAGAAATTGATGTAAGCAAAGATGTGATTAGTAAAACTTTTCTTAAGCCTGATAACTATGTTAAAATGAATTTTCTTTGTTCATACCTAAGGATGGCCTCTGTTGGCTGATTGGTTGACAAGTGTTATGTCATCCTAAGTATTACAAAAGTATATAAGTGAACCTTGTGAGAGCGGATTTTTTTGATCATATTTGCCAGGAGAGATGTACGTTGACATGCCTAGCTTTATATCTTCTTGCACAAATGCATAATGAAAGATGCTTATGTCAAAGCCAATAAAAAATAACCGATTGGAAAATATTTGTGCAATTGTCATTATTCCCGGGCAACTAAGGACAGGGTTTGGTAAGTTACCCTACTCAACACCTGTGGCATACTGGAAGACCTTGACTGAATTATCATCCTTAATAAAAAAAAATTTTTAAAAAGCCATCTGACGCCCACGCAGTCACTGAAATAGTCGATACGGCATCAGACCATGTTTACCTGCCCAAGGCTTGAAAACAGAAGCTCTGGACCAGGGGTGGGCAACTCCTGTCCTTGAGAGCTGGAATCCAGTGGTGTTTTCAGGATTTCCCCAATGAATATGCATTGAAGCAGTGAATGCAAATAGATCTCATGCATACTCCATGATATCCTGAGGTTTGCTTACACTTGGGGAGGAACCTTTGTGAGCTGTTAGACAATAGAAGTGGTAGTAGAGGATTTCAGTATAGTATGTCAGGTGCAACTCTGGGAAAATCTGAACAGGAAAAGGACCTGGGAGTATTAATCGATAGGACACTGAAGCCGTCGGTGCAATGTGCGGCGGCAGCGAAGAACGCGAATAGAATGCTAGGCATGATAAAGAAGGGAATCACGAGTAGATCGGAGAAAGTCATAATGCCGCTTTATAGAGGGATGGTCAGACCACACTTGGAGTACTGCGTCCAGCATTGGTCTCCATACCTAAAGAAGGATATCATACTGCTAGAGAGGGTGCAGAGACGAGCAACAAAGCTGGTGAAAGGTATGGAGAACCTGGATTACGAGGAAAGACCTAAGAGACTGGGGTTGTTCTCCCTTGAGAAAAGGAGACTACGAGGGGATATGATCGAGACATTCAAAATACTGAAAGGAATCGACAAAATAGAGCAGGAAAAAACGTTATTTACAATGTCCAATGTGGCACGGACAAGAGGACATGGGCTGAAGCTAAGGGGGGACAAGTTCAAGACAAATATCAGGAAGTTCTGCTTCACACAACGAGTGGTGGACACCTGGAATGCTCTCCCAGAAGAGGTAATTGCGGAAACCACCATTCTAGGATTTAAGGGTAAGTTAGATGTACATCTCCTTATGAGTGGCATGAAGTGACATGGGTAGGGGTAGGCTAGATGCACTTCTCTTTATGAGAAGCTTGGAGCGATATGGGGACCAAAACTATGCCAGGGTACACCTGGCGGGGCCTCCGCGTGTGCGGATCGCCGGACTTGATGGACCTAGGGTCTGTTCCGGAGATGGCGCTTCTTATGTTCTTATGTAGAGGATGTGTTTATTGCCGGTTTGTTTTAAAAACTGATCAAATCAATATTCCTAATAGTAATAAAATATTTTACTTATGGGACAGAACAGATTGTAATACACATCAAGTAATATATGGGATTGTATGTCCGTGTAGATTATGGTATTTTGGCCAGACCAGGAGAAAGATCAAACAGCTTATAGCCCAACATGTGAGCAATTTAAGGTTGGAGAATTTAAATCTGCCATTGGTAGCCTATTGGGTGCAACATAAACATAAGGTGAGCGATTTAAAATTTGTAGTATTAATCACTGTCCACTTGGCTCGTGGTGGTAATGTTTCAGAGATTTTATTAAGGAAAGAACAGAAGTTGATTTATTCCTGGGGTACTGTTGAACCTCGTGGTTTAAACAAGGAAGTAGAATGGCATTTGTTATAAGTGGAGTCAGCTGTGCAACGGTTATAACATGGATTAGGCTGAGATGATCATGATGTTTTCAGTTCCTGTTGAGCTATTGCAGAGAGAGGTCCTGGTTTGGATAGTTCTCTCAGCGGTGTGTGGCTTATATATTATGTGTAATGAGTGAGAAGGTATGAATTTTATACTTATAAACTATGGAATGAAGTATTTGATATATTGTCATGTTTGATATATTGTGATGTTATTTTGAGTAAGGATAATAAGCAAGTACATGTCATGTATTATAGAATATGTGATAAAACTGAAGCTGAGAACAATCTAAAGCCCCTGATGATGCCGAAGGGCGAAACACATATTTGTGTTGGATGTATCATTCCAACATATGGGAGAAGATTGGTGCATGACGCATGAATGAAGATTTTTATATGATATGGACTGTGGTGCACTTAGAGAATGAACTTTTAGTGGGAGGTTTTTGTGAAGGTTTCAGATATATTTAAGGGGTGTGATATATATGTTTATGTGTTGTCTTATGTATTTTAGAAAACATGATGAAATAAATTTGTGTATAATTTATTTGTGCTAGTAGTGAATATTTATAATACTAGTAAATAATAATATAGCTCTTTTTGTTTATGGAATTATGCATATTCATTGGGGAAATCCTGAAAACCCGATTGGATTCCAGCCCTCGAGGACTGGAGTTGCCCACGTCTGCTCTGGACCTGTTGATGATGGCGGCCCTATTGATGATGGCGGCCCCTTTGGCGTGGGACGTCCTATAGATTTTGGGTTCCAGTATTACCAAGCTGGATGTGGTTCCCTGGACGAACGCATGCATGCTCTTCAGTATGCCTTCCTGTCTCACTGTGCCCCTAACTGAGATGTCTTAGATCTGAGTCTGTTGTGGACTCTAGAAGCAAGTATTCTTTCTCCCTTACTGTTTAATATCTTTATTTCTCCTCTCCTCACGCTAGCTCAATCTATCGGTTTCACTGTTTTCGCCTATGCAGACGACATTCAACTACTTCACCCCGTTGATTCTTCAAACATATCCGAAATACAAGAAATTAATACCAAACTGGACAAAATCAGCGATTGGCTTCATGCAAACAAACTCTCCCTCAATATCAATAAATCCTGTGGTTTACTTTTCCCAACCAAAAACAACAAAATAATAACAGGTAAGATCCTCATCAAATCTCACCCTGTAAAAATGGAAACAAAAATAAAATTACTCGGTATAATCATAGACAAAGATCTAACTTTTCACAATCAGATTAGTTCAGTGGTAAAAATCTGCTTTTATAAACTCCGGCTTATTCGCTCTTTAACTTCTGTTCTTGAAACCGAAGCAATTACAACCCTAGTTCACTCACTAGTTATCTCTCACCTTGATTACTGCAATTCTTTTTATAACGGAATTCCCCAAAAAGAATTATGACGTTTACAGCTCATTCAAAACACGGCAATAAAACTTATAAATAAGTTAGGGAAATATGATCATGTTACCCCGCTACTGAAAGAAGCACACTGGCTACCTATCACACACCGCATTACTTATAAAACACTTATGTTGGTCTTTAAAATCAAACTTTCGCATCTACCACCTTTTTTGGACAAACTCCTTATCCATTTTTGCCCCTCTCGGACTCTTAGATCAGCTGATCAGAATCTATTATCTGTTCCTTCTATTAAGGAATTCTACTACACTAGGAAATCCAATTTCTCTGTAGTTGCCCCAACTCTATGGAATGCCCTGCCATCCTACCTTCGCCACGAAAATCTTATTTCAAGATGCATTCTACAGCCTTTGAACCTCTCATCACTTCGCCTACCAACCGCTTTTAAGAAGCGACCCCACCCCTAATGTTTTCTCCCTCTCCCTCTCTTTTCTCTTTAACTCAAACTCCTTTTTTTTCCTTACTTTTCTCTCCTAACAATGTAACTTTACCCCCCCTTCTTCTCAAGCCCCACTCTCATGTTTGTAATTGTACAATGTCTTTAATGTTCACCTCCCCCTCCTTTTTTTTTTATATATATATAAGTATTACTCTAATTCTTATTTTATCATAGCATTGTAAACTGGCTAGATACTTGTTGATGGTTGGTATATTAAAAACAATAAACTTGAACTTCTTGAACTTGTCTTCATCCTCAATCACTCTGCCAGAGTGTTCCATTAAGCATTGCCTCCTTATTTGTAGTAACCACAGATGCCAGCCATCGTGGCTGGGAGGGGCTCACTACGGTGGTTGTTCTTTTCAGAAGTGGTCGATCATTGATGGCAGTGGTCTCTGTTAATTGTCAGAGGAACCAATAACTCTCCTTTGGCGCAGGAGGCTCGACTTCTTTTCCTTTAGATGGAAAGTCATCTCCTTGCGCTGATGGCAGCGCATGTAGCTGCAGTGGCCTATGTTCCAGCAGACTTCCTCAGCCATCAGTCTTAGAGTTTCGGGGAGAGCTCACCCTAGTGCAGTAGGTGTTTTGGGCATACATGAGGTGCTGCGGGCAGTCCCGCTTCAACCTCATGGCCCCAAGATGGCTCCATGCTTCTTCAGTCGCAGATCTGGCTTGGAGATGAGAGATTTGATGCTCTTGAGCAACTGTGACCTCCAGTGGTTCTTCTATATGTTTTCCTGCCTTGGCCACTGTTTGGCTGGGTCCTTTGGAGGATTGCAATTCACTCCAGCAGCGTCATTCTGGTGGCACCCAATTTGCATTGAAGGCCTTGGGGTGCAGATCTGATGCGGCTGCGGGTGGCATACAGTCTGCGCCTGAGTGTCTTTCCTGACCTTCTCACTCCAGGCCCGGTTGCCACAAAGGATCTTTGCTCTTATGGCTTAGTTCTTGAGCGCAGCTTTAAAATTAAACAAAATAAAGGCTATTCAGAGCTTGTCATAGCTAAAGCTTCTTAGGTCTAAAATGTTGTCCTCTGTGTCGGCTTATGCTAAGGCGTAGAAGACCTTTACAGCGCTGGAGTGACCAAGAACAGGTAGACCCTTATTTGACTCAGGTGTTGCGGGTCCTTGCTTTCTCCATGCAGGTCTGGATAAAGGCCTCACGGTGGCGTCTCTATGGATCCCGATGGCCGGTCTCTCTGGTTTTAGATACCAGGATTGTCTGTTCGCTTTGGCGTTGCATTCGGATGTTGCTCGGTTTACAGAAAGATCTTCGGGTCCGGCCACCTGTTAAGAATTAGCTCCCAGCCTGGGACCTTAAGGTGGTGCTGACTGGCTTTGCCAGGGCTCCTTTTGAACCGCTGAGGGATGCTCTGTTGTAGGAGTAGCTCTGAACTCCTTTGACGCCTCTGTTGGCGGTTAACAGTACTGTTTCATTGTTTGAGCAGAACAATGGTTTAACCTGTTACAGGTGCCTCTACTTCACAGATGTGTGTGTCTCTCTATGCTGCTAGAGGGCGCTAAACTAGCCTATGATGTACTCTGGAGGCATAGTGAGAAACCTGGAATGGATTTCTTCTGCAGCTCATGCAAGTAGTGGGAAGTAACCCTATGGTCTACAACAGTGGTGGGCAAACTTTTTGACTCGCAGGCCACAATGGATACTTAAAATTGACAGAGGGGGCCGTACCAAGAGCAGATGGGATGGAGTGTTTGTGAACTAATATAAATTAAATGTAAACATCATAACATAAAAGGTTTTGGTCTTTAAAAGGTAGCAAAATATGAAAACATAAGGCTTAGTGTACAAAACAAATGTACATGATCATCTCTCCCTTCTTCTCCTTCACCCCAATTCTTCCTCTTTCCTTTCTCTCCCCCACATGTGCAGCATCTTTCCTCACCTCTTACCCATCCCCTTGTGCCTTCTCTCTGCAGCATCTTTCTATCCCTCCATCCTTTCCCATCCTCCTGTCACAGTGATGTACCCATGTCTCGTTGCCGGTGATAATTCTCTTCCGAATACTTGGATGTTTTTCATACCATCTCAGGAACTGGGTTTCAACCTCTGCATGTTGTTTCTTGTGCAGATCAGTAAGCTGTTTGGGAACCCATCATGCGCAGACTTTACTTTAGCTGAAGTCATCATGCATTATGGCAAATTTCAGATTCAGAGCTAATAATAGCTTTATTTATTCTTTCATACCACCATAACCAAAAGTTCTAGACGGTTTACACTAAAAAGAGCTGGACAATCAGCAAAATACAATAATACAGTAAAAAATACAAATATTTGTAAAATAGAATTTCAATAATAAAACTCACTAAGTAATAAACTTATCGAACAAAGTAGTCTTAATTTCCGAAAACTGCAATAGGATAACATAGCTTGCTGAATCATTTACCTAACCAAGATTGTTGCCTACCAGCTTGAAATGCTTGGGTCCTATCTAAGAAGGTCTTATATCTACACCTATTAATTTTTGGATAAGCAAATAAGTAGAAGTTTCTAGTTTCTCTTGATGGTCTTATGCAACACAAAATGAGGAAAAAAGTAAGCTGGAGACAATCCCGATATCATCTTAAAGCAGATACAGGAAAATTTGAATAATACTCTTGCCTCCAAAGGCAGCCAATGAAATAAATGATAATATGGATTAATATGGTCGTTCTTTTTTAAACCAAAAATAAATCGAACAGCTGTATTCTGAATTATCCTTAATTTCCTTAGAATTTTTTTGGGTGCTCCTAAATAGACGATGTTACAATAGTCTAAAATAAATAAAACTAATGCCTGCACTAATAGTCTGAACGATAAAGGATCAAAATATTTTTTATGGTTCTTAATTTCCACAATGTAAAAAAGCATTTTTGTACCACTAAGTTCGTGTGTTCTGCTAGTGTTAAATGTCGGTCTAGTTTGACTCCCGGAATTTTGATAGATTTAATAATCGGGTAGTCATGACCATTAAGATGAAGCAATGAGTTTGTTATTTTGTCGTTGGGATTAGACAAGAAAAGTTTGATTTTTCCGTATCTGAGTCATAATAGAAGATATCTGGTTTAAAATTTCAGTGGTAAAATTATTTAGAGGGATTAAAATAGAAATGTCATCTGCGTATATATAAAATTTTACATTTAAACTCTTTAATAAATGTCCTAAAGGGGAGATGTAGATGTTGAATAAGGAAGGTGATAGCGGAGAACCTTGGGGCACACCAGATGTATTGCTCCATGAATGAGAATATTTACCGTCACAAATCATTTGATAAGATCTTTTCTTCAAAACACCTTGAAATCAGTTCCAGACCCTTCCTGAAAGTCCTATTGTGTCGAAACAACTCAATAATATTTCATGATCTACTAGATCAAAGACAGTACTAAAATCTAGCTGAAGAATTAAGGCACTGAAGTTAAGACGATCTCCGTACTATATCCTCTTCTAAATCCTGACTAAATCCTCTTCTAAATCCTGATGGTCATTAAGGATATTAAATTTATCCAAATAACTTACTAATTCTAAATTAACTAAACCTTTCAGTAATTTGGTAAAAAAAGGAATGCTTGTTATGGATTTATAAATGGATTTCATGGCAATTGATACCTTCTGATTTTTAAGAATAGGGGTAACCAAAACTTGACCCAATTCTTCAGGAAAATAGTCCCTTAAAGAAAAAGTAGCCCATTTAAATAAATCTGCTTTAAAAGTAGATGAAGCATTTTCCATTATGTCCAGCAAACAGTTCGATTTCAAGTTTATTTAGGAATTTTATAAACCGCCCAATCCTGGAAGACCCCAATCGGTCTTCTAGGGGGTGAACATTACGTTAAAAACATATATGGGGTAACTATACATCCGTTAAAACAATAATCATTATTAAAAACATTTAAAAACAATACAAAACAAAAGGAACAAAAAAAGGGAAAGAAGGGTAGAACTACAGTTTATCAAGTAAAAGAGAAAACATATAGGGAAAGAACAATAAAAAGGGCATTTAGGTCTCAGCCGGGGGTCGCGTAGCTAGTTTTATGTGTTTATTGAACAACTTTAAAAACTGTTGTCAGTCTAGGGCTTGGAAATGATCCCAGGACATATCAGCCCTTGAGCCATATTCCAAGTAACTATGTTGTGTGAGCCATATTCCAAGTAACTATGTTGTGAAGCATCATAGTTGCAAGTAGGAGATTGTAATGTTGCTCTCAAATCTAAAATTTTACTATTGAAGAACTCTGCAAGAGTATCAGGAGACGGCAAGCATTCATTATCCGCTTTTAAAACCAGTGTAGTATCGGTTAAGTTATTAACCAGTTTAAATAATTCTCTACTATTTATCTTGGCTGAACCTATTTTCTGTGCATAATGTTTTGAACGTTTTTCTTTAATCAGGAGTTTATAGTTCTTTAATTTTAAGTCTCCAACTCGAGGGAACAAAGTTCAGATATGTCTTCTAAAACTCTATGGAAAATAAAAAAAAATGATGACCTCACAAATCAGCACCAGGCAGGAAGACACCCGCGCATGCATGGTGTGGAAAGTCTTGAAGCCTTGCTAAAGCCCCAAATGTACACTATACCACTGTCCGCACTGGGCTCCGTGGACGACGTCACCCACATTTGAGAACATGCTGCCTGCTTGTTTAATATCCAAATTTGCATCCAATTGAGACACTGTTATCCATTGGTCTTCTCTAATCAAGGCATCCACTCTGTCATTATACTCTTGGGTGCGCACAACTTTGATAGGTGAGAAGAACGACCTTTGTGGGTTACACCTGTTCTTCCTGCTTTAAACCTTTTTACTCATTCATAAACATTTTGTTGATTCATGGTGCTATGTCCATACTGAGTCAATATCTGATAGTGAATTTTCACAGGTTTCACTCCCTCTGCCCAAAGAAAGTGCACTACTGCATGTTATTTGATGGTGCAATCTTGCAATGGAGCGTCCATGTTTCTAACCTCGTGGCTGCCACACAACTAAAGGCTGAGCGCTACACTCTGCGTTGATGAGCTATCCCAACAGGCGATGTACGAGTACATATGTTGCATTTCGCTAGCTCTCCCCAGTCCCTGGGAAGATTCTTCTCTAAGCAAATAATACATTTTAGAAATAAGAATAGAGGGCATAAGAATAGAGTTAGCAAAATTCAAGATCTCTAAGAAATAATCATCTTTAAGGATGACATCAAGCATGTTTTTGGAAAATTAAGTGATCAAAAATTCCTTGATCTTAAAGAATTCTCGGAGGGCTTAGCCTGTTGATGTACATCCAAGCTGCCTTAATATCAGCCACATCAGTTTCCTGATGTAATTGTGCTTTTGTTTTATGTATTGTCATCTAGTTGATTAAGTCTATCCTTATATTTTCTCAGGTTGGCAACAGGTTTGGTTTTTCTTTAAATAGAAAAATAAAAGCTTGTCTTAATTACCTTGAATAAATAGGTTAGTGCAAGACACTGTCTTCCAGAGGTAATTAGGTGAAGATCCAGTTCTCAGAGTTGGTCGTTAAACACGACATGGAGATGACTCCTGAAAGAGAAATCTTATTATTCCTACTAGGGCATGCCTGCCGAGGAACCCAGCATCACATTTAAAGAAATGCCTCAGTCTAAGGGAAAGAACACAAGAGATTCACAGGATAACATATGTGGAAGAGTTCTAAGAATGGACCTTTAAAGAAAAAAAATTAAAAAAAGCTCTTGAAAAAGAGGGCTTTGACAAAAAACATTCAAGTGCAAATGTACTTGAGAGAGTTTATACATAATTGTCCATAGGATCTGGCTGATCACCAGTTGAGGAACTCTTCAGTTGTACTTGCTCTTCCCCATCATAACATTAAGTCTAGTGATTACTTACTTCAGAATCTAGTGAAGAGACATGCTCATCACTTGGTTCTGAAGTGGTGGAGTAGCCTAATGGTTAGTGCAATGAGCTTTGATCTGGCAAACTGGGTTTGATTCCTACTGTAGCTCTTTGTGACGGGCAAGTCACTTACCATATTTTTTGCTCCATTAGATGCACTTTTCCCCAAAAAAGTTGGTGGAAATTAGGGTGCATCTTATGGAATGAATAACCAAAGCACCCCCCACCCCTCCCGTTACCTATTTTTAATGCAGCCATCTTCCCTCGCTGGACGTGGCGCCCTCAGCTGGCTGGCAGACGACAGGGAGGCCCTGGCCCTCTTCCTCCTCCCCGCCACCCCCTGCGCATACCTTTTTTTTTTTTTTTTTAAATAACTTCTGTTCATGGCCAAGGCAGGCAGGCTGGCTGCCTGGTTCCCACTGCTTCCTCCCAGAACTGCCAGCTGACGCTTCTTCCTCTTCTTCTATCTGTTTTCTCGTGGCATAGCAGCGCACCAGGTTGCCTGCCTGGTCCTGCACTGCTTCCCGTGAGAACCTGGTGCACCGCTATGCCACGAGAGAACGAAAGAGGAGACTGCCATATCAGCTGGCAGTTCTGGGAGGAAGCAGCAGGAACCAGGCAGCCAGCCAGCCTTGGCCGTGAACAGAAGTAAAAAAAAAAAAAGGTGTGCACGGGGGGCGGTGGGGAGGAGGAAAAGGGCCAGGGCCTGCCTGGGGGGTGAGGAGGAAGAGGCTGGGGTCTGCCTGCCTGGGAGAGAGGAGGGGGAGGCTGGGGCCTGCCTGTTTGCTCTGCCCAATTAAAAATAGGGAGGGAGGAGGTAAAGGCTGGGGCCTGCCTGCCCGCCTTGCCAAATTAAAAATTGGGAGGGAGGAGGGAGAGGCCGGGGTTGCCTGCCTGGGAGGAGGAGGGGAGGTCTGCCTGCCTACCTACCTACCTACCCGCCTTTTCCTGTTCCTACCTGCCTGCTTGCCCTGTCCCTGCCTGCCCTGTCCCTACCTGCCTGCCAGCCTCTAGGCCTGCCTACCCTGTCCTGGCCTATCACTAGACCACCAGAGGGGGTACAGGGTACAGAGCCTGGCAGGGAGGGGGGACAGGGTACAGAGCTTGGCAAGGAGTGTGGGGTTGGGTGCCGAGCCTGGCAGGGAGAATATGGTTCAAAATGATTTTTTTTCATGTTTTCCTCCTCTAAATTTAGGGTGTGTCTTATGGCCAGGTGCGTCTAATGGAACAAAAAATATGGTAACACTCCATTGTTCTAGGTACAAAACTTAGATTTTGAGCCCACTGGGGACAGAGAAAATACATGTATATAATGTGTATAACACTGTACACATCTAGTAGTGCTGCAGAAATGATTAGTAGTAGTAGTACTTTCGCCATGCCCCTTTTTTCACAGCCATGTGCCATGTAGATGGACTTTCTTGAGGGAGATAATGGCTCACCAAAACACAACAGAGTCCTAAACTTGACTCCTCCATTTCTTCTCTTTCTTCCCAACTGGTGCAGAGACTTTGATTCAGGTTCAAGTTCTGTGGTTCTCTCTCGCTGTGCCATGGAGGTGGATTGCCTTTCAAGGAAGATGCATGGTCAGCAAGTGGTGCTAACAGAGCAGGGTCCTGGACTTAACTCTTGCTCCTTCATTATTCCTCTGGTTGCCCTGTCGATGTGGAGACTGCAATTCAGGGAGCTTCTCTTCTCAATCTCTTCCTCCTCAAACCCATTCTGATGGATGTTTATTCCTTTTGTTCAATAACCGTATGACATACATTTTAACTGGGCTTCCAAAAATATACAGTTTCAGTACCAACATTTAACTATATGACATTGTTCAAGGAGTCCAGCATCACAGAGTCTTCCACCAATACTCATGTTTTTTAAAGTTTAGTTTTTCTCTTTCTTTAAAATGAAAGTAGAAGATTCCATTTAATATCAAATGAATATAAATTGAGTAAGATTTCAGGATTACTGGTTTTTTTTTTAAAATTTAGTATATCATCGCCCCCTTAATTCTTTTGTCATTTAAATGTCTTACAGTTACAAGAGCTACACATTGGTGACTGTCTTTGGAAATCTACACCAGGCACAGCTTGGGGGAGTACCTGGAACTTATCAGCTTGTACACAGTTTCCTTAACATACGACTCCCTGCTCCTATTCCAGGACTTCAGGTATATTATATTATCTTACAGCAAAAAAGACTAGTGCTAATACTTACATGTTTTATACTGCTGCAATTTACATACCACTTTTAGTCTATACAACCTTAGCAAAGGAATCCAAAACTGTTTGTGAAATCTAACAAATTATTTTATTGCAGTTTCATTCTACTTAATTACATTACATTACATTAGAGATTTCTATTCCGCCATTACCTTGCAGTTCAAGGCGGATTACAAAAGAGTTATAAAAGGTGGGTTACAATATTGAGAAGGCGGATTACAAAAAGAGATATAAAAGAGATATACATAGTGGGATACAGTAAATTATTGGTGAATTCAAGAGCAATTGAGAAGAACTGGTAGTATCTGTGGGCCGGGTTGAAGGCAGGAGGATGGACGGTAATTGATATGTTAAGAGTGATTCAGTGATTTCTTGAAGAGAATCGTTTTTATTTCTTTTCTGAAGATCTTGTATTCGGGGGTGGTTGTCAGTAGGTTGGAGATTTGGTTATCCAGTTTTGCTGCTTGTGTTGCCAGTAGTCCGTCATACAATTTTTTCCATTTGACTTCTTTAATTGGAGGGTGTGTGAAAGGGGTGTGTGTTTTTCTGTGTCTGGGTGATGTAGTTTGGTAGAGGCGGTTGTTTAGGTAGATTGGGCTGTCTCCATTTAACGATTTAAATAGCATGCAGTAGAATTTAAATAGTATTCTTTCTTGAATTGGTAGCCAGTGTGAGTCGATGTATGCTTCTGTGATATGGTCGTGTTTCTTCAGTGAGTAGATGAGTCTCAGAGCTGTATTTTGGATTGTTTGTAGTTGTTTAATCATTGTTGCAGGGCAGGGGAGGTAGAGGATGTTGCAGTAGTCCAGTAGGCTTAGTATAAGGGATTGAACTATGAGCTGGAATTGTGGTCTTTCGAAGAATTTTCGTACTTGTCTTAAATTTCTCATAACTGCGAAAGATTTCTGTATTGTTTTGTTTATTTGAGGCTGTAATAGTTTTTATCCCAGAAGAAGTGGGCAGCATATTCTCACATGTGGGTGACGTCACCAACAGAGCCCCAGTATCGCCACTTTAAGATTTCAGAAAGTTCGTGATAGCCCACACAGCACATGCGCGAGTGCCTTCCCGCCCGATGTAGGTGCGCGGCTCCTCAGTTCTTAGTTTTCCGCGGAGATAAGAAGTTGTGGTTTTTCAACGATTGTTGATTTTTTTTTTTTTTTTTGCTGTCCCACTGTATTTCTTTATTTCTTAAAGCTAATAAAAAATTTTTTTTTAAAAAAAAGATTATTTTTTCTTCTTTTGTCGTCTGCAGGTTTGTCCTGGCAGGGCCTTTTCTCCTGCCTCAGCCATCGAGTTTAATTTAGCAGAGGTAGTGTTCCCATTGACATCATGCCCGCTGACTGGATTTAAAAAGTGCAGTTGGTGTTCATGCACTATATCCCTAACTGACCCTCATAGCTGGTGCCTGCAGTGTTTGAGTCCTGAACACAGTGTCCAGTTGTATAAATGCTGCTCTTCGTTTCAAAAGCGTAACATCAAAAATCATATCCTTCAACAGGAGAAACTTTCGGTGTCAGCATGGAGGAAGATGCGCCAACGACACCATCTTCCTCGAAGTCATCGGCATCGAAGATATCGACACTAGTATTGCAGCACATCGCACCCTCTGGTAAGCTGGCTAAGAAGCCATCCTCTTCCCTATAAGGGACACAGGTCACAAAGGCATTGAGCCAATTCATGCCAACCAAGCACAAGTCCCTGCAGCGACCGGTTCCAGTATCAAGGGGTGCTTGTCATTGGAGTCATCACGTATAGTACGGGCGTCGAAGCCATAGGTAACAGTGCTTATCTTGAAGCAAAAGCTTGATGTTTTGCTTTGAAGGAGTTTGGGGATCAGTTCCAAACACTTCTCCTAATGCTCTACTCTCCAGTACTGGCCCAGCCTGAGTCTAACACTGCCAGGACTTCTGGTACTGTCGATGCTACATAAGTGCATTCCAAGGACTCTCGGCACTGTTCCAGTCCAACCACCCATGCATCAAAGCATCGTTCTTCCAGGCACCGATCTCCATCTGCTCACCATCACTAATTGTCTTCCAGACGTTCAGACAAGAGCTCGATGAAGTCAGGGAAGGTCTCCCGCAAATGGAAGCATTCCGTGACCCCGACACCAGAACGTCATGGATCGAAGCACAAGTCTCCTTCTCTCCTCCAAAAGTTCTGATTTGTAGGATGACTCAAATCCTGATCCATCATCTTCACCTTCCAATAATGATGTTTCTCTGCCATCGAAGTCTCCCAGGCATTCTCTAGCTAGAGCTTCTTTACCTACTGAAAAGCTTTCCTTCACTCGATTTATTCGACAACTGGGAAAGGACCTTTCGGTGAAATTGGAGGCTGATTCCAAATATAGTGAAGAGTTTCTGGAAACTATGATCAGCCTCCTAAAGACATGCTTAAACTCCCTTTACATGGGATTCTGATGGAGACTTTGTACAAGAACTTAGAACCACCTCTCTCGGTACCGGTGGCACCCAAGAAATTAGATTCTCTGTATAAAATAATCTCTCTTCTGGGATTTGACAAACCTCAACTCGAGCATCAATCCCTGGTTGTGGAGTCTACTTTGAAAAAATCTACTCCATCAAAAGTTTATGCATCTGTCTCTCCTGGTAGGAAGGGCCTTACTATGGACTGATTTGCCTGAAGGCTATATCAAAATTCATTGTTGGCAAATAGAGTTGTCAAATACAATTTTTATTTCTCATGCTACTTGAAGCAATTTCCCGCATATCAAAAATATATTCCCTGTTGGAAGTTGAGGGCTTTCCAACATCTCGTGAGCACTACCCAAAAGCTAACTGCACATGAAACTTGATGGGACACCTTAGTAAAACCTAAGTCTAAGCCTCAACCATCGAGACCTTTGTATCAGAGGCGTTTTTCAGCCCAAACCTCTGCTCTAGTAAGGTCACAGAAGAAAAACCAAAATCAGCAGTGTCTTTCCAAGGCCCAACCTGCTGCTCCTTCTAAGTCAAATCAGTCTTTTTGACCTGTTATCCGAGTGCATAGTTGCAATCCCCCTGCTTCAGCCTCTCCCTCAGCCAATCTGAGGTTGCCTTCAATTTTATTTTCATCGTTGGGAACTCATCTCCTCCTATCTCTGGGTTCTACAGATCATTTGGGGGGGTTAATCTCTACATTTCACTACCCTCCCTCCAGATCATCCTCCAAGAGGGTCTTCTACCTTGGCTCCCGGTAGGCAGGTCACCAGCCGATCAAGTCTTCCTCCCGCTACGTGGCTGTCAACTTGTCTGATGATGGAGTTGCTCACGACGATTGCTGTGCTCTCTATCTTCTCCTGATTCTGCAGCCTCAGGTCCATGTCCCTGGTGTATGTCCATCTCTCCTGCCGCAGGTCCGTATCCTTCGTTCTCGCTACTGTATCACCCATTTCTTCCTGGTGGTTGTCTGTCGGGTGGTCCACACTCTCTGTAGGTGTCTTTTGGCAGTTCCACCTTTGCTGGTGATTTTCCACGGCCTCCCTGTATCCCTCCTCTATGAACTTCTCCAGCTCTCGGACTTCTTCCTCGATGGTGTCTTCTGTCTTGTTCTCTGCTTCCTCTATCTGGACGTTCTCTGCATCTCTGTCTCCCTCCTCCCCTGCTTGAAGTGCCTCCAGTTCCAATATTCTGCCCTCCAGGAGTCTGACTTGTCTCTTAAGGCTCTCCAGTTCTCCGCATCGGGCATATACGTAAGACCGCCTCCCAGAGGGGAGGTAGTCATACATATGGCAGACGATGCAGAAAACTGGGTAGCTCAACATCTTGCTTCCGTCTGCTGCTTCCATTGCTGTCTCCTTGCTGGTCTGCTGTGAATGCCTGCTGGGTCTGCTGTGGTTGCGCCTGCTCTTTTATCTGCTTTTTTCCCCCTTTTGTTCTCTCTGCCTCTCTCTGAAGCTGCTTTTCTCCTGCTCAGAGTCAGATCAACTCTGCTCCATTGGCCCCTCCCCATTTAAGGCAGAGCTTCGGTGGTGGACGTCGGGGGGGGGGGGGTGGATGGAGCTAACTCTCACCGATTCCCCTCTTTGTCTCCTGCCTCTGCTTCTCTCTCCTGCTCTTTTATCTGCTTTTTTCCACCTTTGGCTTCTCTCTCCCTCTGCCTCTCTCTGTAGCTGCTTTTCTCCTGCTCTCTCCTGCTCAGATCCTCCTGCTCAGATCCTCCTGCTCAGATCAAAGAACAAAGAATAAAGAACCAGCATGGTTCACTGTAGAGGTGAAGGAAGCGATAAGAGACAAGAAAACCTCGTTTAAGAAATGGAAAAGGTCAAAAATGGACGAAAACTGGAACAAACACAAACATCAACGCAGATGCCATAAGGCGGTAAAAGGGGCCAAAAGAGCCTATGAGGAAAAAATAGCCAAAGAGGTGAAGAACTTCAAGCCTTCTTTTGATATTGTGACAGGGAAGCCCCTGGCCCAAGGAAAAGAACAGTTAAACTTCCTCAGCAGGCATCAAAGGGCTTGGTAAAACCTGGCCTGGAGCAGGCACAGCTGACTCAGCCCAGAGGAAAGGGGCAGAGGCAAGGTTCGGTACAACATAACAGCCAGGGGGGAAGGGCACTGCAAACCAATTATCTCCCCTATCGATCCTTTCCTCAGAGTGAGAAACCTAAACCCAACCCAAGAGGGGGTGGGGTCAGCACTCGTGATAGTGGGGACCAGCTTCCTCAAATAGAGAGGAGGCAGAGCAAGCGGAGGTTCTCAGCTGGCTCTAATGGAGAGAATGCAGCTACTTGTCGAAGGGGCAGTTCCAGAGTTCCAGTTCCCCAGCCCAGGACGCTATACAAAGGTTAGCCTAGTAGGAGGGAGACTGTAAGCCCTGGGAGGTATCTTGCCTTGCCTAACAGACCCTGGGAGGGTGACCCGGGAGTTGTGTGTGGGGAAGAGCACTTTGGCAGAGAGCTGACAGGCAGGCAGGGTGGGGGAGGGGAGGAACAGTCCGAGAGAGGAACTTGGCAATACAACCTGGACTCCCTTTCCAATGAAGAAGAAATGCCCAGTATTCATGAGGACAGTGAATGGGAGGAGGACATGGAGATAGGGGGGGAATGAAGTATGAAGGGTGGTTCTAAAACCCTTAGCTAAAGCAGTCTGTAAGAAAGGCAGAAGCAGCTCTGCCTAATTAATGGTAATTGGGGGGAAGTCTGTTTCCAGGCTTTCCAGTAAGCCCCAAAAGTCTCCAGAGGAGAAGTTAGGAGTTTGTGATTGCTTCGAGGAGGGAGACCCTTGGGGGGAAGAGCAAGTAGCCCCAGCAGTAGGGATGACTGACTGGGCGAGCCCATGAACACTTGCTGGAAGTTGCCAGCCTGCCCAGGAAGATGTGGGCTCCAGAAAACTAAAGTACACTCCTGAATGTTGGTTTTGGAAAAACGTGGTTTTTTTTTTTGTGCTTTTGCTGACAAGTACAGAGCAAGTTGCCCACACTGGAGCAAGAGGGATTGCTCCATAGGACTTATAGGACATTGTCTTGATGAACATATTATTGGTTTACCATGCTTGTGGAATTACAAATAAAGTGAAGCTGTTTTTCTTTTGAGAAATCCCTTTTCTTGGTTTTCCTTTCTGCCAGCCATACAAAAGGCGCTACATAAATCTACCTGTGATCCGAGGCGGGTTTCCCACCTACTCGGGGACTGGCCCGGCCACAAGAAGTTGGTGGCAGTGGTGGGATATAGCGTCGCCCACAGGCTGGTGAAGGAACTGCAGCAGAAAAGTTTGGAAAAAAAAAGGAAAGCTGTGAATCATTTTTTTTTTCCTCTCCTTCTCCTTGTGTTTTGGACTGAGCCTCAGAAGCTGAACTGTGTGCCTTCTTTTTCAAAGAAGGGGAACTATTGATAAAAGTACTGTGTTGGAAAGCAGACAAACACCCCAGTGTTTGAACTCAGAGCGTGGGACATTTTGGAGTTTTTGCTGGAAATCCTGAGGTCAGGAATATAAAGTTGGTGTCTAACTTGATTTTTATACAAAGAGTTTTGTGGAGTACAAGCCAGAAGCAAGGTGAGGGTCCGGAGGAGAATAAGGAACAGCAGTAAGGTGCCCAGGGGAGCAGACTGCTGATCGGAGGAGAGGAACCAGACGTGTGAGCTGTGGTCCAGAGGTCCTGGTCGGAGGAGTGGCTGGGGAGGCCCTAACATCCCATCGCTAAGACACATCAGACCCTAAGGTAAAAGTCCTTAGGGAGGGCTGGTGTGGATTGGAGGGTAAGGAGACCAGAGAGCTTGGGCAAAGGGCAGAGAGGGGAAAATTCCCAAAAGCTGGTGGTGCCGCACTTGGGTTTCCTTTCTCTGTGCTTTACTCGTTGCAGGATGGAGGCGTCCAAATTTCTGACGGGGCTGGAGACGGAGATGCAGAAGCTCCAGAAGAGCTTCCAGGACAGGCTGCAAAGTCAGGCGGACTTATGGAAGTCAAACCATAAGGCCCAGCAAACCAGACAACGCAGAATTATTACAGCAGATGATGGCACAGATCCAGGCCATTGATAACCTGGCTCAGAGACCTGCAGTGCCAGTGGCCGGTGGGCCAGGACCAGTCATCGTACCGGTAGGAGCTCCTTTGGAGGAGCCCATAAGACTAAATGACTTAGCTGCAGGGGGTGACTTTTCTCAAGGCTATGGCCCGGACCAGTATGAGAGACAGTTCCGGGCAGCATATAGGGCTCACAAGGAGCGTCCTAGAGTCCTGATACATGGCCTAAACAGATGCTTCCAGAGAGCCTTGGCCAGGCATCAGGGTCTAGCCAGGGTTCTGCAGGCCGGTAAATGTTTTGCCTGCAGGAAGCCAGGGCATTGGAGGCGGCAATGTCCGGCCAAGAGGAACCTCATGAACAGGGTGGGGACCTCTGTGCTGGCTTCAAAGGGGGAGTGCCTGATCACGGTAAAGGTGGAAGAAGTGCCAGTGGTGGCCCTTTTGGATTCCGGGGCCAACCAATTCATTATATCCCAAGGGGTGTGGGCCCGGATCCTCAAAGCCAGGGGTCGGGGGATAGATAGACCCCAAGGGAAGGCACCAATCCAATGTATGCACGGGACCTCTCTACCGTACGAGTTAGAACAAGTCTGGGTCGAGTATCAGGGAAAAGGGTATGCCCTGAGAATGGCCGTTATGCCTAGATCTCCCTATGAGGTGATCCTAGGTCGAGAGTGGCCCCATCTTAGGGAATGTTTTGAGACCCGAGGTGGTGGGAGAGCCTTAGACCAGGAAGAGGAACTAGCCCAAATCTTTCCCCTAGAGGATAGCAGGAGCCTTCCCACAAGAGCCTTCCCACAAGAGGCCCAAGAGTTGGGCAGAGAGACGGGCCGATAAGAAACTTTGTGCCCAAAGTCAGCAGGAAGACGGCCAGCTACCCTGGAAACCATGGCTACCCCATGAGGTAGCACAGCGGTTTCCCACATTGGGGAGGGAGCAGAGGTGTGATCCCACGTTAAGGGATGCCATAAAACAGTGGGAAGACATGGGGAAAGGTTCTAGGCGATTTCAGGTGGTGGGAGGACTACTGTATCATATGGAATGGAATCCCAGGAGAAGTCGGAGACAAAGGCGCCTGGTAGTCCCGAGCGCCTTCAGAAAACAAATCTTTTGGGCCATTCATAGAAACCTGGGAGAGGAGCACAGGGCCCAAGACCTAACGGTTAGGCGGGTAAGGGACAAATTTTATTGGCCAGGCCTAGAGCAGAATATCCGGCAGTGGGTTGAAGAATGCTCCAGGTGTAAAAGGGGTATAAGGCGTCGCCCGATAAATGGACCAAAGAGGTCTGTTTGTCAATAAGGGAGCCAAGTGTAGAGAAGCCAATTTTGAGATTTATGCGGGTATCCACTAAGGCCAGAGTACCCGTCCAGGCCACACCATACTCAGTAGGTTTGGACTTGTGTAGTGTCCAAGAGGTGTGGGTGCCCAGAGGGGGGCGAAAGGTAGTTGACACTGGCCTAGTGGTAATTCTGCCAGGAGGGTGCTATGGGTGCCTAGCGCCCAGGTTGGGGTTAGCCCTCCACCAAGGGATTTGTATAGGAGCTGGGGTAATTGAGCCAGATTTCCGGGGTCCTCTGAGAGTTCTCATTATGAATCTGGGAGAGAAGGACTACCTGGTAAGAGAGGGGGATAAGATTGCTCAGCTTATCTGCGAACAGGCAGTCCTCCCGGTATTAAGGGAAGGAGAAATAAATCAGGACACCACTCGGGGGGAGCAAGGATGGGGTTCCACAGATGTAAAAGAGGTGTCAGAGATAAAGTAGAAAGAAATTATCTAGCAGCCTTAATCAACTTCATTTAATAAACTTTTTCTGTATATTCACTGGTCCTCAGCGGGCCACCATACACTCAAGTACATTCATAGTGAATGGCTTTACGCTCCCACTCCTCATTGGAACCAGCCCGACCTTATATTAAATTATGAATTTTAACTTGCATTAATGATGGTAATATATAAATACTAAAAGTACTTAGCTTCTAGTAGAATACTGTGCAGGGAGAATGTGTCTAAGTATCAACATGTTTCGCCCGTTAAACTCATTGGGCTTCATCAAGATGTATACTCCCTAAAAATAGAAAATAGCCCCTATTGTTCAACATTGTTTGGATAAAAGCCACGGAGTCCAACAATTACGGTGGAGGGTTATTGATAGCATGGATGTTACCCAACAGGAGGGGGATTGGGAAAGGAGATTGAATATGTTAGAACAACGGTGGATTTACCGCCTAAACACCGTTGTTCCTACTGGGCTAAACACGGAGCTGGAATGGTCATCGCTGCTTTGAGGGTTGAATGCATATATGGGGGTGGTCCTCTTGCCACCTTTTATGGTTACCTATATCCTTAAGTGTTGATAATCATAGCATCGTTCCCAGCGCCTGACGTCATCCACCCGTAATGGTAGGGAGTTGACGTCGGGGGCGGGCACGTATAAAACACGTGACATCAAGTCGGGCCGCCATTCCACAATCGTGCAATGGTGGCTGCAGGTTTATCTAAAGGTGAGAGTGGGAATTATAGAGATTTTTTTATACGGATATGATTCAGATGTATTAAGGTGGCACTATTTATATGTTAGTATGGGTACTAAGGTTTCTTGTTTTCTATTTTTAGGGAGTATACATCTTGATGAAGCCCAATGAGTTTAACGGGCGAAACATGTTGATACTTAGACACATTCTCCCTGCACAGTATTCTACTAGAAGCTAAGTACTTTTAGTATTTATATATTACCATCATTAATGCAAGTTAAAATTCATAATTTAATATAAGGTCGGGCTGGTTCCAATGAGGAGTGGGAGCGTAAAGCCATTCACTATGAATGTACTTGAGTGTATGGTGGCCCGCTGAGGACCAGTGAATATACAGAAAAAGTTTATTAAATGAAGTTGATTAAGGCTGCTAGATAATTTCTTTCAGCTGAATTCAGATATTAGTCAATATCTTCATTTCCCAGTGGACTAATCGAGTGCCAGAGTTTACAGAGATAAAGTAGAGTCACGATATGGAATCCCCATGTTTAGGAGAAGAGTGCGTTGAAGGTACCAGGGAGGAAAGGACCAATAGGGTTTTAGGTAGGGAGGTATGTGACGGGAAAGCCCCTGTCCCAAGGAAAAGAACAGTTAAACTTCCCCAGCAGGCATCAAAGGGCTTGGTAAAACCTGGCCTGGAGCAGACACAGCTGACTCAGCCCAGAGGAAAGGGGCAGAGGCAAGGTTTGGTACAACATAACAGCCAGGGGGGAAGGGCACTGCAAACCAATTATCTCCCCTATCGATCCTTTCCTCAGAGTGAGAAACCTAAACCCAACCCAAGAGGGGATGGGGTCAGCACTCGTGATAGTGGGGACCAGCTTCCTCAAATAGAGAGGAGGCAGAGCAAGCAGAGGTTCTCAGCTGGCTCTAATGGAGAGAGTGCAGCTACTTGCCGAAGAGGCAGTTCCAGAGTTCCAGTTCCCCAGCCCAGGACGCTACACAAAGGTCAGCCTAGTAGGAGGGAGACTGTAAGCCCTGGGAGGTATCTTGCCTTGCCTAACGGACCCTGGGAGGGTGACCCGGGAGTTGTGTGTGGGGAAGAGCACTTTGGCAGAGAGCTGACAGGCAGGCAGGGTGGGGGAGGGGAGGAACAGCCCGAGAGAGGAACTTGGCAATACAACCTGGACTCCCTTTCCAATGAAGAAGAAATGCCCAGTATTCATGAGGACAGTGAATGGGAGGAGGACATGGAGATAGGGGGGGAATGAAGTATGAAGGGTGGTTCTAAAACCCTTAGCTAAAGCAGGCTGTAAGAAAGGCAGAAGCAGCTCTGCCTAATTAATGGTAATTGGGGGGAAGTCTGTTTCCAGGCTTTCCAGTAAGCCCCAAAAGTCTCCAGAGGAGAAGTTAGGAGTTTGTGATTGCTTCGAGGAGGGAGACCCTTGGGGGGAAGAGCAAGTAGCCCCAGCAGCAGGGATGACTGACTGGGTGAGCCCATGAACACTGGCTAGAAGTTGCCAGGAAGATGTGGGCTCCAGAAAACTAAAGCACACTCCTGAATGTTGGTTTTGAAAAACGTTTTTTTTTTTGTGCTTTTGCTGACAAGTACAGGGCAAGTTGCCCACACTGGAGCAAGAGGGATTGCTCCATAGGACTTATAGGACATTGCCTTGATGAACATATTATTGGTTTACCATGCTCGTGTAATTACAAATAAAGTGAAGCTGTTTTTCTTTTGAGAAATCCCTTTTCCTGGTTTTCCTTTCTGCCAGCCTTACAAAAGGCGCTACATAAATCTACCTGTGGTCCGAGGCGGGTTTCCCACCTACTCGGGGACTGGCCCGGCCACAATATATTAACGGGAAATGACCCGCGAAGGAAGCGGTGGGACCGTTGGATGCCTATGGAATAAAGGGAGTGCTAAAGGAGGACAAAGCAATTGCCGACAAACTGAACACATTTTTTGCGTTACCCCTTTACTTCAAAATGCCCATTGGCTGCCTGTCTCATACAGGATAACTTATAAAATCGCCCTATTAACATTTAAAACTTTACAGACTAATACACCAGCATTCATAGACAGACTTTTGATTCCCCATGATCCGCCGAGAGCATTAAGATCTGTATCTCAAAACAATCTCAATATTCCATCTTTAAAAATAATAGACACTCGTCGCACCTCCATTTTCTCTGTGACAGCCCCAACGATCTGGAATACTCTTCCTTTAGATTTAAAACTGGAAAAAATTTTTAAAAATTTTAAAAGTAAATTAAAGTGCTTTCTTTTTAAAGATGCCTTTAATTGATTATCCGAAATTCTGAGATATACTAACTTCTATTATTTCATTTAATTTCCCAGTCCCTTTCTTGTTTTCCTTGAATGTTTCTCACATTTTCTATATCAATTGTATTTCTCCCCCCTATCCCAATTGTGTTTAGGAGCCTTTAGGCCCTTAATTACCCTGTATGTAATTGCCGTCAGTACAGTAAAATTTTTTTATAAAGATATGTCTTAATCGTTAATTTTGTTTTAATGTTATATTAAACTTTGTACAACGCTTTGTAGTATCGATAAAGCGTTTAATCAAAAATCTGAATAAACAATAAACAATACACAGCATACCGGAACCCATCAGGCTATATGCTGGAAATGAAGACGAAAAGTTGACAGGATTGACGGTCAGTCTAGAGGAGGTGTGTAGACAGATTGATAGGCTTAAGAGCGATAAATCCTCAGGACAGGATGGCATACATCCGAGGGTCATCAAGGAACTGAAAGGGACTATAGCTGATCTGCTTCAGCTAATAGCCAATCTATGGTTCAAATCGAGAAAGATTCCGGAAGACTGGAAGGTAGTGAATGTTACGCCGATCTTCAAGAAAGGTTTGAGGGGGATCCGGGAAACTACAGACCGGTGAGTCTGACCTCGGTACTGGGAAAGATAGTAGAGTCGCTGATAAATGACTGCATCATTGATCACCTTGATGGACACGGGCTGATGAGGACCAGTCAGCACGGTTTTAGCAAAGGCAGATCATATTTGACGAACTTGCTGCACTTCTTTGAGGGAATAAACAGACAGATAGACAAGGGCGACCCGGTCGACATTGTATATCTGGATTTTCAGAAGGCGTTTGACAAGGTTCCGCATGAATGACTACTTCGGAAAATTGCAAGCCATGGAATCGAGGGTGAAATACTCACGTGGATTAAAAACTGGCTGGATCACAGGAAACAGAGAGTGGGGGTAAATGGACAATACTCGGACTGGAAGAGTGTCACCAGTGGGATGCCGCAGGGCTCGATGCTTGGACCCGTGCTCTTCAACATCTTTATAAATGATCTAGACATTGGTACAACGAGTGAGGTGATTAAATTTGTGGATGATACAAACTTATTCAGAGTAGTGAAGACGCAGGGGGATAGCGAAGATCTGCAACGTGACATAATCATGTTCGAGGAATGGGCATCAATATGGCAGATGAGGTTCAACGTGGATAAGTGTAAAGTGATGCATGTAGGTAACAAAAAATCTCATGCACAAATACTGGATGTCCGGGGCGATACTTGGAGAGACCTCCCAGGAAAGAGACTTGGGAGTTCTGTTCGAAAAGTCAATGAAGCCGTCTGCGCAATGTGCGGCGGCGGCAAAAAGGGCAATCAGAATGCTAGGAATGATAAAGAAAGGTATCACGAATATATCGGAGAAGGTTATCATGCCGCTGTACAGGGCCATGGTGCGCCCTCATCTGGAGTACTGAGTCCAGCACTGGTCACCGTAAATGAAGGAGGACACGATGCTACTTGAAAGGGTCCAGAGAAGGGTGACTAAGATGGTTATGGGGCTGGAGGAGTTGCCGTATAGTGAAAGATTAGAGAAACTGGGCCTTTTCTCCCTCGAACAGAGGAGATTGAGAGGGGACATGATCGAAAATTCAAGGTACTGAAGGGAAAAGACTTAGTAGATAAGGACAGGTTGTTCACCCTCTCCAAGGTAGGGAGAACGAGAGGGCACTCTAAAATTAAAAGGGGATAGGTTCCGTACAAATGTAAGAAAGTTCTTCTTCACTCAGAGAGTGGTAGAAAACTGAAACACTCTTCCAGAGTCTGTCGTAGGGGAAAACACCCTCCAGGGATTCAAGATAAAGTTAGACAAGTTCATGCTGAACCGGAATGTACGCAGGTAGGGCTATTCTCAGTTAGGTTGCTGGTCTTTGACCAAGGGCCGCTGCGTGATTGGACTGCTGGGCACGATGGACCACTGTTCTGACCCAACAGCGGCTATTCGTATGTTCTTACATCACTACTTGATTGTTTGTGAGAAGCAAGAGGACTTGGTTGTCCAAGATATGATGAAAAGCTTTAAGAGCATAATAAGTCGCATTGTCCTCCTTTAGCGCTCCCTTTATTCCATGGTCTATATAAGAACATAAGAACATAAGAAGCGCCATCTCCGGATCAGACCTTCGGTCCATCAAGTCCGGCGATCCGCACACGCGGAGGCCCTGCTAGGTATACACCTGGCTTATTTTATATCCAACCATATCTTTATATGCCTCTCTCAAGGAGATATGCATCTAGTTTGCTTTTGAAGCCTAGGACTGTCGATTCCGCAATAATCTCCCCTGGGAGAGTATTCCAGATGTCAACCACTCTCTGTGTGAAGCAGAACTTCCTGATATTAGTCCTGAACTTGCCCCCCCTTAGCTTCATTTCATGTCCTCTTGTCCGTGTCAAATTGGACAATGTAAATAATCTTCTCTGCTCTATTTTGTCGATTCCTTTCAGTATTTTGAAGGTCTCGATCATATCCCCACGCAGTCTCCTTTTCTCAAGGGAGAACAATCCCAGTGTTTTAAGTCGATCCTCATATTCCAGTTTCTCCATACCCTTCACTAGTTTAGTTGCTCGTCTCTGCACCCTCTCCAGCAGTTTTATATCCTTCTTTAGGTAGGGAGACCAATGTTGGACGCAGTATTCCAAGTGGGGTCTGACCATTGCCCTATAAAGCGGCATTATAACTTTCTCCGATCTACTCGAGATTCCTTTCTTTATCATGCCCAACATTTTATTTGCCTTATTTGCCGCTGCCGCGCATTGTGCCGACGGCTTCAGGGTCCTATCTATCAGTACACCCAGATCCCTTTCTTGTTCACTTTTTCCCAGAGTTGCACCTGACATTCTGTACTCGTATTCCTTATTTTTACTGCCTAAATGCATTACCTTGCATTTCTCCACGTTGAACTTCATCTGCCATTTCTCCGCCCATTTTTCTAACCGACACAAATCGCTCTGGAGTTCCTCACTGTCCTCCTGCGATCTGATTGCCCGGCAGAGTTTTGTGTCGTCTGCAAATTTGATGATCTCACTGGATGTTCCGTTTTCCAGGTCATTGATATAAATATTAAAAAGGATCGGCCCAAGTACTGAGCCCTGGGGTACACCACTAGTCACTTTCTCCCAGTCTGAGAACTTCCCATTTATGCCTACTCTCTGCTTCCTGTTTTCCAGCCATTTGCCTATCCATCTTTGTATATCTCCCTCTATGCCATGGCTTTGTAGTTTCCTGAGAAGTCTTTCGTGTGGAACTTTGTCAAATGCTTTCTGGAAGTCCAAATATATTATGTCCACCGGCTTTCCACTATCAATTTGCTTGTTCACGGTCTCAAAGAATTGGAGTAAATTCGTCAAACACGATTTCCCTTTCCTGAATCCATGTTGACTGGGTTTCATCAAGTCGTGTGTGTCCAAGTGCTGAACTATGCTATCCTTGATCAGTGATTCAATCATCTTGCCGGGGACAGACGTAAGACTCACAGGTCTATAGTTGCCCGGTTCTCCTCTCGATCCTTTTTTGAAAATTGGCGTGACGTTCGCTTTCCTCCAGTCGTCTGGTATCTGACCAGTTCTGATTGACAGGTTTGCAAGTTTTTGCAATAACTCTCTGATTTCAACCTTCAATTCTTTCAAGACTCTCGGGTGAATTTCATCCGGTCCAGGGGATTTGTCACTTTTAAGTTTGTCGATCTGGTAGTATATCTGATCTAAGTTCACTTCAACTGTGGTGAGGCTGTCCTCTATTTCTCCTGTAAACAGTTTCTCCGCTTCAGGTATTGTTGAGGTGTCCTCCTTCGTAAAGACGGACGCAAAGAAGGAATTTAGTTTGTCTGCGATTTGTTTATCTTCCTTGATGTACCCTTTTCTTCCCTTGTCGTCCAGGGGTCCCACTGCCTCTTTTGCAGGTTTTTTCCCTTTCACGTATCTAAAGAAGAGCTTGAAGTTTTTGGCCTCCTGGGCTATTTTTTCCTCATAGTCCTGTTTTGCATCCCTCACCGCCTTGTGACATTTCTTCTGTTCATCTTTATGTTTGTTCCAGGCTTCGGTTGTCTTCGTGCATTTCCATTTTTAACAAGCAAGGAGTCACAGGGTCTCTTCTGTTTTGTCAGGAGGCTTAGAAAATCTGGCTATAGGTGACTGTTTGAAACATCTATCTCAAAGCAATCTACATACAGGGGGAACAGAATTGCTTAGCAGACTAGCTCAGCAGAATGCTTCAGCCTCACGAATGGATATTCAACTTGGTAGCTCTCCATCCCATCTTTGCTCAGTGGGGTACTCCTCAAGTGGACTTGTCTACGTCTCCCCACATCAACAAGTTATCCCAATTGTGCTCTAGACTTTACTTGCCTCACTGTCTGAAGGCAGATGCATTTCTACTGGATTGGATGCGCAAGTTTCTCTGCACGTTTCCATCCGCTCTCATTTTAAAGATTCTTGTAGCTCCTCGGTTGCCTAGACAGCCGTGGTTCTCCCTTTTACTTCAACTCAATGTCAAGGAGACAATACCTCTGCCGATATTTCCATTCTTACGCAGAGCCAAGATTTAGTTCTATATCCCAACCTTCAATTTCTACACCTGACAACTTGTTTTCTCTTGGGCTGAATCCAGCTGAACTTCGCCTCTTTCAGCCAGTGATACTTATTCTAGAAACCTCCAGGAATCCAGCCACTCAACAATTTTATCAGCAAAAGTGGACTTGTTTTTCTTCCTGATGCCTTCTTCATCACTATAATCCAATGTCCATCTCAGTTTCACTGGTCTTGGATTACCTTCTTCATTTGTCTAACTTGGGACTGAAATCTACATCTATTGGAGTCCAACTTAGTGCTATTAAAGCTTTTCACCAACCAGTTGAGGGTAAACCTCTAACTCAGGGGTAGGGAATTCCAGTCCTCGAGAGCCGTATTCCAGTCTGGTTTTCAAGATTTCCCCAATGAATATGCATGAGATCTATTTGCATGCACTGCTTTCAATGCATATTGTGACCAGCCAGGTATTCTCCCTGCCAAGGTCCCAGTTAGGGAGGGGAAAATGTAAAAAGGAAAGCCCGGGGTGGAATCAGGAAGGGGCATATGGTTCCTGAGAATGCTAATTTACCCTGTGACCACCAGAGGGAGCCTGACGTGTTTGAGGAAGAGGTAGGTGATCTTGCCCCGAGCCACCACCGGGGGAGCCCAAGAGGTCCCAGGAATACTGCTGACTCGATTAGAGTAGGGCGTGGCCCCAGAATACTTAAACCAGCAGTGGAGAACAAACAGGCAGGCCAGCTAGGGAGAAGGTTTAAACCTTTTCTCCCTAGGGAGTCCCCTGGGCCAAGCAGGAGCCACCAACCTACACCCATGGAGCTGTTAGAGGCTGGACAAGCTGAGGAGCTACTGATTCTAGAAGATGAACAACCCATGGAATGTGAAGAAAGTCTGACCGAGGGTGCTCCTGATTTTCCTGAAGCCATGCAGGTGGACTGGGCCTCAGCCTGCAAACAGTGAGTTGATTTTGCACTTTACTGTTTGGGACTATTTTGGTTTTTTTTTAAGCTAGGAGTGTGAATTGTTTGGGAGAGGTTTTGCTAACACCCTGGGAGGGAATTTTTGAAAGCCTGTCTAGAGGCTTTATTTTGCAAAACCTGACACTCTCCTGTCCTGGCAGTGAATTGAACTGGCCAGAGGCTTTAATGAACTTTGAGCACTAATACTACTGAATGAGTGCCATGAACTGTTTTTTGTGTTTTTGAAACTGCCTGCCTGGGAGCAGTCAGAACTGGCTCTGAGGAGAGCAGAATTCTCAGACACAGTTGAGACTAAATCCTTGCTGAGAGCAAGCCAAGAACTTTATTGTAGGCTGGTTGTTTGCTTGCTTGTTTTGATATTTTTGTTTGCTGCTGTTTGGGAACATTCTGACCAGTTTGGCAGCTATATTGAAAGACTACTTACCTTGATGAAGGAATGAATAAAATGGTATTATTTTCCTTTGAATTACAATTCTGGTGACTTTGTTTTTGTTGATTCCGGTTTGGAATCCGGTCCTGCAGGGTGGCTCCATTTTGGGTCACACGTCAGAGTGCTTTATTGTGGTTACCACTGTGAGTGATATTGAGCCCTCTCCTGGGCTACAGTGGTGGTTACAATATTCATTGGGGAAATCCTGAAAACCTGACTGGAATACAGCTCTCGAGGACCAGAGTTCCCTACCCCTGTTCTAACTGCTCATCCTCTGGTCTCCAGAATGATGAAAGGTCTTTTCAATGTGAAACCACCTCCAGTATTCTGGAACCTCAATGTATTTCTTGCTAGGTTGATGAAGCCTCCATTTGAACAAATGTCTATGGCTCACCTCAAGTATCTTACTTGGAAAGTTGTTTTTCTCATTTCACTTACTTCTGCCAAAAGAGTAAGTGAACTTCAGGCATTGGTGGCGGACCTACCGTTCACTGTGTTCCACCATAAGAAAGTGATTTTTGCACACATCCAAAGCTTCTGCCGAAAGTTCTTACTGAATTTCTTCTCAGTTGATTGTGCTCCCAGTGTTTTTTCCTAAGCCTCATTATCACTCAGAAGAAGCGGCTCTTTATACTCTGGATTGCAAATGAGCTTTGGCCTACTATGTCAACAAAACAAAGGCACACAGATCATCTCAACTTTTTGTCTCCTATGATCCGAACAAGTTTGGGGCATCCTGCCTTCAGGAGAATGGTTTCCAATTGGCTGGCTTCCTGTATATCATTCTGTTATGCTCAGGCTGGGCTGCAACTGGAGAGTTGTGTCACAGCCTGTAGAGTTAGAGCTAAGGCAGCTTCAGTAGCTTTCCTTCGATCTACTCCTATTCAGGAAATATGTAAAGCTGCCACCTGGTCCTTGGTTCACCTCACATTACTGTCTGGAATCTTTTTCCAGACGGGATGGACACTTTGGCCATTCAGTATTACAAAACTTATTTTCCTAAAGGCCAACACTCCCACCATCCCATTCTGGTAGCTTGGAGGTCACCCACATGTGAGAATATGCTGCCTGCTTGTCCTGGGATAAAATACAGTTACTTACCCTAACTGACAAATCCCCGGGCCCGGATGGAATTCACCTAAGAATACTAAAAGAACTTAGAGACGAAATAGCGGAGTTACTGCAGCAGATTTGCAACCTATCCCTGAAAACAGGGGTAATACCGGAAAACTGGAGGATAGCGAATGTTACACCTATCTTCAAGAAGGGATCCAGAGGCGACCCGGGGAATTATAGACCGGTCAGCTTAACCTCAGTTCCGGGGAAGATGGCTGAATCATTAATCAAGGACAATATCAGGGAGCACATAGAAAAAAATAAGCTGATGAGAACAAGCCAGCATGGTTTCTGTACTGGAAGATCTTGCCAAACAATCATGCTACACTTCTTCGAGGGGATAAGCAAACATTTGGACAAAGGTGACCCCATAGACATAGTATACCTGGACTTCCAGAAAGCCTTCAACAAGGTACCTCATGAGCGCCTTCTAAGGAAACTGTGGAACCATGGGGTGGAAGGGGACATAAACAAATGGATCAGAAACTGGTAGGCAAACAGGGTAGGAGTAAAGTGACAATATTCTGACTGGAAAGGGGTCACAAGTGGCGTCCCACAAGGGTCAGTGCTGGGACCACTGCTATTCAATATATTTATTAATGACTTGGAAACAGGGACAAAATATGAAGTTATAAAATTCGCGGATGACACAAAACTCTCTGGTAAGGTTAGGTTAGAGAAATGTAAAGAACTTCAAAGGGACCTGAACAAACTGAGTGAGTGGGCAAATAAATGGCAGATGAGCTTCAATGTGGAGAAATGTAAAGTTATGCACATAGGAAAGGGAACCCGATGTATAACTACACGATTGGGGGGGGGGATGACATTGGGAAAAGGCAACCTAGAAAAGGACTTGGGGGTTTTGGTGGATAAAACAATGAAACCGGCAGCACAATGTGCAGCGGCCTCAAAAAAGGCGAACAGAATGTTGGACATTATCAAAAAAGGTATCATTACCAGAACCAAGGAAGTTATCCTCCCTCTGTACAGGGCAATGGCAACAAAAATGGTTAAGGGACTGGAGGAGTTGCCGTAGAATGAGAGGCTAGAGAAACTGTGCCTCGTCTCTCTTGAAAAGAGACGAGAGGGGACATGATCGAAACATTCAAGATATTGAAGGGAATAGACTTAGTAGAGAAAGAGATTGTTCACCCTCTCCGAGGTAAAGAGAACCAGAAGGTACTCGCTAAAGTTAAAAGGGAATAGATTGTGTACGAACATAAGGAAGTTCTTCTTTACCCAGAAAGTGGTAGAAATCTGGAACGCTCTTCCGGAGGCTGTTATAGGGGAAAGCACCCTTCAGGGATTCAAGAAACGGTTTGCTAAGTTCCTGCTGGAACAGAACATATGCTGGTAAGGCTAGATTCAAATAGGGCACTAGTCTTTGTCCTAGGGGCCGCTGCGTGAGCAGACTCCTTGGCTTGATGTACCACTGGTGTGACCCAGCAGCGGCAAATGTTATGTTCTTACTTGCTTGCGTAAACATGTTATGTTGAAGGATCATTGGCACTTCATTGTGAATGTGCAGTGGAACTATATTGATCTGAAAACTCATAAGGAAGCTTTGGCAGCCTCAAGTACTCGTCTCATAGTATGCTCAGTGTTTGACAATCTTACTGTGCACTTTTGCAAAATGACAGTCAAAACATGCATTGGCTTGCATGAACTACTTACTGTGTGCAAGCCCAAATGCATGATTCACAAGAATGTATGCATAGCTGTAGTAGTATGTCTGATACATGCAGCTTTTCTGAACATGTTCTGACTTGCAGCTATCACAGCACAGTGGCTGTATGAACAAGTCTGGCTTTAAGGTTCATCATGACCTTATAAGACCACATGACTTCATTATTTGACAAAGCTTGCCTTTGGCGTGTTGCTTTCCGTCTATTCTTTCTGTGCAGCATCTGGTTCTTTCACTAGTTAACTAGGCTATGCCTGTGTGGACTTTGGAAACTTACCGTACATTGCACTTGCTGACATGTACAACTTGCTTTGCTCTATTTTCATTGCGTTCTCACACTGATATTTTTCACCTTATTTTTATTCTGTATTTTTAGGTGACTCTTATCTTATGGAGACTAATAATAAGTTAGAGCCCTGCAGTATTGGAATCTATGATAGTTCTGAGTGCCAGAAACCATCTACCTTCTATTCTGGAGAAAGCGGCTTGAAGCTTATTTCTGATTTCTCTTTGCCTGAACAAGAATTAATTAAAAAACGCTCTGGACTTTCTATTTTGTCCGTGGAATCTAATATCTGTACTCAACATGAAGCCTTGATTCTGACGAAGTTTGAATTTCTACAGAAAAACTGCTGTAATCCGTTCAGAATACAGAATCACAGCAAAATCAAAGGTCTATGCCCAATTGATCTTCCTGCAGTTGATCATTTAAAGGCTATTACAAAGCACGAGTTTAAACCAGGCCAAATGTTTTGCCCAAAATGCAGGCTGGACTTGTGTGTCAAACTGCAAGATTTAAGTAGCCCTAAGTCTGATTCTGACAGTGATGACCCTACCAATGCATCTGAATATCTCAATGCCAGCTTTTCACCTCTAGGAATCTCCTCTAAAGATTCAATGGATTAACAAGCAAAATTCCTTAAGTTATGCTAAACACAAACTCTCTGAAGCCCATAATGCAATTGCAGACCAAATTGCAGTTATTGGTGACTTAACTCCATCTGATAACAAAGCAGAACCAGAAAGTGGCCAATATAAAAGGTGTTCTGACTATGACCTTCTATTGACTGAACTGAAGCAGAAGTTGGAACTATGTAGTAATAGTGAGAAAATACAAACTTCGTATTGTCCACAAATTTAATCAACTCGCTCGTCGTTTCTATGTCCAGATCATTTATAAAGATGTTGAAGAGCACAGGAACAAGCTATAGATTTTTTTTTTTTTTTTTAAGTTGAACAGTTCTGTATTACATTACATTACAGATTTCTATTCCGCCATTACCTTTCGGTTCAAAGCGGATTACAAAAAGAGTTATGGAAGAAGGGTTACAACGTTAGATCAGAGAAGGTTTCCAAGAGAGGGAAAAGTAGGATCTGGGGTTAGGGAAGGGATGGTAAGAGGGGGGTTAAGCTTTATCATGGTATTAAGCTTTATTAAGGGATTTCTTGAAGAGTATAGTTTTTATTTCCTTTCTGAACATCTTGTAGTCTGGGGTTGTCAATAGGTTGGAGACTTGGTTGTCTATCTTCGCTGCCTGAGTGGCCAGTAGTCCGTTGTATATTTTTTTCCGTTTTACTTCTTTGATTGGGGGGTAAGTGAAGGGGGGGTGTTTTTCTATGCCTGGTAGAGGTGGTTTGGATGAGGCGGTTGTTTAGGTAGGTTGGGCTGTCTCCATTTATAGTTTTAAATAGTATACAGTAGAATTTAAATTGTATTCTTTCCTGGATTGGAAGCCAATGAGAATTGATGAATGCCTCAGTAATGTGATCATTTTTTTCAATGAATAGACGAGTCTCAGAGCTGTATTCTGAATTGTCTGTAGTTGTTTAAATCATTATTGCAGGGCAGGGGAGGTAGAGGATGTTGCAATAGTCTAGGATACTTAGGATTAGAGATTATACTAGGAGCTGAAATTGTGTTTTTTTCAAAGAATTTTCAGACTTGTCTAAGGTTTCTCATAACTGCGAAAGATTTCTGTATTGTTTTGTTAATTTGTGGTTGCATGGTGCAGCCTCTGTCAATAGTCAGAGGTGTTCCTTCATAAAGAGCCTACTAATCATGGAACACTTCTTCTGCTTCTTTCTGTCTCTGTGCTTCCGATTGGAATCCATCAAGGGGAGAGCTTGTAAAGATGGATCTTCTATTCTAGCAACATAAAAACTCGGTTTCTCACCATGCTAAGCTTCTGAACAGAGAGATCCACTCGAGGTGTAGACTTGGATCTGCTTGTCCTTTTTGAAATATTATTATCCATCATTAACTCTGTCTCTGTTACAACAGACTCTACTCTGGGTGTTGAACCTCTAAAGTGCTTGAGTACCTGATTGTAAAACCGCTTAGATAACCTTGATAGAAACATAGAAACATAGAAAGATGACGGCAGAAAAGGGCTATAGCCCATCAAGTCTGCCCACTCTACTGACCCACCCCATTAAGTCTGAGTACTAATGACATATTTCCTAAACTCGACCCTCGTAAGGATCCCACTAGGGCATCCCATTTATTCTTAAAGTCAAGCACGCTGGTGGCCTTGATCACCTGCTCTGGAAGCTTGTTCCAGTGATCTACAACCCTTTCTGTGAAGAAATACTTCCTTACGTCACTATCGAATTTCCCTTCTCTGAGTTTGAGCGGATGCCCCCTTGTGACCGAGGGTCCTTTGAGAAAGAAGATGTCTTCTTCCACCTCGACATGTCCCGTGATGTATTTAAATGTCTCAATCATGTCCCCCCTCTCCCTACGTTCCTCCAGAGTGTAGAGCTGCAATTTGTTTAGTCTTTCTTCGTACGAGGAGGTGGCAGTACTAGCCCCACTAGGAAACAGCGATCACAACACAATCCAGTACAGGCTAGAAATTGGATCATCAAAGGTGAAAAGAACCACAACGACAGCTTTCAACTTCAAAAAAGGGAATTATGATGCCATGAGGAAAATGGTGGGAAAGAAACTCAACGATACCGCAAGGAAGATGGAGTCCGTAGAAAAAGCCTGGACCCTACTCAAGGGCACGGTGCACGAAGCACAGAACCTGTGCGTCCCCAAGTTCAGGAAAGGGTGCAAAAAAAAATAGAACAAAAAACCCAGTGTGGATAACAAATGCAGTGAAAAAGGTGATAAGTGATAAGAAGGCATCATTCAAAAAATGGAGAAAAGACCAGACAGAGGACAACCAAAAGGAGCATAAAAAACACCAAAAGGAGTGTCACCGAGTGGTTAGGAAAGCAAAAAGAGAGTATAAGGAGAGACTGGCAGGGGAAGCAACAAACATCAAATCATTCTACAGGTACGTCAAGGGGAAGCAACCAGCTAGGGAGGAAGTGGGATCCCTGGATGATGGAGACAGAAAGGGAGTGGTAAAAGAGGAAAAGGAGATAGCGGACAGGTTAAATGAGTTCTTCACGTCAGTTTTCACAAGGGAGGACACAACCAACATTCCGGAACCCGAGGAGATCGTAAAAGGAGATCAGGATGAAAATCTGGTCCAACTAGAGGTGAGCAAGGTGGATGTACTCAGGCAGATAGACAGGCTAAAGAGCGACAAATCGCCAGGTCCGGATGGCATTCACCCAAGGGTACTCAAGGAACTGAGGAACGAAATAGCTGAGCCACTTCGACAGATATGCAACCTATCCTTAAAAACTGGAGAGATTCCGGAGGACTGGAAAATAGCAAATGTCACGCCCATCTTCAAGAAAGGCTCAAGGGAAGACCCGGGAAATTATAGGCCGGTGAGCTTGACCTCGGTCCCGGGAAAGATAATAATAATAATAATAATAACTTTATTTTTGTATACCGCCATACCCAAGGAGTTCTAGGCGGTTTATATTAGATTAACAAAAAATTACAAGTGGTTTAAAAACAATTGAACACTATTAGAAGCAAGCAATAGATAACAAGTGGTTCGAAAACAATTGAGCAATATTAGGAGCAAGGAGGTAGAATGAAGTTAGGAGAGAGAGGGGGGGTAGGTTAGGGGGGGAGGGGGTGGGTAGGTTGGGAAAAGAGAGGTGGAAGGGGGCAGGAGGAGATTGTTGTTCATTGGAGAGGGGTGTTAGGTGTCTTGTCCATGGAATAGGTGAGTTTTGAGAGATTTTCTAAACCCGAGGTAGGTGGGGGCCTCAAGGACAATTTGGGCTAGCCATGGGTTCAGTTTGGCAGCCTGGAAGGCAAAAGTTTTATCAAGGAATCTTTTGTAGTGACATAGTTTTAGGGAGGGGAAGGCGAAGAGCTGAATTCTGCGGGAGTGCTTGTTTATGTGATTCAGATAGAAGTGAGGGTTTAAGTAGCTTGGGGATAGGCCAAATACTGTTTTATAGCAAGAAGCAGGCAAATTTGAATAGGACTCTGGATTCAAAGGGTAGCCAGTGAAGTTTATGGTAGAAAGGGGTGACATGTTCCCATTTTTTCAGGCCGAATATGAGGCGGACCGCAGTGTTCTGGATCATTTTGAGTCTTCTAATGGTTTTCTTCGTGGAGCTCAAGTAAATAATATTGCAGTAATCCAGTATGCTAAGGATGGAGGATTGTACTAGCAGGCGGAATGAGGTCTCGTCAAAGTATTTTTTAATGGTGCGGAGTTTCCATAGCACCGCGATGCATTTCCTAACTGTGATGTCTGTGTGTTTCTCCAGGGATAAATGTTTATCTAGTGTGACTCCCAGTATTTTTAAGGTTTGTTCGAGGGGGAAAGTAGATCCTTTCACTTGAATTGTGGTGTCTTTGATTTTGTCGTTGGGGGTGGCTAGTAAGAATTTTGTTTTGTCGGGATTTAGTTTTAGGTTGTAGGATAACATCCAGCGTTCAATCTGAGTGAGTATATTTGAGAGTGAGGTAAGAAACTCTGGTGTGAAATTGGTTAGTGGGATGACTATTGTGATGTCATCCGCGTAGATAAAGAATTTGAGTTTGAGGCTTTGCAGGAGGTTTCCTAGGGAGGTAAGGTAGACATTAAATAAGGTGGGGGACAGGGGGGAACCCTGTGGAACGCCACAGGAGTTGTCCCAGCTATATGAAAGAGAGTTGTTCTTAAACACCCTTTATGATCTGTTTCGTAGGAATCCATGAAACCAGATGAGAACTTGGCCGGAGATGCCAATGTAAGCAAGGCAGTCTAGTAGGATGGTGTGGTCGACCAGGTCGAATGCACTGCTGAGATCAAGCTGGATGATCAGGGCACTAGAGCCCTGGCTGAAGAGTGTGTGAAGGTGGTCAAGTAGAGAGGCTATAATGGTTTCAGTGCTGTGATCGGAGCGGAAGCCTGATTGATTATCATTTAGGACATTAAATTTTTCCAGGTGTGTGGTAAGTTCGGCATTTATCATCCCTTCTGCTATTTTGGTGAACAGTGGGATACTAGCGATCGGTCATTGGGTGGTTCTTTCATGTTTTTTATTAATGGGGATATCGAGATGTGGCCCTGCTCTGTTGGGAAACTACCTGTGGATAGTAGGAGGTCTACCCATGCCAACATGTTGGCTTTGAAATGGATTGGCGCGGTTTTCATAATGTTTGGGGGGCAGGTGTCCAGTCTGCAAAAGGAGTTGGAGTACTTATTGTAATATTTGTTGAAGGTTTGCCAGTCTATAGTTTTGAATTGGTTCCAGCTTAGGTCTGTTCTGGACCCGAGGTCCGGATTAGACATGTCGGTGTTGGGGAGTATGGGAAAGTCCTCGTGGGGCTTGGCTGGGGCAGTTATAGATAACCTTAGTTTTTGTATCTTGTTGTTAAAGAAGTCTGCAAGGGTGTTAGCGGTTAGTGTGGATTCTTCATGATTATCAGTGAGCGTCTCAAGATTGTAAAGGTCGTTGACTAGTTTAAAGAGGTTGCTACTGTTAGTTGTGACGTTTCCTATTTTATGGGTGTAGAAATTTTTTCGTTTTTCATTGATGAGGTGTTTGTAGATTTTTAATTTGAGTCTCCAGGCCACTCTGTGTTCCTGGGTTCCAGATTTAGTCCAAAGTCTTTCAGATTTTCTAAGGTCCCTTTTTACTAGGAGTAGTTCTGCGTCAAACCATCCATCCAGGTTAGGAGTTCTGATTCTGCGAGTTTTTATGGGAGCTATTTCGTTTAGAATGTTTGTGCTGTTTTTGATCCAAGAAGTCATAATTTGAGCTGTTTCTTCGTTTTGTTTTGTGATGGTTTCATAGCGGGACCAGAATACTATTGGGTCGATTTTACCTCTAGTGTTGTGAGTTTTTTTGTTTCTTGTTTTGTTGTTTTTGGTGGTTTTTTGTTGGCAGTCAATGGCGAAGCTACATAGTCTGTGGTCAGACCATAGGGAGTCTGTCCAGTTATCTTGTTTCCAGCGGAATTTGGGATTGGTTGATTCTTTGGCAGAGAATGTCACCAGGTCTAGTTGATGTCCTTTTTGGTGAGTTTTGATGGGTGGGGGTTTGGAATAACCTAGTTGGGAGATTAGCAGCTAGAAGTCAGATACATCTGGTTGTTTTGTTTGCTCTAGGTGGATGTTGATATCCCCACATAGTAGGTTGTATGGACTTGTTAGAGAGTTGGTTAGTAGGAATTCTGCAAAGTCTTCTTTGACTAGGGTCCATTTTTTTGGAGGGATATAGAATAAGGTGATTGTTAGGGAGGAGGCAAAGGGGTTTGAGGTTAGAGAGATGGCTAGTATTTCTGAATTGGGAGAGGATTTGGAATTGAGTACGGTGCAGTTTAGGTGGTCTTTAAAGATTATTGCTAGCCCTTCTCCCCTTCCCCAGGTTCTAGCTAAGGATAGAATCTTGAAGCCTGGGGGGAGGCAGTCTTTGATAATAATGTCTTTGTCTGAGAGTAGCCATGTTTCCGTGAATAGTATGAAGTCAGGGTTGGTTTCGGATAGCCAGTCTTTGATGAGAATGGACTTGTTTCTCATTGATCTGATGTTTAGGTAGAATCCTTGTAGGTTCTGGTAGTTAGTGTGGTCTGTTGGAGAGTAATGGGAGTAGGCTGGCTTTTTTAGTGTTCTTTGTTTTTTCGTGCCATGTTTGGTGGATCTGTGGGGGGGAGGAGGATTTGGGATGGGTGGCGGGGATGTATCTGTGGGAGGGCCTGTAGCTGGGCCGTCATATGGAGTATGGTGTGTGAGGGTATGGAATTTGGATTTTACTGTGCGGTGTAGGGAGTAGTGGACTGGGATAGGAGCAGAGTATGTTGGGTCGGCTGTGCAGATCTTGGTGATGATTAGATAGATTAGGAGCATTGATGTGCATTGGTGAAAGTTGGGCCGGGTCATGGTGTTTGGAGGTTTGCAAGGTAGTTGTTTTGGGGGAGCTGGTATAAGGAGTGTGGTAGGTTGCGGGGTGGCGAGGGAACAGTATTCCTCTTAGATGTAACAGTCTTTTACCTGGATTGTACAGGCTTATCAAGTAGATGTACAGTCTTTTCAGGTTGAAGTAAACAGATTACAATGTACAGTCCTATCAGGTTAGTGTAAACAGGTTACGGTATGCGGTCTAAACGGTTGAGATATGCAGTTTTTTTCCTGGTTTTACAGACTTAATTGGTTGAGGTAATGATATAAGGTTCACTTAGACATGCCAAGTCATGCAAGGTCATGGAAGCTGGTTGTGGTTCAGTTTGTCAGGGTTGAGGTAGTGATATAGAGTTCACATAGTCATGCAAGGTCAAGCAAGTTGATTGTGGTTCATAGTTAATTATACTTATCATATGGAGTCGGACTCTGGTTTTCCTTGCTGGTTAACCGACAGGTTGGTGAGATTTGGTCTGCGTTGCATGGTCGTTCACTGAATGGAGTAGGTCAGGAATCAGTTGGCTGGGCCATGGGTACCATTGGTTTTTTTTTTTCAGATTTTTCCTATGGATCGGAGCAGTGCTCTATATGTTCCGATGTTGGGCCCCGAATAGCGCTGGTCGCTGGTTTCGGTCAGCGCTTTGCCCAAGATCACTTTTATTTCTGGGCCCCTGGCATTAACTCCTAGAGTCTTAATTTATCAACTGGGCTCTGATTCAGTCTCTCTGCTCAGACTCTCGCAAAGGCGCGAGTTAAGGCGCACGCGCCTTTGCCGTGCGCCTTAGCTGGCGCGCCGAACGGTTGCGTGCCGTTGAGGCCGCAGGCCTTTTAAAAAAAAGTAGTTTCCCCGCAGGCTGGGGGGGGGGGGGGGGCGGTGCGGAACAACGCTCTCACGCCCTGCTGGATCGGGGCTCCGGCTCCTCTCTGCCCGGTACGCTGGCTGCTGTGTGGGAGCAGGTAACCCGCAGCAGGCCTTTTAAAGAAAAGTAGTTTCCCCGCAGGCTGGGGGGGGGGCGTAGCGGAACAATGCTCTCACGCCCTGCTGGATCGGGGCTCCGGCTCCTCTCTGCCCGGTACTCTGGCTGCTGTGTGGGGAAGCGCTGATTAAAGACAGCATCTGGGAACACATCGAAAACAATAGACAGCTAAAGTTGAGCCAGCATGGCTTCTGCAAGGGCAGGTCATGCCTCACGAACTTATTATACTTCTTTGAGGGGGTAAACAGCCAGGTGGATAAAGGGGACTCCATAGACATCATTTACCTTGACTTCCAAAAAGCCTTCGACAAGGTACCACACGAAAGACTGCTAAGGAAGCTATGGAAACATGGGGTGCAAGGGGTGGTCCACCGATGGATCAAAAACTGGCTGGCGGACAGGAAACAGAGGGTTGGAGTAAAGGCCATTACTCTGATTGGAAATGGGTCACGAGCGGAGTTCCGCAGGGGTCGGTGCTGGGACCACTTCTGTTCAATATATTTATTAACGACCTGGAGGCGGGAACAAAATGTGAGGTTATTAAATTTGCGGATGACACTAAACTATACACCAGGGTCAAAACCATGGAGGACTGCGAAGACCTCCAAAAAGATCTGACAACGCTGGAAGAGTGGGCCAAAAAGTGGCAAATGAGCTTCAACATAGGGAAATGCAAGGTCATGCATGTTGGGAAGAAGAATCCAATGTTCACTTACAAGATGGGGGGATCACCGCTAGGAGTGAGCAACCTTGAAAGAGACCTGGGAGTGATGGTGGACACAACATTGAAGGCGTCGGCGCAGTGCGCCACAGCCTCAAGGAAAGCGAACAGAATGTTGGGTATCATTAAGAAAGGTATCACGACCAGGACGAAGGAAGTCATCCTGCCACTGTATCGTGCTATGGTGCGCCCGCACCTGGCGTACTGTGTTCAGTTCTGGTCACCGTACCTCAAAAAGGACATCGAGGTATTAGAGAGAGTCCAAAGAAGAGCAACTAAGCTAATAAAGGGCATGGAGGACCTCTCATATACTGACAGACTGAAAAAGCTGGGGCTTTTCTCCCTGGAAAAGCGACGACTTAGAGGAGACATGATAGAAACCTTCAAGATCATGAAGGGCATAGAAAAAGTGGACAGGGACAGATTTTTCAAACTATGGGGAACCATAAGTACAAGGGGGCACTCGGAGAAATTGAGAGGGGAAAGGTTTAGAACAAATGCCAGGAAGTTCTTTTTTACCCAGAGGGTGGTGGATACATGGAACGCGCTACCAGAGGATGTGATAAGCAGAAGCATGCTACAGGGCTTCAAAGAAGGTCTGGATAGGTACCTGGAGGACAAAGGGATTGAGGGGTACAGATAAAAGTAGAGGTAAGGTTATAGGGATAGGATTAGAGGAAATTTGTAAAATTAGTCAGAGACCACTGTTCAGGCAGTGGGCCTGATGGGCCGCCGCGAGAGCGGACCACTGGGCGAGATGGACCTCTGGTCTGACTCAGCGGAGGCAACTTCTTATGTTCTTATGAGAGACCCTTGAGCCCCGAGATCATCCTAGTGGCCATCCGCTGAACCGACTCAACTCTAAGCACGTCTTTACGGTAATGTGGCCTCCAGAATTGCACACAGTACTCCAGATGAGGTCTCACCATGGTTCTGTACAGTGGCATTATGACTTCAGATTTACGGCTAACGAAGCTTCTATTGATACATCCCATAAGTTGCCTTGCTTTGGATGAGGCCTTCTCCACTTGTTTGGCGGCCTTCATGTCTGCACTGATGATTACTCCCAAGTCTCTTTCTTTTGAAGTCATAGCTAGTGTTTCTCTATTTAAGGTGTAAGGTTTGCATGGATTTCTGCTACCGAGATGCATAACCTTACATTTCTTAGCGTTGAAGCCCTGCTGCCATGTCGAGGACCAGTTTTCCAACGTAAGCAGATCCTGCGTCATACTATCCTGCAGATTGCTTTCACTTACTATATTACATAGTTTGGCATCATCAGCGAATAGAGTTACTTTACCCTGAAGCCCTCGGGTCAAGTCCCTTATGAATATGTTAAAAAGGAGTGGATCCAGGACCGAGCCCTGTGGCACTCCACTGGTCACCTCCAATGTCTCAGAGAGGGTGCCGTTGACCACCACCCTCTGACGTCTTCCACTCAGCCAATCATTGACCCATGCAATTAGTGTCTCACCTAACCCCATAGATTTCATCTTGTTTAATAGTCTACGGTGTGGGACGCTGTCGAAAGCCTTACTGAAATCCAAGTACACTATGTCCAGAGACTCTCCCGAGTCTAGCTTTCCTGTTACCCAATCAAAGAAGCTGATAAGATTGGATTGGCATGACCTACCCCTAGTGAATTCATGTTGACTAGGATCCCTTAGATTCCCCTCATCCAAAATCGTGTCTAATTTACATTTAAGTAGTGTTTCCATGAGTTTACACACTATTGATGTGAGACTCGCTGGTCTGTAATTCGCAGCCTCCGCTCTGCAGCCCTTTTTGTGCAAAGGAACGACGTTAGCTGTTTTCCAGTCCAGGGGACTCTCCCCGTACTTAGGGAGAGATTGAAGAGCATGGCTAACGGTTCCGCCAGGACATCGCACAGCTCTCTGAGCATTCTTGGGTGCAATTTGTCTGGTTCCATGGCTTTGCTCACCTTGAGTCTTGACAGTTCGCTGTAAACATCAGCTGGTGAGAACCCAAAATTCTGAAATGGGTCTTCCTTGCTTGGCTTTGCTTCCAGCTGTGGCCCGTGTCCAGGTGCCTTGCAGGTAAAGACTGAGCAGAAGTAATCGTTCAGTAGTTTGGCTTTTTCGGAATCTGTTTCCACATAATTCCCGTCTGCTGTTCTAAGGCGTACTATCCCGTTTGTGTTCTTCTGCCTGTCACTAATATACCTGAAGAAGGATTTGTCCCCTTTCTTAATGTTCTTTGCTAGAGTTTCTTCCACTCGAAGTTTGGCCTCCCTGATAGGCGGTATATAAAAAAAAAACCTAATTAAAAAAAAAAACCTAATAAAGTGGATTCATTTGTCTTTCAAAGTTCTCCTCTGCTAAAACAGATCACATTCTCCATTATATTCCACATCTGGATACTTCTTTTCTACAATCTTTGCAGATCTTTTCATTAAAGTCTTCTGTTGCACCTACAGTGTACCTCATTTAGCCATTAAACTTCAATGAACCTCCCCAGGAGATTCTTACATCACCTGTTCTCAATCTGTCAAAGATGTTCAGTTCCACAGCTGGGAGATAGCTCTCCCTATCGCCATGCTTAAGCTGATGATTTTCACTCTCTCAAAATTGGACTACCTCTGAACCATATGTTGCTATCCCTGTCAAATAGACCAATGGGATGTTCTCCATTTTTTCTTGCGGTTTCCATACTTCCCACCCCAAAACTCCCCCCCTCAAACATCTCCCCCAGAAGGCAAAAGAAGAAAATTCCAATTCCTTCGTTATTCTAATGAACTTGATGGACTGGCAGTAGTTGTAGGGGATGAGGCGGCCACTAACACATCCTATTAAGGATGATATTACACCTTGAAACCTCACTTGTATTCATATGTGGTCTAGCTATAAAATTTCTAGACCTTGCATGATCCTCTGATTATAACATAACAGCAGATTTCTAGACTGCAGAGCCATGAGTTCAATGCAGTTAACAAAGATTATACTAAGGGAAAAAAAAACAAAGAATGTTATAAAGAATGCAAAGGTATCTAATTAGTGAAAAATTTAGAAAAGAAAGGTTTTCAACAACTTTTTAAAATGTTCATATGAAATAGATCTAACATTAGTCGGAAATCTTTGTCATAATACGCCGCCTGATAAGCGAGTGTGTTCGTGATATTTCTTACTTTTACAGCCCTTGACCGAAGGAAACGTAAACAGAGCATGTGATTTCCTACTATTCTTCTGCGACAAAATATCAAACCTGTCAACAAGATATCGTGTAGCAAGTCCCAAGGCTACTTTATAGTTATTAACATCCCAACTTAAAAATTACCTGAGCCTCCACCGGAAGCCAATACAGTAGCAAGGTGTCACATGATCAAACTTCTCAGGCCATAAATCAATCTTACCGCCATATTCTGCACCAAGGTCAGGTTAGTCATGTTTTTCTTGGTGCTTTTCAGATAGACTATATTACAATAGTCCAATAGGCCCAAAAGCAGTGTCTGAACAAGGATTCTAAAAGCAGCAACCTCAAAATAGGGTCTAATGGTGCGTGATTTCCATAAAGTATAATATCCTTTTTGGACCACTGTGTCAATCTGATTCTTTATAGTCAAGGCATTGATTGAGAACAACTCCCAGTATTTTAATTGTTGGACTTAATATATATGATACTGAATTAATTTTGATTATTGGTTCAAGAGGGATGTTTTTGAGACAAAATGAAAATAAATTAGTTTTGTCCTGATTTAATTTTAGCTTAAATTCCCGCATCCAGGACTCCATCAGAAGCTATACCAGCTCAATAAGTTGGATACTGTTTTGTAAAGCTCCACAGTGTGGGATGACTATTGTGATATCATCCGCATAGCTGAAGAGCTTTAAACCTAGGTTACTCAATGAGTGGCCCAGTGAAGAAAGATACACATTAAATAGTGTAGGAGAGAGTGGGGGAGCCCTGTGAGACTAAGCAGGGGTTTTTCCAGATAGTAGAAGATGTATCATTAAATCTAAGAAACCCTTTGACCTATGTAAGGACTTTGCCCTGAATTCCCAAGGCATATAGCGATTCCAACAATGTAAGATGGTCTACAGCAGGGGTGCCCAATACGTCGATCGCGATCGACCAGTAGCTCAGGAAGGCAACGTGAGTCGATCGCGGAGCCCATATTGGGCTCCGTGATAGACTCGTGTTGCCGTCCTGATCTACGGGCCGATCAGCCTTCCTCTCCAGTGTTCTTCCTAGGGCCTTTTAGCTGGGCGGTCCGCCCAGCTGTCATCTGCCGCTGCTGAACATTAAAAAAACTGGCTTGGAGATTTCAGCCCGTAGCGAACTTATGCTCCAGGCTCTAACGTGTGCGTGCCGACTTCTCTTCTCTTCCCTCTGAAACCGGAAGTTATGTCTGGTGGGGGGAGAAGGGAAGCCGGCACGCACATGTTGAGAGCCCTGAAGCAAGCGTTCGCTACGGGCTAATGCGGGAGACAGGTTAGTGAAGCATTTGTTCTTCTTCCTGTCGGGTCCTGCCTACTTTCTGTTTCCGCGAAGGCAGGACCCGGCAGCATTTCCCCCAATAGGTTGATCATGATCTTGGGCTGATCAGCCTTCCTCTTCCCGACGGCAGAATTGACGTCGGGGAGAGGAATGCTGGTTGGCCGAAGCAGGGAGAGCTTGGGACCTGTTATTGGTGGCGTTTGGGTCCTGGTCCCCGATGGCAATGGCAGTGGCAGTGGCTTGGGGGAGGGCAGGGAGAAAGAAAGAAAAAGGGCAGGCAGGGAGACAGAAGGAAAGCAGAGAAACAGAAAAAAAAAGAAAGGGAGGCAGAGAGAAAGAAAGGGCAGGGAAGAGGAAGGAAAAGTTGGGGAAAGGAATGAGGTCTGGAGGAGAGGAAGCATACAGACTAAAAGAAGGGAAGAAAGATTGGATGCACAGTCAGAAGAAGAAAGTGCAACCAGAGACTCATGAAATCACCAGACAAGGTAGGAAGAATGATTTTATTTTAAATTTAGTGATCAAAATGTGTCTGAATTTATATCTGCTGTCTATATTTTGCACTATGGCCCCCTTTTACTAAACTGCAATAGAGGTTTTTAGCGCAGGGAGCCTATGAGTGTCGAGAGCAGCGCTGGGCATTCAGCGCAGCTCCCTGTGCTAAAAACTGCTATCGTGGTTTAGTAAAAAGGGAGTGGGGTATATTTGTCTATTTTTGTATGGTTGTTACTGAGGTGATAGTGCATAGAGTCATCTGCTTTGACCTCTTTGAAAAACCCTGGAATAGGAATGATAATTAACATTTTCTATGCGTACAGTGTGCTTTGTGTTTTTTTTTAATTTTATTGTTGGTAGATCATTTTGACTTGGTCATTTAAAAAGTAGCTCGCAAGCCCAAAAAGTATGGGCACCCCTGGTCTACAGGATCGAAGGCGCTACTTAAATCAAATTGGAGTACTAAAGCATTACTACCCCTGCTCAGAAGGCTTTTCAAATGATCAAGTAGAGTAGCTAACACCATCTCTGTACTAAAGTGAGATCTGAAACCTGATTGAGAATCATGTAACAAGGAATGATGCTCCAGATATTTTGTTAATTGGAGCATCATTCCTTTATAGTTAACTTGCAGCTATTACCTTAGCATGTCATAATGCTATCTTCACATTTTCTTCTTTCCTCTTCTATGTTTCTATCAGGAAAGGATACGCCATTATTTCCAGTTGAGATCTTTTCTCTATTACAAGTCTCACCTGTATGTCTGCCATATATTCCTGTATTTAATGACTTGCTAATATTAAGTATTGTAAGCACTTTCCACATTTTTTTCTTTCAAAAAAAAAAAAAAAAAAAAAAATTAACCTCATCCCAGGAGGATGATGTGCGTCAGTGGTGGAACTGCTGTCCCTATGCCCCAAAGGTTGTGCAACCAGGTCCCATTACTGCTCCTTGTGACTCTACCCAGGTCACTTCACACAAATGACTTGATGCCATCAATAGCACCTTAACCTTTATTCCCTTCAGGTCAGTCAAGTTTTTCTCCATTGCATTTCCTCCTGCAATGCATTCTATTCTTTTCTTCCTTGCTGACCCCTTCGTTATTTTTGCCTATGGCACTCCATTCTCTGGAAACTTCAGACTAACCCAGTACTTGACAAAGTTTCTTTGACACTCTTGGAGTTTTTTTCCCCCCTGTCTTGGCTCTTTGGACCTCTGGCCTTTTCTCCCACCTATATATGTCCTCCTTCATGCTTACAACTTGCCATGCATTCAGTGGAAGAGTGGTCTAGTGCTTAGAGCAGCTGCCTCAACACTCTGGGGTTCTGAGTTCAACTCCCAGTGCAGCTCCTTATGACTCTGGGCAAGTCACTTAGCATTTCACTGCCCAGATAGTTATTCCTGTGCACTTCTTTTTTCAAATCTCCAATTACTTTTATGTTGGATTTTAATTTCTGTGGTGATGTTTTCTATTCTTCAAACACAACATACTTTCTTTCCACTAGTGGACTTCATGTCCCACCACCATTATTTCTATCTTCTCCATTTTGGTATACTCACATTCTCCCTTCATCTCAACAATTAATGGCGAAGTGGTTTAAGTGTTCAACTTATCATCCAATGGAACTGTGCTCAGATGGGTTTGAGACCCACTCCTAGTAGCATTTTAAATTTCCCTTAGAATTGTCAGGTTTTTCTAAACTTTTTTAATTCTTCATAGCAACCTCCATTTTTTGATGGCCTTGACCTCCTCTCTTGCTTATACACAACCATATGCAAAGCACCTCTACTGCATGAGCACGTAATAACAGTATAATACACTTATGGGGTCTCCAACTTCGTCACTTTGGGTTGTGAGTTTGGGCCCTGAGATTCCCCTATGACCATGCACAAGTCACGTAGGGTTTCTTGTGCCTCTTTCTGCTTCTAAAACTTTACTCAGACATACAATTCTGGTATTGGGACCAAACCTCCAAGGTTCAGGTTCCAGGTCACTTCTGGTACATACATAATTTTCCCATCTGAAAGGCTATGTCTTGTCTGATTATCGTCATTACTATTTTCCCAGCCATCCAGTCTCTCGGACTTTGCTTCCATTGGACTACATTTCTTTCTGGCTTTACTCCTCTTCTTATTGCAGCCACATTCTTGGTTGCTCTCTTCATTGCATCTTTCCTACATTTCTTTGAATGGAAAAAGGTCCTATTTCTCTTCATTAGCATTCTGATGTCTGAGCTCTATACTCTTTCTCTCAGTACAGCCTGTAGCCAGATTCTTCACAAAAATTTGCATATTCTGCTCTCTTAATTTTCAAACCTTACTGCTTCAACGGGAGCATGTAATGGTTTCTATCTCCTGTTCACTGTTTATTCAGTCCCTTCTCAACTGGTTCCCCCTTGTTTTCTTTCCAGTCGGGTTTTCAGGATTTCCCCAATGAATATGCATGAGATCTATTTGCATACAATGAAAGCAGTGCATGCAAATAGATCTCATGCATATTCATTGGGGAAATCCTAAAAACCCGACTGGATTGCGGCCCTCGAGGAGGGACTTTGACACCCCTGGTCTATTCAATGGGAGCAAACAAAGCAAAAGCCTAGATGTTCCACAGTCAAAGAACAGAAGTCCAAAAGAAGAACAGACTGTGGAATACAATGATCTTGATGAGGCGTTTATAATGACAAGTCAGATAAAAGTACAAATCCAAAATGAAATAATCTTCACTAATAATTCAACAGGAACCATCCTTTTCTTTTTCCAATTTTTGGTTTTCCCTCTTATTTCCTGTCTTCTCAAGATGAAACGAATGGCTTTCTGGGATTTTTTCATCTGGCACTCCTATAAGTGCCCTTTTTTTCTATTACCCTTTCTACTTTTCTCCTTGAGTCCGTCTGGTGTCTTCCTCGCCTATACTTGGACTTGCCTGCCATTCTGAGGTCATCTCCTTTTTTAGAGCCTCCCTACACGTTGCTGTTCTTGCCTTTGTTCTTGTTCTTTCAGAGGATGAGTTATATGCCTTATTCTCTTTTCTTTTTCTTCCTTTGCTTCCCTGCTCGAAAAGGACAATATATATATATGCCTTCCTATTTGTGTTTTATTTAGAGGCCAACACTCTCTCCATCCTATTTCGTAAGCTAGGGAATCCCACATGTGAGAATATGCTGCCTGCTTGTCCAGGGATAAAGCACAGTTACTTACCATAATAGGTGTTATCCAGGAACAGCAGGCAGATATTCTCACATCCCACCTATCTCCTCTGATTGGCCTCTTCACTTGAGCATAGAACTGATGACCTCGCACGCTGGTGTCGGGCGAGAAGGAACTTGTGCATGCGCAGTTACGGCAGTCTTAAAGCTTCTAAAGCTTAAATTGACAGTATACTTTTACACTGTCCGTACCGGGCTCCGTGGATGACGTCACACACACATGAGACTATCTGCCTGCTATCCCCGGATAACATCCGGTACGGTAAGTAACTGTGCTTTCCTGCTGCATTGCATGGTACACTGCTGAAGAGGCACATCGTTCACAGCATGCTGCTCCTGTGCACATGCTCCTTCTAGCTTCTGTGCCTGCTCCTACTTTTACTTGAGACTGTGCAAAAGGGGGGAGGGAGAGATTTAAAATGCTGCCAGTGGCTCGTATCCTCTGTGCATGTCTCATGTACCCCTGGGGGTATGTGTAATGCATGTTGGGAAACTGCTGTATAGGAGAGGGGTTGAGGATTCTACTCCAAATATTTCCTGATACCAAAAACGACTGGTTGTCTCTGCCCAATCCTAAACTTGTGTGCTCTCAAGAAATACTTAATGAAGGAGAAATTTTGTATGGTCTCTCAGGGAACCTTGTTACTGTTATTGGAGAAGAACAATTGGCTCTGCTCCCTAGACCTCAGAGCCCTACAGTTACATTCCCATCTTACCTGCTCACAGGAAATATCTTCGCTTTCATGTGGGTTCATGCTATTTCCAGGTCAGGATCTTACCCTTTGGCCTAGTATCAGCAGTGAGATTGTTCATTAAATGCTTGTTCTTGGACAATAACCTTTGGAAGCTTCACCATAGTTTATTCTGCTCGTGAGTTTATTTCTCAATTCCTAGTCTTTTATTTTGTTCTGTGCTATGGGTATTGCCCAAGTGCTGTGGATTCACTCTGGGGGAGTGATCCTTTGACAAGAGATTGCAGACTTTTCCTTAAAGATTGTCTGCTTCTGGGGGTGCCATGTTAGCAGAACCTGCAGTCAAGCAGAAAAATTAACATTCATAGAAGTGAGCATTGAGGACGTTCGCAGGCAGATAGAAAAACTAAAAACTGACAAATCCCTGGGTCCGGATGGCATACATCCAAGGGTTCTGAAAGAATTAAAGGAGGAGATAGCGGAACTACTGCAGCAAATTTGCAACTTATCACTGAAAACAGGCGAGATCCCGGAGGATTGGAAGATAGCCAACGTTACGCCCATCTTTAAAAAGGGATCAAGAGGTGATCCGGGAAACTACAGGCCGGTGAGCCTGACTTCGGTTCCTGGGAAAATGGCAGAAGCACTGATAAAAGAAAGCATTGATCAACATTTTGAAAAACACGAACTTCTTATAGCCAGCCAGCATGGTTTCTGCAAGGGAAGATCGTGCCAAACAAACTTATTGCACTTCTTCGAAGGGATTAACAAACAGATGGACAAAGGAGACCCCAGTGACATCATATATCTAGATTTCCAAAAAGCCTTTGACAAGGTGCCCCATGAACGTCTACTCCGGAAACTGAAGAACCCTGGGGTGGAAGGAGACGTACATAGATGGATCAGAAACTGGTTGGAGGGTAGAAAACAAAGGGTAGGAGTGAAGGGCCACTCCTCCGACTGGAGGAGGGTCACGAATGGTGTCCCGCAGGGCTCAGTGCTCGGGCCGCTACTATTTAATATCTTTATAAATGATCTAGAAACAGGGACGAAGTGCGAGATAATAAAATTTGCGGACGACACTAAACTATTTAATGGAGCTCGGACTACAGAGGAATGCGAAGAATTGCAAAGGAACTTGAACAAACTAGAAGATTGGGCGACGAGATGGCAGATGAAGTTCAACGTTGAGAAATGTAAGGTATTACATGTGGGGAGCAGAAACTCGAGGTACAACTATACAATGGGAGGGATATTATTGAATAAGAGTACCCAGGAAAGGGACTTGGGGGTATTGGTGGACATGACAATGAATCCGACGGCACAGTGTGCAGCGGCCGCTAAGAGAGCGAATAGAATGCTTGGTATAACCAAAAAGGGTATTACAGCCAGAATGAAAGAGGTTATCCTGCTGTTGTATCGGGCAATGGTGCGCCCACATTTGGAGTACTGCGTCCAATATTGGTCGCCGTACCTTAAGAAGGATATGGCGTTAGTCGAGAGGGTTCAGAGGAGAGCGACGCGTCTGATAAAAGGTATGGAAAACCTGTCATATGCTGAGAGATTGGAGAAGCTGGGTCTCTTTTCCCTGGAGAAGAGGAGACTTAGAGGGGATATGATAGAGACTTATAAGATCATGAAGGGCATAGAGAGAGTAGAGAAGGACAGATTCTTCAAACTTTCGAATAATAAAAGAACAAGAGGGCACTCGGAAAAGTTGATAGGAGACAGATTCAAAACAAATACTAGGAAGTTCTTTTTTACCCAACGTGTGGTGGATACCTGGAATGCGCTTCCAGAGGACGTGATTGGGCAGAGTACGGTACTGGGGTTCAAGAAAGGATTAGACAAATTCCTACTGGAAAAGAGTATAGAGGAGAATAGATAGAAGATTACTGCACAGGTCCTGGACCTGCTGGGCCACCGCGTGAGCGGACTGCTGGGCACGATGGACCTCGGGTCTGACCCAGCAGAGGCATTTCTTCTGTTCTTATGTTCTTAATCCATCCAGACAGCTTGCAGATCAAATCGGGTCTCCAGATTGGGATCCATCTCTCCGCTGGTTCGTCTGCTGAGGGGTAGAGCGCAGGCTGCTGCGCTCCCTTTGGAGGTTTGCCAGGATCGGGACCAGACCGCCTATCTTTCCTAAATTCTCTGAGGGATCCTGTGGTCGTGATCTGAGGTGGCAGGAAAGGTGAAGCGGTCAGAAGACCTGAAAATCTAGTTTTATCAGCTCCTGAGATACTGATCTCCCTTGCTTGCACTGTGTATTGATGGCTGCCATAGAAATGTATTGCAAAACATGTCTTTGAGGTGTCTGTGTGCCTCTGAGTTTGGCGATTTTAGGGGGTGCTGAAATCGGGGTTTTGGGTGGTTTCCCTGCATGCCCTGGTCCCTCCGCCTGTAAAATCCTAAAATCGACGTTTTTTGCGGTTCCCTGCGTTTTCCCATGGTGGCCATCTTTGATTTTGTTTAAAGTTTCCAAAAGTATATTTTTTGGACTTAGAAGCTTCGTTTTTGCTCCAGATATAGAATGGCATGGATTCATGCTGTAAATGCGGCGGATGGCTGACGGGCTGACGGACCCTCATTGACCGAAATCGTGCCGGCTTTGCTCCACACTCACCGCATGTGCTTTCAAGCGCCGTTGTGTCCTGTGGGAATCACTCTTCATGGAGTCTTCGACGGAGCCGTCGACCTCAAAGGGACCCGCACCTTTGACATCATCTGCAGCCCCACAGTCTTCCACCTCTGCAGCACCGAGTCTCATCAAGCCCGCCTCGTTTGTCCCGGCTCAGACTCCAGCGCCTGCTGCGATGCCTTCCTCAACCTCCTCAGGTCAGGTAGCCCAGCAGCCCATTCCCCCAGTCGTGTTGAAAGTGCCCAAGGCCTCAAAGTCCAAGCACTCACACGCTGCTCCGAGGGAACGCGAGGCCTGTGCAGGTGGTCCCATTTCAGATGCGGATCCATCCTTGCCGGCCTCATTCCAGACCATGCTACAGAAGCACTTCATCGAGCTCTTTACCACGATGGGGCCTCAGCTTCTCTCCCAAATCCAGCCTGGGCACGCGGAGGCATCCTGCGAGGTCGAGCTGCCTCCAGTGCCTCAGTGGGGAACACACTGTCAACAGGGAGCAGAGTCTCTGCGAGTGTCTGGTCTGGCAACAATGCATGCATCGCAAGGAGCAGAGTCTTTGCCCATGCCACCTTTGGAACTGATACACTCGATGTAAGGAGCAGAGTCTTTGCGAGTGCCTCCGTTGGAGCCGATTCACTCGATGCAAGGAGCAGAGTCTTTGCGAGTGCCTCCGTTGGAGCTGATTCATTCAATGCAAGGAGCAGAGTCTTTGCGAATGCCTCCATTGGAACTGATCACCCCGACGGGGTTCGAGCCTCTACGGCAGCAATCCTTGTTTCGATCGACCGCTTCCAGCCCCATCCACTACCTGGGGGCCTCAACAAAGCCTGCCTCACCCCGTCCATCGAGGCCAACCTCTCGACACCAATCGAGACATTCATCCAGGCACACCTTGCCTCGACGGAAACAGGCATACCTGGACTACTCCACCGATGCCGGAACTCGAGGACACAATGGGATCTTTCTCACCATCTCGATCCCTGTCCCTAGCGGACCCGGAAGCCTCAACCTCATCGAGCCCATCACGGAGCCAGGCAACAGCAGACCAACTGTCCTTCTCCTCGATCCTCCGACAGATGGCTGAGGACATGGACATACCATTGGACACGGGTTCCAAATTCTCAAAGGAATACCTGGAGACTATGCGCCTCCCTCAACCACCCGCTGAGTCCCTTAAGCTTCCATTACACAAGCTTCTGGACCAGACCTTCGCTCGATGCCTCGAGACACCTTACTCCATCCCTGCTGTCCCGAGTAAACTGGACACCAGGTACCGCACAGTCCATCGCAAAGGGTTCGACAGATCTCAACTCTCTCACCAGTCCCTGTTGGTGGAGTCATCATTGAAGCGATACCATCCCTCCCAGATCTACGCCGCCGTCCCGCCTGGCAGAGAAGGAAAAACCATGGACCGATTTGGCAGGAGAGTGTACCAGAACTCCATGATGGCCTCGAGAGTCCTGAACTATAACTTCCACTTCACAACATACTTGGAGTTCCTCCTATCTGTATTCCAGAAGTTTATGCCCTACGTGGACACGAGGTGCACACTTCGAGTACCAAGAAGCGCTGGCCTCTCTATCCCAGCTCTGGGTACAGTTGATGCAGTCCTCGTACGACGCCTTTGAGCTCGCGGCTCGGGCAACAGCTTGCTCAGTGGCCATGCGCCAGCCTGCATGGCTGAGGACCATCGACATGGATCCCAACCTCCAGGAAAGGCTCGCAAGCGTTCCCTGCGTTGGCACCAACCTCTTCGACGAATCCATCAAGGCGGTGACCAAGAAGCTATCGGACCATGAACAATCCTTCCAGTCCATCCTACGTCCGAAGCCCAGGCCTGCTCCTCCTCGCCAGCCTCACCCGCCGTTGGTATACCAGCGGCACTACCCTCCAAAACAGCCTCCCCCCAGCAGACAGCCTCTGTGAAGAGGCAGTGAAGAGACAGCACCCGCAGAAACACCGGCTGCACCTAAGGCCCCCCAGCCTTTTTGACTGTCTCAAAGAGGACATTTCCTCCATCGTCCTCCCTTTCTCTGTATATCTACCCATCGGACGCCGCCTCCTTCATTTCTACCACTGATGGACAACTATCACCACAGACCTCTGGGTTCTCTCCATCATAAAAGAAGGATACTCCATTCAGTTCCACCAAGCTCCTCCGGAGCACCCTCCAAGAGAGTATCCTTCCAACTTGACCCAGACCGCCCTTCTTCTTCTTCAGGAAGTTCAGGCCTTGTTACAGCTGGGGGCTGTCGAACCGGTCCCCCAGGACCAACAGAACAAGGGGTTTTACTCCCGATACTTCCTTGTTCCAAAGAAGACGGGCGACCTGTGATCCATATTGGACCTCAGGGTACTCAACAAATATCTGGTCAAAGAAAAGTTTCGCATGCTGACCCTGGCATCACTCTACCCCCTCCTCGAGCAGAACGACTGGTTATGCTCACTGGATTTCAAGGAGGCCTACACTCACATTCCAATTCATCCAGCCTCCCGTCAATATCTCAGATTCAGGGTGGGAAACCTTCACCTCCAATACCGAGTGCTACCCTTCGGCCTGTCCTCGTCACCCAGAGTCTTCACCAAATGCCTGTTTGTGGTGGCCACAGATCTCAGGAGCCAGGGCCTCCAGGTGTTTCCTTACCTGGACGATTGGCTCATCAAGGATTCCACATCTCAGGGAGCCACTCTCGCGATCCAGAAGACAATTTGGTTACTGCAACATCTGGGATTCGAGCTCAACTTCCCCAAATCCCACCTACAACCGTCCAAGACTCTTCCCTTCATTGGAGCGATTCTGGATACTACCCAACTCAGAGCGTTCCTCCCGCCCCCACGCAGGGACGCTCTCCTTCATCTCTGCCACTCAGTGTCCTCTCGCACCTTCCTCAGAGCGGTCTACATTCAGGGGGCGGACAATGCCCCTCAACTTTTCATCTCCTTCGACCTGAACAAGTTGGGACACCCTTTTTCCAAGCGCACCATCTCCAACTGGATGGCGGCTTGCATCTCATTCTGCGATGCCCAGGATGGATTACTCCTTGACAGAAAAATCACAGCCCACAAGGTCAGAGTGATGGCAGCTTCTGTAGCCTGAGCTGTCTTCTGCAACCTCATGAGTGGACCCTCAACTCCATGTCCCTGCATCATAACTTCTCTATGTGGGAATGCCTCAGATAGACCTCTTTGCAGCCCCCCACAACTTCAAACTGCCTCAGTTCTGCTCCAGGATCTACACCCCTCAGCGCCTCGAGGCAGATGCATTCCTCCTGGACTGGACGAATCGCTTTGTATATGCATTTCGTCCATTTCCTCTCATCCAAAAGACTCTAGTCAAGCTGAAGTCAGACTATGCCACCATGATCCTGATTGCTCCACGGTGGCCCAGACAACCTTGGTACTCCCTTCTACTTCAACTCAGCAGCAGGAAGCCATACCTTCTACCAGTCTTTCCATCTCTGCTTACACAGCAACAAGGATCTCTGCTTCACCCCAACCTGCAGTCTCTACACCTGACAGCTTGGTTCCTCTCAACGTAACCCCTCTCCATTTTTCTCAACCTATGAGAGATGTCCTGGAAGCTTCAAGGAAGCCTGCTACTAGACAATGCTACCACCAAAAGTGGACTAGATTTTCTCCTTGGTGTTTTTCTCATCATCATGAGCCACAACACTCCTCTTTGTCTTCAGTTTTGGATTATCTTTTGCACCTCTCTCATTCTGGTCTCAAGTCTACATCGATACGAGTCCATCTTAGTGCAATTGCTGCTTTCCATCAGCCTCTTCAAGGGAAACCTCTTTCTGCTCATCCGGTGGTTTCCATATTCATGAAAGGACTCTTCCATGTCAATCCTCCCCTCAAACCGCCTCTGGTGGTTTGGGACCTCAGTGTGGTTCTTTCTCAGCTTATGAAACCTCCATTTGAACCTCTTCACAATGCTCACCTGAAGTATCTCACTTGGAAAGTGGTGTTTCTCATTGGCCTCACTTCTGTCCGAAGAGTCATTAGAGCTACAAGCCTTGATTGCGGACCCGCCTTTTACAGTATTCCATCATGACAAGGTGGTTCTCCGCACACACCCGAAATTCCTTCCTAAGGTTGTCTCAGAATTTCATCTCAACCAATCCATCGTCCTGCCAGTGTTCTTTCCGAAGCCACACTCTCACTCTGGAGAATCTGCTCTTCATACTCTGGAGTGTAAGCTTTGGCTTTCTACCTAGAACGCACCAAACTTCACAGATCTGCCCCTCAACTTTTCATCTCCTTCGACCTGAACAAGTTGGGACACCCTTTTTCCAAGCGCACCATCTCCAACTGGATGGCGGCTTGCATCTCATTCTGCTATGCCCAGGATGGATTACTCCTTGACAGAAAAATCACAGCCCACAAGGTCAGAGTGATGGCAGCTTCTGTAGCCTTCCTCAGATCAACACCGATTGAGGAGATTTGTAAAGCTGCCACTTGATCCTCGGTTCATACCTTCACCTCACACTATTGTCTGGATACCTTCTCCAGACGGGATGGACAGTTTGACCAAACAGTACTGCAAAATTTATTTTCCTAAGTTGCCAACTCTCCCACCATCCCATTTCTGGTTAGCTTGGAGGTCACCCATTAGTGAGAATACCTGCCTGCTTGTCCTGGGATAAAGCAATGTTACTTACCGTAACAGTTGTTATCCAGGGACAGCAGGCAGCTATTCTCACGTCCCACCCACTTCCCCTGGGTTAGCTTCTCTGCTAGCTAGCTGAACTGAGGAGTCACGCCCAGTGCATCGAGCGGGAAGGCACTCGCGCATGCGCGGTGCGGGCGACTCGAAACTTCGAGTTTTCTTCAAAGAAGCGTCCGCATCGGGGCTCCGTTGGATTACATCACCCATTAGTGAGAATAGCTGCCTACTGTCCCTGGTTAACAACTGTTACGGTAAGTAAAATTGCTTTCTCCCCCTCGGACTCCTGTGCAGCAGTCTGCTCTGCCTTTAGAATCCAGCATATCTATTTGTTACTTTGTTGGGGCTCGCCATTGCTTCTGTTTCTGTGCCTTTGCTGTGGCAGGTTTCCTTGGCAGCCTCCTCAGACTTGGGGAACTTAGCAGAGCTTGGGGATACCCAGAACAGTGGATTCCAAGACCTGGGGAATGACCAGGCAATGCGCAGGCTTTTTAAGTCTAGCTGCCTACCCAACCTTATTTCAGAGTCGCTGCGGACACTGAAACTGGATTCAGACCAGGCGGTTCCGACAGAATGTTCAGTCATGAGCTCTAAGCCCCCACTATCCGCTGCATTTCTGGACAATGCGGATTTGGTGGAAATGAATTCTGGGAGTCCCCGGAAGGTCCCCTGAAGTATGCTAGGGCCATGGCAAAGTTATATCCATGGTGTCTGAGTTCACCAAGCACTTAGTCCTGCCGAAGGTGGATTCGGCTGTGGCTCAGGTAACTAAGTGTACCTCTTTACCCTTGGATGGTGGGGTTGTCCTGAAGGATGTTCAGGACAGAAGAGTGGATTATGTTTTCAAGCATTTTTTTGGATTCTGCTATGGAGGGAGTACAAGCTGCGGCGGCCAAGTTCCGCCAGGATCCTGAGGAGGTTGTCCTTCAGGACCTCAATTATTTGGCAGACGCACTCTTTTGACATCTTGAAAGTTTTTGCTAAGCTGGGAGCTTATTCTGTGCCTGTCTGGCAAATGCTATGGATTCGCCAGTGGTCGGGTGATTAGTCCTCTAATGCTACACTGAACAATTTAGCTTTTAAAGGTTTGCTCTTGTTTGGCCAGGGTCTGTATGACCTTTTGGCCAGTGTTCAGGATCGAAACCTAAGGTGTTCCCTGGCTCCCTGCCAGAGGTACTGGCTAGCCAAATTTTCATCCCTACCGGCACACTTCACAATTCTCCGGGCCCCCGGTGACGGGACAGTGTTATGGAGTTCCCTCCAGACCTCACTTTGGAGGTGCAGCATGCCAGCAGTCTACCAACTCCCGTCCTCCAGTCCCTTCCAAGAGAAAATTGATGCCAGGTCTCTGTGCCCCCCCTCCCCCGCTACTTTAAGCCTCCTTTCCAGAATGGCAGAAGATAACTTTGGACCAGTGGGTCCTTGAGGTGCTCGGGAATGGCCTTCGACTTCAGTTTTTCCAACTTCCGCCGAACTTCTTCCTGTCTTCAGTCAGAAATCCGGACAGAGCCAGCAAGGTGTGAACCACTGTGCACAGGTTGCTGGATCTGGCGGCCATAGATCCCGTTCCTTGCGGAGACTTGGGCTCCGGGAGATGCTCGATATAATTTATCGTGCCAAAGTAAGACTGAAGATTGCAGACCAATTCTGGACCTTAAGGCAGTGAACGTCTTCCTGCGGGTTCTGCGTTTCTAGATGGAAATAGTGTGTCCCGTTGTGGCGGCAGTGGCGCCTGGTGAGTTTTTGGCTTTCTTGGATTTCACGGAAGCGTACCTCCACATCTCGATCTTTCTGGACCACAGGAGGTTCCTGAGATTCCATTTTCTGGGGAGACACTTCCTGTTTAGGGCACTGCCCTTCGGGCTGGCTTCGGCACCCAGATCCTTCACCAAAATCATGGTGGTGGTAGCTGCCCATCTGCATTCTCTAGAGGTGCTAGTTAATCCATACTTCGACGACTGACTGATCAGAGTTCCCTCGCTGGAGGAATGCCACAAGGTGGTTCTCCAGGTGGTGCATTTACTGGAAAATCTCAGCTGGGTGATCAATCTCAAGAAGAGTCATCTCGAGTCGACACAGGACTTGGAGTACCTGGGAGTCCGGTTCCACATGGGAAGGAACCAAGTGTTCCTGCCAGAAACCAGGAAGCTCATGTTAGTGGTTTCAGCCCCAAAGGCCTGGCAGTATCTGCAGGTCTTGGGTCTCATGGTGGTGACCATTGATGTGATTCTGTGGGCAAGAGCTCACCTCCATCCTCTTCAGTTGTCGCTTATGATTCAGTGGAATCTGCAGAGGAATGCACTCTGAGTGAAGTTGCCTTGGTTGGTGGTGGCATGCAACAGTATGCTGTGGTAGTTGAACCCGGTTACTCTGAACAGCGGTCTCCTTCTGCGAGTCTTGGACTGGGGGACCCTGACAACGGACACGAGTCTCTCCGGTTGGGGAGCAGTTTGCAGGTCTGTGCTGGCCCAGGGCTGGTGAACTGCACTGGAGAGCAGATGGTCAATCACTCGACTGGAGCTGTAAACGATCCATCTGGCACTGCTGAGATTTCGAGGGTGTCTCTACTGAAAGCCGTCCATGTGTTCTTGGACAATGTGACGGCTGTTGTCTATGTCAACCGGCTTGGAGGCACAAGGAGTCCCCTGTCCTGGCTAGCGTTTGAGGCCAAAGTTCACCGGTGGGGTTGTCCCACCTTCGATCTGAGGTGTCCTCAGGGAATCAGAAGGCGGACAGGTTCTTCAGTCACCGACAGGAGGTTGGCAGTGAAGAGCTCGACTCTCTGGTTGAACCTTGGCCAAAGGGGAACTTCTGTATGTCTTTCCTCCATGGCCTATCATAGGGCGCGTTCTGTGCCGGGATGCATCTCACGAGGGTCTGATAATCCTCGTGGCCCTGAACTTTCCCAGAAGACCTTGGTACGCAGACCTGGTGTGATTGAGCTCAGAGAGGGGTCTGCATTTTTCTTGCCATTGGTGCTTGCTCGCGCAGAGCCCGAGTGCACTTCAAGATCCGGACCACTTTGGTCTTGCGGCTTGAACGCGCAGCCTTGAAGGCTAGGGGCTACTCTTCTGTGGTCATCACTATGCTTCTTCAAAGCAAGAGGTAATCAACTGTGTTGGCCTACGCGAAAGCCTGGAGGTACTTTCAGGCTGGCCTCAGGAAGGGTCTGGCGGTTTCTTCTCTCTGTATCCAGATTGTGGGACTGTCGTGTTTGGGTCCCTCTTCTCTCAGGGGTGCTCTGGCATCTCACCTGGATGTTGTTCGCTTCCTGCGGGGAGTGGAAAGGCTGAGGCCTCCCTTGAGATTGCCTTGTCCTACATGGAATCAGGTTCTCCACTCGCTGGCTCGTCCGCCCTATGAACCCCTAGATGCGATTTCTCTGAAAGATTTTACCATCAAGACCATTTTCCTCATTGCGGTCACTCTCTTTCGGAGCTTCAGGCTCTATCGTGCAAAGATCCTTTTCTCCACATCACGGAGTCTGCAGTTATTTTGAGAACAGCGTCTTCCTTTCTTCCGAACGTGGGTTCTGCATTCCATGTCAACCAGAAAGTTCGGCTTCCTGCATTTGTTCATTCGAGATATAAGTCTAAGGACCATGTTTTGCGGTCTCTGGATGTGCGGTGTCTCAAAATTGAGATACCTGGAGGCCACGAATGACTTTCGTCTGTCAGTCCATCTGTTTGTTTTGATGGGCCCCATGTGTTGGGGTCGGCCTGCTTCCAAAGCTACCATCTTTCGATGGATCTGTGCTGCTATTTCTGCTGCTTATGTGTCGGCGGGGAAGTCGCCTTCCCTTGGGGTAAAGGCTCACTCTACCAGAGGCATGTATTCCTCAATGGCTGAATCCCATGTGGTCTCGCCTGAAGAGATTTATAGGGCGGCCACTTGGGCCTCTCTTCATACCTTTACCAAGTTTTACCAATTTGATGTGGTAGCCAAGCAAGATGCAGATTTTGGGGCTTCAGTCCTGGCGGCAGGCACATCATAGTAACATAGTAGATGATGGCAGATAAAGACCCAAATGGTCCATCCAGTCTGCCCAACCTGATTCAATTTAAATTTCTGGGCAAGAATCCAAAGCTTTACCCGGTTGGGTTCCTACTGCCGAAATCTCTGTTAAGACTTACTCCAGCCCATCTATACCCTCCCAGCCATTGAAGCCCTCCCCAGCCCATCCTCCACCAAACGGCCATATACAGACACAAACCGTTCAAGTCTGCCCAGTACTGGCCTTAGTTCAATATTTAATCTTATTTTTGATTCTAGACTCTTTGTGTTCATCCCACGCTTCTTTGAACTCAGTCACAGTTTTATTCTCCACCACCTCTCTCGGGAGCGCATTCCAGGCATCCACCACCCTCTCCGTAAAGTAGAATTTCCTAACATTGTTCTTGAATCTACCACCCCTCAACCTCAAATTATGTCCTCTGGTTTTACCATTTTCCTTTCTCTGAAAAAGATTTTGTTCTATGTTAATACCCTTCAAGTATTTGAACGTCTGAATCATATCTCCCCTGTCTCTCCTTTCCTCTAGGGTATACATATTCAGGGCTTCCAGTCTCTCCTCATACATCTTCTGGCGCAAGTCTCCTATCATTTTCGTCGCCCTCCTCTGGACCGCCTCAAGTCTTCTTACATCCTTCGCCAGATACGGTCTCCAAAACTGAACACAATATTCCAAGTGGGGCTTTACCAATGACCTGTACAGGGGCATCAACACCTTCTTCCTTCTACTGACTACACCTCTCTTTATACAGCCCAGCATCCTTTTGGCAGCAGCCACTGCCTTGTCACACTGTTTTTTCACCTTTAGATCTTCGGACACTATCACCCCAAGGTCCCTCTCCCCGTCCGTGCATATCAGCTTCTCACCTCCCAGTATATATGATTCCTTCCGATTATTAATCCCCAAATGCATTACTCTGCATTTCTTTGCATTGAATTTTAGTTGCCAGACATTAGACCATTCCTCTAACTTTTGCAGATCCTTTTTCATCTTTTCCACTCCCTCTTCGGTGTCTACTCTGTTACAAATCTTGATATCATCTGCAAAAAGGCACACTTTTCCTTCTATCACTTCAGCAATGTCACTCACAAACATATTGAACAGGATTGGCCCCAGCACTGATCCCTGAGGGACTCCACTACTCACTTTTCCTTCCTTCGAACGACTTCCATTAACCACCACCCTTTGACATCTGTCTGACAGCCAGTTTCTGACCCAGTTCACCACTTTGGGTCCTAATTTCAGCCCTTCAAGTTTGTTCAACAGCCTCCTATGAGGAACTGTATCAAAGGCTTTGCTGAAATCCAAGTAAATTACATCTAGCATATGTCCTCGATCCAACTCTCTGGTCACCCAATCAAAATATTCAATCAGGTTCGTTTGGCACGATTTACCTTTTGTAAAGCCATGTTGCCTCGGATCCTGTAACCCATTAGATTCAAGGAAGTACACAATCCTTTCTTTCAGCAACACTTCCATTATTTTTCCAACAACTGAAGTGAGGCTCTCCGGCCTGTAGTTTCCTGCTTCATCCCTGTGACCACTTTTATGAATAGGGACCACATCCGCTCTCCTCCAATCCCCAGGAATCACTCCCGTCTCAAGAGATTTGTTGAACAAGTCTTTAATAGGACTCGCCAGAACCTCTCTGAGCTCCCTTAGTATCCTGGGATGGATCCCGTCTGGTCCCATCGCTTTGTCCACCTTCAGTTTTTCAAGTTGCTCATAAACACCCTCCTCCGTGAACGGCGCAGAATCTACTCCATTTTCCCGTGTAACTTTGCTAGACAATCTCAGTCCTTCTCCAGGATTTTCTTCTGTGAACACAGAACAGAAGTATTTGTTTAGCACATTCGCTTTCTCCACATCACTTTCCACATATTGATTCCCAGCATCTTTTAGCCTAGCAATTCCTTTTTTCATCTTCCTCCTTTCACTAATACATCTGAAAAAATTATTGTCTCCCTTTTTTACATTTTTAGCCATTTGTTCTTCCAACTCTTTCGCCTTTATTTTCTCAGCCACTAGGTTGGAGAACCATATTGGCTTCCTTTTTCTCTTGTTTTTATTGATTTTCTTCACATAAAGGTCCGTAGCCATTTTTATCGCTCCTTTCAGCTTAGACCACTGTCTTTCCACTTCTCTTATGTCCTCCCATCCTAACAACTCTTTCTTCAGGTACTCTCCCATAGCATTAAAGTCCGTACGTTTGAAATCTAGGACTTTAAGTATCGTGCGGCCGCTCTCCACTTTAGCCGTTATATCAAACCAAGCTGTTTGATGATCGCTACTACCCAGGTGAGCACCCACTCGAACATTAGAGATACTCTCTCCATTTGTGAGGACCAGATCCAATATCGCTTTTTCCCTTGTGGGTTCCGTCACCATTTGTCTGAGCAGAGCCTCTTGAAAGGCATCCACAATCTCCCTACTTCTTTCCGATTCCGCAGACGGAACATTCCAGTCCGCATCCGGCAGGTTGAAATCTCCCAACAGCAGAACCTCCTCTTTCCTTCCAAACTTTTGGATATCCACAATCAGATCCTTATCAATTTGCTGCAATTGAGTCGGAGGTCTGTAGACTACACCCACGTAGATAGAAGTTCCATCTTCTCTTTTCAGAGCAATCCATATCGCTTCTTCCTCTCCCCAGGTCCCTTGCATTTCGGTCGCTTGGATATTGATCTTTACATAGAGAGCTACTCCTCCACCTTTATGACCATCTCTGTTCTTCCTAAAAAGATTATATCCCGGTATGTTTGCATCCCATCCATGTGATTCACTGAACCATGTCTCTGTGATAGCGACAATATCTAGATCTGCCTCTAACATCAGGGCTTGCAGATCATGAACTTTGTTGCTTAGACTGCGAGCATATGTGGTCATCGTTTTCCAGCTATTTTTCAGCGATAATCTCCTTTTTCGTATGGATTTTTGTTTCGTTTCACTTTCCGTTGTAATACTAAGGAATGAGTTGCTGATATTGCTTGTGTTGCAGTCTTTACTACTATCACATTTTTTCTTTTGCCGGGGGTGGTCTCTATAATTGTTCTTTGTACTTACTCCACCCCCACCTTCTAGTTTAAATGCCTAGAAAAATATTGTCTAAATTTCTCTGCAAGGTTTCTTTTTCCTGCTGTAGTAATATGTAGCCCATCAGTGCAATATAGCTTCTTGTCCTTCCATGTATTTCCCCATCCTCCTATTTACCTGAAGCCTTCTTGATGACACCAGGCTTTGAGCCATCTATTAAAGTCCTCTGTGTTTTTCACTCTTTGCTCCCCCTTTCCATATGCAGGCAGTATTTCAGAAAAAGCTAAAGTCTTTACAAAAGGTTTCACGCCCTCACCAAGTTCCCGAAAAGCTTTCTGTGCTGCAAGTGTGGAGTTGTTGGCCAGGTCATTTGTTCTCAGATGGATAAGAACTAGAGAGCTGCACGGGAACGGGGACGACGGGAATCCCGCGGGACCCGCGGGCATCCCGCGGGTTCCCCCTTCGTGTCACGGGGATCCCGTGGGGACGCCCCCTAGGGTCGCGGGGTTCCTGCGGGGCTGGATGTACTCAGTCACGCGGCTCTTCTCCCTACCTTCTCTGCTTGCAGCACAGCCGAACGGAAGTCTTCCCGACGTAAGCGCTGACGTCGGAGGGAAGGGAGGGCTTAAACAAAGCCCTCCCTCCCTCCGACGTCAGCGCTGACGTCGGGAAGACTTCCGTTTGGCTCTGTGCTGCAGGTAAGGAGGAGAGTAGCCTCGTGGTTACCAAGGGAGGGGGCGGTCCGCCCCGCCACACCCCGCCCCGGGTGCAGCACAGCCGGCCAGGTCCCCTTACTTTTGTGGCACTTCCCCGACCGACCGACAACAGCCCCGGTCCGACAATCCTCCCTGCCCTGTAGCCGCGAATCTAAATTATCTTCTTACAGCAGCTGTAAGAAGGTAATTTAGATTCGCGGTTAAGGGCAGGGAGGTTTGTCGGACCGGGGCTGTTGTCGGTCGGTCGGGGAAGTGCCACAAAAGTAAGGGGACCTGGCCGGCTGTGCTGCACCCGGGGAGGTAGAGAAGGAGGGGGGAGAAGGACGCTGAAAGGCCATGGGGAAGACGGGAGGAGAGGGAAGGACTCTGAAAGCACTTGAAGACTGAGGAGGGAGAAGGACGCTGAAAGCACATGGGGAATACAAAGGGGTGGAGAAGGACGCTGAAAGGCCATGGGAAGGGCGGGGGGGGGGAAGGACTCTGAAAGCACTTGTGGAAGACAGAGGGGAGAGAAGGACGCTGAAAGCACATGGGGAATACAAAGGGGTTGGGAAGGACGCTGAAAGGCCATGGGAAGGGGGAGAGAAGGACGCTGAAAGCACATGGGGAATACAAAGGGGTGGAGAAGGACGCTGAAAGGCCATGGGAAGGGGGGAAGGACTCTGAAAGCACTTGTGGAAGACAGAGGGGGGAGAAGGATGCTGAAAGGACATGGGGGAAGACGGGGGGGGGGGGTGGAGAAGGATGCTGAAAGGCCATGGGGAAGACAGAGAGGGAGAAGGACGCTGAAAGGACATGGGGAAGCAGAGGGGGGAGAAGGACACTGAAAGCACCTGTGGAAGACAGAGGGGGGAGAAGGACACTGAAAGGAAATGGGGAAGAGAGAGTAGGGAGAAGACGCTGGCAGGGAAGAAGACAGATGCCAGACTATGGGGGGAGCGGAGAGAAGAAGATGGGTGCCAGACCAATTTGGAAGGGGGAAGAAAGGGAGAGGCACAGTAACAGAGCAAATGGAAGATGCAGAAGGAAGAGAGACAGTGGATGGAAGGAATTGAATGAGAACATGAGGAAAGCTGAAACCAGGCAACAAAGGTAGGAAAAGAATTATATTTCTTTTTTTTTATTTTGCTTCAGGATAAAGTAGTATATTAGTTGTGTTGATAAAAATTTATAAACATTAGAGGCTCTGGTAGAAACCCGTTTGCAAAGTATGTATTCTTCCCAATTAATATTTTCAAATTAATAAAGTCTTTTTGCTTATTTGTAAATGGGTTTCTACCAGAGCCTTTAATTCAGTAGCATAATTAAATGAAATAACTATTTCTGAAGTTTATAGGGACGGGCGGGGACGGAGGGGATTCCTCGCGGGGACAGGTGGGGACGGAGGGGATTCCTCGCGGGGACGGGTGGGATTCCTTACGGGGACGGGTGGGATTCCTCACGGGGACGGGTGGGGACGGGTGGGACTTTGGCGGGGACGGGTGGGATTTCTGTCCCCGCGCAACTCTCTAATAAGAACGTCAGTGTTAAAATCCTTAGTTTCTTCCTTCATTATAGTCTGTATTTGCCTGGAACTCCTGGTAGCTGAGGATCCTGGAAGACATTTCACTATTTTGGTCTCCTCGTCTTGTGTTCCAAGGTTAATGCCTCTGATGATGGAATCCCCCAACAGTAATAGTTTTCTGTTTTTGGCCTTTTTATTTGTGCTTAGGGTGTGCTTGCTCTCTTGAGTTACCTTCATTGGTTCCAGTCCCACCTCCCTTCTGTTTTCTTGAGTATCGCAGTGCACTAGTGGAGCGAAGGAATTCTGTAGAGGTAATATTAGTGAAGGTGGATGTTTCTGTGTTACATGTCGCAGTCTTCCTGAGCCTACTGTGACCCATTTATTCCTGGGCTGTTTTATTCTTTGAGGTAGAGGTGGTAAGTTGGTATGATTTTGTGGAGTGATGGAAGCTGCTTTAATTGTATTCAGTTCCTGTTTAAGTTTGCAGAGCTCCTCCTTAATACTAGCAAGTTGAAGACAGATGGGGCAAGCCTTAAGCCTCCAAATAGTATGTCTTGGAATTAAAGCGCCACAGTGATTGCATAGAATAAAGGTCATCTTGATTGGTTGTGAAGTGACTTGATTTGAGTAGTCCTGATTATATGGGTCTCTATATATGGTGGGACTATAAGTCTTACCCTTATTCCTATGAAGAGGAAATAAGATTTAACAGAGGAAAGAGAAGGGTTTATTTTTTTGTGCTTTTTTGTTTTTTTTAAAGTAAGAAACAGGTAGGAGAAGAGAAATTAAGCAGATATAATGCTGAAAACCAGTGAAAGGAGCAGAATATGACATGTTGAGCAACTTATCTTATTGAAGTTCACAGACAGCCTTGTTCACAGCAATGTCCCAAAGATAATGCAATTAACCTTCGAAGTAAAACAGAGCCCCTCCCTTCTCCACCTAATCAGACACAATGGCTAAAAACTAGTGAGTCAGAAATATAGGCTCTATACCTCCTAAAACACAGTATTTTAAACAGAAATGCAGGCTCTATAACAAATCAGTGGCTACCCTAAAACACAGGATTTATATCAGGATTTTCCCTACTTTAGTCACCCTGAGCCACAGGCACCAGGATTTAATTAGAGTTAACAAAGTCTTACCCTTATTCCTATGAAGAGGAAATGAAATTTAACAGAGGAAAGAGAAGGGTTTATTTTTTTGTGCTTTTTTGTTTTTTTTTTAGGTAAGAAACAGGTAGGAGAAGAGAAATTAAGCAGATATAATGCTGAAAACCAGTGAAATTAGCAGAATATGAAATGTTGAGCAACTTATCTTATTGAAGTTCATAGACAGCCTTGTTCACAGCAATGTCCCAAAGATAATGCAATTAACCTTCGAAGTCCCTTGATGTGTAGGGACTGCTTTGATAAGTCCCTATGGTGAAGCTTCCAGAGATTATTGTCCAAGAAAGAAAAATTAAGTTACTCACCTCTGTTAATCTTTTTTATTGTAAATAGCCTCTTTAAGCTTCACACCTGCCCATCTAGTCTGTCCGATTCGCCTGTCAGAAACTGGTAAGTTGGATGTCTGTCTTTGACCAGCCTCATTAAGAATCCCATGAGTGTTCTTTTATGCATGGTTAAGGAATTAGAGAGGTCCTGTGGTGGTGCCCCTTCAGGTTTGCAGTTTATGCCTTTTCTTGTGTTTCCTGTTTCTCCTAGATTTTCCTGACTTTGCTACCTACTGAGCTGAGAGGGGAGTGTCCGGAGAGGTGACCTAGGAGAGGGGGATGGATTTATTTGTAAGTTCTGCAGCCAAGGCTGGAATACCCTATGGTGAAGCTTCCAGAGGCTATTTACAAGAAAAAAGATTAACAGAGGTGGTAATGGCTGCAAACCTCCGCTCACGCGGGTTTCATTTATTTCCTTATCTACTACTACTACTGTTTATTATTTTTATAGCGTTGAAAAGGCGTATGCAGCGCTGTACATTTTAACATACAATAGACAGTCCCTGCTCAGAAGAGCGTACAATCTAATTTAGACAGGACATTACAGGGCTGGGGAAATTACCGTAGAGGAAATGATACAGTAGGTATAGGTATCTGACAGCAGTGAGTGGGAGTTAAGAGTTGAAAGGAGTTTCAGTGGGCTTTAGTTCGGATTTGAACATGCATGACTTTTTGATTCAGGCAGCCTGTTCCAGGCATAAGGTGCTGCAAGAAAGAAAGGACGAAGTCTGGAGTTGACAGTGGAAGAGAAGAGTACAGATAAGAGGGGCTTGCCCAATGAGCAGATATCACGTGGGAGGAGCATAGGGGGAAGTAAATGAGAGATATTGAGGAGCTTCAGAGTGAATGAACTTGTAAGTCAGCAAGAGGAGTTTAAACTGTTTTCGGAAATGGACAGGGAGCCAATGAAGTGACTTGAAGAGAGGGGTAATGTGAATAGCGACTCTCACGGAATATGAGTTGAGCAGCAGAATTTTGAACAGATTGAAGAGGTGAGAGACGGGTGTGCGGGAGGCCTGAGAGAAGTATGCTGCAGTAGTCTAAGCACGAAGTGATGAGAGCATGGACAAGGATTTTGGCCGTGTATTCAGAGAGAAAAGAACAGATTTTGGTAATATTATAGAAGAGGAAGCAACAGGATTTGGGGGTTTGTTAGATCTGAGCAGAGAATGAGAGGGGGGTTAGTAAAAAGAGAGTGGGGGTAAATGGACAATACTTGAACTAGAAAAGCGTAACGAGTGGAGTGCCGCAGGGTTCGGTGCTTGGACCCGTGCTCTTCAACATATTTATAAACCACCTGGAAATTGATACGACGAGTGAGGTTGAAAGGTCCCTTGGACACATAAAGTCAGAGGCGTGAAGAAAGTACAAGAGATTTATTACGGTATACCGGACTCTAGTGCAGTTAATAGCCTGCCTACTAGAGTGTCAGAAACAGGAAATACACAGACTTTTATGCCCTTTTCGCAAACATATATGCAAAAACTACAATTTTCATATGTTACTTCTATAACTTTTCTACAATTATTATTGGTCCTAAGCTCCCACTAGCAGGTCACTTATCTAACTCTTACAGTTCTAAATGTTAAATGTACAGAAGGGCAGGGTACATCATGGCTCAAACTCTTATCTATTTAGCTTACAATGTGGTAAGGCAGGGACATACATTTTAGGCAGATGAAGTCAATAGATTGTATACTTTCTTCAGCTATGTAGGCCAGAGCAATATTTTAAACAACAGTTAATTATTTCATGACCCTACATTCCCCCCTTTCAGGCTGGCGTACCTAAGGAGCCAAGCCTGCCAAAATAAAGTTAGGGGTCAGGAAAGTTGGGGGTCCCCAGTGGGTAAAGGATGATACTGGGAGAGGTCAAGGGCCAATGCAGCAGTGGAACGTTTGACAGCAGAGTCCATAGTTCAGTGGAGCAGCTTTATGGCTATGGGGACTACACAGGGCAGGCAGCAAAGGAGCAGAGAAGACAGGGTGGCAACCAGCAAGATGGTCTTCAGTGCTGAACCAGAGGGCAACCAGGAACTGAAGGTACCAGAGATCCAGTCTGCAGTAAGGTCACGCCAGGTCTGATCAGGAACATGAGCCAGCTTGGTGATACGATCCACGAAGTCCTCAATCACTTTACTTAAGTTCAAGGCAGCAGTTGGAGAGGTTGAACTTACCACAGACACCCCCTTCAGCAGCTAGTAAATAGTCCAAAGCTAGACGATTCTGATAAATAGCAGTGCACATTTTAGCATTCGCTCTGCCAATGGTACTCAAAGCTCGGGTGGTCTCATTAGTTATCAGTTCGAGTACAGCTTATAGACGAATAATGCGGTTTAGCATGTAGATTGGGGTCTGATAGCCCCAGGTGTCATCCTCGGTCCATGTGGCAGGTCCGTAAACAGCAATGATCCATTCTGCAGGACAGTCATCACCCCATTCACCTATTTTAAGGGAATTGGTGGAAGTAGACCGCTTTTGGCGACCCCTGGTGTTGAATACAGGGGCTCCCATGTGTTCACCAGCGGTAACAGGAAGAAGCTGGTACGGATCATGCAAAGCACACATGTACCAGTTTAGTTAGCAGGCAACCAAGAGTAGGCAAACAGATCACAGAGCCAATATCAACTATCAGGAGCTGACCATCATTCATAGGAAGTTCCATTAAGCAGTGTCTGAAGGGCGCTGAAGACAGTGGGAAGCAACAATGGAGGTTCGCAAGGCCCATTGTGAAGGTCGTGGACCTGACGTAAAAGTGAGGGTCTGTGAAGTCAGGTTTAACATGTCCAGCTGCTTTGCCTCCCATATCCACTGTTCTCCCATACCAGTCCCTCCTCTTACAAAACAATTGCTAACATTAAGAGTCTGACCTATAGTTTCAACAAACTGTATAAACAGATTTCTAGTGATTACAGGATATTAGTATCTACTTTCATAATTTCATAAAACTGGGAAACACCACAGAGTGATGGACAGGAGCACATGAGCGGGATACAATACGGACATATACAACAGTACCTGGGTCTCACCTTTTACCATCAATATACAATGCCATGCGGTCTCTGGCCTTCTGGACTTGGACATTGGCATTCCAGTTATATGGGTCAGTGATAGTGAAAACCATGGGATTACAGTAGCCTGTAGTACACAAGGGGCCGGAGCTAGGACCTATAGTAAGGGAGGCAGACGGGGTATTAGGGGGATATTTGTGTGGGTTATTGTAGATAGCCCAAAAGACACTTTCTCATAAAGGACAGGCTCCACCATTAGTGAAGGTTTCCTCATAGGGGCAGTTCTTAAAGGCATCAGGTTATACAGACATATATACTTAGCACATTTGGTATAATAACGCTGTCAATCTAGGGAGCCACACAAAACTGTATTAGGGGTAGTACCATGACCTTGAGAAACACCAAATAACACACATGTATCACAATACAAAGACACCGGGCGAGTGGGGTCTACAATAAGAGTCTGGTTGATAAGTGGACCCTCAACATAATCAATGCAGATTTCCGCCCACTTTTAAACTTCATCACCAGTAGGTTGGAAACAGAAAATAGCCTCTGATGTTTGACACTTTCTGTACTTAACTCCTTCTTGCAAACAAACATCAGGCAAAAGGGGCTGCACTTGTTAAGTATAATAGGAAAGAAATACAGAAAAAAGAAACATAAGTAAGGGCAACACAAATATCAGATATATATATACTAACATAGGAAGCTCATTTTTCTTTCAGGCACAACTTTGAAAACTTCAAACAGTTATACTAAAAGACACTTGCTAAAGGCAGTGGTGAACCACAGGCAGTCAATTAAACTCAAACATTTGTAAAGAATTATATTCAGAACACCTGCTAAGTACAATGGTAAATATTCAGAAGTTTTGAAGTCTTAGAAAGCTTCAGCTGAAGATCCATTTTGTAGTGGAACCAAGTTTCATGTCCGGACACCTTGACAACTGTAAGAGAAGAAATTAGGACAGTAAAAGGACCTATCCACCTAGGTTTCAGGGAGTCTGACTTCCAAGTTTTAGCCATACCGTATCCCCAGGGATGTATCCATGGACTTGTGTAGCTATCGGTAGTGGGTTTAGATGGGGTGCATCTAATCTGAAATAGGACAGAGGGCAGCAGGACAGGCCAGGACAAATTGGTTGCTTCAATTCATTTCGTGAGAAGGGTCTTAAGAGTTCTGTTCATTCTTTCGACCTGACCAGAGCTCTCAGGATGGTAAGCAGCATGTAATTTCCATTCAATTTGGAGAGCCTGAGCAGTTTGTTGGACAACATCGGCAATGAAAGCAGGACCATTGTCACTGTCTATAGAAACAGGGAGACCAAAGTGCGGAATTATGTCGTTTAGGAGGTGTTGGGTTACTTCCCTGGCGCATGTCTGTGAAGACTAGAAGGTAACTGAAGGAACGGGAAATGGGCATGTGGGTAAAATCTACAGACAGAACCTGCATCGGATATGTTCCAATGGGTTGGTGTCCAAGAGGTGGCAGTCATCTGATTGGGAATTTTATTCTAGAACCGACAACACACTGTTGGACCATAATCTTTTGACAATCGTGAGGGCCAGGTGTTGAGGAATAACTATGAGGGTACCCGCTGTGCTTGCGTTTGAAGTATCAGTGTGTGGGTCTGGATTGGCACTTGAATTGGCGCATTTTGTATCCACCCCCCTTTCAGGACAGACTGGCCCGAATGAGTGCGTCCCCAAGTCTGTTCCTGAGAAGTGTACTGGGGTGTAAGGGTGTCCAGAAAAGGAATGATTGTATACAGAGGAGCCGAAGGAGGGGGCAGAGACTGGCAGCTTGGGCTGTGCGGTTGGCAAGGGCATTGCCACGTGAGATGAGATCAGTGACACGACGGTGGGCTCGACAGTGCATAACCGCGACATGGGAGGGCAATGTAACGGCCTCAAGAAGGTCAAGAAAGAGAGGAGCATGATGGATCAGGCGGCCGGAGGCTGTAATGAAACCTCGATGTTTCCAGATGTCCCTATGGGAATGCAAGGTAAAGAAAGCATATTTGGAGTCAGTGTAGATGTTGCAAGACTAAAGAAGCAGAATATCGCAGGGCAGAAGTGAGGGCATACAGCTCAGCTTCTTGGGCGGAAGTGCCAGAGGGCAGGGGCCTGAGTCAGAAGTTTTGGAGGCATCATACAGAGGGTGGGCAATAGGAGAGAAATCAGGGATCCAGATGCGACAGTATCCGACAATACCAAGGAAGGTGCAGAGCCTTGCGATTGTCAGTAACAGAGAGACTACAGACAGCCTGGACACGGGTATAGGAAAGGACCTGGTACCCTGGGAGATTTGAAAGCCAAGGTAGGTGACACGAGGAAGGCATACTTGGAATCAGTGGAAATATGGCCACAGGAAAATTTAAAAGGCAGACCCACTATCTATATCAGGTTCCTAACCCAAAGAGCTGACTTGTAAAATTAAGCTAAAATTCAGCTTCAGTTCCTTCACTATCATCTGACTGGCAAAAATATTTACTTCAATACAAAAGCATTCCTAAAAATTACATTCTTATACCTAAAAAGTTACATTCTTATACTAAGCTTACATGATATATAAAAATAAATACAAAACAAAGATTGGAATATACAGTAAAACTTTGGATTGCAAATAACTTGGTTTGCAAGTGTTCTATAAGACAAGCAATAATTAAATTTTAACTTGCTATACCAGCAACATCTTGCAATACATGTACATACACATTTTCACAACTGAGCCAATGGTTCCTCTCTATATGACGCTGCAGAAATGCAGTGACTGTTCCAAACGAGCAAGGGCTTGCAATACAAGTATGTATATTTTTGTACACGAGTGCCCTGGACTACAAGCATACTTCTGGAACAAATTATGCTCCCAAACCAAGGTTTTACTGTACTCACAAGTTTAAACATTGTTCATATTTTTTTAATTTTTTTTTACAATCAACATGGGTCTCAGTAGAGACTTACTCCCCCTTCCTACAGAAATTCACAAAGGAGAGAGAGTTGCTTAAAGATCAAAGAGATTAAATTGTCTTGTCAGAATTATTTCCTTAGGTTTAACTTTTTAGCATGGAATATAAGTACCAGAAATCATAATTTTTGTTTACATTCATTTCTGAATATACATAAACATTCCATAACATAGCCAAAAACTTCAAATCCAAAACCACTTATCTGTTTCAGGAGAAACTGCATTTGAAGTGCTAAACACTTCATGGCCCTTATCAGCACAACCATGCTTTGAACAACTGATAGTTTAAAACTTCACTGATACATTTGGACAGACAGAACTCATAAAGAACCCGGGATACTGCAGGACTTGGGAATCAGATGAAGGGAAGAAATTGGCAAGGTCTGAAGCAAGGGCGGTGCTGAATAGAGTGGGGCTAATTTTAAAGCCCTGGGATAGACGGGTCCAGGTTACTTGGAAGGTTTGTCCAGTGGAAGGGTTTTCCCATTGGAATGCAAAAATTGGCTGACTGGAAGGGGCTAACCGACAGCAAAAGAATGCATAAAAACCTGACGGGTTATGTCCTCTTCCAGGGAGCCAGAGGGGGCCAGCCCACACCAAATATCGGCCATTTAACTGGCACAGACGAATAAGGGTTGATTTGTTAAGTGTAATCAGAGACAAATCCCTTTTTAAAATTAGCTAACATATCAAGGGATCCCCACAGGTAGACTGACATCCCCCCATTGTGCAATGGAGGAAAAAACACTTCCCTGTATTCCTGGCCCTGCCCGTCTCCGGACTAGGGAAACGCAGTACTAATAGGTCCGCACTCGCTTCGTCCTCAAGGACGTCTCAGACACTCTCAAATACACAAAACACAACAGACTTCAGTTTAGTTACCCAATCAGAAAATAACAGTTCCTAGAATCCCTCCCCATGATTTCAGCGATGGATCAAGTGGCTTACTAGGCAGGAGAATAGAGACAGGATAGGAAAGATCAATTCCCACTTACCAGATAGTGGCCACTCCAGGACAAAATTAAACTGATACAGATTCTTGCACTTTAAACTGAGACTAGATAAGTCAGTTGAAGTGGTCAAACGTCCTGAGGTCTGCCAATCCCCCAAAAGGAAGGCAGCCGGCAAAGCAGACACGTCAGCCGTAGGACCAGAAACAAGTGACCAATCGAGTAACCAGTGGTCAAAAGACCTTCAAGTCCCTGTTTGGGCGCCAAATGAAAGGTCACTTGGACACACAAAGTCAGAGGCGTGAAGAAAGTACAAGAGATTTATTACGGTATACCGGACTCTAGTGCAGTTAACAACCTGCCTACTAGAGTGTCAGAAACAGGAAATACACGGACTTTTATGCCCTTTTCGCAAACTAATATATGCAAAAACTACAATTTTCATTTGATACTTCTATAATTTTTCTACAATTATTATTGGTCCTAAGCTCCTACTAGCAGGTCACTTATCTAGCTCTTACAGTTCTAAATGTTAAATGTACAGAAGGGCAGGGTACATCATGGCTCAAACTCTTATCTATTTAGCTTACAATGTGGTAAGGCAGGGACATACATTTTAGGCAGATGAAGTCAATAGATTGTACACTTTCTTCAGCTATGTAGGCCAGAGCAATATTTTAAACTACAGTTAACTATTTCATGACCCTACAAGGTGATTAAATTTGCAGACGATACGAAGTTATTCAGAATAATGAGGACGCAGGAGGATTGCGAAGACCTGCAACGTGACATAAACACGTTTGAGAAATGGGTCGCGACATGGCAAATGAGGTTTAACGTAGATAAGTGTAAGGTGATGCATGTCGGTAAGAGAAATCTTATACACAAATACAAGATGACCGGTACAGTACTTGGAGAGACCCCCCAGGAAAGAGACTTGGGAGTACTGATCAACAAGTCAATGAAGCCGTCCGCAAATGCAAGGCGGTTGCGAAAAGGGCGAACAGAATGCTAGGAATGAATAGATCGGTTATCATGCTGCTGTTTCGGGCCATGGTACGCCCTCACCTGGAATACTGTGTCCAGCACTGGTCGCCGTACATGAAGAAGGACACAGTACGACTGTCGGCTCCGGGCGGCTTTCCCGCAGAGGAGAGAATCCTGCATTCACCGTGGGCCTCATCTGGGGCAGCCTCCTTGGAGCGGCTGGGGCACGGGCAGTATGTCTGGGAGGGAATGCATGGATGGGAGAACATCGCAGGGGAGGAGACATAGGCATCCTGGGACTGTCTGCCAAGTCTCTTCCCTGAAGAAGCCCTTTCTGGAAACGTCAATCGCTCCTCCTAAACTTACTTGCTCCACTTCATCACTGACGCTGAAACCGTGGATTGAAGACAAAGTTTTATTTTATTTTTCTTTCCAGCCTATGATTTATCTTTAATCTTATCTATTGTTTTGCCTTTTGTCTTTGTTTTGTTCTATTTCTATCATTTAAATTTCTCCAGAATTCTACTGTTCAACGGCTCCCCCTTCTGCTTCTATTCCTTTCTCTCCTCTCTTCTACCTTCCAAAGTATTTAGATCAATGCTGTCTTGTTAAAATGTTTATTTTATTTTTATTTTTCCTCTAACTCTACTTTTTACTTCTCTATTACCCTCCAGGTACTTTAGTTAGATTGTGAGCCTTCGGGACAGTAAGGGAATTTTTCAAGTACCTTTCTTATTTCTAATCTTAATGTATATTTTCTGTAAACCGCTTAGAACCTAACGGATGTAGCGGTATATAAGAAATAAATTACATTACATTACATTACTACTCGAAAGGGTCCAGAGAAGAGTGACTAAAATGGTTAAAGGGCTGGAGGAGTTGCCATACAGTAAGGGATTAGAGAAACTGGGCCTCTTCTCCCTTGAAAAGAGGAGACTGAGAGGGAACATGATCAAAACATTCAAGATAATGAAGGGAATAGACTTAGTAGATAAAGACAGGTTTTTCACCCTCTCCAAAGTAGAGAGAGTGAGAGGGCACTCTCTAAAGTTAAAAGGGGATAGATTCCGTAAAAACGTAAGGAAGTTCTTCTTCACCCAGAGAGTGGTAAAAAAGTGGAGTGCTCTTCCAGAGGCTGTTATAGGGGAGAACACCATCCAGGGATTTAAGACAAAGTTAGACAAGTTCTTGCTGAACCAGAACGTACAAAGGTAAGGCTAATCTCAGGACACTGGCTTTTGACCTAAGGGCCGCCGCGTGAGTGGACTGCTGGGCATGATGGACCACTGGTCTGATCCAGCAGCAGCAATTCTTATGTTCTTATGAGTCAAAGATCACCCCAAAGTTGTGAGCTGACGAGACAGGGAGGAGGATAGTGTTATTCACAGAAATAGAGAATGGCAAAAGGGGGGGGAGGTGAGTTTAGGCGGAAAGATAAGGAGTTCAGTTTTAGCCATATTCAGTTTGAGATGGCGGCGAGACATCCAAACGGCAATGTCAGACAGGCAGGCTGAAATTCGGGCCTGAACTCCTGTAGAGATATATGGCGTGGAGAGGTAGATCTGGTAGTCATCAGCATAGAGGTGATATTGAAAACCGTGAGAGGAGATCAATGCACCAGCGGGTATATATGGAAAAGAGGAGAGGGCCCAGAACAGAACCTCGGGGTACGCCAATAGACAGCAGGATAGCAGCGGATGATGATCCACTGTAACATACACTGAAGGTACGACGAGAAAGATAGTTAGAAAACCTGGAGAGAGCAGAACCCTGGAATCCCAGCGAGGACAGCGTGTCGAGAAGGATCAGTAGTGTCGAAGGCAGCAGACAGATTGAGAAAAATGAGGATAGAGTAGAGTCCATTGGATTTGACCAGGAACAGGTCGTTGGAGACTTTGGCAAAGGAAGTTTCTGTAGAGTGGAGCGGGTCAAGAAATTATGAGTAGAATGGAAGTCCAGGCAACGGCGGTGAACAGCACGTTTGAGTAATTTGGATAGGAAGGGGAGGAAGGAGATAGGGTGGTAGTTGAAGGGGGATATAGGGTCTAGCGAGGGCTTTTTAAGGAGGGGTGTAACTACAGCGTGTTTGAATACATCAGGAACTGTGGCAGTCTAGATGACTGACTTAATCAAGGCCTTATCATCACAGCAAGCTCAGCATATCATTGAATCTACAGTTTGTCAATTGCAGTGTTTCTCAACTTCTTCAAGCCAAGTACCCCTAAACCTAACAATACCAACCGAGCACCCCTGCCTAAGCTCCGCCCCAGACCTGCCCAAGCACTGCCCCTGACCCCACCCCCATAATAATAGTACTAATTGTAACACAATTTCTTCCATCCATTTTTTTATATGCACAATATGATCTTAGTAATACATAATGGTAAACACAAAATTCAAAAAAGCACAAAGCACACTATATGCAGAGAAAATGTTAATTATCGTTTATATTTGGGGGAGTTCAAAGAGGTCAAGGCAGATGACTTTAAAATCAGGAACAACTATAACAAAAATAGACAAATATAGAGCAAAATGTAGACAGCAGATTTAAATTCACAAAACTGACTAATTTTGATCACTAAATTGAAAATAAAATTATTTTTCCTACCTTTGTTGTCTGGTGATTTCATGATTCTCTGGTTGCATTTCCAATATTTCTTTCTTCCTCCTGCATGTTTCCTCTCCTCCAGACTCCATTCCCTTCCCCAACCAACATCTCTCTCTCTGTCCCTTCATGAGTCCAACTTTTCTTCCTCTCTCCTCCACTCCTATTGGCAATATGTCTCCCTCGACTGTCCATCTGTCTTAAGAGATCCAGGTATCTCTCCCACCCCTTCTACTGCCATATTCAGCATTTCTCCCTCTATCATCCCCCAGATCATCTGCAGTATTTTTCACCACTGCCCACCAGCCCCATGCCCATTTCTCCTTCTAGCACCCCTCTCCAGCATAATGCCACATTTCTCCCTCCATCACTATGTCCAGCATTTCTCCCCCTTCAATCTGCCCTCTCCACCACCATATCCAACATTTCTCCCTTTCATCTTTCTGTTCCCCATGCATCTCTACCTCACTCCTCTCTCTCTTTGCCCAATTTTCCTTTCTTTCCCCTTCTTTCCCCATGTGCACCATTTCTCACTCACACACTGAATCCCATCAATTCTCCCTTTCTATTCCCTCCTTCCTATGTTTCAAGTTAATGCCCCCATGTTCATGCCCCTTCCGTTTCTTCTGTGTTGAGTTTGTGCCCTCTCTCCCAAAGCTCACCTGTCCATAGAAGCCACAGGTGCTGCCGGGGATCCCTGCCTGCCCCCCCTGCTGAAGCCGCTGCATCCGGGGATCCCTCCTTGGACTTGGGTGATTGCTTGCAACATAGATCTCAGAGCAGTTTATCTAGTAGGGAAGCAGATGAACTAAGCAGACTTCTTCAATCTCATGCTTCATGGAGCAGCTTGTCAGAGAACCGACGAGAGGGAATGCCACTCTGAACCTAATCCTCAATGGGCTAAGAGGACCTGCAAAGGAAGTGGAAGTAGTGGGACCATTAGGAAACAGCGATCACAATATGATCCAGTTCAAAGTTGAAGTAGGAATATCGAAGGGGAAGAGAACCACAGTGACAACTTTCAACTTCAAGAAAGGAAACTATGAAGCGATGCGAGAAATGATAAGAAAGAAACTTAGGAATAGCTCAAAGAAATCACAAACTGTGGAGCAAGCCTTGTCTTTATTCAAGGACACGGTGAATGAAGCGCAAAATCTGTATATTCCCAGATTTAGAAAAGGATGCAAAAAGAACTGAACAAAAGATCAGGCGTGCATAACTAAAGAAGTGAAGAAAACAATAGGAGATAAGAAAAGATCATTCCGGATATGGAAAAAGGACAAAAAAGGGGAGAACTGGAAAGAGCACAGGAAGCATCAAAAGGAATGTCACCATGTGGTTAGAAGAGCAAAAAGAGAATACGAAGAGAAGCTAGCCAGGGAAGCATGAAATTTCAAACCATTCTTCAGATAAGTTAAAGGGAAGGAGCCAGCAAGGGAAGAGGTGGGATCGCTGGATGAAGAAGATAGGAAGGGAGTGGTGAAGGAGGAGAAAGAAGTGGCGGATAGACTAAACATGTTCTTTTCGTCAGTATGTACAAGAGAGGACACATCCAACGTGCTGGAACCTGAAAAGATCTTCATAGGAGATCAAGCAGAAAAATTAACATCCATGGAGGTAAGCCTCGAAGACGTACATAAGCAGATAGATAGATTAAAAACTGACAAATCTCCGGGCTCGGACGGAATCCACCCTGGGGTATTGAAAGAACTAAAGGAATAAATAGCGGAACTATTACAGCAGGTTTGTAATCTATCCCTGAAAACAGGTGTGATCCTGGAGGATTGGAAGATAGCTAATGTTACGCCCATCTTTAAAAAAGGATTGAGAGGTGACCCGGGGAATTACAGACCGGTAAGTCTGACTTCAGTTCTGGGGAAGATGGCAGAAGCGCTGATAAAAGACAGCATCGATGAGCATCTAGAAAGGAATAAACTGGTGAAAACAAGCCAACATGGCTTCTGCAAAGGAAGATCGTGCCTAACGAACTTATTGCACTTCTTTGAAGTAATTAACAAACAAATGGATAAAGGGGACCCCATTGACATATACTTGGATTTTCAAAAAGCCTTTGACAAGGTACCCCATGAACACTTACTACGGAAACTGAAGAACCATGGGGTGGATAGATGGATCAAAAATTGGTTGGCGGGAAGAAAGCAGAGGGTAGGAGTGAAGGGCCACTACTTGGACTAGAGAAGGGTCATGAGTGGAGTTCCACAGGGGTCGGTGCTCGGACTGCTGCTGTTCAATGTATTTATAAATGATCTTGAAACAGGGACGAAGTGCGAAGTTATAAAATTTGCAGACGACACCGAACTATTTAGTGGAGTTAGTACTAAAGAGGACTGCGAAGATTTCCTTCAGATTGCTGGTCCAATCCCTAATCTTAAGCACCCTGGACTACTGTAATATCATATATTTGGGTTCCTACATGAAAACCATTAAACGCCTGGGAATCATTCAGAACACCATCGTCCTCCTCATCTATGGCCTCAAAAAGTCAGACCATATTAGCCCTTTCTACAGAAAACTTCACTGATTACCAATAGGTCATCTTCAAATTCGCCTGCCTCTGCTTCAAAACCTTATCTGGCTCATCCCTGATATACCTGTCAAGCCACTTTGTGTTTTCAGGCACCAACCGCACATGCAATGCCTACCTGTTTGCCTACCCCTCTCCAAAGGGATATATCTACAAAAGATTCCTTGACAAAACTCTCTCATTCCAAGCTGGCAGATGGAATGATTGCCTGACCACCCTCATTTCATATGCTCCATCCTACCTATCCTTCAGGAAATCTCTCAAATCATACCTCTTTGATAAATTTCTCTAACCCCTTCCCTCCCGGCCAAACTACCAAACTCTTACCATCTCTCCTCCTTTTCCTGTCCCTCCTTGTAATTGAAAATTGGTTATCAATACACTTGACAATTACTCTCTGTATCTTCGCTGTATATGTACAGTCTCTTCCCCTGTAAACCGCTTTGAACTGTTTGTGGTATAGCGGTATACAAAAATAATTTTTTTATTATTATTATTACAAAGCGACCTGAACAAACTGGGAGAATGGGCGAATAAATGGCAGATGAACTTTAACGTGGAGAAATGTAAAGCCTTGCATGTAGGAAACAGAAACCTGATGTACAGCTTTACGATGGGAGGGTTGGTAATGGGTGAAAGTAGCCTAGAGAAGGACTTAGAGGTATTGGTGGAGAAAACAATTAAGCCGTCGGCACAGTTTTGTAGCGTCCTCTAAGAAGGCGAACAGAATGCTAGGTTATATCAAGAAAGGTATTACATCCAGAACGAAGGAAGTTATCCTGCCATTGTATCGGGCGATGGTGCGCCTGCATCTGGAGTACTGCGTCCAATATTGATCGCCTTACCTTAAGAAGAATATGGCGATACTCGTGAGGGTACAGAAAAGAGCGACGAGATTGATAAAAGGTATGAAAAATTAGAGAAACTGGGGCTCTTTTCCCTAGAGAAGCGGAGGCTTAGAGGGGACATAATAGAGACTTACAAGATCATGAAGGGCATAGAGAAAGTGGAGAGGGGCAGATTCTTCACACTTTCGAATACTACAAGAACAAGAGGGCATTCGTAAAAGTTAAGAGGGGACAGATTCAGAACCAATGCTAGTAAGTTCTTCTTCACCCAAAGGGTGGTGGACACCTGAAATGCGCTTCTAGAGGGTGTGATAAGTCAGAGTAAGGTATTGGGTTAAAGAAGGGATTAGATGATTTCCTGAAGGAAAAGGGGATAGAGGGGTATAGATAGAGGATTACTATACAGGTCCTGGACCTGATGGGCCGCCGTGTGAACGGACTGCTGGGCGTGATGGACCTCTGGTCTGACCCAGCTGAGACACTGCTTATGTTCTTATGTGTGGTCTTTCAACACATCTATCTTACAACATATCTTCTCTAGTTGGAGGACCCCCTAAATAGATCTCTTTGCTTTCTCCCACAATGACAAACCTCTGCTTTTTTTATCCAGACTCTACACTCCCAATTGCCTGGAGTCCGATGCCTTTCTCCTGGACTGTTGAGAGAAGTTCCTCTATGCATTCCTTCCAATACCTCTAGTTGGGAAACTTTATTCAAACTTCACCAAGATCAGGGCACCACGATCCTTATCATGCCTCATTGGCCACACCAGCCTTGGTTTTCTGTTCTTTAGTTCACTGTTCAGGAACCCAAAGCACTTCAGCTGTTTCCCACAATACTCACACAGAACGAAGGTTCTCTCCACCATCCCAATCTACTCTTGTTAGCACTGGCAGCATAGTATTTCTCTCTGAACGAATAGGTGCTTTCATTTTGTCTGCTCCAGTATAAGCTATCATTGAAGCGTCCAGAAAACGTTCCACACAGCGATGTTATAATTTAAAATGGACTCTCTTCACTGTCTAATGTGATATCCACTTGCTCGATCCCATCTCTTGTTCTCTATCATCCGGGTTTGAATACCTTCTTCACCTTTTCAACTCTAGGCTAAAAACTGTCTCAATGTGAGTAAGTGTATAAGTGCTTTCCATTCACCATTAGAAAATAAACCATTATCTGTGTATCTCTTGGCCACATTTTCAAAAGAACTTTACCATCCAAAGCCTCTCCTCAAGTCTCCTCAATATCGTTCTGTCCATACTGATGAAATCTCCTTTTGAACCACTCTTGACTTGTTCACTCAAACATCTTACTTGGAAAGTGGTGTTTCTCATAGCCGTTATTGTCTGCATGCTGGGTTAGTGAACTTCAAGCACTTGTCTGAGATCAACCCTATACAAGATTTTACCATGATATTGTTGTTCTCCACACACATCCCCAAGTTCCTTCTGAAAGTTGTTTCTGAATTTAATTTCAACCAGTTCACAGTTCTACCTGTCTTTTTCCCAAGGTTGCATTCTCACCCTGGTGAAGCAGCTCTCCACACCTTGGACTGTAAACATGCCCTTGCATACTACTTGGATCATATTATACCTCATAGAATTACAATTCATCTCTTTGTGTTGGACCCTTAGCAGACTTGGAGCTCCTGTTTCCAAGAAGACCATTTCTACTTGGCTAGTGGATTGTATCTTCTTTGTATACACTTGGGCTGGACTGATGCTTGAAAGCCATGTTACTGCTCATAAATTTGAGTTATGGTAACTTCAGTAGCCTATTTTCACTCCACTTCTATTGAGGACATCTGCAAAGTGGTCACTGTCCTCAATTCACTTCCCACTACTGTTTAGAGCACTATTCCATATGGGACAGTTGTTTGGGGCAAGCAGTTCTGCAAAAGTTATTTTCTTCCTAAATGCCAACTTTCCCTCCAGCCCTTTTGGGTTTTGCTTGGCTCATGTTAACTGTAACCCTCTTCCTAGAGGCATGATCATGGTATTTTGCTAGTCCCACAAGTGAGAATATTATTCTTGCTTCTCCTTGGAGAAAGCAAAGTTACATACCTGTAGCAGGTGTTCTCCAAGAACAGCAGGTATATATTCCCCCACCTGCCTACCTCCCCTAGTTGGTTCGTAACTTTGTTACTTAACTGCACATCCCACAAGCCGACGTTGGGCAGGAAGGCACCAGCTTAAAATTTGAAGTGACAATATGCTTATCTGTCCTTACTGGGCTCCGTGAATGACATTAACAACATTTGAGAATATATTTCTGCTGTCCTTGGAGACTGCGTGCTACAGATATGTAATTTTGCTTTCTTTGTCCAAATGGAACTAAATCTAAATTTTGAACAGTACCATATGATGTTCTACTGCCATCCAATATTCATTCTTTATCGTGGTCTGTGTTAGAATATGAACGTGAAAGTACACATTATTGTTAGTATTCAAAGGTAAAACTTTTGTAATTCATGTTTATGAATACTTGTAGATTCTCCTTTTTGGCACACAGTTATGATGTGTTATGAAGGCTACTGATTCATTTAGCTATATCACATGATATTTGTTTATGAAACAATTTACGAAACCCTGCTGTCTTCAGTCTAAATTTGAGCAGCTTCAATTATAGTAATTTAAACAATTCACTTCCTCAGTATAAATTCTGAATTGACATCTGTTGTCACATGTTTTTGTTAATTTTCTTTTCAGGATGGAGAGGTGGAGGGTCACCCTGTCTGGGCACTAATTTACTATTGCCTGCGTTGTGGAGATTTAATTGCAGCTATGCAGGTTGTGAATCGAGTACAGCATCATCTAGGAGAATTTAAGAATTGGTTCCAGGAATATATTCATAGTGAAGACCGAAGGTACTATATATACTTGCCTATAAGTTGCCCCCACAATAGGTTACTCTTCCTTTTCCATCTGGGACAATGTGCATATAGATTGCCCCAACCCTTCTTTTCCTTACCTGCTTATGCCATTTCCAACATCCTCCCTTCTACTCCCTATACCCCCTATAGTCTGCTCCTCTCCAGCCACAGCAGCTTTAAGAATTGCTTCCCCATCTCTCCATGCCAGCACTTTCAATGATACCTGATTTGAAAACTGTACATTTTTTCAGTGCCAGCCTGGGTCTTTCCTCTATAGCAGGCATGTCCAACTTCGAACAGGTCGTGATCTACTTTTTCCGGCCCAAAGTTTTGGTGATCTACCACCATGGAAATTAAATTTCAAATTAGTTTCAAATTAAATTTTAACCCAATAAAGTTGGAGGATTCCCCCCCCCCTCCATTTTTAATGAACCTTCTGTCATTTACTTGGATGTGATCAGCTGTTAAGCAAAAACAAAACAGAGAGATGAAGATCCAATAAGAACTGCGAGAGGAAATGGAAAATACATTTTTTCTTAAAAGTTTTATTGAATAATAACTTTCTTTAACTGTCTTAATAACTTTCTTTAACTTTTATTGAGTAATTTGTGTTAAATTTAGGTCAAGTATTGATCCAGGCTAATCTTGATCATTAGTGAGACATCTGAGCCTGCATTTCATCCATCAGCTTTTTGAAGTTGGGTGAATATTGCCAGTGAGGGCCAGTTACAGGGAATCCTGGAGATGTTCATCTGTAATGTTGGAACGTTGTGTACTCTTTGTCATTTTCAGATGGGAAAACGCAGATTCACACAAATTAGTTAAACCGAAACAGGAGTGTACAGCTTCACTGCATCTTCTCATAAAATTGGGACTGTACTATCGCCCGCCTGGACAAACGGAAGCAAACGACAAAGAACTGGAAGCAAAATTGAGGAGAGAATGCAAAAGCGGAAGTGTACTGGTGATGGGGGATTTCAACTACCCCGGGATAGACTGGAAAATTGGGAACTCAAGCTGTGCGAGGGAAACGGAATTCCTGGAGGCTGTGGGAGACTGCTTCATGGAACAGCTTGTTAAAGAATCAACGCGAGGGAATGCTACTCTCGACCTAATCCTAAACGGACTAGGGGGACCTGCAAAGGAAGTGGCAGTTGTAGGACCACTAGGAAATAGCGATCACAACATGATCCGGTACAAATTAGAGGTAGGAGCATCCAAAGTGAAAAGAACTGCAGCGACGACGCTCAACTTCAGGAAAGGGAACTATGACGCTATGAGAGCAGTGGTTTTTGCCATCTGCGTTTTCCCATTTGAAAGTGGTGAAAAAGAAACTCAAAAATTGCTCAAAACGGATATGGAAACCGTAGAGAAAGCATGGTCCATATTCAAGGACACGGTGCTGGAAGCACAAAACCTGTACATTCCCAGGTTTAGGAAAGGGTGCAAAAAAAATCGAACAAAAGACCCGGTATGGATAACGACAGAGGTAAAGAGGGCGATAGGAGATAAAAAAAAATCGTTCCGAAAATGGAAAAAGGACCAAACCGAGGAAAACCGGAAAGAACACAAAAATTACCAGAAAGAATGTCACCGAGTGGTTAGAAATGCAAAGAGAGGGGGCGTGGCCTGACTTCCGCGGAGCTAGCACGTATGGCATAACTGCTCCTCCTCACCCACACTCAAACAGAGATTAAAAAGTGCTTTTCTTCGTGAAATTTTGCGATTTTCGCCGCGATCTTGTTGCCAGGATCCCCTATGTCGCCTCCGAAACCGGCGAAAAACGACACCGCTTCACCCGCGCCCCTCGGAGGGAAACGGCTGAAACCCGATCCCAGCACGCCGGAGAAAATGGCGCCAAAATCCGACGAGGCCTCACTAGACCTGCTCCTGAAGGAAGTAAGATCGATCAGGGGCATAATACAGGAGCAGGTTGAAGAAACTAAGCTGTTAAGGGGAGAAATAGAGGCACTTAACTCACAATTTGTGGATGCTCGTCACAGATTGGATGCACTGGAAGAAAAAACGACTGCCATTTCGTCCCTGCAAGAAACGGTAGCTAAACATGACAAACTGATTACTACCTTGCAGAGAGACTATGAAGATCTCTCTAATCGCAGTAGAAGATCTAATGTCAGAATTATTGGGCTACCTGAATCTTCGGAGGGCTCTGATATGGCTTCCTTTCTCTCTACCTTCCTGCCTGCTGCCCTGGGGCTTGTTTTTTCACCTCCTCTAGAAATAGAGCGTGCTCACCGCGTGCCATCTCACCTCTCTCCACATGCCACTTCTCCCAGACCCATAGTGGCTAAGTTGCTCAGATTTCAGCATGCGCTGCAAATTCTCACAGCAGCAAAATCTAAATCTCAGCTCTTGCATCAAGGTAGGAAGTTTTTCATTGTGCCTGATCTTGCAAAAACCACAGCTTTGAAGAGAAAAGCATTTCTTTCCCACCGGCAGGAGCTTAAAGACATTGGAGCTAAATATGGTCTGATGTACCCTGCTAGGATGAAAGTAACTTACAATAACCGCACTACCTCCTATACTGATCCTGAGGAACTAGCAACATTCCTGGAATCCTTGAAAATGAACTAACATGTTGGGCTGTGGATTTATTTGTTTACTTCTGTCTCTGATGTTATAAATCGCATATGCTTAATTGTACAATTCAGTGTTAATTATTGCTAATGTGGATAAGCACACCACTCTCAGGTTTCTCAAAATTGAGTGGGTGTGGAGCTTTGCAAGTTGTTCCGTATGTGTTTTCTCTCCGTGCTCACAGGAGCACCCTTAAAATGTTTCATCTCATGCATGATAGTATGGTCTTTCTCCTTTCTGACCTTGCTTCATGCTTTCATTGCTAGTTTACTTGCTCTTATTCTTACTCTTATTCTCTCTTTACTTATTCTCTCTGGCAGGAGTGTCTACCTGATATTATGGTTATATTATTTATCCTTTCCCCAAAAAGGTGATATTTACTATGTCTTGATACTGCTTGCAACAAAATATGGCTGATTTACATGTCTTTTCTTTTAATGTGAACGGTTTGAATCACCCCATTAAGAGGAAAAAGATAGCTAACTACGTATTTAATAAACATCCTGATGTGATTTATTTACAGGAGACCCACCTCCCGCCTGCTGCCGCCTCAAAATTTAAATTGAAGGGATATTCCACTCATTTGTATTCCTCCGCAACTCAGAGGAAGAAAAATGGGACATCAATACTTCTCAGTGACAAATTATCTCCAGTTATTCACTCTGTTAAAACAGACTCTGATGGTAGATGGTGTCTGGTACACGCTGCGTTGCACTCAGTAGATTTTGTACTCCTCAATATTTACGCTCCTGTTTTAGATCACCCAGACTTTTTCAAAGATCTTCAACTGGCGTTAGTTGAATATGGTTCTTGCTCTCTGATAGTAGGAGGTGACTTCAACCAAATTCAAGATATCTATATAGATCGGTCATCCTCCTGCAAACCCTCAAAGTCTAGATCTTTTTCAGCTTTATATGCTTTAATGGAAGCCTTCTCCCTAGTAGATCCGTGGCGTTTATTACACCCGAAAGGTAGAGAGTACTCTCATTTTTCACCACCGCACAACACTTATTCAAGAATCGATTTCTTTCTTCTCTCCCCCTCGCTTATTCAAGAAGTAGTAAACACTATCATACATCCAATATCTCTCACAGACCATGCAGCCATTTCCTTACACTTAACCGTCTCCGCCCCATGCAAAGAATCTCCCTCCTGGCGACTTAATAATGCCTTGCTTTTAGATGATGCAATAGTGGACAAAATCAAATCTTTTACCACGGAATTTTTTGAAATTAACACTAAGGATTCAGAAACCTGCCCCGCTATTGTTTGGGAAGCTTATAAAGTTTCTCTCAGAGGCGAACTGATTAAACTCGCCTCCTGGAAAAAGAAACAATCCATACAAAAAGAAAAAGAATTAGAAACTTCTATTAAAAACTTAGAACTGCAACATATGTCCACTCATTTGCATGATCCCTCCATATTCCAACGCATTCAAAATCTTAAATATGAATATAATACTATGGTCTCCCATACAGCCCGGCGTGACATTTTTATCTCCTCTTCTGGTCATTATATGGGAGACAACCTTATGGGTCGCCCTTTAGCTAGATATCTTAAAACTAAATCAAAACGTTTGCACATCTCAGTTATTCAAGACCCATCAGGACGATTAACTACAACCAGATCTCTGATTTCCTCCCAATTTGAAAAATTTTATACTGCTTTATACCAATCTGAACTTTCTGCTCCTGAATCAGACATGGATTCTTTTCTTACCTCCTTAACCCACCCAACTATATCGGAATCCATTAAAGCAAAGCTGGACGCTCCCATCACCACGTCTGAAATTGAAACTGCTATATCCTCTTTACCCACTGGGAAAGCCCCAGGTCCAGATGGCTTCACTAATGAGTTTTTCAAGAGTTTCCGAACTCTCTTGGCGCCTCAACTTCTCACGTATTATGATTTTCTTCACTCCACTCCGGATAAACAGTTCAATTTTGCTGAGGCCACTATTGTAGTTATTCCTAAACCAGACCGAGATGCTACCTTGGTTAAAAATTTTCGTCCTATCTCTCTCCTTAATCTGGACTATAAAATTATGGCAAAATTACTAGCATTAAGACTCACCACAGTGATCCCAACCCTTATACATAAAGATCAAACAGGTTTCATCAAACAAAGATACATTGGAGATAATTTACGCTTATTTCACCACATCAATGCTCACGCCAAAACACTGTCGGATCCTGTGATTGGTCTGGCCATTGATGCTGAAAAAGCATTCGACCGTGTTGAATGGCCATTCCTATTCCGAGTACTGAAATGGTACAATTTTGGTCCCTTCTTCACAGATTGGATAGAAACACTGTATAGACAACCCACAGCCCGTATTTTGATTAACAATTCTCTCTCCAACAAATTCCCCCTTCATAGAGGCACCCGTCAGGGCTGTCCCCTATCACCATTATTATTCGACTTAGCGTTGGAACCTCTCCTATCAGCTATCCGGCAATGTCCCCTAATTAAAGGTATCCCCACGTCCAATCGAGACATTAAATTAGCAGCTTATGCTGATGAAGTCCTTCTATTTCTTAGAGATCCTCTTGTTTCTTTGCCCCATCTTATTAACACTATCTCTCAATACTCTCAACTATCTGGATATTCTGTTAATTGGGAGAAATCAGAGATCTTTCCTCTTAATGACCATATTTCCTCCTCAGATCTAGCTCAATTTCCATTTTCATGGTCACAGAAAGCTGTGAAATATTTGGGGGTCCTAATTCATAAAGATCCAACACATGCCCAGGACCTTAACATTTCCAAAATCAAAACATTAGTCTCAAACACTACAACTCGTTGGTCACCACTTTATTTGTCATGGTGGGGTAGAATAGCTTCCATTAAAATGACTCTAGCCCCACAAATTAATTATACCCTCTCCATGCTTCCTCTCTTGTGCCAGAAAACATTCTTTCGCTGGCTTAATATGAAACTCTCTGAATTTATCTGGAACAAGAAAAAACCCCGTATTGCTCTCGCCAAACTGAAGGCTTCTAAAATTAATGGTGGATTAAACCTACCAGATTTTTATCACTACTATATCGCATCTCTAGCTAAATATGGAGCTCATTGGATAGTTGATTCTAATCCTCAGGATCAACCAACATGGTTCGAAATGGAACGCTTTTTATGTGCACCATTGCACATCTCCTGCTTCCTCACGGTGTCAATACCTAGACACTTGAGAAAGTATTCTTTGCTGAGTGCAACGCAGCACGCTTTTCATCTTCTAGATGCAACGGCTGAGATTTCTATTAGTGAAAGCCCATTCATGTCCCTTTGGAATAACTCTAAAATTCAAAATAAAGGCAGATCCCTCTCATGGAAGAGGTGGCAGCGGGCAGGGGTCGAGTTTGCTCATCAATTGGGCTCCTCTACCTCATTTGTTCCTTTTGATATTTTTTGTTCTGCATATTCACTTCCACCCTCTATATATCCCCAATGGCTTATACTTACCGGAATACTGTCTAAAATACATATGCGTCTTGACTTTATGACCTCTATTCACACTGTTCGTCACTGGTCTACTCTGGCCTTAATGAAGGGTAGAGCGATATCTCTTTTCTATTGTATTCTAAGGGACCATTTTTTCACCTTTTCACCTCAGTCAATGAACCATTGGGACTCGAGTCTACAGACTGCGTTAACTGACATAGATTGGGAACTTTTCTGGTCTTCCACAAATCGCCCTCTTCTATCTTCCAGAGTCTCGCAATCAATGTTCTTCGTTATGTGGAATGCAGTATGGACTCCATTTTACATGTGGAAAGCGAAGCTAAAACAGGACTCTACTTGCTGGAACTGTTTAACAGAGTCTGGGACTCTTGATCATATGCTCTTTCAATGCACTATGGTTCACTCCTTCTGGATTCATATTTGGGACACTATAAAATCTATAACTAAATGTTCAGAAGAGATTTCCTTGGACATTGTAATTCTTCGTTCTCAGCATCCTTGTTTTGCACAAACAAACTGTCCGCCTAAACTCATTGATGCCATGTTTGTAACAGCTCTTATGCATATTCTTAAAAATTGGAAATCACCCTCACTACTCGACTACACCTTTTGGTGGAATTCTCTGAGCATGTATCACAAATTTGAATCTTATGCATATGAGAAAACATGATCTCTCGACTCTCCACGAACATGGTGCGGAAAAAATCACCTTGGTCATTCTTAGATTCATATGTTCATTCTACTCCATAGACACTTCTGCCTCTCTTTCTACTTATCTATCTCTTGCTTTCTCTTTGTCCCTCCCTCTATCTCCCTTTCTCTTATTCACTCTCCTCGCTTTTCTGCTTTTCATATATCTTCTACTAGCAGTTGCACATACCTTGAACTTTTTTATTAATCTGGTTATATGTTAATGACTATAGACATGGTCTTATTTTATGCCACTGGTTCTTAGTCAGATTTTGTGTGTTTAAACTGCTTTCTGTATATTTCTTGAAATATTCAATAAAAATCATTGAACTCAAAAAAAAAAAAAAAAAAAGAAATGCAAAGAGAGAATACGAGGAGAAGCTGGCTGAGAAATCCAAAAACTTCAAATCGTTCTTCAGATACGTCAAGGGGAAGCAACCGGCAAGGGAGGAAGTAGGACCGTTGGATGATGGAGACAGAAAGGGGGTGGTAAAGGAGGAAAAAGAGGTAGCCGACAGGTTAAACAAGTTCTTCTCGTCGGTCTTCACGAGCGAGGACACATCAAATGTACCAGAACCCGAAGAGACAATAAGTGGAGATCAAGAAGAAAAACTGGTGCATATAGAGATAAGCCATGAGGAGGTCCTCAAACAGATAGACAGACTAAAAAGCGACAAATCACCAGGCCCGGACGGAATCCACCCAAGTGTTCTAAAAGAGCTAAGGAACGAAATAGTGAAACTCTCCGACAAATTTGCAACTTGTCCTTGAAAACTGGGGAGATCCCGGAGGACTGGAAAATAGCAAACATCACACCTATCTTTAAAAAGGGATCGAGGGGTGACCCGGGGAACTACAGGCCAGTAAGCCTGACTTCAGTCCCAGGCAAGATGATGGAGGCACTGATAAAGGACACCATCTGTGAACACATAGAAAAAAATGGACAACTAAAAGCGAGCCAGCATGGTTTCTGCAAGGGAAGATCGTGCCAAACAAACCTACTGCACTTCTTTGAAGGGATAATCAGCCAAATGGACAAAGGAGAACCCGTAGACATCATCTATCTCGACTTCCAAAAGGCCTTTGACACGGTGCCCCATGAGCCACTTCTTAGGAAGCTGTGGAGCCACGGGGTGGAAGGGGACATAGACAGATGGATTAAACACTGGTTGGCAGACAGAAAGCAACGGGTTGGAGTGAAGGGCCACTACTCAGACTGGCGGAAGGTCACGAGCGGTGTTCCCCAGGGGTCGGTGCTCGGACCGCTGCTGTTCAATGTATTCATAAACGACCTAGAAGCGGGGACGGAGTGTGAAGTTATAAAATTTGCGGATGACACCAAACTGTGCAGCAGGGTTAGAACCACGGAAGAATGTGAAGACCTACAAAGGTACCTAAACAAACTGGAAGAGTGGGCAAGCAAATGGCAAATGCGCTTTAATATAGAGAAATGCAAGGTCATGCGTTTAGGGAAAAAAAACCCGATGTTCAGCTACAAAATGGGGGGTCAGTGCTAGGGGATAGTAACCTTGAAAAAGACTTGGGTGTGCTGGTAGATACTACAATGAAACCAACGGCACAATGTGCAGCAGCCTCCAAGAAAGCAAACAGAATGTTGGGTATTATTAAGAAGGGCATTACAACCAGGACGAAGGAAGTCATCATGTCACTGTATCGTGCGATGGTTCGCCCGCATCTGGAGTACTGTGTCCAGTATTGGTCACCGTACCTCAAGAACGACATGGCGATACTTGAAAGGGTCCAGAGAAGAGCGATGAAAATGATAAAAGGTATGGAAAACCTTTCATACGCAGACAGGTTGGGAAGGCTGGGGCTCTTCTCCCTTGAAAAGAGGAGACTCAGAGGAGACATGATTGAGACTTTCAAGATCATGAAGGGCATAGAGAGGGTGGAAAGGGACAGATTCTTCAGATTATTGGGAACCACAAGCACAAGGGGCACTCAGAGAAGCTGAAAGGGGACAATTTCAGAACCAATGCTAGGAAGTTCTTTTTTACGCAGAGGGTGGTGGACACCTGGAATGTGCTTCTGGAGGTTGTGATAGGACAAAGTACACTACGGGGGTTCAAGGAAGGATTGGATAAATTCCTGATTGATAGGGGGATTGAAGGATACAGATAGAGGTAGAGATAGGTTTTAGATAGAGTATGGATAGAAGGATAAAAGGGATTAGAGAAGGATCACATTACAGGTCATGGGCCTGATGGGCCGCCGCGGGTGCGGACTGCTGGGCACGATGGACCTCGGGTCTGTCCCAGCAGAGGCAACTTCTTATGTTCTCAAGTTGGATAATTTGTCTCTAGGCAGTAGCTTCCAAAACGATTCTTGTTCCGTACAGGTCTTGAGAAAAATGTCATTTTTAAGGGTTAATATTTCATTTTCAAGAGATGGCTTGTTCAATGAGTAATTTGTACTGATAGCAGCTTCAGTTTCTTTAATGCCCACATGTACTTTGAATGGGTATGACTAGTACTCCACAACTGTTCCAATTTTTTGGAAGTCACAGAATCTATTTTCGAATTCCTGAATAACAGAACAGATTTCTGTCGCATACTTCTCGTTCTGAAAAACAAAATTTGGATATTGTGCCAGATGGTCCTGCGTATTAGGAAAATGATCAAAAGTGTTGTTTGCAAGGTCAGTCATCATTAGCTCAAATTTGCTCTTGTAGGATGAAACTGTACTCATCATCTCGCCAATGCATTTGTTATTACCTTGTAATTCAAGATTCATATCACTTATTTCACCTTTAAAGTCAGCGAGAAATGCCAGATCACATGACCACTCCTCATCTTCCAACTCTGCTTGCTCATCTCCCCTCTCCTTAAGAAAACTTCTTATTTCATTCAGCAAATCATGAAATCTTTGTAGAAATTTATGCCTACTTAGCCACCTTACATATATGTGCAAAATTATTTCCGCTGCCCCTTCATCAAAGAATAAGATTGAAAAGCTGTCTTTGAAGTGATCTTCCATGAACTGAATTTATAGTTTTGAAAGTGATGTACATGACAGTCTTTGTATTAAGTCTCTTGCTTGCCAAAACTTGCTGGTGAATGATACAGCGGTAAGAAAGGAAATCTGGGAAGTCGTCATGCTGTCTACAGAGGGCTATGAAACCCTTAACCTCACCTGTCATTTCTCTTGCTCCATCAGTAGTGATGGAAACAAGTCTATGCAATGGAAGAGTACACTTTGTCACAAAAGAATGGAAAGAACTGAATATTTCCTGACTGGTAGTTTTCCCTTTTAAAGAAATCATTCCAAGTAGTTCTTCTTTAACACTGAAGTCTTCATAAACCATCCAGATAAAGACTAGTAACTGGGATATGCCTCTTATGTCTGTAGATTCATCCAGTTGAAGTGAGAAACAACACAATTTGAAACATCCCCTAACAATTGTTCAATTGTGTCTCTACACATCTTTTCTATTCGCCGCACAATGATGTTTCTTGGCAATTGTACATCTTGAATAGCAGCTATGATCTCTTTCTTATTTTTAAATCTTTCAAAAAGATTGTCAGCTGCTTCAAGAAAACAATCTTATACAAATTCCCCATCAGTGAAAGGTTTGTATTTCTTTGCGATCAGGGTGCTGACCTTGAAGGGATGCTATGGTTGCATTGACCGAATGTGACCTTGGCTTCGCCATTAACTGTTGCTAAGTAGCCAGTTTCGATTTAAGTTCTTTGAGTTTCAATTTATGAATTTCACTTTTGGGTGGAAAATCAGCATCAAACTTATTGCTATGCAGAGCCTTATAATGACGTTCCAGATTACCCTCTTTGGGCAAGGATACTGGGGCGCTACAAATTGGAGAACAACACTTGTCTTTCACCATGATGAAGTAGTTCATTTCCCATTCATCATGAAAGTGGTAGGTTTTATTCTTCTTTGGAACACTCATCTTTGTTATATTGAGGTGGCTGAATGTAAGAAAGCTAAATCTGCTAAGTTAGTGTAAATACTGGCTGAATCTGGTCCCAAACTGTCATGCCAAAACCACACATGCAGTTCTAAAAGTAAAAAATAAGAATTCATCATACTGGCACCAATACCGTATTTTCACGTAGATAACGCGCACCCATGTAAAACGCGCACACGGGTATAGTGCGCGGAAAACACAAATTTATGTACAGAAATTTTTATATACCGCACACACCCGTATACCGTGCATGCTGCCCGACTCTCCCGTCGCCGCCCGACTCTCCTCTGGCCACCTCGACTCTCCTTTCGCCCGCCCCGACTCTCCTCTCCCCCTTGAAGTCCTGTCCCCACCCTGAAAGCCTGATGCCCCCCCGACGTCCGATTCACCCCCCCCCCCCCGCAGGACCGCTCGCACCCCCACCCCGAAGGACCGCTCGCACGCTCCCGCACTCCCACCCTGAAGGACCGCTCGCACCCCCACAGCCTCCGGACCCCCCCATCATCTAGAAGCTCCTACCGGTGTCCTGCTGCTTCCTCTTGGCGGTCCCGCTCTTTCTCTGACATCAAGCCCTCTTGCCCCGCCGACTCCCCGACACGATCGGGGCAAGAGGGAGCTCAAGCCCTCTTGCCCCAGCCAACCGCGGCACCCCCGACACGATCGGGGCAAGAGGGAGCTCAAACCCCCCGACTCCCCGACACGATCGGGGCAAAAGGGAGCCCAAGCCCTCTTGCCCCGACGACTCCCCAACTCCCTGACAATATCGGGCCAGAAGGGAGCCCAAGCCCTCCTGGCTCTAGCGACCTCCCCCCCCGCTAGTTGTTCGGGCCAGGAGGGAGCCCAAACCCTCCTGGCCACGGCGACCCCCTACTCCCACCCCGCACTACATTACGGGCAGGAGGGATCCCAGGCCCTCCTGCCCTCAACGCAAACCCCCCTCTCCCTAATGACCGCCCCCCCAAGAACCTACGATCGCCCCCCCAGCCGACCCACGACCCCCCTGGCCGACCCCCACGACACCCCACCCCCCTTCCCCGTACCTTTGTGTAGTTGGCCGGACAGACGTGAGCCAAACCCGCCTGTCCGGCAGGCAGCCAACGACGGAATGAGGCCGGATTGGCCCATCCGTCTCAAAGTTCTGCCTTCTGGTGGGGCCTAAGGCGCCTGGGCCAATCAGAATAGGCCCGGGAGCCTTAGGTCCCTCCTGGGGGCGGGGCCTGAGGCACATGGGCCCATCCCGTCTGTCCGACCAACTACACAAAGGTACGGGGAAGGGGGGTGGGGGGGTCGTGGGGGTCGGCCAGGGGAGTCGCGGGTCGGCTGGGTGGGCGGTCGGAGGTTCTTGGGGAGGGCGGTCTTTGGGGGGAGGGAGGTTTGCGTCGAGGGCAGGAGGGCCTGGGATCCCTCCTGCCTGTAATGTAGTGCGGGGTGGGGGTAGGGGGGTCGCCGTGGCCAGGAGGGTTTGGGCTCCCTCCTGGCCTGAACAACTAGCGGGGGGGGGGGGGATCGCCAGGGCCAGGAGGACTTGGGCTCCCTCCTGGCCCGAACAACTAGCGGGGGGGGGGGGGGTCGCCAGAGCCAGGAGGGCTTGGGCTCCCTCCTGGCCCGATATTGTCGGGGAGTTGGGGAGTCGGGGGGCAAGAGGGCTTGAGCTCCCTCTTGCCCCGATCGTGTCGGGGGTGCCGCGGTTGGCTGGGGCAAGAGGGCTTGAGCTCCCTCTTGCTCCGATCGTGTCGGGGAGTCGGCAGGGCAAGAGGGCTTGACGTCAGAGAAAGGGCGGGACCGCCAAGAGGAAGCAGCAGGACCCCGGTAGGAGCTTCTACATGATGGGGGCGTCCGGAGGCTGTGGGGGTGCGAGCGGTCCTTCAGGCTGGGGGTGCGGGTGGGAGTGTGTGCGAGCGGTCCTTCGGGGTGCGGGTGCGTGCGAGCGGTCCTTCGGGGTGGGGGTGCGAGCGGTTCTGCGGGGGGGGGGTGAATCGGACGTCGGGGGGGGGAACTATGTAAAAAAATTTTGTACAACGCGCTCACGCGTATAACGCGCAAGGATATGCGCGGTTTGTAAAAACCACGTATAACGCGTGCGTTATATGCGAGAAAATACGGTAATCAAATACCACCAAACAATTATTTTAAAAAACTCAAACACCTGCCAAGCAAACCAGATATAATCAAATACCGCCAAACAAATTCAAATACCACCACACGTGATTTAATAAATTCTGCATACAGTGTAGAATCATCGCAAAGGCAATGTAAAATAAAATTGCAGAGGCAAGCAAAAGTCACAGTGGTTTGAACGTGCTGCCCAATTCGCGATTTACTTCGGGTGAATCAATTCAAATTGATTTGTTTTGGCAAAAAGTCGAACTTACCGATTCGTCGTCCCCCTTGCTAGAGACCCGTTCGTGCTTTCCCTCTGCCACCGGAGTCCTTCCATCTAATGTAACTTCCAGTTTTGCGAAACCGGAAGTTACATCAGAATCAAGAACTCCGGTGGCAGAGGGAAAGCCCGAACGGGTCTCTGCATGCAGATCAGCAACATCAAGGCTCTCTCCTCCCCAGCCAGAAGTATTTCTCCTCTTCTTCCAGGCCAGGCAAAAGCGGCGGTAGCGAATGCGATTCACTACTCTGCCGATACTCCAGGTGTCTTCTCTCCATTCGGCCACCCAAGCGGAAACAGGAAGTTTTCACTGAGGGTGGGCCGCAGTGGATAGAAGACGCAAGGAGTGGTGGCAGGAGTGGATCGCTAAATTACTACCGCCACCGGCAACATGTTGTAACGTCAGAATAAAGGTAGATGAGGAGAGGGGAGATAGACTTGGGGGGAGTTGGTGGACTGGAGAAGGAAAGATAGGGAGAAGATGGATGGGAGAGATGAACTTGAGAGAGAGGGAGAGATAGACTTGGGGGAGTTGGGGGACTGGAGAGGGAGAGATGGGGAGAAGATGGATGAGAGAGATGAATTCTGTGGAGAAGGGAAGAGGATGGTGGCGGTGGAGAGAGATGGACTTGGGGAAGATCATGGAGAGGTGAGGTGGGGGAGGGATAGAAGAAATAATGGATCTAAAAACAGGGAGAGAGATGGTGAACAATGGGATTTAGGAAGGGAAGGAACAGAAAGGGAGAGAAGTTGGACACATGGGATGGTGTAGGTGGGATAGAGATACTGGATAGGAGGGTAGATAGAAAGAGAAAGGGAGAGTTGGTGGTAAAGGAGGGAGAGATGTTGGATGAAAGGGTAGTTGAGAAAAGGAGAGATTGTGGATCTGGGGATGGTGGGGTCCATCGCTGCAGCTACAGGAATAGAGACAAAAAAAAGAAAGATGCCAGACCTCCGGGTGAGGGAAGGGAAACGGATGGGGAGGACAGAGATGGAAGATGGATGGTTAGCACGGAGAAAGAAGAAAATGATAAATAGGCAAGAGACCCTGTCACGTGAGTTATCAGAAGATGTTTGTCGCAGAGCCTGGGACCAAAATGATTTGAATAATAACCAGACAACAAAAGGTAGAAAAAAAAAATCTTTTTTTTCCCTGTTTTGTGATTATGAAAGGTAACTTTGGTCAGCCACAAAACTTAGAGACTTGAAGAAAGCGACAGTTTTATTTTATTCAGCATATGCGACTCCTGAGCCCCCAAGCTGGCAGCTTCAGAAGTCCTGAAACCAGGAAGTTACAGTGATATTTATACACTTTTTTGGCTATACAACTGAATTCTAGAAAAAACTTCTCACGTGTTACTTTTCTTAACAATCGGTCCTAAGCTCACACTAGCAAGTCACTAGCAGGTCACTTATCTAAGCCTTGCAGTCTTTCTGTTACATGTCCAGGAGGGCGGAATACAATATTGTGTATGCTGAGATAACCATAAGAAGCTAAAACGCCCAGTGTAGGCAGGCTAGAACATGAGATAAGTTAGGTCTGCAACTAAACATAATTCAGCATTTTATTAAAGAGAAAACTTAATTTAAAACTCAGGAAAACCAGTCCCAGACTCCTTCAGTCCCCCCTTTCAGGCTAGTCGAATGAAGGAGGAAGGAGACGAGCCTGATAAAGTTCAAGAAGGAGGAAGGTCAGCGTCAGTTGTAGGGACTGGTCGGTACTGGAGGAGCACAATGGCCATAGCAGCAGTGGAACGGTCAACAGCAGAGTCAACAGTTCGGTGGAGCAGCTTTATGGCTATGGGGACCACATAGGGCAGGCAGCAAAGGAACAGAGAAGACAGGGCAGCAACTAGCAAGATGATCTTCATTGCTGAGCCAGAGAACAATCAGGAGCCGAAGGTGCCAGAGAGCCAGTCTGCACTAAAGCCACGCCAGGTCTGGACAGGAACATGAGCTAGTTTGGTGATATGATTCACAACTTCCTCGATCACTTTACCATCGTCATCAAGTTCAAGGCAGCAGTTGGAGAGGTTGAATTTACCCCAGACGCCATCTTCTGCCGCCAGCAAGTAGTCTAGCGCTAGGTGGTTCTGATAGATAGCAGTGCGCATTTTAGCAATGGCCTTGCCAATAGTAGCCAATGCATGAGCTGTTTCATTGGTAATGAGTTCAAGAACAGCCTGCAAGCAAATGATGCAGTTAAGCATATAGATAGGGGTTCAATACCCATAGGAGCCATCTTCGGCCCAAATAGCAGATCCATAAGCAGCGATGATCTGTTCTGCAGGCCAGTCATCACCCCATTCACCTATTTTAAGGGAATTAGTGGAAGTAGACCGCTTTTGGTGACCCCTGGTGTCAAATACAGGGGCTCCCAGGTGTTCACCATAGGTCAGCGGTAACAGGAAGAAGCTGGAATAGATCATGCCAAGTACACATGTACTAGTCCAGTTAGAAGGCAACCAAAAGTAAGCAATCCGACCGCAGAGCCAATATCGACCATCAGGAGCTGGCCATCGTTCATAGGAAGTTTCATTGAGCAGTGTCTGAAGGGGTGGACCTGGCAAATTGGAGGTGTTATTGGCAGGCCAGGGGTCCAAGGCAACAGCGGAGCTGTTAAAAGACCAGAGAGATGAACACTTAAGGTATCCAACCTGGACGTTGAATGGACCCCCGATTCGCTGAAGACAGTGGGAAGCAACAATGGAGGTTCGCAAGGCCCATCATGGAGGTTGTGGACCTGTAGTGAAAGTGAGGTTCTGTAAAGTCAAGTTTAACATGTCCAGCTGCTTTGCCTCCCATGGCCAGTGTTCGTTCTCCCATACCAGTCCCTCCACATACAAAACAATTGCTAATGTTAAGAATCTGGCTTAAAGTTTTAGCAAACTGTATAAACAAATTTCTATTGATTACAGGAATATCAATATCTACTTTCATATTTTTATAAAACTGGGAAAATACCACAGAGTGGTGAACAGGGGCACAAGAGCGGGACACAATACGGACATATACAACAGTGATTGGGTCTAGTCCTTTACCATCAATGTAGAATTCTATTCGGTTTTTAGCATACCGGACCTGGGCATTGGCATTCCAGGTGTGAGTGTTAGTGATAGTGAAAACCATGGGATTACAATGGCTTGCACTACATGTGGGACTGGGGTTAGGGCCTACTGCAAGACTGGCAGAGGGGGTATTGATTGGGTATTTATGAGTGTTCTTGTAGGTGGCCATGAGACACATTCCCATCCAGGACAGGCTCCACCATTAGTGAAGGTTTCCTCATAGGGGCATTTCTTAAAGGGCATTAGGTTGTACAGGCATGCATACTTAGCACAAGAGATATAATAGCGCTGCCAAGGTAAGGAGCCACATGGGACTGTATTAGGGGCAATACCATGACCCTGGGCAACATCAAATAACACACATGCATCAAAATACAAAGACACTGGGTGAGTGGGGTCTACAATAAGAGTCTGGTTAAGTGGACCCTCAACATTATTAATGCGGTTCTCCGCCCACTTTTCAACTTCATCACCAGTAGGTTGGAAACAGATAATACCCTCTGATGTTTGATATTTTCTGTACTTAACTCCATCATGCAAACAAACATCAGGCAAAGGGGCCGAGGGGCACTTAAATTGGGTACAGTATAGGAGGGCCATTTCTTCCTTATCTCCATTACGGACCTGAGAAAGGCACGATTTACAGGGAGTAAGGGATTGTGACTGATCCCCTAGTATAATAAGAAGAAAGAAACATAAGACAGTGAGGGAAAAACAAAAGTCAGCTATATAACACAAAAGGCGCCAACAATTCTGGCACAAGAAGCTCATTTTGTCAGGAAAAACTTAGAAAACCTAAAACAGTTATACTTAAGGCACTTGCTAAAGGCAGTGGTGAACCACAGGCAGTCAGTTAAACTCAAACACTTGTGAAAAGGTTATATTCAGAACACCTGCTAAATACAGTGGTGAATGTTCAAAGCAATTTTGAGGTTTTAGAGATCTTCAGCTGGAGATCTGTTTTGCCTGGGGTAGCTTGCCTCACAGCAGCTGGCTTGACTCTACTGTAGTGAAACCAGGTTTCGTGTCCGGACACTTTGACAGCTTTAGGGGAAGAAATGAGGACATTGAAAGGGCCTGTCCACCTAGGTTTCAGGGGGTCTGACTTCCAAGTTTTCAGCCATACCGTATCCCCAGGGATGTATCCATGAACTTGTGTGGCTATTGGTAGTGGGGCCCTTTCCAGGACCCATTTGTGGAGCTCTTGCAGGGCCTTAGCTAAGGATTGGACCTGACTCTGGAAGATATCCGATCCCAGAGTAGCAAAGGAACCAGGATCTGGGTTCACAATGGGTGGTGGCCGGCCGAACATGAGCTCAAATGGGGATAATCTAGTGGGTTTGGATGGGGTGCATCTAAACTGAAATAGGACAGAGGGCAGCAGGACAGGCCAGGACAGATTGGTTTCTTCAATTCATTTCATGAGAAGGGTCTTAAGAGTTCTGTTCATTCTTTCGACCTGACCAGAGCTCTCAGGATGGTAAGCAGCATGTAACTTCCATTCGATTTGGAGGGCCTGAGCAGTTTGTTGGACGACATCGGCAATGAAAGTAGGGCCGTTGTCGCTGCCTATGGAAACGGGGAGACCGAAGCACAGAATTATGTCGTTCAGGAAGTGTTTGGTTACTTCCCTGGCACGTTCAGTGTGAGTAGGGAAGGCTTCGACCCATCTAGTCAGGGTGTCTGTGAAAACTAGGAGGTGACTGAGGGAACAGGAAGTGGACATGTGGGTGAAGACTAAAGACAGAACCTGCATTGGATATGTTCCAATGGGTTGGTGTCCAGGAGGTGGCAGTCGTCTGGTTGAGGGATTTGTTCTAGAACAGACAACACACTGTCGGACCGTATTCCAGACTAGCTGGTCAAGGTGATTGATAAAGAAATATCTCTTGAGGGTCATTTTCATAGCGGATTCTCCAGAGTGCGCCAGGTCATGGCATCTTTTGACAATCGTGAGAGCCAGGTGTTGAGGAATGAATATGAGGGTACCTGCTTTGCTCACGTTTGAAGTATCAGTGTATAGGTCTGGATTGGTGTTTGAATTGGCATATTTGTATCCACCCCCCTTTCAGGACAGACTGGCCCGAAAGAGTGCGGGCCCAAGTCTGTTCCTGAGAAGTGTACTTGGGTGTAAGGGTGTCCAGAAAAGGAATGATTGTGTATAGAGAAGCCGAAGGAGGGGGCAGAGGCTGGCAGCTCGGGCTGTGCGGTCAGCAAGGGCATTGCCACGGGAGATGAGATCAGTGACACGATGGTGGGCTCGACAGTGCATAACTGCAACACGGGAGGGCAATTTGACGGCCTCGAGGAGTTCAAGAATGAGGGGAGCATGATGGATCAGGCGGCCGGAGGCTGTAATGAAACTTTGATGTTTCCAGATGGCCCCATGGGCATGCAAGGTAATGAAAGCATATTTGGAGTCAGTGTATATATGTTGCAAAACTGAGAGGCAGAGTGGCGCAGGGCAGAAGTGAGGGCATACAGCTCAGCTTCTTGGGCAGAAGTGCCAGAGGGCAGGGGCCCCATGAGTAAAGGGGAAGTGGCAGAGACTACTGTGTAACCAGCGACACGGGTGCCAGAAGGGGTGACAGACAAACACTGTGAAAAGAGTGAGATTAGGGTCCCGGAGTGGGATATCAGTGAGATCAGGACAGAAGAATAATCTAAGTCAATGATGTCAAGGCAGTTGTGCACGACCGGCTGGGAGGAGATGGGGAGGAGAGTGGAGGGGTCAAGGAGTAAAGAGACAACAAGGGAGACCTGAGGGTTTTCGCAAAGAAGGGCTTGGTATTTAAGGAGGCACTGGTTCGTGAGCCACAGGGAGCTTTTATGTTCTAGAAGAGAGGTCGCACAATGTGGGACAAAGGGGTCAACATGCTGGCCGAAAGTGAGTTTGCTAGCGTGCTGTAAGAGATCTGCCGTACAGCAAAAGATTAGATAAACTGGGCCTCTTCTCCCTCGAACAGAGGAGATTGAGAGGGGACATGATCGAAACATTCAAAGTACTGAAGGGGATAGACTTAGTAGATAAGGACAGGTTGTTCACCCTCTCCAAGGTAGGGAGAACAAGAGGGCACTCTCTAAAGTTGAAAGGGGATAGATTCCGTACAAACGTAAGGAAGTTCTTCTTCACCCAGAGAGTGGTAGAAAGCTGGAACACTCTTCCAGAGGCTGTTATAGGGGAAAACACCCTCCAAGGATTCAAGACAAAGTTAGACAAGTTTCTGCTGAACAGGAACGTGCGTTGGTGGGGCTAGTCTCAGTTAGGGTGCTGGTCTTGGACCAGAGGACCGCCGCGTGAGCAGACTGCTGGGCATGATGGACCACTGGTCTGACTCAGCAGTGGCAATTCTTATGTTCTTATGAGACGGCGGCAATGGCCCGAAGGCAGGGAGATAACCCAGCTGCAGCAGGATCCAGTTGTCGAGAGAGATAGGCGATGGCCCTACGCCAGGAGCCAAGGAACCGGGTAAGAACCTGTAATACCATAGAGCTGGAAAGGTTTGGAAGGGTCAGGAAGGCCAAGAGAAGGAGCTTGAGTCAGAAGTTTTTGGAAGCAGCAGCAGAAAGACCGCTCCTGGAGTTGGGTCCAGAAGAAAGGGGCTGAGTCAGCGCCTTTGATGGAATCATACAGATGGAGGGCAATGGTAGAGAAATCAGGGATCCAGATATGGCAATATCAGGCGATACCGAGGAAGGCGCGCAGGGCTTTGCGATTGTCGGGAACAAGGAGACTACATACAGCCTGGACACGGGTGTGGGGAAGGGACCTGGTACCCTGGAAAATATGAAACACAAGGTAGGTGACACGAGGAAGGCACAACTGAGCCTTCTGGAGAGACGCACGGTAACCGCAATGGAGAAGAAACTGGAGGAGAGAGCAAGTGTCCTCCTGACAGGCAGAGGTAGATAGAGAGCAGAGGAGAAGATCATGAACGTGCTGTAAGGCTTGGGAATCAGATGAAGGTGAGAAATTGACAAGGTCTGAAGCAAGGGCAGTGCTGAATAGAGTGGGGCTATTTTTAAAGCCCTGGGGTAGTCGGGTCCAGGTTACTTGGGAGGTTTGTCCAGTGGGAGGGTTTTCCCATTGGAATGCAAAAATTGGCTGACTGGAAGGGGCTAACCGACAGCAAAAGAATGCATCCTTGAGATCCAAAACAGTGAAGTGGGTAGCTCCAGGGGGAACTAATCCCAACAGGGTGTAAGGATTAGAGACAGTAGGATGAATGTCCTCTACAAGACGGTTAACAGCACAGAGTTCCTGGATGGGGCAGTAATCGGGGGGATCACCGGGTTTTAAAACTGGGAGGGGGGTATTCCAGGGTGATTTGCATGGAACCAAAAACCCACAATCTAGCAAACGAGAGAAGTGGATGTGTATTACCTGGAGAGCGGACTGGGATATGCGGTACTGCTTGATAGAGACCGGAGTGGCGGAAGCCTTGAGGGTAACAACAAAGGGTGGGATGTTACATGTTAATCCGGGGGACCTAGACTCAGCCCAAACAGTCAAATCAAGGTCCTCAAGAAAATCAGGTATAGAAATTGGAGGTTTGCTTGCCATGGGTTCCGACAATAGGGAACAGAGGAGGCTTGGTGAGGGGGCAGCAGAGCGGTCAGGAATGGGGGTGAGGTTTGCAGAAGGGAGTTTCATAGTCAGACCGTGAGAGGACAGACGAATAGTGGCTCCTAAGCGCTGGAGAAGGTCCCGACCAAGCAAGGGGACAAGACAAGAAGGCATGTGGTATGGAATGGCTGCCAATGCGGACCGAAACAGGTTCAAGTATAGGGACAGAATCAGAAGAGCCAGTTGCACCCATAATGGAGATTTGGAAGAACGCTTACTGAGTGCTTGCCGGGTCAGAACTGAGTTCTTTGCGCCAGTATCGACCAGCATAGAGATGGAGTGGTCCTCTATGTGGACATTAACCAAGGGCTCGTGGGAACCGAGCGAGTAAGTTGGGAACAATCCGGAAAGTCCTTGGTACTCACTGTGAGCCGGTCTGTCTCAGTATTCAGTTTCAGAGTCAGAATGAAAGGATGCCAAACCAATAGTAGGTTGGTCCATAGTTTTAGCCTGGCAGGTACGGGGCTTACTTGGACACTCGTTCTTCCAATGACCCATCTTCTTGCAATAGGCACACTGATTCCATTCCAAGTCCTTACGGGATCCTGTCCTATCAGTCCGGGACCACATAGGTTTTGAGGGGCCAGAAGAATAGGGGGGGACGCTTGGAGGAGCAGGGCTCAGAGTTTCGGGCAGGGGGCTGGTTACTTGGGAAAGTATTTTGGAGGGCTACAGCAAAGAGGTCTGCTTTGCGCTGGAGAAGCTTATCAGCCTCTCGTCGTTTGGCGCTGTCCCGGTTCATGAAAATGTGCTGGGCAATCTGAAGGAGCTGGACGGTGTTCATGCCTGCGAACCCAAACTGTTTCTGGAGTTTCCTACAGATATCAGGTTGTGTCTGGCTGACAAACAAGGAATTAACCATATGGAGGTTTTCAGGTTTTTCTGGGTCAAAGGAAGTAAAAGTACGGTAGGTGTCGCAGAGACATTCATAGAATGTGGCTGGGGATTCATCAGTCTTTTGGAGGACCTGAAATACTTTGGAAATGTTGGTGGGTTTCCGAGAAGCCAACCGGAGACCCTCAAGGATATACTGGCGGGTACCGCACAAGGAAAGTATTACGAATGGCGTCATTGGGGTCCCAATTAGTGTCCTGAGAAGGGAAATGGTTATTAATCCAGTTGGGGTTGGCTGCATCCGCATCTGCCCTTTGTAAGGGATTCTTGCAGAACCCGTTTACGTTTTTCGTTATATAGGAGACAGAGAAGTAGTTCTGGCAATCTGACCATGTGGGGCGGTGTGTGCGAATGATGGATGTAATAAGGTCAATAGTTGCCTGTAGCTACTCAGAGTAAGGGGGACAATGGGATTTCCAGTTGTATAAAGCAGTGGTGATAAAGGGCTGATATACGGCGGCATCCGGTGGATTGGCGACAGGAACATGGCGAAGGGGCATGGCCAGATTTGTAGCCTCCAGAGTCTCCTGTTTCATTTGTCTTCTCATGGGAACTATTTGAGGAGGATCAGATCTCAAGCGATGGCTGATAGGAGAATCATCAGAAAGAGAGAGCGAGTCCAGAGGTGGATAAAGGACTGGGGAGGACAGAATTTCATGAGCTGAGCTATAAGCCGGGGCTCAGGAAGGGGAGAATGGAAGTTGGGCAGGGAGTTGTACAGGCTGGGAAAAAGAAAGCTGAGCAAGTGAGACAGAACTGGGATTGGGTATGGGCTGTGATGTTGCCGAATAAGAAGGAGGAGCGGTGGGTATTTCAAGTATGTCAGTTGAAGGGTCAGACTCAAAGACATGAGTAGGATGATAGCGCTCATTGACAATCTTCCTGAGAGTGAGAACTTGGGACTGGAGTTTCTTGGGTACAGGAGGGAAGCCAAGAAGGCTTGCTGTGGACTAAGTCTAACCACTATCTATATAATAATAATAATAATTTATTCTTGTATACCGCCACACCCAAGAAGATCTAGGCGGTTCACATCCATTAATTAAGATCCGTGCTGATACACGGATTTACAAAATTTTGACAAAGTTACAGCAACTAAGAAGGGAGCGTGACAGAGTTTTATCAGTAGTACAAGCAGCAACAAAGGTATGGATGGAAGGTAAAAGAAGACAGGAGAGAGACCAAGTAGGGGGAGGGGGGAGCAATAGGAGCGGGGAGAGAGTGGGATAGGGGTAGTTGCCGGTGGAAGGGGGTTAATGGGCCTGTTCTCGGAAAAGGTGCGTTTTGAGTAGTTTTCTGAAGCTAAGGTAGGTGGGGGCCTCGAGTACCATTTGGGCTAGCCAAGGGTTCGGTTTAGCCACCTGGTAAGCAAAGGTTTTGTCAAGGAATCTTTTGAGATGAGGGGAAGACGAACAACTGGATTCTGCGGGATTTCTTGTTGGTGAGGTTCAAAGTGAAATGCTGATTGAGGTAACTAGGTAAAAGGCCAAAAGCTATTTTGTAGCAGAAGCAGGCGAATTTGAATAAGACTCTGGATTCGAAAGGCAGCCAATGCAGTTGATGGTAGAAAGGAGTGATGTGGTCCCATTTGTTCAGGCAGAATATGAGGCGGACGGCAGTGTTCTGGATCAATTTTAGTCTCCTAGTGGTTTTCTTCGTGGAGTTCAAGTAAATGATATTGCAATAGTCCAGTACACTGAGAACGGAGGACTGTACCAGTAGGCGGAATGAGGTGTCGTCGAAGTATTTTTTTATGGTGCGCATTTTCCAGAGCACCGAGAAGCATTTCTTGACAGTAAGATTGGTGTGATTTTCTAGAGAAAGATGCTTGTCTAGTGTGACTCCCAGTATTTTTAATGTTTGTTCGAGGGGGAAAACCAGTCCTTTCACTTGGATTGTGGTGTCTTTGATTTTGTCATTGGGTGTGGCTAGGAAGAATTTTGTTTTGTCCGGGTTTAGTTTTAGTCTGTAGGAAAGCATCCAGAGTTCTATCTGATTAAGTATGCTTGTGGTGTAGGTGAGTAGTTCTGGGGAGAAGCTGGTGAGTGGGATGGCTATTGTGATGTCATCTGCATAGATGAAGAATTTGAGCTTGAGGTTATGTAGGAGGTTACCCAAGGAAGCGAGGAAGATATTAAATAGGATGGGGGACAGGGGAAGCCCTGCAGCACACCGCAGGAGTTATCTCAGCTATATGAGGAAGAGTTGTTTTTGAGTACCCTGTAGGATCTGTTTCGTAGGAACCCGTGAAACCAGTTGAGGACCTGGTCGGAGATGCCAATGGCCAGTCTTAGGGTGGGTTACTATGATAAAAACCTGACAGGTTATGTCCTCTTCCAGGGAGCCAGCCCACACCAAACGTTGGCCATTCTAACTGGCACAGATGAATAAGGGTTGATCTTTTAAGTGTAGTCCCATAATCGGAGCCAAATCCCTTTTCAAAATTAACTAACATTGTATCAAGGAGGTCCCCATAGGTAGACTGACAACCCCCATTGTGCAATGGAGGACAAAAACTCTTCCCTGTATTCCTGGCCCTGCCCGTCTCCGGACTAGGGAAACGCAGTACTAACAGGTCCGCACTCGCTTCGTCCACAAGGATGTCTCAGACACTCTCAAACACACAAAACACAACAGATTTCAGTTTAGTTACCCAATCAGAAAATAACAGTTCCTAGAATCCCTCTCCGCGACTTTAGCGATGAAATCAAGTAGCTTTACTAGGCAGAAGAGAGAGACAGGACAAAAATAAACAATTTCTGCACTTACCAGATGAGTGGCGACTCAAAATTTGGACAGATATCAGTTCCTGCACTTTAAACCAGGACTCGATTAATCAATTGAGCTGGTCGAAGTGTCCAAGTTCCAACGATCCCAAGAGAGGACCAAACCGGCTAGGCGGACGTGTCGACTCTAAGACCAGACAGAAGTGACCGATCGAGTGACCGATGGTCAAATGACCTTCAAGACCCTGTTCGTGTGCCAAATGAAAGGTCACTTTGGTCAGCCACAAAACTTAGAGACTTGAAGAAAGCGACAGGTATATTTTATTCAGCATATTTGACTCCTGAGTCCCCAAGCTGGCAGCTTCAGAAATCCCGAAACCAGGAAGTTAACAGTGATATTTATACACTTTTCTGGCTATACAACTGAATTCTAGAAAAAACTTCTCGCGTGTTAACTTTTCTTAACAATCATTGGTCTTAAGCTCACACTAGCAGGTCACTTATCTAAGCCCTGCAGTCTTTCTGTTACATGTCCAGGAGGGCGGAATATAATATTGTGTATGCTGAGATAACCATAAGAAGCTAAAATGCCCAGCTAAAACACCCAGTGTAGGCAGGCTAGAACATGGGATAAGTTAGGTCTGCAACTAAACAATTCAGCATTTTATTAAAGAGAAAACTTAATTTAAAACTCAGGAAAACCAGTCCCAAACTCCTTCAATTACAGTGTATCAGATTTGAAATGTGTGTCCTGCCAAAGCTGGTATTAGACAGCAAACGTGAGCTAGGATTTAACAGAGAGAGGAAAAGTATTTTTTGTTTGTTTATTTTGTTTACACCACAGCGCCAGTGTGGGTGGGAGAGGGCAAAGGGGGTGGAGTGGGTGAAGAGGCTGTAAAATAAATCCACCAGGATGTTTGAAAAAACACCCAATTGGGCAGGAAAATTGAATCGAATCAAAAAATCGATTCAATAGGCTGAATAGAAGCAAATTAAAATGTGTTTTCCTGAATCGGGCAACACTAGTTTGAACCAATTCGAAGGTAAGGCATAGGCAAGTTAGAACAAAATTGGAAAAGCCCACCAGAATCACCAAATTCTTGACACTTTGTTGTGTTTGCCTGTGAAGCATAGAAACATAGAAAATGACGGCAGAAAAGGGCCACGGCCCATCAAGTCTGCCCACTCTAATGACCCATCCCCCTAACTTCTTCCCCTAAGAGATCTCACGTGCCTATCCCATTTTTTCTTAAAGTCTGGCACGCTGCTGGCCTCAATTACCTGCAGTGGAAGATTATTCCAATGATCAACCACCCTTTTGGTGAAGAAATACTTCCTGGTGTCGCCATGAAATTTCCCGCCCCTGATTTTCAGCAGATGCCCTCTTGTGGCCGTGGGTCCTTTAAGAAAAAAGATATCATCTTCCACCTCGATACGGCCCATGATATATTTGAATGTCTCAATCATGTCTCCCCTCTCTCTACGTTCCTCGAGTGAGTATAGCTGCAATTTACTCAGCCTTTCCTCATACGGGAGATCCTTGAGTCCTGAGACCATCCTGGTGGCCATTCGCTGAACTGATTCAGCTCTCAGCACATCTTTTTGATAATGTGGCCTCCAGAATTGTACACAATATTCCAGATGAGGTTTCACCATGGATCTGTACAACGGTATTATGACTTCGGGCTTCCAGCTGACGAAACTTATACGGATACAACCCATCATTTGTCTAGCCTTGGATGAAGCTTTCTCCACTTGATTGGCAGTTTTCATGTCTTCACTAATGATCACTCCTAAGTCTCGTTCTGCTGCAGTTCTAGCTAAGGTCTCACCATTTAGGGTGTAAGTTCTGCACGGATTTCTGCTGCCAAGGTGCATGACCGTTTTGGCATTGAAGCTTATTTGCCAAGTCGAGGACCAATGTTCCAGTAAGAGTAGGTCCCGCGTCATACTGTCAGGCAATGTGCTTTTGCCTACTGTGTTGCATAGTTTGGCGTCATCGGCGAATAATGTTATTTTACCTTGAAGCTCCTGAGTCAGGTCTCTTATGAAAATGTTAAATAGGATCAGGCCCAAGACCGAGCCCTGCAACACTCTACTGATCACCTCCGATGTTTCGGAGAGAGTACCGTTAACCACCATTCTCTGAAGTCTATCGCTTAGCCAGTCTTTGACCCATGCAGTTAATGTTTCACCTAATCCCATCGAACTCATCTTGCTCCATAACCTGCGGTGTGGGACGCTATCAAAAGCTTTACTGAAGTCCAAGTACACGAACTATAAAGCGACCAATGACCAGCACATGACTCAACTAATATGGTAAGTGTATTCAGGTAAAGCCCAGGCAAATGGATATCGCCCGGTATATAACACAGTTCTAAGTGGTATTGGGGCAGGGGATAGGAATGGGTGATTCCGGGAGGCAGGAGACCAGGTATGGTGCTGGGCTTGTAGTGTATCATCGTGGGGCACAGGCAGTGGTCCCCTGGGGTACCCACAAACAATTGGCATGAAAACAAGCGCCTCCAATACACCGTAGGCAGGGACGAAAGACAGGCAAATGATCAGCAGCGGTGGCAAGCCCTTGGCAGATGACCTGCTGGCACGAGCTCTCTCCAGCGATGGGGCGAGCTGCTGGAGAGATGAAGCCAAGTGGGGCTGGCAACCTACCTCTGACCCTTCCACGATCTACATGTTGGACATGCCTGCTCTATAGTGTTGGTGCAATGGTTTTAACTGTTCCACATAAAATTTGTGCTTTTGAGATCTTTAAGTAGACTTTTTGAGTTTATTTCAACAAGTAGTTTTTTGGACTTTTGAATCCTGATGTTTTGGACAATGCTATATATCTGATACTAGTGTTTAAGCCCGTTACATTAACGGGTGCTAGAATATATGTCTGTCTGTCTTTCTTTCTTTCTGTGTCTCTCCCTGCCCCTGTCTCTCTCTTCCTTTCTTTCTGTCTTTCTCCCTCCCGCTGTCTGTCCTTTCTTTCTGGTTCTCTCTCTGGCACCCTGTCTGTCTTTCTTTCTTTCTGTCTCTTTCTCTGCCCACTGTCTTTCTGTGTGTCTGTCTTTCATTCTAATGCGCTGCTTGCCTGCCTGTCTTTCTGTCTCTCCATGGCCCCCTTCTGTCTCCCCTCACCCAAAGCAAACCAAGATTGCTCCCAGGCCTCCTTTCCCTCTCCGTCCCCTCCACTTCCCTGTGCAGCAGCAGCATTTCCCGCCCTTCCCTGTGCAGCAGCAGCATTTCCACCCCCCATACACACACTTCCCAGTGCAGCAGCAGCATTTCCCAGCCTTCCCTGTGCAGAAGCAGCATTTCCCCCCCCACACACACTGCCCTGTGCAGCAGCAGCATTTCCCACACACACACACACACTTCCCTGTGCAGCAGCAGCATTTCCCACCCTTCCTTGTGCAGCAGCAGCATTTCCCGGCCTTCCCTGTGCAGAAGCAGCATTCCAACCTCCCACCCCCACACACACTTCCCTATGCTGCAGTAGCATTTCTCAGTCGTCCCTGTACAGAAGCAGCATTCCCCCACCCCACACACACACTTCCCTGTGCAGAAGCAGTATTTCCCAGCCTTTCCTGTGCAGCAGCAGCATTTCCCGGCTTTCCCTGTGCAGCAGCAGCATTTCCCGCGCTCCCTTCCCAGCCGCCGCGTTTAAATTCAGATAAAAGCGCTGCACCGCCCTACCGCTGGCTTCAGCGTCTTCTATCCACTGCGGCCAACCCTAGCGGAAACAGGAAGTAGTCAGAGAGGGCGGGCCGCAGTGGACAGAAGACGGCGAGGCCAGCAGTAGCGCGGTGCAATGCTTTTCTCTGAATTTTAAGTGCGGGTGAACCGGGAGAAGGAGGAGGCTTTAAAGTACAGTAGCTGGTTTTGGCGGTGAGTGAGGGCGGGAGGGGGGAGTCGCTGGCTGTGCTGTGTCTCTCTGTGTTCGAATTCGGCAGGAGGGACACAGCACTTGTCAGTGGCCACCGAGGTTGGCCATCGGGGGGGGGGGGGCGAGGACGCAGCTCAGGAGACTGGGAAGGTGTTGGCGAGCGGCGGCGGCTGGGGACTCCTCCTGCAGGCGCTCATGTCTCAGGGGTCCGGCAGGAAGAGAGCTTGCCTGCGCTTCCTCCCAGCAGCAGTTGGTGAGTGAGGGCGGGAGGAGGGGAGTGGCCAGAATGTTCCCTGCCGCCGGATTGGCTGCCACGGGTCAGAAATCACGGCGGCAGGGATCACAATAGGATAAAAATCTTTAAATCATCTTTATTGAAAATAAAAGCAAAGTTTTTTACAATCCCACTTTGTTTCAGGCCCTGTGGATGCTATGCCATGTCTAGCTGCCAGGCACTGTAGAAAGCTTCAGATGATTGAAGCCATAACTCCTCCTCCTGCTAGCATATCCTGGAGCATGCCCATTTGATTCCAGCCTTGCTTTCTACATGCCAAGCATATAGGAGCTTATCTCTTGTGCTCATGTTTCTTTTACTAGTTACAGTAATGATTTCAGTATTTCCTTCATTGGTTTGCCCTCGTGTTGTAGAGGTTCCCTACGGGGACATCCTTGCGGCAGGAGATCGCAAACAGAGAACATCTGTTTCTGAGTGGTTCCCTGTGAGGCAGTAAGCCCCCCTGGACAGCCTGCAGGACAGATCGAGGCTCCGGGTTGGGAGTAGCTCACCACAGGTTTGTCCACTAGTGGTTGTAGCACAGGCTGAGCCTGTTCTGTGGAGGTGCTACCAGGATTGGAGCCAGACTGCGTGCCTCCACCAGGTAGTTGATAGACGTATCTGAGGGTGGCAGAGGTCACTGGCTATGGTGGTCGATCCGGTGGGGCAGTCAGAAGACTTGAATTCCAGCTTTACAGCTTCCTGACAAAAAATATAAAGAAATCGCTCTGTATTCCTTTAACAGTGAACTAGAGGCAAATGTCCATCAACTGCTGTTGAAACTAATGTTCAGAGACATGAAGGCAATCATCGCATTGTTCAATACAGTGTCAGAACTATAAAATGTTAAACTTGCAATTGCCTAATTGGCTATAAGCTCTATATCTTAAATAGATTACTTAAGATGGTGAAACTTAACTTCAGGTTAACTGGTTCCGACGTGCCACATTTCGATACTGCTTCAGGGTACCGACATTGCACTGCTAAACCACCTCAAACTTTGGGTGATGGAGTCTCATTGAAATTCACTGCTTCCTCACATTGTAACCATCTTAAGTAATCTATTTAAGATATAGAGCTTATACCCAATTAGGCAATTGCAAGTTTAACATTCACCGCTGTTATAGTTGTGACACTGTATTGAACAATGCGATGATTGGGTGGTGAGGCGGTTACATTTGCCTTCATGTCTCTGAGCATTAGTTTCAGCAGCAGTTGATGGACATTTGCCTCTAGTTCACTGTTAAAGGAATACAGAGTGACTTCTTTATATTTTTTGTCATATCCACTTTGAGTCACTCAACATATGCATTTTGGTTGAGTTTGAGGCCCCCCTTTTGTGTTTTTTTACAGCTTCCTGAGGCATTAAATCTCCCTACTATGAGGAAAAAATAGCCAAGGAGGCAAAAACTGCAAGCTGTTCTTTTGATACATTAAGGGGAAAGACCCGCAAAGGAAGCAGTGGGGCCGTTGGACCATCATGGAATAAAGGGAGGGCTAAAGGAGGACAAAGCCATCGCCGACAAACTGAACATATTTTTTGCGTCTGTGTTTACTGAAGAGGATGTACACAACATACCGAAAGCAGAGAGGCTATACGCAGGAAATGAAGATGGGAAACTGACAGGGTTGACGGTCAGTCTAGAAGAGGTAAGCAGGCAGATTGATAGGCTTAAAAATGATAAATTCCTGGGACTGAATGGCAACCATCTGAGGGTAATCAAGGAACTGAAAGCGACTATAGCTAAACAACTGATAGCCAATCTGTCGATCGAATCAGGAAGGATTCTGGAAGACTGGAAAGTGGCGAATCTTACGCCAATCGTCAAGAAAAGTTCGAGGGGAGATCCGGGAAACTACAGACCAGTGAGTCTGACCTCAGTACCGGCAAAGATATAGAGACGTTGATAAAGGACCGCATCATTGATCACCTTGACGGACACAATCCGATGAGGACCAGCCAGCACGGCTTCAGCAAAGGAAGATCTAGCTTGACGAACTTGGTGCACTTGTTTGAGGGAGTAAACAGGCAGATAGACAGGGGTGACTCAGTCGACATGGTATATCTAGATTTTCAGAAGGCGTTCAACAAGGTCCCGCATGAGCGACTACTTCGAAAAATTGCGAGCCATGGAATTGAGGGTGAAATACTCAGGTGAATTAAAAACTAGCTGGCGGATAGGAAACAGAGAGTGGGGGTAAATGGACAATACTCGGACTTGAAAAGCATCACGAGTGGAGTGCCACAGGGTTCGGTGCTTGGACCCGTGCTCTTCAACATATTTATAAACGACCTGGAAATTGGTACGATGAGTGAGGTGATTAAATTTGCAGACGATACGAAGTTATTCAGAGTAGTGAGGACACAGGAGGATTACGAAGACCTGCAACGGGACATAAACACACTCGAGAATGGGCCGTGACATGGTTTAACGTGGATAAGTGTAAGGTGATGCATGTTGGTAACAAAAATCTTATACACGAATACAAGATGTCCGGTGCAGTACTTGGAGAGACCCCCCAGGAAAGAGACTTGGGAGTACTGGTTGAGAAGTCAATGAAGCCATCCACTCAATGTGCGGCAATGGCGAAAAGGGTGAACAGAATGCTAGGAATGATTAAGAAGGGGATCACTAACAGATCTGCTGTACCGAGCCATGGTACGCCCTCACCTGGAATATTGTGTCCAGCACTGGTCACCGTATATGAAGACGGACATGGTACTACTCAAAAGGGTCCAGAGAAGAGCGACTAAAATGGTTAAGGGGCTGAAGGAGTTGCCGTACAGTGAGAGATTAGAGAAACTGGGCCTCTTTTCCCTGGAAAAGAGGAGACAGAGGGGACATGATCAAAACATTCAAGATAATGAAGGGAATAGACTTAGTAGATAAAGACAGGTTGTTCATCCTCTCCAAGGTAGAGAGAACGAGAGGGCGCACTCTAAAGTTAAAAGGGGATAGATTTTGTACAAATGTAAGGAAGTTCTTCTTCACCCAGAGAGTGGTAGAAAACTGAAACGCTCTTCCGGAGGCTGTTATAGAGGAAAACACCCTCTAGGGATTAAAGACAAAGTTAGACAAGTTCCTGCTGAACCAGAACGTATGCAGTCTCAGTTAGGGCACTGTTCTTTGACCTAAGGGCCGCCTCATGAGCGGACTGCTGGACACGATGGACCACTGGTCTGACCCAGTAGCGGCAATTCTTATGTACATGCTGTTCCATCTTGATTCAAAAAAACACTATACAGATCGGGATGGTGCAGATAAAATACAAAAGGGGGGACTTTTCTTGAAGCAGCCTATGGACGAAACATGTCGAAAAGACAGGTCCCGTCCCGATGTGAATAAGAGAACAATATTTAGAAACAAAGATAAGTTTTAAAGTTTATCAATTTTTATAAGAGATAAGTTATTGATAGAGCACTGAGCACTTTAAAGGCTTAAAGAAAATTAAGAGAAATATAAAAAAAATCAAATAATGGGGCTAGTGAGGATGCCATGGCCACAATTATATTGGTAGCCATAGAAAGCATTTGGCTAACCATTGGCATATCTGAAGCCCTTAAAAAATGAACAAAGGAGTTTAAAATTAAAAAATGAACAATGGAGTTTAAGATTTTGGTTTGGATACTGAATGGCTTATATGTATATTCCATCATTGCCTGCATTCTCTGCCATTCAGCACAATGGAACAGTGAGTAACAGTGTGACAGCCTGTTTTGGTGATTTTGGGGTGTCTTAAAAAGGGTTTTTTCGGTGGTTACCCTGCATGTCCTGCCCCCTCTCATTAAAATCCTAAAATCGCCGTTTCATGGGGATTCCTGTTCCTTTCCCCGGTGATTTTAATACAAAATCGGCACCCTTGGCTGCCATCTTGGATTTTCCTGATTTCAGTAAATCTATACTTTTTATAGTTAGCTTCATTTTTGCTCCAAACTTCACAGATGGCCTTCCCACATTGGGATGAATCGAAATCATCCCTTATTTGTGATGGTGGGCTGTTGGAAGCACAGTCATGTTCCGCGTGCCCTGCGGCCCATGAGGAGGGGCTAAATTTGCAGGGATGCATTGCCTTTCACCTCAGGGGAGACCCTCCTTGAGCCATCTGCCCCTATTTCTGTGCAAATAGCTTCTGGGGGCTCTCATGAGAGTGCTGGCGCCATTTTGGTGACACACAAGTGCGGTTCCATAGGAAAACCTTAATTCTGAGGCGCACAGGGCAGCTTTCGTTGCAGGAGACCTTTTTCCCCTGGAATTTGTTTATAAGCTCTCTCAGGCATACTTAGTCAAGAACTCCATGCCTGTGGTCACTCTAGCAATGTTTGGGCCATCCATGTCTGAGTCTTTCACTTGGTTCCCCGACAGGAACCCCAGAGTATAAAAAGGCGATGCCCACAATTGTGTCGAACACTGTCTCAATCCCTCTTCTTCGCAGGGAGGTTCGGTGGCGGTCACGGATGTGGAATATTTGCCAGATCTCTGGGATCAGGCTCCTTGTGGGTCCCGAGACCTGGTTGGCGATCCCACAACAAGCAGGTTCTTCAAACCTTCATGTCTGGAGTACCTCATCACGGAATCTCTGCAGGAATGGTCACTTCAGCCGGATCAGCCAGTCCAAGAGGAAGATCTCTCATGAGTGATCTGAGGCGGCTATCTGCCTCTTTCCTGATATCCCAAATATCCGATAGGATACAAACTGCATCGGGGTTAACCCAGAGGGTCCCCTGAAATGTGCTTGAGCCATGTTAAGGCGTTGTCCCATGGCGGGTGGTTTTACCAAGTTGGATTTAGCTGTAGCTCAGGTCACCAAGCACACTTCACTCCCTCCTGACAGAGGAGTGGTCCTGAAGGATGTTCAGGGCATGCATATGGATTTCATCCTAATCTAATCTTCTATTTGTGCATCACGCAAACCTAATCAGTCTCAAGACGACAATAAGAAAGGAAGGATCAGGAGAAGTTCTCAAAAATTAAAACTCAGTGGTAAAAACAACCTTTAAGAGATTTAGTTATTCTTTTGCTTTTAAATTAACCAAATTCTAGAATGCTTTACTTCTTACGTTAAGAAGCTTAAGTTCTTTTGCTTTATTCTGGAAAGTTCTGAAAGCTTTTTTGTTTGCTAAACATTTTGGAAATTAGCTATTCCAGTCTGCTCTTCCTTGTCAATTTTATGTATTATGTTTGACATTAGTGTTAACTGAGTTGAGCTCTTCTTGGTTGATGACTTGGTCTATAAAACTAAATTTTAGTTTAGTTTAGGAGGAGAGGGAGGGGGAAGGCAGGGGAAGTGGAAGAAAAGAGATGAAAGGAGAGAGAGAGAAAGAAGAGATTGTGTTGAAAAAATGGGTTTTCAGTTTCTTCCGGAAGATGGTGTAGCTAGGTTCTGTTCTGGTCTGGTCATTTCTGTGAGGTCATTCGAGGTTTTTACTCCTAGAAAGGTAAGCATGGAGTGCAAAACCCATTTGTATTGAAGATTTTTTGTGGCTAGAAGATTTAGTAGTATCCTGTTGAGGGGTCTGCGAGAGCTGGACCATGCCGTTGAGAAGAGTTGTATGAGGGGAGCTGCTGAGTTTCCATGAAGAATGTGATGTATGATGCATGATATTTTGAAAGTTATTCGTGATGAGATGGGTAGCCAGTGTAGTTGTTTGGTGAGAGCTGTGACTGAGTCGTATTTTCTCAGGTTGAAGATTAGTCTTTCAGCTGTGTTTTGGATGAGTTCCATTTTATGGACCAGATCGGTGTTGATTCCTATGTAGGTGGAGTTGCAGTAGTCTAGTTGTGGTAGAATCATCAGTTGTACTATTAAGGCAAAGTGGTGTTGATAAAAGTAGGTCTGATTAGCTTCAGTTGTCTCTGGGTGTAGAAGGATTTCTTCTGGAGTTTGGAGGTTTGAGGTTCCATGCTAAGTGTGGAGTCTAGAATTCAGCTAAGGATTTTGAAGAATTCATCTACAGGGAGGGTTTTGCCTGATTCGAGGGTAATGTTCAGTGTTCCCTCTAAGCTGAGCAGGTGTCCTCCAGCTGCATTGCTACCACTAGGGGGTGGAGAGACTGTGGGTGGAGGACTCCTGCTCAGCTTAGAGGGAACAGTGGTAATGTTTGTTGGTGTCATCTGTTGGGCCCTGTGGAAGTATAGAGCTTTGGTTTTGGTTGTGTTTAATTTTAGTTTGTTGATTGTTGCCCAGTTTTGAATTCTTTCAATATTGAGTGTGACTTTGTTGGTAATGTCCATTTGATTGTTGGTTGTAGGAATAAGGAGAAAAATGTCATCTGCGCAGAACATCATGCTTTTGTCTTCAAATTTTATGTTTCCAAGAGAAGTCATGAAAAGGTTAAATAGGATGGGGGAGAGTGGGGAGCCTTATGGCACGCCACAGAAGAATTTCCATGAGTTGGAGGTTTTTCCATTCTTTTTGACTGTGTATTCTCTGTTTTGTAAGAAATCGGAGAACCACTTTAGCACTGTGCATGTTTTTCCAATTTCTGACAGTTTTGTTAGTAGTATGTGGTGGTCCGCTGAGTAGAATGCTGCAGAAATATTAAGTTGGAGAAGTATTGCTTAAAGTCTTGTACTGAACAGTTGCTTGGTTTTTGTGATTAAGGTGAGAAGGAGAAGCTCTGTACTGTGTTGTTAACGGAATCTGAATTGGGACAAATGGAGGCATGAATGCTACTCATTGTAATTTGTGAGTTGTTTACTCACTTGGGTCTCAATTTTTGTTAGTTTGGGAATGCCCGTGATGGGTCTATAGTTTGAGGCTGAGGAAAGATCTACCTTTATTGATTTTGATATAGGAGTGAGTGCTATTTTTCCCATTGTTTCTGGCAAGTGGCCTTGGTTTAGGGAGCTATTGAGGAGACTAATGATCCAGATAGTGATTTGTTCAGGTGTGGTAATGAGGAGTTAGGAGGGGTAGTTGGCCAGAGAGCTGCAGTGCGCAGACAATTTGGATACTAGATTTTTTGTGTCGGGATGGACAGGTTGGAAAATGAGGCCCAGATTTGGTCTGCTTTGGTGGGATCTGTGGGGTGTTAAGACAGGTCGAATGTGTGTGCCTCAGTGGTGGTAGGGTTAGTTACTTCAGATTGAACAGTTTTGATTTTGTTGAGAAAGAAGTCTGCTAGTTCTTGAGCAGTAATTTTTTGCTGGGGTGTCCCTTGAGTTCTTGATTCGGTGGGGTTGTGAGCTATCAGATTTCAGGGAGTTATGATTTTGTTTTATTTTGCAGGGGTGGAGGGGGTGGGTGAGTGTGTCCAGTGTGTTGTTAATGGTTTGGTTCCAGCTTGTTAGCATGGTTTTAGTGCAGTTTGAAGGTAGGATTAGGGATTTTTCTATTATATTCCAGAATAGGTCCAGTCTTGTCTGTCTTCGCATAGTTTTACTTCCTTGGTGGCTTTGTTGTTCTCTTTCTCGGTTGTGAGATATAGACAGAAGTTTAGTGGGTAGTAGTATGTCCATGTGACTGGAGTACATTTGATGTTGGTTGTAAGGTTAGTGGAGGCAGACGCAAGTATGTTGAGGGTATGTTCTTTTTCATATGTGGGACCCGAGGGTATAATGTTGATTTCACAGTCTTTGAGCAGTGTTTTGAGTTTGGAGACATCTTTATTCTCAGTGGATTCGAGAGAGAGGTTGATATCTCCAAGGACGAGCAGTTTGTTGTTTTGGCATACCAGGTTCATTATTATTTCTATCATTTTGAGGATGGAATTTGTTTGAGAGATGGGTGGTCTATAGATCAGTAGGTTTCCTACGTTATTAAATGTGGAGTTGGGCTTGTCTTCAAGTTTGCAGGTGATGTATTCTAGATCTGGGTGGATTGCTGAGACTAGCTCAGTGATGCTATAAAAGCTTTTCTATATGATTGCCAGGCCCCCTCCTTGTTTTTGTTTCCTGGGGAATTGAAGTATACTGTACCCTTGAGGGCAGATGTAGGGGAGTTCTGGGCTATCTTAGTCTTTTAGCCATGTTTCCACTATGAATGTTGGTTGTGATTAGATCATTTATGAGGAATTGTTTTTTAACTACCCATCTTGCGTTGACGTATGTGCAGGGGATGGAGGTGGATTTTTTTTTCCCGATTTTGATGTCATTGGTTGTTTTGTAGGTTGTGAATTGATGCAAGGTTTGATGAGGGGCAGTTTTTGCTGTCTTTTGTTATTGTTGATTTTGTTCCAGAGTATAGGGATAGCCTTTCAGTGTGTTTTAAAGTCTTTTTAGATTCGGTTGTGGAAACAGGCCAAGTCCTAATTTCTAAGTTCTAAGTTTAGTCTGTTCAGACGTTCTCACCAGTATGATGGTCCTCCCTCCTCAGGGCAGAGGTATCTTTCGTCCTCCTGGCCCTGTTTTGGGTGGTCTGGCCATCAGTAGTCCTCAATTAGACGTCCAGCAGCCCCCCCTAAGAAAGAGTTCTAATGCCATGTCTTTGGCCCCTCTTTCATGCATCTGGAGGCGGCTATTTGTTTTCCTGGTGGACTGGGAGACTGTCGCATCCGACTGCTGGGTCTTGGAGGTATTCCGTAATGGGCTCACATTGGAGTTTCTCTATCCTCTCTCTGTGTACTTTCTAGATTCCCCTGCAAGCTGCCCCAAGGTACTGCTTTGGGTGCAGGCTGCGGTCTACAGACGTTTGGATCTTGCAGCCATTGAGCCAGTACTTGGGTTCTGAGAGTTACTCGATATAGTTCATTGTCCCAATGAAATGCTCTGAAGTTTGGAGATCGATCCTGGATCTTAAAGCAGTCAATGCGGCACTGAAGGTGCCCGACTTCCTTATGGAAACGGTGCATTCTGTCATTACTTCAGCGGCACCAGGGGAGTTTCTGGCCTCCCTGGATCTCATGGAGGCATATCTTCATATCCCTATTTTTTCTAGTGCAACACTTTCAGTTTGCGGCTCTTACCTTCCAATTGGCGACAGCACCCAGGACCTTCACCAAGGTGACGGTGGTAGTGGCAGCGCATGTTCGCTCTCTGGGTGTCCTGGTGTATCCATATCTGGATGATTGGATGTTCAGAGCTTCCGCTCTGGCTGAGGGGATCCAGGTGGTTCAGCAGATAGTGCTCTTGCTGCAGCGTCTGGGCTGAGTGATCAACCTTCAGAAGAGTTACTTGAAGCCCGCCCAGAATTTGGAGTACCTGGGGGGTCTGCTTTTACACGGGATAAAACAGTGTTCCTTCCCATATTCTGTCAAGAGAAGATTTGAACAGTCATCTGGCCACTCAGATCCTGATGGCCTGGTTACATTTCCATGTCCTGGGGCATGTGGGGACGATCGATGAAGTTCTGTGGGCCCAAGTCAGACTGTGTTCCTTGCAACAGGCTCTGTTGTCCTGATGAAATCCGCAGCGTGACCCATTTCTTGCCCTCCTGCCTTGGTTGTCGTTGGCACGCAGCAGCAAGGCTCGGTAGTTGAGTCCTATGTTACTAGCCAGGGGCCTTCCACTCCAGATTTCAGTTTGGATGACTCTGTCAATGAATGCGAGTCTTTCCGGCTGGGGGGGCAGTCTATTTGTCTGTTCCGGTACAGAGCCGATGGGCACCCTCAGGGTGCAAGTGGTCGATCAATCGCCTGGAACTGAGGGCAATTCGGCTGGTTCTCTTGCTTTTCCAGTCCCATCTCCATCATTGAGCTATCTGAGTGTTCACGGACGTTCCCATGGCGGTGACTTAGTCACCCGGTAGGGGAACACAAGAAATCCCTCTGTGAGCATGGCCTCTTTGGTCTTGCGGCCTTGTTGGCCCGGGGCTATTCTATTACAGTGATAGCTATGCTGCTACACAGCAACTGGAAGTGCACGGTGGTGATCTGCGCAAAAGTTTGGCGGTGCTTCCAGGCTTGCTGCACTAACCATCAGTAGGATTCTTCTCCCTCGTTTCTTCAAGTGCTGGATTTTCTGCAGGATGGCCTGCAAAAAGGGCCTTGTAGTGGCTTCCCTACAGGTTCAGATTGCAGGTCTGTCTTGCCTGGGCCCTTTTGCCTTGAGAGAATCTTTGGCAGTTCTTCCAGATGTAGTCCGTTTTCTATAGGACATGGCTCGTCTGAGGCCTCCTTTACACCTCCCTTGTCTGACGTGGAATCTGAATCTGATCTCCATTCTCTGGCTCCACCCACCTTATGAGCCTCTGGAGCAGGTGTCCATAACTCTATTCCTTTTGACTGTCATGTCAGCTCGGATGGTTTTGGAGCTTCAAGCTCTTTCTTGTGTGAATCCTTGCGTATTGTGGATCACGAGGTGCTCTTGCGTACAGTTCCTTCCTTCCTCCGAAAGTAGCCGTCTTGCAGTTCGCCTTCCGGTGTTTGTTCCTTTTGGTTCAAGCTCAGGACAGAGTGCTGCGGTCTCTGGATGAGCGCAAGGTCTTGTGGCAGTATTTGGAGGTAACCAACGAGTTTTGGGTCTTGGACCAACTGTTTGTCCTAGTGGGTCCTGTCCGCAAGGGCAAGCCTGCCTCTAAGGCTATCATTGTGAGATGGATTTGAACGGCCATTTCTGCAGCTAATGTATCAGCAGGTAAGAAGTCCCCCCTCGTGGTGCGGGCTCATTCTACTAGGGGGGGTTTCCTCTTCCAGTGCCAAGTCATCGGTGGTGACTCTGAATGAGATTTGCGGGGTTGCTACGTGGTCCTCTTTGCACACCTTTACTAAGTTTACAGGGTTGATGTGGCGACCAAGCAGGATGACGCTTTTGGTGCTTCATTGTTGGCAGCGAGCTCATCAGTCCCACCCTAAGTTTTCGGGACTACTCTGTTATGTCCCACTGGTCCCGGAATAAAGTAGAATGGTACAAGAACAAAAGATTAGATTTTTACCTCTGCTAATATTCTTTCTTGTAAATCCACACTTTATTCTAGGATCCCACCCTATGAATGTCTGATTCGTTGATCACCTGCCTTTAAGTACTGGTAATGCTGGATTTATGTTTTGAACCAGCCTTTATAAGAGTGCCTTCTGACTAGAACTAGTACTAATTCGTGAAGAGGTGGGGTTCCCTGGTTTAGCGCCCCCTTCTGACAGTGCAGGTAGTGTCTCCCTATAGAACTGTTTTTGTCATTCAGGTTCTAATGTTTCATAACCTGTTTTATAGTTTTCATTGTTGCTGTTTTGCATATGTTAATATGAACAGAATTGATTTGTTTGGCGGGAAGTTCCCCGTTTCCCTCTCTCTCTTGTTTATATTTTTTCAGTAGATGTTTCTTTCTCCTTGAAGATTGACTGGAATCTAATGATATGCTAGCAGAGGGAGGAGTTATGGCTTCAGTCATCTGAAGCTTTCTATAGTGCTTGGTGGCTAGACATGCATAAAACCCACTGGTCCCGGAATAAAGTGAAAGATTAGCAGAGGTAAGAACCTGATCTTTTGGTCCAATACAAGCATGTGACTTTTCATTTCACATAAGCATATGAGATTCTACAAAATCTCATCCAAATTCTTCTTTACCCCCCCCATCCCCCTTCCCTATATCCCAAAGATACATCACTAAAAATTCTGATACGTGCTGCTGCAATTTATGTTAGCCAGAAAGGTTCCCAAATAACAGAAAGTTTCCTCCTGCTTCACGATTTAAGATCTTTAACACATTTCTTTCCATAGAAAGAAAATTCATCATTTGTATTCACCACAGGGACAGTGTTGGGGCCTCAGGTATAATCTATTTCAGAAGTATTGTTTTCAAACCCAACAGTGCTCTCCTTTGGGAAGAGGGCGTGTAATATTACAGCAATAAAGGGTTAATGTCTATTTTACGTTTCCAGATGATGGATACAAATATAAGCGGTTCAGAAGATCATCACTCGAAGGCAAAACCAAAACTTATCCCAGGACAAGCAGGCAGGTATTCTCACTAGTGGGTGATGTCATCCGACAGAGCCCCGATACGGACGTCTTACAAGCATGTCTTGCTTGAAGAAACTCAGAAGTTTCGAGATGCCTGCACCGTGCATGCACCAGTGCCTTCCCGCCCGATGGTCCGGGCGTGTCTCCTCAGTTCTTTTTCTTCCGCGGAGCTGAGAAGTTTACTTCAATTCTGCGCCAATTGAACCCGTTTTTTCGCCTTCTGCATCGCCGCGGTTTGAGTTCTTTTGCTCTTGCCGTGCATTTGTTTCTTTCTTTGATTTCTTTTCAAAAAAAAAAATAATTTTTTTTTCCTTCCGACACTGGGTAGGCCGCGTGGCTTGGGCCCAGCGCCTTCGACCTTGCGGCGGAGCTTTTCCGGCCTATGTCCCGACTGATCACCAGGTTTTAGAAAGTGTAGCAAGTGCCAGCGCGCGATTTCGCTCATGGACCCGCATCGACGCTGTCTGCATTGTCTGGGTCCGGACCACTTTCCGAAATCGTGCCGGCCTTGCTCCACTCTCACAGCGCGAGCGCTTAAATGCCGCTGTTTTTTGTGGGAGTCGATGTTCAAGATGGAAGCTGTGTTGGATCCTTCGGCTTCGACATCGACTGGTGCTTCGACTCCGTCTGCGAAGCCCTCTGCCTCCCCTGCTGCTTCGGGCCTTCTGAAACTGGCATCGTTTACACCGGTTTCGGCCTCGACCTCGGTGCCGGTGCCTTCCTCCGTCTCCTCGGAACATGTACCGACCCCTACAGTTCCACCGGTGGTGCTCAAAGTGCCGAAGGCTGGCAAGCAAAAGCACTCGGCACCGAAAGAGCACGGAGACCGTGCGGAAGGGCCCCTTTTGGTGCGGATCCCTCCATATTGGCTTCGTTGCGGTCCATTTTGGAGGCTCAGTTTGTGGAACTCATGACCACCATGGGACCCCGGCTGATTGCCACGATCCAGGGTGACCTCCCAGTTCTGATTCCGAGGGGCGGGCCGCCCCCTCATCCTCCTCCACGACGCACGACCTCGTTGCTCGGCAAGGAGTAGCGGCGGTCGGTGGCCGGTCCCTCGAGGAAGGCCTCATTTAGTGACATGCCTCCCTTGGAGCTGATTCCCTCGAGGAAGGCCTCCCTTAGTGACTTGCCTCCCTTGGAGCCTATTACCCCTCCCCATGACACAGTGTGGCATCCACCCTCGGGGCCTCCCAGTCCTGGGCATAGCAAGAAACAGGACGAGTTCTTCCGAACCCCCTATCAAGCCTGGGCGGTGTCTCGGGAGGCGTCGAATCTTCTGCCTCTCCGATCTACGGCCTCGAGTCCTATCTGCTCTTTGGAGGCTTCTGGGGATCAGTATTCTCACCGGCGGTCTCGATCCCCCTCCAGGCATCGAGAGGGGCATCGATCCAGGCACTCTTTGAGGCATTCCTCTCGGCACTCGACCGTCTCTCCTCAAAAGAAATTGCCTCGTATGGGGTACTCTGCTTCGGCTGGGTCTCCTTCTCCGGAGTTCGGGGACCCCGATGTTTTTCACTCACCCTGTTGTTCGCAGGCCTCTGTTGAGCCCGAGGCCTCGTCGTCTTCCAGTCCTTCTCGACGACCGGCGCTGGCGGACCAACAGTCTTTTTCCTCGTTTCTAAGACAAATGGCGGATGACCTGGACATTACCCTTGATTCTGGTTCTCGATACTCCAAGGAGTACCTCGATACCATGCACTTGCCTCATCCCCCAGTCGAGTCCCTGCGCCTGCCTCTGCATAAGCTCCTCGACCAGACCTTCATGAGATGTTTTGAGTCTCCTTACTCTATCCCTGCGGTCCCTGGAAAATTGGATGCTCGGTACCGCAAGGTGCATCATAAGGGCTTCGAGGGTCCTCAACTTTCGCATCAGTCCCTTCTGGTCGAATCCTCTCTCAAGCGGTCTCATCCAGCCCAGGTGTATGCTTCGGTGCCTCCGGGCCGCGAGGGCAGAACCATGGATAAGTTTGGACAACGCATCTATCAGAATTCTATGATGGCGTCCCGAGTTCTGAATTATAATTTCCACTTTGCCACTTATTTGGAATTCTTTCTTCCTGTGCTTCGGAAGTTTACGCCCTACATCGAGTCCCAGGCTCGTTTTGAGTTCGAGGAGGTAGTTGCTTCGCTGTCCCAGCTTCGTCTTCAGTTGATGCAATCTTCCTATGATGCCTTCGAGCTCTCGGCCCGGGCTGCTGCCTGCTCTGTGGCGATGCGCCGTTTGGCCTGGCTGCGTACCATTGACATGGACCCGAATCTTCAGGACCGACTGGCAAACGTTCCGTGTGCTGGGGCGGATCTTTTTGACGAATCCATCGAGACAGTCATGAAGAAATTGTCTGATCATGAAAAGTCCTTTCAGTCCATTCTTCGGCCGAAGCCTAAGCCTCAGCAGTCTCGACCCTCTCGACCGCCCTTGATTTATCAACGGCGTTATCAACCGAGGCAAGCTCCACCGGCGAGGCAACCAGCGAAGCGGCAGCCTCCTCCGAAAGCTCAGCAAAAGCCTCAGCCGTCTACTGTCCCCAAGGCTCCTCAGCCTTTTTGACTGTCTCTTAGAGAGCATAACCAACCTCGTTCTGCCTCCTCCTGTTTTTCCCATCGGGGGGTGCCTCCATCAATTTTATCATCGTTGGGAGGCTATCACCACCGACCTCTGGGTCCTTACTATCATCAGGGAGGGGTACTCTCTTCAATTCCATCGGGTACCTCCGGACCACCCTCCAAGAGAGTATCCTTCCAACTTGACTCAGACCGCCCTTCATCTTCAGGAAGCTCAATCTTTGCTCTGGCTTCGTGCCGTCGAGCCAGTCCCTGTGGACCAGCACAACCGTGGGTTTTACTCCCGGTACTTCCTTGTCCCGAAGAAGACGGGCGACCTGCGACCCATTCTGGACCTCAGGGTCCTCAACAAGTTCTTGGTCAAAGAGAGATTTCGCATGCTGACCCTAGCTTCTCTCTATCCCCTCCTTGAGCAGAACGACTGGTTATGCTCTCTAGATCTCAAGGAGGCCTACACTCACATTTCCATTCATCTGGCCTCTCGCAAGTTCCTCAGATTTTGGGTGGGACATCTACATCTGCAGTACCGAGTGCTTCCGTTCAGCCTGTCCTCGTCTCCCAGAGTCTTCACGAAGTGTCTGGTGGTGGTGGCCGCTGCACTCCGGACCAGGGGTCTTCAGGTATTTCCCTACCTCGACGACTGGCTCATCAAGGCCCCCTCGGCTCCAGAGGTCATCTCGGCGACCCTGGCCACTATTTACTTCCTGCAGAGTTTAGGCTTCGAGATCAACTTCCCAAAATCTCATCTACAGCCTACCCAGTCTCTCCCCTTCATCGGGGCGGTCCTGGACACCATTCGACTCAGAGCATTCCTTCCTCCTCAACGCATGGATGCTCTTCTTCATCTCTGCCAGTCTGTGTCTTCTCGCCAGTCCATCTCAGCGAGACACATAATGGTCCTCCTGGGCCACATGGCTTCTACAATTCATGTGACGCCTTTTGCCAGACTCCATTTCAGAATTCCTCAGTGGACCCTGGCTTCTCAATGGACTCAGGTGTCAGATCCGTTGACTCGGCACATCATAGTCACTCCTGCTCTTCGGCAGTCTCTACTTTGGTGGATGACCTCTTCGAATCTATCCAGAGGTTTGCTGTTTCACACTCCTCCCCACCAGAAGGTTCTCAGGACAGATTCATCGACCTATGCCTGGGGAGCTCATCTGGATGGTCTTCGCACTCAGGGATTCTGGACCGGTGCGGACCGACTCCATCAAATCAATCTTTTGGAGCTCAGAGCCATCTTCAATGCTCTTCAAGCTTTTCAACATCTGCTTCACGGCATGGTGGTCCTCATTCGCACAGACAATCAGGTTGCCATGTATTATGTCAACAAGCAGGGGGGCACGGGCTCGGCCTCCCTCTGCCAGGAAGCTCTCAGAGTCTGGGATTGGGCGGTTCGCCACAATGCCTTCCTCAAAACTGTCTACATTCAGGGGAAGGACAATGTCTTGGCAGACAACCTAAGTCGTCTTCTCCAGCCTCACGAATGGACGCTCCATTCCGAGCCCCTTCATCAGATATTTGCACATTGGGGGACGCCTCAGATCGACCTCTTTGCGGCTCCCCACAACTTCAAGCTGCCTCAATTCTGCTCCAGGATCTACACTCCTCATCGTCTCGAGGCAGATGCCTTCTGCTGGATTGGGGGAATCGCTTTCTGTATGCGTTTCCTCCCTTTCCTCTCATTCAAAAGACTCTGGTCAAGCTGAAGTCCGACCATGCCACCATGATTCTGATAGCTCCTCGGTGGCCCAGACAACCTTGGTTCTCCCTTCTACTTCAACTCAGCAGCAGGGAGCCTTTCCTTCTTCCAGTGTTTCCTTCACTGCTTACTCAGCATCAGGGATCTCTACTTCACCCCAACCTGCAGTCTCTCCACCTGACAACTCGGTTCCTCTCAACGTAACTCCTCACCAGTTTTCCCAGGCGGTGAGGGATGTCTTGGAGGCTTCCAGGAAGCCTGCTACTCGTCAATGCTACTCCCAAGAATGGACTAGATTTTCTTCATGGTGTGTTTCCAATTCTAAGGAGCCTCAGCGAGCCTCCCTATCCTCTGTATTGGACTATCTGCTACACCTGTCTCAGTCTGGTCTCAAGTCTACATCTATACAAGTCCACCTGAATGCTATTGCGGCTTTCCATCAGCCTCTGCAAGGGAAACCTCTCTCTGCTCATCCTGTGGTTTCCAGGTTTATGAAGGGACTTTTCCATGTCAATCCTCCTCTCAAACCTCCTCCAGTGGTTTGGGATCTCAATGTTGTCCTTTCTCAGCTTATGAAACCTCCTTTTGAGCCTCTCGGCAAGGCTCTGCTAAAGTTTCTCACTTGGAAAGTGGTTTTTCTAGTATCCCTCACGTCTGCTCGCAGGGTCAGTGAGCTTCAGGCCTTAGTGGCGGATCCACCTTTCACAGTATTCCATCATGACAAGGTGGTCCTCCGCACTCATCCTAAATTCCTGCCTAAGGTGGTCTCTGAATTTCATCTCAACCAATCCATTGTACTTCCAGTGTTTTTTCCAAAGCCTCATTCTCATCCTGGCGAATCAGCTCTTCATTCTCTGGACTGTAAGCGTGCTTTGGCTTTCTACTTGGATCGCACCAAGCCACACAGAACTGCTCCTCAACTTTTCGTCTCCTTTGATCCAAACAGGTTGGGACGACCTGTATCGAAGTGCACCATCTCCAACTGGATGGCGGCTTGTATCTCTTTCTGCTATGCCCAGGCTGGATTACCCCTTCCCTGTAAGGTCACAGCAATTAAGGTCAGAGCAATGGCAGCCTCGGTAGCCTTCCTCAGATCGACACCGATTGAGGAGATTTCTAAGGCTGCCACTTGGTCCTCGGTTCATACGTTCACCTCTTATTATTGTCTGGATACTTTCTCCAGACGGGATGGACAGTTTGGCCAAACAGTATTACAGAATTTATTCTCCTAAGTTGCCATCTCTCCCACCGTCCCATTGAAGTTAGCTTGGTGGACACCTACTAGTGAGAATACCTGCCTGCATGTCCTGGGATAAAGCAATGTTACTTACCGTAACAGTTGTTATCCAGGGACAGCAGGCAGCTATTCTCACGTCCCACCCACCTCCCCTGGGTTGGCTTCTCTGCTAGCTACCTGAACTGAGGAGACACGCCCGGACCATTGGGCGGGAAGGCACTGGCGCATACGCGGTGCGGGCATCTCGAAACTTCTGAGTTTCTTCAAGCAAGACATGCTTGTGAGACGTCCGTATCGGGGCTCTGTCGGATGACATCACCCACTAGTGAGAATAGCTGCCTGCTGTCCCTGGATAACAACTGTTACGGTAAGTAACATTGCTATATGCCCCAGCTGCACTCCTGATGCATGGCACTTCAAACAAACATTCCCAGGTTGCAATGAAACTCGAAAAGCTTGGTCTGGGGAAATATATAGTCTTAACAAGAATTTATAGTTAAACTTGCAATGCGTTGCCAGAAGATGTACATCATAACAGTGGTTAATGTAGATAGGTTTAAAAGAGGTTTGGATAAGTTCCTGAAGGAAAAGTCCTCAATCTGCTATTGAGACAAACATGGGAGAAGCCAGTGCTTGCCTTGGGATTGGTAGCATGGAATGTTGCTATTATTTTAAGTTTTTGCAAGGTATTTGTGAAATGGATTGGCTAAAACAGGATACTGGTCTAGATAGACCATTTGTCTTGTCTGTGTAACTATTCTTATTTTCTTAACAAAATGTTAATATTTAGATCTTTTGATTTTTCAGATTATCTCCTGCTACTGAAAATAAAGTTCGCCTTCATTATAGGCGGGCCCTGAGGAACAGCACCGACCCTTATAAAAGAATTGTGTACTGTATTATAGGGAGATGTGATATTACTGACAATCAAAGTGAAGTTGCTGATAAAACAGAAGACTACCTATGGTTAAAGGTAGACATTTTAGTATATGATTCAGTGTGAAAAATTACATGAAAGAGATGCGTTAAAATGTGCACAAGTGCTATGAATGTATTTTGTTCCCACAGAGAGAGGCAAGTAATATAAATCTATTTTCATGATATAAGAAAAGAAAGATATTTTGGTTCTAATGATTATTTTGTGCAAGCGTATCTAGTTGTTCTAAAATTCTAAGGGGAAGATTCTCAAAACTTTAACATGGTCGCTAATCCGGTTCCAGCCAGTTTAGCATTCATGTATTTTAGTAGCAGATATCAAAACGTCTTACCGTGATCTTTTCCAAGCTTCCTAGCAGTCTCTGACTGCCAAGCAAATATATTACAACAAGGTCACTAGCGTTTCTCTATTATCGCCGGGTGATTCCCTAACTTCACTGTCCTACATATGCAAGCAAACTTTTCTGGCAGATTTGAGCTGTTGTAGCCTTACTTTATCCCAGGACAAGCAGGCAGCATATTCTCACACATGGGTGACGTCACCGATGGAGCCCCACAGCAGACAGCCTCGAAAGTAAACTTGCTTGAAGATCTCGAGCTTTTGAGTGCTGCACCGCGCATGCCTTCCCGCCCGAACTAGGGGGGCGCATCTCCTGTGAGGATCCTCAGTTCAACGTTTTCCGCAGAGCCGAGAAGACTTGTTCATCTAGCTCTGCAGAGTTGTGCCTTCTCTCACCGCGGCTGGATATTTAATTAGTCGCTGTGCGCGTTCGTTTTTCGAATTGTTCTTTTCTTATTATAAAAAAAAAGTTTATTTTTTTCTTTTCTTAGCGCCGGGCGCGGAGACTCGGGGTTTAGGCCCAGTCTCTCTTCTCTCCGGAACGGACTTCATTTTTTCTATGTCCCGGACCTTGACCGGGTTCAAACGTTGCTACCAGTGCGACAGGACGATCTCTATCACCGATCCTCACAGTCGGTGCATGATCTGTTTGGGTGCCACTCACAACCCCGAGGATTGTGTGCGTTGTCTTACCCTTCAGCCTTGTGCCTTTTGCTGCCGCTGTGACCGGTTTTTGCAACTTTTTTCCATGGAGCCAGAAAAAACCTCGGCCTCGACTGTATCGATGCCTTCCGGACCTAAGACCTCGACATCGGGGGTGGCCTCGGGCGTTAAGACTTCGCCCTCGACGCCTCCCCGGCCTCGGCCTCGGCGACCTCCGGGTCCTCGGCCTCGAAGGCCTCCTCAGTCCCGTCCTCGAAACCTGTGACGGGGGGTAAGTCTCCTGCTTCCCTTTCGGGTACCGTACCCAAGAAGCCTCTAGAGTCTCTGTCCATGCAACCCGGGGCTCCGGGTGGGACTCTTTCCTTGAGGCCTTCTGCTAAACGTGCCTCCAAGTCTCGGGAATACTCTCATTCGAGGTCGCCCTCCTTGGAGCGCACGGGAGCACCTACGAGACCGAATCCTTTGGTCTCGGTGCCCATGTTTGAAGATATGCTCAAGTCCATCTTGACCACCCAAATTTCTTCATTTGTGGCTCAGTTGGTCCCGTCCTCGACTTTGCCTCCGGTGGCCCAGCCTGAGCAGCAGCCTGAGATCCTTGTACAGCATCCACGGGGCAGATCTCGCAAGAGGGTTTCTTCCTCGGACTCCTCGCCGGATCTTCCTTCGAGACCCTCTTTGCCTCATCCGAAGCATCGGTCGAGGCAGTCGAAGCGTTTTTCTTCGAGGAGCTCGATGCACCCGGAGTTTTCGTCGAGGCAGCCTCCTCGTTCTGAGGTTAGGGTCGCCTCGTCCCCTCTATTTTCAAGGCAATCGAGGACTCCTCCCTCGAGGCCTTTGCTTCGGGATTCGTCTCCTCCTGCTTCAAGGCATTCCTCACCTCGGACTTCGAGGACTTCGCCGTCGAAGACTCTGAAGAGGAAACATTCCTTCGCTCCGCCACAAACTGGGAGTGAAGCTTCTTCGGTGACAGTACACTTGGAGTCGGAGCTGGTGTCTCAGTACTCCCGTGAGGCTTCCCCATCTTATTCCGTGGCTCCTTGCTCCAGGTCTGCCTCTCCCGAGGGGGCTTCGTCTTTGAAGTCGTCCTCGTTTGCCAAGTTTGTCTTTGACATGGAGCAAGCTCTTCATTTGGACTTGCATTCAGATTCCAAATATACCCCGGAATACTTGGCAGACATGGAACTCTCACATCCTTCCAAAGAGACTTTGAGGTTGCCCATGACTCCGGTACTTAAGCAGACCTTCATGAGAAATATGGAAACTCCTTACTCTGTCACAGCTATTCCATCGAAGTTGGAGTCACGGTATTGCACTGTCCCCTGTAAGGGCTTCGAAAAGTCTCAACTCTCCCACCAATCTTTGGTAGTTGAGTCCTCCCTCAAGAAAGCTCACCCATCTAAGATTTCTGCAATGGTTCCCCCCGGTCGAGAGGGTCGAACCATGGACAAATTTGGCCTTAGATTGTATCAAAATTCGATGATGGCTAACAGGATCTTAAACTACAACTATGTTTTTACATCCTACTTCAATCATTTTTTGAAGTTGTTGCCATCCTTCTATCCAGACCTGTCCAAGAGCCGTCTGTCTGAATTTAAGCAAATCCTTCAAACTCTTTCGCAGTTGCGGCTTTTTATGTTGCAGGCATCTTATGATGCCTTTAAGCTTTCTTCGAGGGTGTCGACTTTTGTGGTCACCATGCGTCGCCTTGCCTGGCTCCACATAGTCGACATGGACCCTAACTTACAGGACCGTCTCGCCAACTTGCCCTGTCAGGGGAATGAGTTGTTTGACGACTCGATTGAAGCTGCCACCAAAAGACTCTCCGAGCATGAGCGCTCTTTTGCTTCTCTGCTTCGGTCCAAGCCCAAGCCGTCTACTGCCCAGGCTTATAAACCTCCGGTTTGTCGTTATCCTATGAAGACGACCCCTGCTTTTTCTAGGCCTCCTCCTCAGCGTCATCAACAACATCAACGTCCTCAGAAGCCTCAGGCACCTGCTGCCGCCAAACCGGCCCCGTCTTTTTGACGTTCCAGTCTTGAGCATTCCATCCTCCCTGCAAAATTCTCATCTGCCAATTGGAGATCGCCTTTCCCTTTTTTATTCCCGTTTGGAAAGTATCACATCGGATCTCTGGGTGATGACCACCATCCATGAGGGATACTCTCTGCGCCTGATTCAGGTGCCTCCAGATCACCCTCCAAGAGAGTGTCATTCCAGTTCCTCGCAACTCCCCCTTCTTATTACATTACATTACATTAGGGACTTCTATTCCGCCTATACCTTGCAGTTCAAGGCGGATTACAAAAGAGCTAACTGGACATTTCCAGTGAAGTTACAACAGTTTTGGGGTTGTTGGTTTTTTGTTTTTTTTTGGGGGAGGGGGAGTTGGTTACAAGGGAGGAGAGGTACCTGGATTAATTCTGGAAGAACTTGCAAATTGGATATTAAATTGACTGTATGTTACTGTGTGATATAACAAATAGATTACAGTTAGAATACAAATAAGATTACGTTACATTTCAGGGATCTGAATACTTGGTGTTTTGGGGAGGAAGAGATTATTTAAGTGAAGGTTTTGGGGGAGAATTTATCTAGAGTAGGGGGAGGGGTTAGGTTAAGATATCTGGATAAATTTTTTGAAAAGTAGGGTTTTGATTTCTTTTCGAAAAGTTTTGAAGTCGCCCATTGCCGTCAACAGGTTGGAGATGGAGTGGTTAAGTTTTGCTGCTTGCGTCACCAGAAGGTTATCAAACATCTTTTTGCGCTGAGTGCCCTTGAGTGGAGGAAAGGCAAAAGGGTTCGGAGTTCTTCTTTGTCTTGAGGTGAGGATCTGGTTTAGGCGGTTGTTTAGATGGGGGGGGGGGGCCAGAGCCGTTTAATGCTTTGAATAATAGACAGTAGAATTTGAATTGAATTCGTGCTTGCATAGGTAGCCAGTGAGAGTCTAGAAAGGCAGTTGTAATATGATCATATTTTCTCAGGGAGTAGATCAGTCTGAGGACAGTGTTTTGTATAGTCTGAAGTTGTTTTATCATGTTGGCAGGACAAGGTAGATAGAGGGAGTTGCAATAGTCCAGTAGACCTAAGACTAGGGATTGGACAATTAGCCTGAATTGTGCTGGGTCGAAGAATTTTCTTATTTTATGTAGATTTCTCATAATTAAAAAAGCTTTCTGGGATGTTTTATTGATTTGGGATTGCATTGTGCAGCATCTGTCTACGTTACTCCTAGGAGTTTGAGTTCAGGCTGTATTGGGTATTTGGTGTTTTTAATTTTCAGTTCTGTAATGGTGGGAGTTTTGGCCTTTTCGAGCAGAAGTAATTTTGTTTTATCTGAGTTTAGTTTCAGTTTGTGGTCTACCATCCATTTTTCCACTGCATCTAGGGTTATTTCCAGTTTTGCTGTAGTGGTGGGCTCTGATGGGTCGAAGGGGAGGATTATGGTGATGTCGTCTGCGTAGCTGAAGGATGTAACATTTAAGTTATCTAAAGTGGCTCCAAGGGAGGAAATAAAGAGGTTGAAGAGCGTAGGTGATAGAGGTGATCCTTGTGGAACTCCGCATGGGTTGGACCATGGTTCTGATTTGATATTATTGGACTTTACCCTATAGGTTCTTGATTTGAGGAATCCTTGGAACCAATTGTAGACTTTGTCTGAGATCCCAATGGCGTCAAGTATCTGTAGCAGTATGGAGTGGTCGACCAGGTCAAATGCTGCGGAGAGGTCAAGTTGGATTAGCATCATCTTTTTGCCTTTGCTAATTTGCTGTCGAGCTGTGTCTAGTAGTGTTACAAGTAGTGTTTCTGTGCTGTAGTTGGTTCGAAATACTGATTGTGAGGGGTGAAATAGATTATGGTCTTCCAGGTAGTTGGTGATGTATTGTGCAACTAGACCTTCTATTATTTTAACGTATATTGGTATTGAAGCGATTGGTCTGTAGTTGTAGGGGTTATCTATTGGGCCTTTGTGATCTTTCATGTTTGGAGTGATTATAATCTCTCCAAGGTCTTGAGGGAATTGACCTTCTGTTAATGTGGTTTGAATCCATAGCATGAGGTTGGCTCTGAATGTTGTAGAGGAGTTTGATAACAGGTAGGTGGGGCAGTTATTTAGGTCGCAAGAAGCTTGGCTGTATTTTTTGTAGAGTCGATTCATATCCGACCAATGTAATACGGGGAAGACTGTCCAGCTTCTGTCTGCGGAGGCTCAGGCCCTTCTTCGCCTTCGAGCGGTGGAGGAGATTCCTCCTTCCCAACGCAATCTGGGATTCTACTCCAGATATTTCCTGGTACCCAAGAAGACGGGGGATTTGCGGCCCATTCTGGATCTTCAAGCCCTCAACAAATTTCTAGTCAAAGAGAAGTTTTGCATGCTCTTGTTACCGACCTTGTACTTCCTCATGGATCGGGGGGATTGGATGTGCTCACTGGATCTCAAAGAGGCTTATACTCATATCCCTGTTCATCCGGACTTTCGCAAATATCTCAGATTCAAGATGGGGAATCTTCATCTCCAATACAGGGTTCTTCCCTTTGGCCTGGCAGCCTCCCCCAGAGTGTTCACCAAGTGTTTGGTAGTAGTGGCTGTGGCTCTGCGATCTCGAGGTCTTCAGGTATTTCCCTACATCGACGATTGGCTTATCAAGGCCCCTTCTCTTCCAGAGGTTATTGCAGCGACCCATCAGACTATTACATTTCTTCAAAGTCTGGGGTTCCATGTCAACTTTCCCAAATCTCAATTGGTTCCAGCCCAGTCTCTGCAGTTTATTGGCACCACTCTAGATTCGGTCAGCATGAGGGCGTTCCTTCCAATGAATCGTCAGGCGACCCTCTTTCGACTGCCAGCAGGTGTCTTGTCTTCCAACCATCTCTGCCCGACAGATGATGGTTCTGCTCGGTCACATGGCTTCTACGGTTCATGTGACCCCCCTTGCCAGACTTCACCTTCGCATTCCTCAGTGGACCCTGGTGTCTCAATGGCAACAGACACTGGACCCGCCTTCTCGCCGGATAGCGGTGACTCCTTTATTGAAGAATTCTCTCCGCTGGTGGATGCTCTCTTCCAAACTTTCCAGAGGTTTGCGGTTTCACGATCTTCCTCATCAGAAAGTGCTCATGACCGATTCGTCCACCTACGCATGGGGAGCCCACGTAGATGGTCTCCGTTTGCAAGGTTTGTGGACTTCCACAGACCGTCGGTGTCATATCAATCTGTTGGAACTCAGAGCAATTTTCCTTGCTCTCAAAGCTTTTCATCATCTTCTTCACGACCAGGTGGTGCTTGTCCGAACAGACAATCAGGTGGCCATGTATTATGTCAACAAACAGGGAGGGATGGGATCTCACTCCCTTTGTCAGGAAGCGCTCCGGTTGTGGCAGTGGGCGATTTCTCACAATATCTTTCTCAGAGCTGTCTACATACAGGGTCAACAGAACTGTCTGGCAGACAAATTGAGTCGTCTGCTGCAACCTCACGAATGGACACTCAATTCCCCCACACTTCGTCAGGTGTTTGCTCAGTGGGGGACCCCTCAGATAGACCTTTTTGAATCACCAAGCAACTTCAAACTGCCTCTGTTTTGCTCCCGCATTTTCTCAACTCACCGTCTTGAAGCGGATGCTTTTCTTCTAGACTGGAGGAATCGGTTCCTTTATGCCTTCCCTCCATTTCCTCTGATTCACAAGACTCTTGTCAAGCTGAAGTCGGAACGTGCCACCATGATTCTGATTGCTCCTCGGTGGCCCAGACAACCATGGTTCTCCCTTCTACTTCAACTCAGCATCAGAGAGCCTCTACTTCTGCCAGTTTTTCCTTCTCTACTCACTCAGAGTCAAGGATCCTTGCTTCATCCCAATCTGCAGTCTATACACTTAAACAGCTTGGTACCTTTCTGCATAACAGACCCTTCTCAATTTCTCGGTCTGTTCAAGATGTTTTCCTTGCTTCCAGGAAGCCGTCCACTCGTCAATGTTACTGCCAGAAGTGGACTAGATTTTCTGCTTGGTGTTCCACCCGTCAACTTCATCCGATGTCTTCCTCCTTAGCTTCAGTTCTGGACTATTTGCTTCACTTGTCACAATTGGGCCTTCAATCTACATCTATTCGAGTCCATCTCAGTGCTATTGCTGCTTTTCATCAGCCTCTGGATGGGAAACCTCTCTCTGCACATCCCATGGTTTCCCACTTTATGAAAGGGCTTTTTAATCTTCATCCACCTCTTAAACCGCCTCCTGTGGTTTGGGATCTTAATGTTGTTTTGGCTTAATTGATAAAACCTCCATTTGAACCTCTTGACAAGACTCACCTCAAGTACCTTACTTGGAAAGCTGTATTCTTGATTGCCCTTACTTCTGCGCGAAGGGTCAGTGAGCTGCAAGCATTAGTTTCGGACCCACCTTTTACGGTTTTTCACCATGATAAAGTGGTCCTTCGTACACATCCTAAATTCTTGCCTAAAGTTGTTTCAGAATTTCACATTAACCAGTCTATTGTTCTGCCAGTATTTTTTCCAAAGCCGCATTCTCATCCTGGACTGCAAACGTGCCTTGGCTTTCTACCTCCAACGTACTCAACCTCACAGAACATCTCCTCAACTCTTCATCTCCTTTGATCCGAATAGGTTGGGATGTCCTATCTCGAAGCGTACCATCTCTAACTGGATGGCTGCTTGCATCTCTTTCTGCTATGCTCAGGCTGGTCTTCCTCTGCAGGGTTGAGTGACGGGCCACAAAGTTCGAGCTTTGGCGGCATCTGTAGCTTTCCTCAGATCAACTCCTATTGAGGAAATCTGCAAGGCTGCCACTTGGTCCATGATTCATACTTTCACCTCTCATTACTGTCTTGATTCTTTATCCAGGAGGGATGGCCATTTTGGCCAATCTGTGTTACAGAATCTTTTCTCTTAAATTGCCAACTTTCCCTCCATCCCCTTTTTGCTTAGCTTGGAGGTCACCCATGTGTGAGAATATGCTGCCTGCTTGTCCTGGGATAAAGCACAGTTACTTACCGTAACAGTTGTTAGCCAGGGACGGCAGGCAGATATTCTCACAACCCTCCCACCTCCCCTGGTTGGCTTCTTGGCTAGGTATCTGAACTGAGGATCCTCACAGGAGATGCGCCCTCTAGTTCGGGCGGGAAGGCATGCGCGGTGCAGCACTCGAAAGCTTGAGATCTTCAAGCAAGTTTGCTTTTGAGGCTGTCCGCTGCGGGGCTCCGTCGGTGACGTCACCCATGTGTGAGAATATCTGCCTGCTGTCCCTGGACAACAACTGTTACGGTAAGTAACTGTGCTTTCTGGTCAGTGCCTGAATGCTGATTGGCTCAGGCATTAACAAGAAAGTAAGGTCTGCCAGAAAATTTTGCCGCCATCATGCAACCTCCCCACTCCAGCAGCTGGAGGAATGCCTACTCCCTCCTGCCATTAAGCAAAACCCCCTGACATCATCCGGGTTGCCTCCAACCCCTCATCCCCCAGGCAAATGCTCCCTTCCTCCCGCTGCCTAGCAACAGCCCCCTGACATTCTCTTGGCAGTGAGAAGGATGCTCACTCCCTCCCACCGCTAAGCAACACCCCTGACACTCACCCCAGCAGCGAGAGGGATGCCCACTCCCTCCTGCCACTAAGCAATTACCCCCCACCCCCCGATAACATCCCCACCCCCTTACCTTGTTTGCAAAGGTGACCCAGAGGGATGCCTTCTCCATCTGGCCAGCAGGCTCACTTCTTCAAAATGGCAAGCCTTTCCCTCCCTGGTGTATCCTAGGATGCGCCGGGGAGGTGCTTAATTCTCTTATTATCCTAGGTTGCTTAAGACCCCTCCCCAGCGCAACCTAGGCTACTTGATGTCGGTGGCGGGAATGAGTGGGCATCTCTCGTGGGGAGGGGGGGAGGGAGGAGGTTGGTTGATGTCTGCGTGTTAAGAAGTAGCCATCCCTCCTACCGATCTTCAGTTTGTTTTTATTTTTAATTTGTAGGTTTATTCTGCGCATGAGCTGATTGTTATCATCAGTGATCGGCACTTGCAAATTTAGCGACCCTCCGTGACTATCCACAAACCTCATTTGCATGCGCAGTTTTTTAACGAATGGCTCTCCTTTTTGAAATCCTTATAGTAGCGGCTGCGAGAGCAGCTTTTCAGATTTTACCACCAACATATCAGAATCTTCCCCTGAGTCAGCTTTAATCTCCTATAGCCCGCAAGGATTGTACTCATATAATTTGTGATGAAAAATTATTTTTACAGTAAATTACTGATATCAGAATATTTTTCCTCATGAAAATCAGGGAATGCAGTAGCTGTTTCTCGAATATTTCCTAGAGCATATGCAGATGTGCCTTTTGAGCATTTTTTCCACTTACTGCTGCTGTAAGCCTTTCACCTGATATCCAAGCTCTTGTTAATTATTTTCTTTTCATTACTATCTCTTCTTCCTACCTTTGCTTGTATCTTATCTCTGGAGCATTCTCCTTTCTTTAAAGTTCTTTTTTCTTTGTCCCCATTCCCTTCCTTTTTACTCTATGACTATAAGCATATTCCTACTTTTCTTTTCTTAGCATTTGCCACAACAATCTTCATTTTCTTTCTTTTCCAGTATCTGCTTTTCTGCCTGTTTTCCCAATTCCCTAGCATTCTGTCTCCTGCTTCTTTCTTCCTTGACCTCTGCATTTGTTCTTGTATCTTCTCCCTGTCTCTTATTGGATTTTGTCCTCAGAATCAAAGCCCTTCCTCCTTAGCATTTTCATACCCCCATCTCATTCAGAATCTGGTATTTTGTGTTAACCCAGGACAAGCTGGCAGCCTATTCTCACATGTGGGTGACGTCATTTACGGAGCCCGGATGCAGACAGCCTCGCAAGCAGACTTGCTTGTAGAAAACTTCGAAGTTTCGAGTCTGCTGCACCGCGCATACGTGAGTGCCTTCCCGCCCAGCACAGGGCGCGTCTCCTCAGTTCTCAGTTTTCCGTGGAGCCGAGAAGTCTGTCTCTTGACATTCTACGCTGAACTTCATTTGCTTTGTGCCTTCTCTTCACCGCGGTTTGTGTTCTTTTTGTTGCAAATTGCTGTTATTTTCTTTATTTTCTGTTTAAAAAGAAAAAGTTTTATTTTTTTTGTCGACTGACTGGTGGGGCAGGTCGTGCGCCCGCAGCCTGCAGGCTTCGACTTCACAGTGGCTATCTTCCCTTCTATGTCCCAGCCAGTCACGGGCTTCAAGAAGTGAAGCCAATGCCAGCGTGCGATTTCCCTCACGGACCCACACCACTGGTGTCTTCGTTGTCTCGGGCCTGAAGTCTTACGTTCGTTGTGCTACTCTTCAACCTCGAGCTCTTAAACATCGTCGGGTTCAAGTGGAAAAGCTGTTCAGGATGGACACTTCCGCTACACCTTCGACCTCGATTTCTGACTCGGTCAAGTCTTCAACCAGAGGCCCTCCTGTTTCCACAACCCCTATCTCGAGTCTCATCAGAACTTCCTCGTTCGGATTGTCTTTGGCCTATAGTACACCTGCTTTATCTTCCTCTGAGCTTCCCTCAGGTCAGATACCTAAGCAGAAGGTTACTGCGGTGGTCCTCAAGTTATCCAAGCATCAATCCATGTCGAAGCATGCTTCTACGTCCACCTCAGAGCCTATAGCCTCAGCAAGTGGTCCTTTTTCAGACTCGGATCCACAATGCAGGCTTCTCTCCAGACCACGTTAGAGCGAGAATTTGTTCAATTACTGAGCAAATACGATCCTGCCTTGACTCTGCCTCCTGCAGTCCAGCCTGAGCAATCGGCAGTCTTCCGCGAGGTTGAGACTCTACCTGTACCTCGAGCTGAGTCTACACACTCTGCAAGGAATCGAGTCTTTGCGAGTGTCTGGTCTGGAATCTATACACTCTATGCAAGGAGTTGAGTCTTTGCAAGTATCTCGACAGGAATCCTCACACTCCATACAAGGAGCTGAGTCTTTGGGAGTGCTTCGAGATTCCTCGATCCAAACCACTGAGTCTATGGGGTTTCAATCTACAGCTTCTAGCCCTATTCATTCACCAGCGGAACTGCCTATTTCCAGGCATAGGGCAAAGTCTCCTCGATCTCACCCGAGACCTACTTCCAAGCAGCACTCTCGTCATAGATCAAGGCCCTCATCGAGGCATCCATCGAGGCGCAGGTCTTCTTCCGCAGAAAAGCCTTCCTCGTCCAGGCCTCAATCCAGACCTTCCAGTTCTTCGAGGCCTCCAACTCCTCGATTGAGGTCTCCAATTCCAGACCCCAAGGATTCAGCTGATTCCAATGCCTCCTCCAAGTCTGTTTATTCCTTGGGTTATCAATACTCCAGAGAGGCTTTGCCTTCGTTCTCCACTCCAGGCACCTCGAGGTCATTGAATCCTTCTCGAGGCCAGGCTCTGGTGGATCAATTGTCCTTTTTCTCCTTTCTTCGTCAAATGGCTGATATCAAGTTGGATGCTGGTTCTAAATATTCTAAGGAGTATTTAAAAGAAATACATCTGCCTCAACTTCCTGCAGAGTCATTGAAGCTTCCTCTTAACAGGCTTTTGTCTCAAACTTTCAAACAAAATCTGGACACTCCTTATGCTATACCTGCTGTTCTAGGCAAATTGGAATTGAGGTATAGAACTCTACATTGCAAAGTGTTTGAGAATTCACAACTATCTCACCAATCCCTCCTTGTGGAATCCTCATTGAAGAGATCCCATCCTTCCAGAGTCTATGCCACAGTACCTCCTGGAAGAGAGGGAAAGGCCATGGACAAGTTTGGCCATCGCCTTTATCAGAATTCCATGATGGCCTCCAGAGTCCTAAACTACAATTTTATCTTCACGACTTATTATAAGTTCTTGATTGATCATCTTCCAAATTTTATGAAGAAGTTGGATGAACATAGACATGTGGAATATCTAGAGCTATCTGCTATCTTGGCAAAACTCCAGTTACATCTTCTCCAGTTATCTTATACCTTTGAACGTTCTTCCAGGGTCACTGCTTTCTTAGTAGCGATGCGCCACTTGGCCTGGCTTCATACCATTGATATGGACCCCAATCTTCAGGACCGTCTGGCTAATATTCCTTGTGAGGGCTATGATCTCTTTTATGAATCGATAGAGGCCGCCACCAAGAAGTTGTCTGAGTATGAAAAATCTTTTGTTTCAATTGTCAAGCCAAAGCCAGATCCTGCAAAACCTTCTCAACCTCTTCCATCCTTCCAGAGGCGCTATCCTCTGAGGGCGGCTCCTTACACTTGAGCACCCCCTAAGAATCAACAGCAACAGAAGCAACAGAAACCTCAGCATTCTGCTGCACCTAAGGATACTCAGCCTTTTTGAATGTCTCAAACAGAGCATACCCTCCATTGTTCTGTTTCTGTCCTTCCCCCCATAGGAGGTCGTCTCCATCATTTTTACAATTGATGGGAGACCATTACATCCGACCTCTGGGTGTTGTCAATAATCAAGAAAGGATACTCTTTTCATTTCTCTCAGGTTCCACCAGAGCTTCCTCCAAGAGAGTATCCTTCCAATCCATCCCAGACTTCCCCCTTCTTTAGGAAGCTCAAGCTCTGCTTCATCTCCATGCCATCGAGGAAGTTCCTCTGGAACAGCAGAGCAGGGGGTTTTACTCCCATTACTTCCTAGTTCCGAAGAAGACAGGCCCATACTGGATCTCAGGGCTCTCAAGTTTTTGGTCAAAGAAAAATTTCGCATGTTGTCCCTGGCATCCCTTTATCCCCTTCTAGATCATAACAATTGGTTACGTTCTCTAGATCTCAAAGAGGCTTACACTCACATTCCCATATACCCAGCCTCTCGTCAATACCTCAGATTTCGGGTGGGGTATCTGCATTATCAATACAGAGTGCTACCCTTCGGCCTGGCATCATCTCCCAGAGTGTTCACCAAGTGCCTAGTGGTGGTGGCAGCAGCTCTAAGGAACAATGATCTTCAGGTATTTCCCTACCTAGACAACTGGCTCATCAAAGATTCAATATCTCAGGGGATTATTGTAGTGATCCAACGGACTACGTGGTTCCTACAAAGCTTGGGATTCGAAATTAACTTTTTCCCAAATCCCATCTTCAGCCCTCTCAGAATCTACAATTCATTGGGGCTGTTCTGGACACTATCCAACTCGGAGCATTCCTTCCTCAACAACGTCTGGATGCTGCTCTTCAGCTCTGTCACAAAGTATCTTCCCGCTCTTCATTCTCAGCGATACACATGATGGTACTACTAGGTCACATGGCCTCCACAGTTCATGTGACTCCTTTTGTCAGACTTCACCTCCGAATTCATCACTGGACCCTGGCATCTCAGTGGACGCAGGCTTGCGAGCCACTCTCTTGACACATTACAGTCACTCCTTCGTTGAGACAAGTCTCTCCGCTGGTGGATGCTCTGTTCCAATCTCTCCAGAGGTTTACTGTTTCAGACACCACCTCATCAGAAGGTCCTCAGGACAGATTCTTTGACCTACGCTTGGGGGGCTCACCTCTACGGTCTCTGTACTCAAGGCCATTGGTCCAGCGTGGATCGTCAGTGTCATATAGTAACATAGTAACATAGTAGATGACAGCAGATAAAGACCCGGATGGTCCATCCAGTCTGCCCAACCTGATTCAATTTAAATTTTTTAATTTTTTCTTCTTAGCTATTTCTGGGCAAGAATCCAAAGCTTTACCCTGTACTGTGCTTGGATTCCAACTGCCGAAATCTCTGTTAAGACTTACTCCAGCCCATCTACACCCTCCCAGCCATTGAAGCCCTCCCCTGCCCATCCTCCTCCAAACGGCCATACACAGACACAAACCGTGCAAGTCTGCCCAGTACTGGCCTTAGTTCAATATTTAATCTTATTTTCTGATTCTAGACCCTTTGTGTTCATCCCACGCTTCTTTGAACTCAGTCACAGTTTTACTCTCCACCACCTCTCTCGGGAGCGCATTCCAGGCATCCACCACCCTCTCCGTAAAGTAGAATTTCCTAACATTGCTCTTGAATCTACCACCCCTCAACATCAAATTATGTCCTCTGGTTTTACCATTTTCCTTTCTCTGAAAAAGATTTTGTTCTACGTTAATACCCTTCAAGTATTTGAACGTCTGAATCATATCTCCCCTGTCTCTCCTTTCCTCTAGGGTATATTTGCCAAGAAACTCTAAAGGTTTGGGATTGGGCAATCCTTCACAACACCTTCCTGAAAGCTGTCTACATTCAAGGGGCAAAAAATCGTCTGGCGGACAAATTGAGTCTTGTTCTGCAACACCCACCCCACCGCGTCAGAGGCAGCGTCAGCGCCCGGGCTCCCCCTTAAAAGGGGTCGAGCCGAGCGCGGCTGCTTCTCTGACCGAGGACAGCTGCAGGGGCTCGGAGGAGCGGCAGAGAAGCGGAGAGGCCAACAGAGTCGGGCGGAGGCGGGCAGGCAGGCGATCCAGCGGGGGTAGCGGCGAGAGTAAGCTCCGCCCACCCCACCGCGTCAGAGGCAGCGTCAGCGCCCGGGCTCCCCCTTAAAAAGGGGCGAGCCAACGGCGCGCGGCCGTTCGGTGCGCGGCGAAGGCGAGCGGCAAAGGCGCTCGCCTTAGCAAGAGCGCCTTTGCGAAGGAGCCTTGCGAGGGAGGCAGAAACACCAAGAAATCACCTTCTTTCTCTTTTCTCTCTGCAGGAGCACACCCACACTTTCCGAGAGCGATGGATGACCCAGGATCCCAGAGGTACTTTCCGGTATACTGCACAGAGTGCAATATGTACAACTACCTCCCTTCGGGAAGGCGGGAGTACATATGCAGTCGGTGTCAGGAACTGGAAAGCCTGAGGATGGAGGTCGGCAGATTGAGGGTCAAGGTCCAGGAACTAGAGGGACTGGAGGAACTGCGCACCACAGAGGAGACGAGCTGGTCTACCCAGAACGCATACGGAGCAGCCCCCATTGTGGACCAGGTGAGGGACCTCGAGAGATTCATCGAGGAGGCCTATAGGACGGTGGAGGAATGGGATCAGCAGCAGCGCAGACGGATGTCGGCAGACGAGACCCAGGATCCACAAGGTGACACCGGGGAAGGACTTAGCGGAGGGACCACGCAAGAGGAGGAGACCGTGACTCACCAGGACCCCGAGGGAGAGACACCACACTACACCGAGGACACGGACCTGAGGCAGAGGAGGTTGCTGAGGAAAGGAAAGTCTGCTATTGTGGTGGGAGACTCGATCTTGAGAGAGGTAGACAGTCACGTAGCAGGAGGAAGGGAGGACCGGCTAGTGACTTGTCTCCCAGGGGCCAAGACACGAGACATCACTGATAGGATCGAGAGGATCCTGGACGGAGCAGAGGCAGAGGAGACTGCGGTAATAATCCATGTCGGAACAAACGATGTGAGCCGGAGGAACTTCAGCATGGACGCACTGACTGACCAGTTCAGGGTCCTGGGACGAAAGCTGAAGCGGGGCACATGGGAGGATAGCATTCTCGGAGATCCTGCCTGTACCGAGAGCAGATGCAAAGAGGCAGGCAGACCTCCAAGCTGTAAATGCATGGTTGAGGAGATGGTGCCAGGAGGAGGGCTTCCGCTTTGTGAGGAACTGGACGTCCTTCTGGGGAAAGAGCAAGCTCTACCGGCGGGACGGCCTGCACCTGAGCACAGCGGGAACCAGACTACTGGCAGCCAATGTGAGGAAGGAGATCGAGAGAGCTTTAAACTGAGGAGAGGGGGAAAGCCGACAGCTGATCTCATGTTGACGCTTCGGACAACAGTATCCAGAACAGATGCTGAACGGGCTGACTGCAGGGAGGAAGCAGAGGGACCGGAAGATCTCAAAATCAGACAGCGAGGGAAACATCAGGTAAAGGGAGCTTGCTGGGAGAAGACTAAGGGGCATGGGGACACAGGGGGACTGGGTGGCATGAGGGCGAAAGACGAGAGTAATATAGAGGTACCACAAGGCGAGGGGGATCAAACAGAGGCTCAAGGGGTGATAGCCCAGGAGGGGGCCGGTAGGGCTAGAAATCCCAGAGGAAAAGCGGGGAAGTGGGGTGGCAGGAATGTGGGGAAACTGAAAGCTAAGAGGGTAAAGGCTGAGGGCAAAGTAGAAGCGCAGAGAGCGGGAAAACTGCCAGAAATCCAAGGGCAAGTGGCCCAGATAAATGCAGAGGTGGAAGAAAAACGACGGGACCTGCGGTGCTTATACGCAAATGCAAGAAGCCTCACGGCCAAGATGGGTGAACTAGAAGTCGTGGCCAGGGAGGAGGACCTGGATATAATTGGAATTGTAGAAACCTGGTGGACAGAGGAAAACCAATGGGATGTAGCGCTGCCGGGGTACAAGCTCTATAGGAGGGACAGGACCCACAAGAAGGGGGGAGGCATAGCACTATATATAAAGGACTCTATCCACTCGATCGGGATGGATATGGCAACGAAGACAGAGGGGCTGGATTCGCTATGGGTCAAATTACCGAGAAACAAGGGTGCGGCCATAAAACTGGGGCTGTACTATCGACCACCTGGCATGCCAGAGGGAGTCGGACATGACTTGGAAGCGGAATTGAGACAGGAGTGCAGGACTGGAATTGTAACAGTGATGGGGGACTTCAACTACCCGGGGATAGATTGGAGTACGGGTCACTCCAACTGCACTAGGGAGACAGGATTTGTAGAAGCTGTGAAAGACTGCTTCATGGAGCAACTAGTCAAAGAACCGACGCGAGGGGGTGCTACTCTTGACCTCATCCTAAACGGATTAGGGGGGCTAGCGAGAGGGGTAGAAGTGGGAGGACCACTAGGCAACAGTGATCACAACATGATTAGATTCACACTAGAAAGAGGGACACCCGTGGTTAGGAGGACTGCAACAACTGCGCTGAACTTCAAGAAAGGGAACTATGCTGCTATGAGGGAAATGGTGGGGAGGAAGCTCAGAAACATCTTTAGGATGGAGACTGTGGGAAGCGCCTAGACCCTATTCAGGGACACCCTGCAGAAAGCACAGAGAATGTACGTCCCCAATTTCAGGAAAGGCTGCAAGAACAAACGATCAAAGGACCCGGTTTGGATGTCAACAGAAGTAAAAAGGGCGATAAAGGACAAAAAAGTATCTTTTCGGAGGTGGAAAAAGGACCCAACAGAGGAAAATCACCAGACGCATAGGAAATGCCAAAAGGAATGCCACCGAGAGGTAAAAAAAAGCAAAGGGGAAATACGAAGAGGGGCTGGCCAGGGAGACGAAAAACTTCAAGGCATTCTTCAGTTACGTTAAGGGAAAGCGACCAGCGAGAGAGGAGGTGGGGCCGTTGGACGATGGGGACAGGAAGGGAGTGATTAAGGAGGATAAAGAGGTAGCTGAGAGGTTGAACACGTTCTTCTCGTCGGTTTTCACGAGCGAAGACACAACTAATATACCGGACTCAGAGGAGCTCATGAGTGGGGAACAGGCTGAAAAATTAGAGCACATAGAGGTAAGTAAGGAGGATGTCCTCAAACAGATAGACAGATTAAAATGTGGCAAATCACCGGGCCCGGACGGGATCCACCCAAGGGTTCTGAAGGAACTAAGACAGGAAATAGCGGGCACAATCCAACATGTTTGCAACCTATCCTTGAAAACTGGTGAGGTACCAGAGGACTGGAAAGTGGCAAATGTCACACCTATCTTCAAGAAGGGATCGAGGGGTGACCCCGGGAACTACAGGCCGGTGAGCCTGACTTCAATTATAGGGAAGATGGTGGAAGCTATGATCAAGGACGGCATTTGCGAGCACATCAAGAGGAATGGCCTACTGAGAACAAGCCAGCACGGATTCTGCAAGGGAAGATCATGCCTAACGAACCTTCTGTACTTCTTTGAGGGAATAAGCAGTCGGGTGGACAATGGGGAGCCCATAGACATCATTTACCTCGATTTTCAAAAGGCTTTCGACAAGGTACCACATGAAAGGCTACTTAAGAAGCTGTGGAGCCACGGGGTGGGAGGGGATGTGCACAGATGGATCAAGCACTGGTTGTCAGGTAGACTGCAGAGGGTCAGAGTAAAGGGTCAATATTCTGACTGGCGGGGAGTCACGAGCGGTGTGCCACAGGGATCGGTGCTGGGGCCGTTACTCTTTAATATATTCATCAATGACCTGGAAAGGGAGGTAAAGTGTGAGGTTATAAAATTCGCAGACGATACCAAACTGTGCGGCAGAGTTAGGACCAGGGAGGAGTGTGAGGACCTGCAAAGGGACCTGGACAAGCTGGAAGACTGGGCAAACAAATGGCAAATGCGCTTCAACGTGGACAAATGCAAGGTCATGCATATAGGGAAAAAGAACCCGTTGTTCAGCTACAAATTGGGGGGGGGGGGGTATTGTTGGGAGACAGCAGACTCGAGAGAGACTTGGGTGTGCTGGTGGATGCATCACTGAAGCCATCTGCACAGTGCGCGGCAGCCTCGAAAAAAGCCAACAGGATGCTGGGCATCATAAAGAAGGGCATAACAACCAGAACACAGGAAGTCATCATGCCACTGTATCGAGCGGATGGTGCGCCCACATCTGGAATACTGCGTTCAGTATTGGTCGCCGCACCTCAAGAAGGACATGGCGGTACTTGAAAGAGTCCAAAGGAGAGCAAACGAGAATGGTAAGAGGGCTGGAACACTGCCCATACGCCGAGAGGCTGGATAGGCTGGGGCTCTTCTCTCTGGAGAAAAGGAGGCTCAGGGGAGATATGATAGAAACCTTCAAGATCATGAGGGGCATAGAGAGGGTGGATAGGGACAGATTCTTCAGACTGAAGGGGACAGCTAATACGAGGGGGCATTCTGAGAAACTGAAGGGAGTTAGGTTCAAAACAAACGCAAGGAAGTTTTTTTTTCACCAGAGGGTCGTGGACACTTGGAATGCATTACCGGAGGAAGTGATCAGGCAGAGTACGGTCCAGGGATTCAAACAGGGATTGGACGGATTCCTGAGGGATAAAGGGATCATGGGATACTGAAGGAGGAGCTGGGATGTAACACAAGTATAGAAAGTTAACCAGGTAATGAGTAAAAACCAACCAGGTCGTGCATGTGAAAGACCGGAGGGCTAGGGCTTCGATAGGAAGGCAGGACTTAAATGGGAAGCCAAGGTGGCAAGGGAGCCCCTTCTGATGATTCTGACAGGTCGTGACCTGTTTGGGCCGCCGCGGGAGCGGACTGCTGGGCAGGATGGACCTGTGGTCTGACCCGGCGGAGGCACTGCTTATGTTCTTATGTTCTTAACCTCACAAATGGACACACAATTTCTCTCCTTTTCATCCCATTTATTCTCAGTGGGGAACTCCTCAGATAGATCTCTTTGCATCTCCCCACAACCACAAACTGCCTCAGTTCTGCTCCAGGATATACTCTCCTCATTGCCTCAAGGCAGATGCTTTTCTATTGGAATGGACGAATCTCTTCCTGTATGCATTCCCTCTTATTCTGAAGACTCTGGTCAAGCTGAAGAACGATCATGCCACCATGATTCTGATAGCTCCTCGATGGCCGAGTCAACATTGGTACTCCCTTCTATTTCAACTCTGCAGCAGGGAGCCATACCTTCTATCAGTTTTTCCATCTCTGCTTACACAGAGTCAAGGATCGCTACTTCATCCGAACCTGCAGTCTCTACACCTGCCAGCTTGGTATCTTTCAACATAACTTCTCTTCAGTTTTCATAACCTGTAAGAGACATTTTAGAGGCTTCTAGAAAGCCTGCCACTAGCCAATGCTTTTACCAAAATGGACTAGATTTTCTACATGGTGCATCTCTCATAACATGGAGCCTTGAGATACCTCCTTGACTTCTGTCTTGGATTATCTTTTGCACTTGTATATTTCTGGCCTCAAGTCTACATCGATCTGAGTCCATCTTAGTGCAATTGCTGCTTTCCATCAGCGTATTGAAGGGAAACCCCTCTCTGCTATTCCGGTGGTTTCAAAATTTATGAAAGGACGTTTCAGTGTCAAACCTCTTTTCAAACCGCCTCCAGTGGTTTGGGATCTCAATGTGGTTCTTGCTCAGCTAATGAAACCTCCATTTGAACAAATGTCTACGGCTCATCTGAAATATCTCACCTGGAAGTTGTCTTTCTCATTGCCTTCACATCTGCTCGAAGAGTCATTGAGCTGCAAGCTTTAGTTGCTGATCCACCTTTCAGTTTTCCATCATGACAAGGTGATCCTTCTTACTCATCCTAAATTCTTACCTAAAGTGGTTTCAGAATTTCATCTTAACCAATCTATTGTACTTCCAGTGTTTTTTCCAAGTCCTCATTCTCATCCTGGAAAATCATCTCTTCATACTCTGGAATATAAATATGCTTTGGCCTTCTACCTGGAACGCACCAAACCACACAGATCTGCTCCTCAACTTTTTGTCTTTTTCGATCCTAACAAGTTGGAACATCCAATTTCTAAGCATACCATCTCCAGCTGGATTGCTGCTTATATCTCTTTCTGCTATGCCCAGGCTGGACTGCATCTATAGAGTCGAGTCACAGCCCACAAAGTCAGAGCCATGGCGGCTTCAGTAGCTTTCCTCAGATCTACTTCTATTGAGAAATTTGCAAAGCTGTCACCAAGTCCTCGTTTCATACTTTCACCTCTCATTATTATCTGGATGTTTTTTCCAAACAGGATGGCCATTTTGGCCAGAGAGTATTACAAAATTTATTCTCATAAGTTGTCAACACTCCCACCATCCCATTCTGGTTAGCTTGGAGGTCACCCTCATGTCAGAATAGGCTGCCTGCTTGTCTTGGGATAAAGCACAGTTACATACCGTAACAGTTGTTATCCAGGGACAGCAAGCAGCTTTTCTCACAACCCACCAACCTCCCCTGGTTGACTTATCTGCTAGCTATCTGAACTGAGGAGAGTCGCCCTGTGCTGGGCGGGAAGGCACTCGCGCATGCGCAGTGCAGCAGACTCGAAACTTCAAAGTTTTCTTTAAGCAAGTCTGCTTGCGAGGCTGTCCGCATCCGGGTTTCATGGATGATGTCACCCATGTGAGAATTGCTGCTTGCTGTCCCTGGATAACAGCTGTTACGGTAAGTAACTGCTTTTTGGACTTAACAAGCCAATTTCCACTATTTTGTGAACTGTAAAATTAGAACATAAGTTTAAAGAGAAGAGGCAGGGACAACCCTTACTTCTCCCCACCTTACTCATCGTTGACTGCACTCTGCTTTTGCCCCTCTCCCCCCTTGCCCTGCCTCTTGTGCTCCCTAATGCATCAGTGAACTGAGCAACAGTAGCCATTTAATCAACACCAACTGCTTTCCTGAGACCCACCGCAGGAAATACCAATTTGCAAGTTGGAAGTTGCTCATCTCCTGCGCTGGTGGTCTCCTATTGACATCACTGTGTGTTTTGTTTCTGGCACAAAATGAATATATTCAGCAGCACGATGTTTTGTCTGATTAATTTAGTTAGATTTGATTGAGTCTAAAATGTGCTGCCCAGCTAAGGAACACTTAGTTTACTTTAAATTCTAACCATGCATGTTCTGTTTTTAACCATGACTGCCAATATGTTTTGATTGCTATGAAAATTCTTTTTTCTACTTAATCTCTAGTTGAGTCAGGTGTGTTTTGAAGATGATGGAACCAGTTCTCCTCAGGACAGATTGACCCTACCACAGTTACAGAAACAATTACTTGAAGATTATGGTAAGATATTACAAATCTAATGAATGGTTAAAAAAAAAAAATCTGCAGAACAACAGTTTCAAAGCAGTACTGTTAGCTATGCAAGCTAATTTTAACTGTAGCAAATTATTTGTGTTTTAATAATTTGATTTCCAAAGAATGAGCTGAAACTCTGATCTCGTCATGATCAGTATCCCAGAATAAGAAAAAATGTCCAATCCCTTTTTCTTATTGTTGATTCTATATTAGTGCATGTTGTTTTGATAGAGGATTAATCGCTGATGGAATAATTGTCACAGTGCTAAGAAGTAGTTCCTTTGGTTCTAATTGGTACCTGGAATGGTTCCCAGAAATGAGAGAAGAGGAAAGTGAGGGTTCTGTAATAGGTGAGTGAAAGTAGCTGAGGATTTTGAAAAGTCTGCAAATGATGGTAAGAGAAGAAAGGAAGAAGGCTTCGGGGATGAGTACCTTATTCCAGGACCAGTGGGTTATTTCTGTCTACCGGCCAGGACTTTGTAGGAAGCCTCAAATTTCAGAGGCTTAACCCCTCCCTCTCTTACCTCATCACTGTTCATGTGAACATCAGTTCTTCTTCATCAAGCCAGACTATAGGAGCTTGTTTTTTCTGCTTTTGTTTTAGTTTGTGTAATTTCAGTCTTTGCGTTCGCAGTTTTCGCCCTCGTGCTTTGGAGGTTCCTTGTGGGGACAGCTCCGACTGCCGGATATCGCAGACCTTTGGGAAAAGTCTGCTTCTGGAGGGTTCCTTGCTTGTCAATAAGCCCTCTGGACAGCCTGCACATCAGATCAGGGCTCAGGGACCGTTCTCTTGGAAGCTAGCTCACCCCAGGTTTGTCTTCTAGTGGGTCAAGCACAGCCTGCATGGTTCTTTGGAGGTACGCCCGGGACTGGAGCCAGACTATGTTCCTCTGCTAGTTGTGCTGCGCATGTGACCGGCCGTGGACATAAGGCTGGTGGTGCAGGCAATCCGAAAATGTTGAGGCAGAGGATCTCTCTGTGAGCTGTTAGCTTTTTTCTGCAATGTTTTCTTGTCAGCACAGGTTTCTGTGAGTACAAGCTGACAGCTTGAATCAGCAATGGATTTTGTTAAAATGCTTTTATCAGGCATAGTTGGTTAAAAAGTCTCTGCCTGTTTCCCTTCCACTGGACTCTGTGCCAGTAACGGGGATCCCTGCTCTGGTGGACCAGGGTCTTTTCTCCTGCATCCCCTAGGGGGTGCTGGCAGATAAGCCAGTAGTTCCCGCAGTTCTGCCTGATATGCTTTCCATGCCTCTGCTTTCACAGGGGAGCACCGTGGCAGATCTGGTGGATCTCCAGGATCCGGACTGGTGCAGAGCCCTTGATTTGGGGGTGGATCCCACTGTGTGCAGATTTTTCAAGCACGCACATAACCTCAAATAACCATATCATTAGTGACCCTCAAAGTAAGCCTTTGGCTACCAGCGACCCCATCCCTCAATGTTCTTTCCTTATTTGTTCTTTTCTTCAAAGAAATTGTAGTTCTACCCTTTCTACCCTTATCTCTAGTTAGTGATGTCCATTGTCCGTCTATTATATGTTTCTATCTACCCATTTTATAATGTACTTCGCTTTTAAATTTTTATTTAAGCGTTTAATCAAATTTTAAATAAAACTTGGAAACTTGGATCTTTGAATTAAAGCTGCAGTCAGAGCAGCCTGTCCTCTAGAATGTTCTCTCATGAATGACCAGAGGCCACAATCTGCCTCTTTTCCTGATCATACTGACCTTTTTTGGATTCTTATGGACTTCTGGGAGACTCCTGAGGGTCGCTTGAAATGTGCTCACACCATGGCACAGCTTTATCCCATGGTGGATGCCTTTAACAAGCGCTTTGCTTACCCAAAAGTGGATTCCTTGGTGGCACAGGTCACCAAGCGCACTTCTCTCCCCAGTGACGGGGTGTGGTCCTGAAGGCTGTTCAGGGTCGATGGGTGGATTTTGTGTACAAGTATCTGTTCGATTTGGTGTTCGCTGGTGTTAAGGCAGTGTCAGCCTCTTCTTTTGTTGTAAGAGCATGCCATTCCAAACTGCTCCATGATCCTGATATTGAAGTGAGTCGTCACTTGGATGTTATTATCTCAGGAGTGGATTATATGGCTGATGCCTCGTTGGACATCTTGAAAGTCTGCTAAGCTTTCTGCCTATTCTGTATCAGCTCGCAGGATGCTCTGGATCTGGCAGTAGTCTGGCCATTCGTTTACTAAGGCAACCTTGAGTCGGTTTCCCTTTAAGGGAAAACTGCTGTTCAGCTAGAGTCTGGATGACCTTATGGTCAGTGTGCAGGATTGCAAGCCCAAGTCGCTGCCCGTGAATAGATCCCAACCCTCCAGAGGTTCAGGGTGTTCTAATTTTTATCCCTTCAGGTGCTCCTGACATTACTTGGGCTCATCCATGGGCCAGTGGTCCTCTTCACCTGTTAGGCTATGATTTGGTGGTTTTTGATGTCAGCCGTCCACGCCAGGCTGGTGTCTCCCCCCTCTCCGCACATAGGGGAGTGGTTGTTTGATTTTCTGATTGGATGGCAGGCCTTTACCTCCAACTGCTGGGTCTTGGAGGTTCTCAGGGATGACTACAAACTGGAGTTTCTCTGTTCTCTGTCTTGAGTATTTTTTGGATGCCCCAGTGGGCCACCCTGAGAAGGTGGTTATGGTGCAGGTCTCAGTCCGCAGATTACTCGATATTGCAGCCATAGAACACATTCCAAAGCGAGACTTGGGCTCTGGGAGATGTACTTCCATTGTTCCAAAGAAAGGCTCCAATGATCGGAGACTGATTCTGGACCTCAAGGCGGTCAATGCGGCGCTGAAAGTACCTAACATAGCAGATGACGGCAGATAAAGACCCGATAGGTCCATTCAGTCAGTCCAACCTTACCCACTCTTTAAATTACTGAGTTAATTTAAATTTTCCCTCTTCTTAACTATTTCTGGGCCAGAACCCAAAGCTCTGCCTGGTATTGTGCTTATGTTCCATCTACTGAAGTCTCCATCAAAGCTCACTCCAGCCCATCTAAACCATCCCAGCCATCGAAGCCCCCCCCCCCCCCCCCAACATGGAGATGGTGCGCTTAGTGATAGCATTAGTTGCACTGGGGGAGTATCTCCACATTCCCATTTTCCCAGATGACCGGAAGTATCTGAGGTTCCATGTCTTGGGGCAACATTTCCAGTTTACAGCGATGCCCTTTGGATTGGCAGCAGCACCCAGGACCTTCACTAAAGTGATGGTTGTGGTGGCGGCCCATCTTTGCAACCTTGTTATCTTGGTTTTATCTGGATGACTGGTTGATCAGAGCTCCATCGCAGACCAAGGGGCGTCAGGCTGTTCATCAGGTGGTGCAGTTGCTACAGCGCCTGGGCTGGGTGATCAACTTTAAGAAGAGTCACTTCAAACCAACACAGGATCTGGAATACCTGGGAGTTCGGTTTCACACTGGACAGGACAAAGTATTCCTATCTGTTTCCTGTCAGGAGAAGCTTCAACGGGTTTTCAGGGTCCTTCTAGCAGCTCCTGTTCCAACAGCATGGTAGTATCTCCAGGTTCTGGGAAGCATGGTGGCAACGATCAACGTGATTCCTTGGGCCAGAGCTCATCTGTGTCCACTGCAGGATGCACTAGTTTCGCGCTGGAACCCCCAACGGGGCCCGTTACATGCACCCCTGCCCTGGATGACTGTGGCATGGAACAGTCTTGCATTGTGACTGCAACCTCTCTCACTATCCAGGGGCCTTCCACTCCAAATCTCAGATTGGGTGATTCTGTCTATGGATGGAAGTCTTAGCGGTGTGTATGACCATCCCTGTTCAGGTACCACAAAAAGTCCAACAGGATGGGAAACCATAGGCACAATGCAGCAAAGAAGACAGTGGGAACGGACAATGAGCAATTCTCCAGAGCTTGCAGGGTAAAATCAAGCCATCTTTATTTCAATCCAGGACGTATTTCAGGCTTCACAGGTACCTGTGTTTATCTCAGGACAAGCAGGCAGCATATTCTCACATATGGGTGACGTCATCCACGGAGCCCCAATGTGGACAGCCTCACAAACAATCTTGCTTGAGAAACTTCAGAAAGTTTGCGACTACCACACTGCGCATGTGCGAATGCCTTCCTGACCTACATAGGGTGCGCGTCTCCTCAGCGTCTCCTCTGTTCTAGTTTTTCCACAGAGCTGAAAAGTCCTACTTTGAAGCTTGGCATGTTTAATTAGTGCCTTTCAGCTGCGGCTCATCTTTTTTTGACAAGAGGAACCACTCTGCATCTCCTCTCCCTTCCATACTACAATGTTCCAGGGGTCGCTATTCTTCTTCTTTGCCTGAGGACTCAAATATTCATTTTCAGTATGCTCCTGTGGCTTCCCCATCTTACTTGGTGCCATAGGGTTCTCCACAGGCAGGTTCTCGTTCTTCTCCTCAGAGAGAAGCTTCATCATCTGAACTGGTGTCTTTTACCAGATTTCTTCATCAAATGAGTATGGATATTCAAATTATTCTGGAATCTGATTCTAAATTCACTAATGAGTTACTTGGATGAGTTGAAGCTGTCTCATCCTCCTAAGGAGTCTCTTAAGTTGCCCATGAATGGTATACTTAAACATTCTTTTAAGCAAAATCTGGATACTCCCTACTCAGTTCCAGCAGTGCCAGCCAAACTGGATTCTCGTTACAGGGTATTACAGTGTAAAGTGTTTGAAAAGCCTCAACTTTCACACCAATCTTTGGTGGTTGAATAATCTTTAAAGAAATCCAACCCTTCTAAGGTATATGCTGCAGTTTCCCCTGGATGTGAAGGTAGAACAATGGACAAATTTGGTCATAGATGGTATCAGAATTCCACGATGACAAATAGAATTCTGAATATAATTTTGTTTTCACTTCATATTTGAAATTTCGGATTAAAACCATGCCTTCATATTTCAAATATTTGCCTTCTCATCGTATATCTGAGTTTAAACATATGCATCGTACTCACACAACTTCGAGTGCACATGGTACAGGCAGCATATGATGCCTTTGAGATGTCTCCAAGAGTCGCAGCATTTTCAGTGGCTACGGTTGGCATGGTTAAGGCTAGTATACATGGAATCTAATTTTCAAGACAGATTAGCGAACATCCCCTGTCTAATTTTTTTGGGAATCCATTTAGGATGCCACTAAACATGTGTCTGAACATGAAAAATCCTTTGCCTCCTTACTCAGACCAAAATCTAAACCTTCAGCTTCCAGGGGATTTAAGCCTTTCTCCTTTTATCAGAGGCGCTATCCTCCCCCAAATCTGCACTGTATTCCAGATCACCACCAAAGAAGCAGTCTCAACAACAGCAACAACATCAGCAGAAGCATCAGACACTGGCTGTGGCCAAGCCTGCACAGCCTATTTGACCATCGTGCCAGAGCATAACATCAATCTTTCTGCCTCTATCTCCTCCTCTTCCCATCAGAGGTCGTCTACACCAGTGGTTCCCAACCCTGTCCTGGCCTGGCACCTCCATTATATGCAGATCTCTCTCAGGCATATTTATTAGGGCTATCCTGAAAACCCGACTGGCCTGGTGGTCCTCCAGGACAGGGTTGGGAACCACTGGTCTACACCATTTTTATCAACAATGGGAATTGATCACTTCTGACCTCTGGGTGCTCTCCATCATCAAGGATGGTTATTCTCTTCATTTCCTTCAGATTCCATCAGATCACCCTCCAGGAGCGTTTCCTTCCAATTTGTCGCAGACCCCTCCTCCCCCTCCCCTTCTGAAGGAAGTACAAGCTCTGCTAGCTCTCAATGCCATCGAGAGAGTTCCTCTGGAACAGCAGAATATGAGATTTTACTCCCGTTACTTCCTTGTTCCGAAGAAGACGGAAGGTCTTTGACCAATATTGGATCTCGAAGCTCTCAAGAAATTTCTCGTCAAAGAAAAGTTTTGGATGCTGTCTCTGGCATCCTTGTATCCCCTTCTGGATCTCAATGAGGCTTACACTCACATGCCCATTCATCCAGCCTCTCGCAAGTTTCTCAGATTTCGGGTAGGAAATCAACATTATCAGTAAAGAGTCCTACGTTTCGGCCTTGCATCATCTCCCAGAGTTTTCACCAAGTGCCTGGTGGTGATAGCAGCAGCCTTACGAAGTCACGTTCTCCAGGTTTTTCCATATCTGGACAACTGGTTCATCAAATACTCTACGTCTCGGGGGGTTACTGTAGTGACACAACAGACTATTTGGTTCCTGCAACATTTGGAATTCGAGATCAATTTTCCCAAAACCCAACTACAGCCCTCCCAGTCTCTGCAGTTCATTGGAGCTATACTGACACTGTGCAACTCAGAGCATTCCTTCCCCAGGAACGTCAAGATGCACTCATACAACTTTGACAAAAAGTGTCTACCCTCACTTCACTCTCAGCAAGACATATGATGGTTCTCCTAGGTCACATGACTACTTTTGCCAGACTTCACCTCAGAATTCCTCAGTGGACCCTGGCTTCTCAATGGGTGCACGCTTTTGACCCACTCTTTCAGCACATTACAGTGACTTCAATGGTGGATGCTCTTGTCCAATCTTTCCAGAGGTTTGCTATTCCAGATGCCTCCTCATTAGAAGGTTCTCATAACAGATTCCTCGACCTATGCTTGGGGGGCTCATCTCGGATGGTCTCCGTACTCAAGGGCATTGGTCTGCCACAGACCGTCAAAATCACATAAATCCGTTGAAACTCAGCGATTTTCAATGCTGTCGAGGCTTTTCAGCATATTCTTCATGATCAAGTAGTGTTCATTCATACAGACAATCTTGTAGCCATGTACTACGTGAACTAGCAGGGATGAACAGGATCTATTCCGCTTTGCAAGGAAGCTCAGAAAGTTTGGAATTGGACAATTCTTCACAATGTTTTTCTGAGAGCTATCTACATTCAAGGAAAGAAAATTTCACTGGCGGACAATTTGAGTCGTCTCCTACAACCTCTCAAATGGACACTCAATTCTCTGTCTCTCCATCACGTTTTTTCTCAGTGGGGCAACTCCTCAGATCGATCTTTTTGCATCTCCCCACAACAACAAACTGTCCCAGTTTTGCTCCAGAATGTACTCTCCTCACCGTCTGGAGGCAGATGCTTTTCTTCTGAAATGGATGAACAAATTCCTCTATGCATTCCCTCTCATTCTCAGGACACTTGTCAAAATGAAACATGAACATGCCACCATGATTCTGATTGCTCCTTTTTGGCCAAGTCAACCTTGGTTCTCCTTTCTACTTCAACTCAGCAGTAGGGAGCCACTTCTACCAGTTTTTCTGTCTCTGCTTTCACAGTCACAATTCTCTTCTTTATCCCAACCTACAGTCTCTACATCTGACAACTTGGTACCTGCCGAAATAACTTCAAACCTTCAGTTTTCTCAATCTGTATTTCATCATGACAAGGTGGTACTCCACACTCAACCAAAATTCTTACCAAAAGTTGTTACAGAAGTTCATCTCAATTAATCAATTGTCCTTCCAGTGTTTTTTTCCAAGCCTCATTCTCATCCTGGAGAATCAGCTCTTCATACTCTGGACTGCAAGCATGCTTTGGCCTTCTATTTGGAAAGGACTAAACCACATAGATTTTCTCCTCAACATTTTGTCTCCTCTGACCCAAACAAGTTGGGACATCCGGTTTCCAAGAGATCAATCTGCAATTGATTGGCTGCTTGCATTTAGAGGGTTGAGTCACAGCCCACAAAGTCAGAGCCATTCATGTCCGCTGATCTACACCTACTTGTACTGGACCGCCGACTCCTCGTTCGAGGTCTCCACTTCCACACCTCGAAGACTCAGCGGTTTCAATTGCCTCGTCCAAGTCTCCTTATTCTTTCGATGCCTTTTTTCCAGCCGAAGCTTCATCTTCGACCCAGGCTGCTTCGACGACCTCGAATCCTTCTCGAGGCAAGGCATTACCGGATCAGCTATCTCTCTCTTCTTTTCTTAGTCAGATGGCTGTGGACTTGGACCTTCAATTGGATGCTGGTTCCAAATACTCTAAGGAGTATCTCGAAGTCATGCATCTTCCTCAACCTCCAGCAGAGTCTCTTAAGCTTCCTATTCACAAGCTTTTGTCTCAAACTTTTACCATATGCCTGGAGACTCCTTATGCAATTCCAGCTGTTCCAGACAAATTAGACTCCAGATATAAAACTCTCCATTGTAAGGGATTTGAGAATTCACAGTTATCTCACCAATCCCTACTTGTGGAGTCTTCCTTAAAAAGATCCCATCCTTCCAAGGTTTATGCTACCGTTGCTCCTGGAAAAGAAGGGAAAACTATGGACAAATTTGGACGTCACATCTATCAAAATGCCATGATGTCCTCTAAAGTCCTCAATTACAATTCCTATTTTGTCACTTATTTTGAGTTCCTCATTGCTCTTTTGCCTAAATTTCTTACTTATTTAGATACTCAAAAGCACTTTAAATTTCAAGAAGTCATTGCTTCTCTATCACAACTCAGATTACATCTACTTCAGTCTTCTTATGATGCCTTTGAGTTGTCTGCCCGGGCGGCTGCTTGTTCTGTAGCGATGCGCCACATTGCCTGGCTTCGTACCATTGACATGAATCCTAATCTTCAGGACCGCTTGGCTAATATTCCTTGTACAGGCAATGACCTCTTAAATGAATCTATCGAGGCAGCCAGCAAGAAATTGTCTGAACATGAAAAATCCTTTGCTTCTATTGTCAGACCTAAGCCAAAGCCAGCTCCTGCCAAGCCTACATGCCCTCCTCCCATTTACCAGAGGCGTTTTGCTCTGAGAATGGCTCCTTACACTCGCCCTCCTCCTAAGAAACAGCAGACTCAGAAGCAACAGAAATCTCAACCTTCTGCTGCACCTAAGGCTACCCAGCCTTTTTGACTGTTTAAAACAGAGTATAACCTCCACTGTTCTGTCTCTGAATTATCTTCCCCATATAAGAGGTTGTCTCCATCATTTTTACCACCGATGGCAGACAATTACATCCGATCTCTGGATGCTGTCCATCATCAGGGAAGGATACTCTCTTCTTTTCACTCAGGTTCCACCAGAGCTTCTTCCAAGAGAGTATCCTTCTAGTCCATCCCAGATCGCCCTTCTTCAGGAAGCTCAAGCTCTGCTTCGACTCCATGCTATTGAACCAGTTCCTTTCGAATAGCAGAACAGGGGGTTTTACTCCCGTTATTTCCTTGTTCCAAAGAATACGGGTGGTCTGCAACCCATTCTAGATCTCAGGGCTCTCAACAAATTTTTAGTCAAAGAAAAATTTTGAATGTTGTCCCTAGCATCCCTTTATCTTCTTCTAGATCAGAACGACTGGTTATGCTCTCTGGATCTCAAGGAGGCCTACACTCATATTCCCATTCATCCGGCCTCTCGTCAATATCTCAGATTTTGGGTGGGTAATCTGCATTATCAATACAGAGTGCTGCTCGCTTCCTTTCCAAGAGTGTTCACCAAGTGCCTGGTAGTGGTAGCAGCAGCTCTACGGATCCATGGTCTTCAGATATTTCCCTACCTAGACGACTGGCTCATCAAAGATTCAACATCTCAGGGGGTTATTGTAGCGACCGAACGAACTACGTGGTTCCTACAAAGTTTGGGATTCAAAATTAACTTTCCCAAATCCCAACTTCAGCCCTCACAGAATCTACAATTCATCGGAGCTGTTCTGGATACTGTTCAACTCAGAGCATTCCTTCGGCAACAACGTCTGGAAGCTCTCCTTCAACTCTGTCATACAGTATCTTCCCACTCTTCCATCTCAGCGAGACACATGATGGTACTCCTAGGTCACATGGCCTCCACAGTACACGTGACTCCTTTTGCCAGACTTCACCTCAGAATTCCTCAGTGAACCCTGGCATCTCAATGGATGCAGATTTGCGACCCACTTTCTCGACACATAACAGTCACTCCTTCATTGAAACAGGCTTGCTTTTTAAACGCCCCCCACCCCCATCAGAAGGTCCTCACGACAGATTCTTCGACTTACGCTTGGGGCGCTCCTCTCGATGGTCTCCGTACACAAGGCCACTGGACCAGTATGGATCGTCAATGTCACATCAATCTGTTGGAACTCAGAGCGATTTACAAGGCTGTCAACGCTGTTCAGCATCTTCACAACCAGGTAGTCCTCATTCCGATAGACAACCAAGTCGCCATGTATTATGTCAACAAACAGGGGGAGGACTGGATCTTCCTCCCTTTGTCAAGAAACTCTGAAGGTTTGTGACTGTTCAATCCGCTACAACACCTTCCTCAAAGCTATCTACATCCAAGGGCCAAAAAATTGCATTGCGGACAACTTGAGTTGTCTTCTGCAACCTTACGAATGGACACTCAATTCCTTGCCTCTTCATCACATTTTTTCACAGTGGGGAACACCTCAGATAGATCTCTTTGCAGCTACCTACAACCACAATCTGCCTCAGTTCTGCTCCAGGATATATTCTCCTCATCGCCTCTATGTAGATGCTTTTCTTCTGGAATGGACGAATCTCTTCCTCTATGCATTCCCTCTCATTCTCAAGACTCTGGTCAAGTTGAAGAACGATCATGCCACCATGATTCTGATTGCTCCTCGGTGGCTGAGACTCCCTTCTACTTCAACTCAGCAGCAGGGAATCGTATCTTCTTCCAGCTTTTCCATCTGCTTACAGAGAGTCAGGGATCTCTGCTCCATCCCAACCTGCAGTCTCTACACCTTACAGCTTGGTACCTCTCAACATGACTCCTCTTCAGTTTTCTCAACCTGTCAGAGACATTTTAGAGGCTTCTAGGAAACCTACCACTAGACAATGCTATCATCAAAAATGGACTAGATTTTCTACATGGTGTTTTTCTTATGATAAGGAGCCTCAACATTCCTCCTTATCTTCTGTTTTGGATTACCTTTTGCACTTATCCACTTCTGGCTTCAAGTCTACACTGATCCGAGTCCATCTCAGTGCAATTGCTGCTTTCCATCAGCCTATTGAAAGGAAACCTCTTTCTGTTCATCCGGTGGTTTCCAGATTCATGAAAGGACTTTTCAATATAAAACCTCCTCTCAAACCGACCACCTCCTGTGGTTTGGGACCTCAATGCTGTTCTTGCTCAATTGATGAAGCCTCCATTTGAACCAATGTCTATGGCTAATTTCAAGTATTTCACTTGGAAAGTGGTGTTTCTCATTGCTCTCACTTCTGCTCGAAGAGTAAGTGAGCTGCAAGCTTTAGTTGCTGATCCACCTTTCACTGTGTTCCATCATGACAAGGTAGTCCTCCGTACTCATCCTAAATTCCTCCCTAAAGTGGTTTCAGAATTTCAACCAATCCATTGTTCTTCCAGTGTTCTTTCCAAAGCCTCATTCTCATCCTGGAGAATCAGTTCTTCATACTCTGGACTGTAAACAGGCTTTGGCCTTGTATTTAGAACGCACCAAACCACACAGAACAGCTCCTCAACTTTTTGTCTCCTTCGATCCAAACAAGTTGGGACATCCGATATCTAAGCGTACCATCTCCAACTGGATGGCTGCTTGTATCTCATTCTGCTATGCCCAGGCTGGATTACACCTACACAGTAAAGTCACCGCCCATAAAGTCAGAGCTATGGCAGCTTCAGTAGTTTTCCTCAGATCTACACATATTGAGGAAATTTGCACGCTGCTACTTGGTCCTCGGTTCACATTTTCACTTCTCACTATTGTCTGGATGTTTTCTTCAGACGGGATAGCCATTTTGGCCAGAGAGTATTACAAAATTTATTCTCCTAAATTGCCAACGCTCCCACCATCCCATTCTGGTTAGCTTGGAGGTCACCCATATGTGAGAATAGGCTGCTTGCTTGTCCTGGGATAAAGCACAGTTACTTACCGTAACAGGTGTTATCCAGGGACAGCAGGCAGCTATTTTCACAACCCACCCACTCCCCTGATTGGCTTTCTCTGCTAGCTATCTAAACTGAGGAGACGCGTCCTACGCTGGGCAGGAAGGCACTCGCGCATGCGCGGTGCGGCTTACTCAAATCTTCTAGTTTCTACAAGCAAGTCTGCTTGCGAGGCTTTCGCATTTGGCTCCGTGGATGATGTCACCTATATGTGAGAATAGCTGCATGCTGTCCCTGGATAACACCTGTTATGGTAAGTAACTGTACTGTATTTTCATTTCTTACAAAGAGACTCAAACTGAAAGAAGCCACCTAAAATACACTAAATGTAAGACCTGTGACTTCACTTTAGAACTACACACATTTTTTGTACATCCAACCACATGGGTTAGGTATAGATTATATCATGCCACAAAGTTCGTTGTCTATGTGATTATTTTCCCCTGCCCAAGAATATATGTGGGGCAAACATCATGCCAGTTTTGGGTCAGAATAGGTGAGCATCAGAGCAGCATCACTAATTTAAAGCTAGAAGAGTCCCTTGTTGACCATCGGATAAGGTTTAATCATACTCTTGACCATTTGAGATGTGCAGTTATGGACCATATTCCTTACGTGTCACATGGTGAGATAGGAGATTGCAGTTATTACAAAGAGAATAAGGGACTGAACGCGAATATCGAATGGTGTCACTTTAAAAAAAAATGTGGTGGGTTTTTTGGGGGGGTTTTTTGGTGTCTTAACGCATGTCTTTATTGAACTTCATATTTGAAGATTCATTTACTTAAGGCTTCACTTAGATATATTAGTTCAAACTGCTTGGGAAGTAGCTACACAATTATGTATTCATTTAGAGCACAATTTATGTAATGCATTAATATAGGAGTAGTGTTGAATGATATAAAAGGTGATAAACCACAGGCAAAATCATCATCTTAATAGTTTGGACTCTCTCCACCACGAAAGATGTAAAGGATTCCATTGCTCACACATTTCTGTTACCTTCTGTAATAACGATTTTTAATTTATTTTCATTGTTTCTTCCAACGTGTTTTTAATCCAAATGCCTAAGTATTTTATTCCATCTTCCCTCCAAATAAAGGGAAATGAATCAAACAAACCTTTTGTACAGTGGAAGAATTTCTGATTTACTCCAATTTATCTTGTATCCTGAAAATTTTCCAAATTTCTCAATCATTTCAAGTAAGAAAGGAACGGTTGTTTCAGGATTCTCAAATAGAACATTATATCATCTGCATAAGCAGAGACCTTATATTCCCGATCTCTACGAGGAATACCCTGAATCTCCTTCGCTTGTTTTTGAGAGAGAAGCTTTTGTACATGTGGTACTGGTTTATTCTATACTAGTTGTTTAGCCCGTTACATTAACGGGTGCTAGCAGCCCTTCTCCCTTATTTTTACCTCCTCCCTGTCCAGCAATACCTCCCCCCCTTTCCCTGCTCCCCCCATATAGCAGTAGCCCTTCTCCTTTTATCTCCCCCTGTCCAGCAGCACCCCTCCCATTCCCTCCTCCCCCTATCCAGCAGTAGCTCTTCTTCTTTACGTCCTGCTCCCCCCCCCTGTCCAGCAGTAGCCCCAGGAAAAGAGTGAGGATCACAGGACCAAAGCTTTTACTTCAATCCTCTTGATGCCTGATATCAAGTAGGGGAAATCCACTGTCCCTACCTCCTTGCTCCTGCTGCACTTCCTCCTCGGCTATACACACGCACACACACACACACACACACACTTACATACAGCTCTCCGGCTCCTCACGCCCCTCCTCCACCTTCGGCTTCTTCTGTGGGGGCCAACGTTTTCTTTATTTTCTTTTGTTTTCTTTTCGCGTGTTAGCCGTAGTGCCATAAGAGTGCGTCTTGGTGCAGGCCAGGCTCTGAGAGAGCTCGCGCAGACCTCCATCATGGAAAAACAGCACTACCAGCCAACTTAGTCCCTTGCCGTCCCCTTCCCGCGGTCCCAACAAACGTCCTTACTCCAGCAGGGGCCGCAGCACTCTAAACATGCTACTTCGTGGCCTGCTACTGTCCTGATTTGCTCTGCCCATGTCGGGCAGAGCAAATCAGGGCAGTAGCAGGCCGCGAAACAGCGTGTTTAGAGTGCTGCAGCCCCTGCTGGAGTAAGGACGTTTGTTGGGACCGCGGGGCGGGAAGAGTAGAGGAGCGGCGGCAAGGAACTAAGGGAGCCGAAGGTAGGGTCGGATGGGAGGCTGAACAGGGGTTCGGGTGTGCCGGGGAGAGGAACGAAAACGACGCCGACAACCAGATAGAGAGAGGGAGAGAGAGATTCGCGCGCATGCGCACTCCTACCTCAGGTACCCTACAGAAAACAGATGCACGCAGGTGGGAGTGCGCATTCGCGGCCTAGCGTTTTATTATATTAGATATGCAGTAAGTACTTGTATAACCAGCAGGTTTTAAAAAATATATACCCCCTCTTCTACAAAGCCGCGTGGCAACAGCCCCAAAGCCCTTTAAATCTTTATGGGCTTCGGGGCCGTTACTGTGCGGCAGCAGCTAGCGCGGCTAAGTAGAAGAAGGGGGTAGTCTCCATAGGCTGTTCTCTGTGAACCGCTAGGATGACGTGATTTTTTTGATTGGAAATATGCTGTTAATATTAAACTGATGTAATTAGCACCCCCCCTCTATTTTTTGTTTTGTTTTGCATAAACTGCTACTGGAGAGGGTAGATTATGTGTGGATGCCCTTTATGACATCATCAGAGTCATGAGCAAGGTGTTGGTGTATGCTGTTTCTGCCCACAGGATGCTCTGGATCAGGCAGTAGGCAGGTGATTCAGCCTCCAAGAACACCTTTAGGAGACTGCCTTTTAAAGGGCAATGCTTTAAACGGAGCTTGTTCCAAAAGGATTAACTCCACCTTAACCAGGATAGAACCAGTCTACTGGTGCTAAAGTTTAAAAAGGAGATAGAGCAACTTTTAAACTGAGATGCGGGGGAAAGACCATAAGAACATAAGAATTGCTGCTGCTGGATCAGACCAGTGGTCCATCATGCCCAGCAGTCTGCTCCCACGGCAGCCCCTAGGTCAAAGACCAGCGCCCTAACCGAGACCAGACCTACCTGCGTACGTTCCAGTTCTGTCTAACTTTGTCTTGAATCCCTGGAGAGTGTTTTCCCCTAAGACAGCCTCCGGAAGAATGTTCTAGTTTTCCACCACTCTCTGGGTGAAAAAGAACTTCTTTACATTTGAACAGAATCTATCCCCTTTTAACTTTAGAGAGTGCCCTCTCGTTCTCCCTACCTTGGAGAGGGTGAACAACCTGTCTTTATCTACTAAGTCTATTCCCTTCATTATCTTGAAGGTTTCAATCATGTCCCCTCTGTCTCCTCTTTTCAAAGGAAAAGAGGCCCAGTTTCTCTAATCTCTCACTGTATGACAACTCCTCCAGCACCTTAACCATTTTAATCGCTCTTCTCTGTACCCTTTCAAGTAGTTCTGTGTCCTTCTTCAAGTACGGCAACCAGTGCTGGATGCAGTATTCCAGGTGAGGTCGAATCATGGTCTGGTACAGCGGCATGATAACCTTCTCTGATCTGTTCGTGATCCCCTTCTTAATCATTCCAAGCATTCTGTTTGCCCTTTTCGCCGCCGCCGCCACATATTGTGCGGACGGCTTCATCCACTTGTCGACCAGTACTCCCAAGTCTCTATCCTGGGGTGTCTCTCCGAATACTGCACCAGACATCCTGTATTCGTGTACAAGACTTTTGTTACCAACATGCATCACCTTACACAGTCACCCAGGAGCTAATGGTTCGGTGTGAGGTATCCTTGATGGATAGTAGTGAAACAGGATATTTAGGGAGTTCCAGTAGGGAGGTTTCAATAATGGTGAAAGAAATCCAGGAGGGTGTAAGAGGAAGGCAGAGTGAGCGACCCGAATTTTCCCTGTCTTCTCAGCAGTCTGTAGTTACAAGAAAAAAACACAGTTTGAATTGTCTGTATACAAATGCTAGAAGTCTAAAAAATAAAATAGGTGAGTTAGAGTATATAGTACTGAATGATGAGGTAGATATAATAGACATTTCAGAGTCCTGGTGGAAGGAGGACAATCGATGGGACACTGTATTACTTGGGTACAAATTATATCAAAAGGATAGAGTGGATCAAATTGAAGGGGGGTTGCACTATATATTAAAGAGGGAATTGAATCAAATCAAATAAACATTCTGCAATATATACCGTATTTTCACGCATATAACGCGCACACGTGTACAACGCGCACACGGGTATAGCGCGCAAGAACAAGGAATTTATGTAAGAAAATTTTGGTATAGCGCGCACTCGCATATACCGCACATGCTGCTTGCCGCCCCGACTCTCCTCTCGCCGCCCTGCCCTTGAAGTCCTGTCCCCCCCTTGAAGGCCTGCCCCACCCTGAAAGCATGATGCCCCATCCCGAAGGACCGCTGGCCCTCCCACCCTGAAGGACCGCTCGCATCCCCCCCGACGTCCGATTCATCCCCCAGCCCCCCTGCACCGTTTGCAGTGGAGAAGCAGCCTACCGTGGGTTCGCGATGCCAGTGAGCCCTGCTGCTTCCTCTGCCGGCGGTCCCGCCCCTTCTCTGAGCCCTGCGCTGCTTCCTCTGCCGCAGACCTTACCTGGTGGTCTAGCGGGCTTTCAGGGCAGGAGCGATCTTCTATACTCCTGCCCTGTGCAGATCACTCATACAAAATGGCTGTGGGGAGTTCCCGTCGTAGTTTTGAGAGACTACGGGAAGTCATGGCAGCCATTTTGTGTGAGTGATCTGCACGGAGCAGTAGCGTAGGAAGATCGCTACTGCCCCGAAAGCCCGCTAGCCCACCAGGTAAGGTCCGGGATGCAGCATTTCTTTTCTTTTATCTCCCCCCCCCCCCAAATCGCAAATAACTAATTCCGCGGATACTGAAATCGCGGATTCGGAGGGAGAAGAGTATAATGGGTGCTTTCAATTATCCTCTTTATGTAATCCTACTTTCACTATTCAGGGAGCACACTAGTAATCTCCAAATCTGTATAAAAGTGTGCTAGCACCAGTTAGGGGGGCCAATATCTAATGAACGCAAATTGAAAAATATCCCCAACCAGTACAAACATACATACACATATGTATTCATGAACATGAAAAAGACTGTGTAGAAAAAAGGAAATCTCAGTTCAGCTTCATGAAACTCCTAAAAAAAACCTTCACAGATGAAAATCAATTAATTTGTAGCAGAATAATGGTTTCAATTAAATATGCACTTTCATTCTTCAGCCCCACCCATAACTCTCACAGGGGAAAAAACAAAAATATGTCACGATTCTATCAACAAACTGGATAATGAAGCAGATCAACTTAGCTGTGGGTCCCGGCATAGCACTTCCTGCAGTCCTGGCAGATCTTTCTTCCAGAGTACCTCTTCTCCTTCTGACCCCGGGTAGTGCCAGCCAGACCATAGTCTGGCTGGCACTACCCGGGCTTCCGAAAAACCTCCTGTTCACCCGACAAAGAAATCCTTGTTTCGCATTTCTGCTGCATCAGGGGTGGCAAAAACTTCTTACTCCCCAAAAGTGAATTGATAATGACAAGTGCCAAATATCCCCAGAATGGTGGCTAAGTCAGGGGACATCTGAGCATGAAGAAAATAAGAACAGCTGAGCAAGCCCTTCTACTGGAATCTGCTCCAATGAGGATTCACTTGAACAAAGATTACATCAGTTCAGGGAGGACTTACACCAGACAAGGCGCGAAAACTTGAAAAAACTAAAGCAAGATTGAAGAGGCAGTACACCAGATATTTTCAAAAAAAGGCAGATTATTCAATCCATGTGGTGCAACAGTATTCGGTTCATACACCCAACGTTGTTCCCTCTGTCTCAAATACTGGCGCCAGTTACCCCTGCTGGTTGATTTCTGACAGCGTTCAATCACTGTACATTTTAAATCGTCAAACATATGATGTGATTGTTGACATTGCACAACCAGTGGCTCTTCCTGTCTTCCGGTGTGCAGACATGACTTGTGCTCCAATAATCTAGACCCACCGGATCACAAGCAAGACAGATTGAAAGGAACACGAGGGAAGGAAATGCAAGAAAGGAACAGGTCGTAATCTCAAGTATATGTACATGAACGTAAGGAGCCTAAGGAATAAGATGGGTGAACTAGAACCTATGGCACAAAAAAAGATAAAGTTGACATCGGCATCATAGAAACATGGTGGACTGAGGAAAACGTCTGGCACACTGTGCTACCGGGATACAAACTATACCACCGAGACAGAGTGGCTCAAAAAGGTGGGGGCCACCGTTCCCTCTAAGCTGAGCAGGAGTCCTCCACCCACAGTCTCACCAATAGAGGGTGCTGTTTTACTGTCACATTTTTCAATTGTGAGGGACAGGCAAGTTCTGCAGGACTCCAGGGAACATACCTGTCCTTAGCGACTGAAAATATTCCACCCCCTAGTGGTAGCAATGCAGCTGGAGGACACCTGCTCAGCTTAGAGGGAACACTTGGGGGCATTGCCATATACGTCAAAGAGGGAATTGAATCTACTGGAGAGAACACGCCACAACTGATGGATAAGCTAGAGTCTCTAAGGGTCAAAATTCTGTGAACAAATGGACTGGAAACGAAGATCGGCATCTACTACCGACCCCCAGGGCAGTCCGAAGAAATTGATGGGGAAATGACAAAGACGAGATTAAACACAACTGCAAGGGAGGCAACACAGTTATCATGGGTGACTTCAACTATCTGGGGATAGAATGGAAACTAGGCACCTCCAGCTGCACTAGGGAGTCCAAGTTCTTGGATGCTGTAAGCGATTGCTTCCTGGAACAACTCATCAAGGAAAATACAAGAGGAAATGCAATTCTGGACTTAATTCTACATGGACTGCGAAGACTGGCACAAGGTGTAGAAGTAGGGATGCTGGGAAGCAGCGATCACAATATGATCTGTTTCGACCTGGATGCAGGTGAGAAACATCGGTCCAAAACGATGGCCACGACACTCAACTTCTGAAAAGGGAATTACGAAGGGATGAGACTCATGGTGGGGAAGAAGATTAATAAAAGAATAAGCACTGTAAAAACTCTAGAGCAAGTTTGGTCCTTTTTTAAGGACACAGTCACCGAGGCGCAAAATCTATATATACCTCGAATCAACAAAGGATCCAAGAGGAAAAAAAACAAAGAATCGCCATGGCTCACTGTAGAGGTGAAGGAAGTGCTCAGTGACAAGAAGACTTCATTTAAGGAATGGAAAAGATCAAAAACGGATGAAAACTGGAATAAGCACAAACAACATCAATGCAGGTTTCATAAGGCGGTAAAAGGGGCCAAAAGAGACTACAAGGAAAAAATAGACAAGGAGGCGAAAAACTTCAATCCGTTCTTTCGATAAGTTAAGGGGAAACAACCCGCGAAGGAAGCTGTGGGGCCGTTGGATGACCGTGGAATAATGGAAGTGCTAAAGGAGGACAAAGAAATAGCTGAGAAACTGAACACATTTTTTGCGTCTGTATTTACCGAAGAGGATATACCAGAACCCATCAGGCTATATGCTGGAAATGAAGATGGGAAACTGACAGGGTTGACGGTTAGTCTAGAGGAGATGTGTATGCAGATTGATAAGCTTAAGAGCGATAAATTCCCAGGACTGGATGACATTCATCTGAGGGTCATCAAAGAACTGAAAGGGACTATAGCTGATCTGCTTCAGCTAATAGCCAATCTGTCGATCAAATCGAGAAAGATTCAGAAAGACTGAAAGGTGACGAACGTTACGCCGATCTTCAAAAAAGGTTTGAGAAACTACAGACCTGTGAGTCTGACCTCGGTACCGGGAAAGATGATAGAGGCACTGATAAAGGACCACATCATTGATCATCTTGACGGACACGATCAGATGTGGACCAGCCAGCTCGGTTTCAGTAAAGGCAGATCTTGACTGACAAACTTGCTGCACTTCTTCGAGGGAGTAAACAGGCAGATAGACAAGGGCGACCCAGTCGATTTTGTATATCTGGACTTTCAGAAGGCGTTCGACAAAGTTCCATATAAACGACTACTTTGGAAAATTGCATACCATAGAATCGAGGGTAAAATATTCACATGGATTAAAAACTGGCTGAAGCATAGGAAACAGAGAAGAGCATCACCAGTGGGGTGCCGCAGAGCTCCATGCTTGGACCCGTGCTCTTCAATATCTTTATAATTGATCTGAACATTGGTACGACGAGTGAGGTGATTAAATTTGCAGATGATACAAAGTTATTCAGAGTAGTAAAAACACAGGGGGACTGCAGAGATCTGCAACGTGACATAATCAAGCTCGAGAAATAGCATCGACATGGCAAATGAGGTTAAACGTGGACAAGTGCAAAGTGATGCATTTCAGGAACAAAAATCTCATGCATGAGAGACCTCCCAGGAAAGAGACTTGGGAATTCTGATCGACAAGTCCATGAAGCCATCTGTGCAATGCACTGCAGCGGCGAAAAAGGCGAACATCTGTGGTACCATCTTCAGTGTTGCATCCTTCAGTGGGTAAGCCAGCTAAGAGGTCTTCCCCCACCCCCTTTGGGCTTCAGGTCAAAGCAGCAGTGAGTCAAGTCCTGCCGACCTCGAGGAAGCCCAAGAAACACTACGATCTGTGAGTGCTTCAACATTGGCCTCCTCATCGCTGGAGCGTTGAGCCGCACTGAAGATACCTGCAAAAAAGCCAGCGGTACTGGTGGTTACTCTTAAGCAACAGATCCACGATTTGCAACAAGAGGATTTATGTGAGCACTTCCAACTGCTGGTGCCGACTCAAACTCTGTGCATGTCGACACCAACTCCCCCGGTGCCAGTCCAGTCTGAACCTTCGACACTGGTTGCACCTGCACAGGAGTCTCCATCAGAACCGCCACGTCTCACTAAGGAGCCGACACCGGTCGGTGCGGTCAGGAAAGGCACTGAAGAAGTTAAAACATCTTGAGCCTTTGACACCGAGTTCTCGGCACTGACCCTGGATAACTCAGGATTCAGATATCTGGGGAGATTCTGAACAAGACTCTATTCTATCTGAAGAGGAGGGTTCTTCAGATGATGAATCCATTCACCACGTTTCTCAAGAGGCTCCTGTACTGTCTGAAAAATCATCTTTCTCTAGATTTCTACGGGAAATGTCTCAGACTCAAGGATCTCCCGTACGGAGAAAGACTGAACAAATTGCGACTATACTATCTTGAAGTATATCACTGGTCGTATCGAGGTGGAAGATGATATGTTCTCTCTTAGGGGACCCTCGACCACAAGAGGGCATCCGCTAAAAATCAGGGGTGGGAAGTTTCATGGTGACACCAGGAAGTATTTCTTCACCGAAAGAGTGGCTGACAATTGGAATGAGCTTCCAGTGCAGGTGATCAAGGCCAGCAGCGTGTCAGATTTTAAAAACAGATGGGATGCCCAGGTTGGATCTCTAGGAGGATAGAGTTAAAAGGATATTTCAAAAGGTAGTTAGGAGGGAGGGTCAATAGAGTGGGCAGACTCGATGGGCCTTGGCCCTTTTCTGCCGTCACTTTTCTATGTTCTATGTTTCTATGACCTTGTCCATTCCCTTGGAATATTACTCTAAAAGATCCAAACAATTCCTAGATGCATTGGACTACGATCAGCCACCCAAGGAACTTTTCAAGCTTCCACTCCATGATATATTACAGGAAACCTTCTACAAGAATCTAGAAACACCATTTACCATCCCTGTGGCTCCACACAAGTTGGATTCTCTGTATAGAGTGGTTCCTATCCATGGGTTTGACAAACCACAGCTCCCACATAAAATAAACTAAACTAAACCTTAAGTTTATATACCGCATCCTCTCCATAATTATAGAGCTTGGCACGGTTTACAAGAGCGTAATGTAAGGAAGGAATAGCATAATGAGTTTGGAAGTTGAGTTTAGGGGGGCAGAGAGCATTACATTTTTATGCATAACCAAGTTTTCAGATGTTTTCGGAATATTTGGAAGGAGCCTAGATTCCGTAGTGGGGCAGTAAGGTTGTTCCAAAGCTCAGTGATTCTGAAGAAGAGAGATTTCCCAAATTTTCCCACTTAGAGGATACCTTTTAGCAAGGGGAAGGATAGTTTAAGTTTATGGGTGGTTCTGGTGGTATCGGGACTCAAGGAATTCCAAGATAGTGGAATTAGGGGAGGGAGGATGCCGTGTAGGATCTTAAAAGCTAGACAGGCGCATTTAAAATGGACCCTGGAAATTACTGGAAGCCAGTGTAAGTTTGGACAGAAGTGAGGAAACATGATCAAATTTGCCTTTTGCGAAGATCAGCTTGGCTGCAGTGTTCTGAATCCTGAAGTCTTTGAAGACTTTTTTTGGTTAGACTTAAAATAGATGGAGTTACAGTAGTCTAGTCTGGAGTGGATGATAGATTGTTCAAGGACGGCAAAATGTTGTTGGTGGAAGCAGGATCTCACTTTCCTCAGCATGTGGAGGCTAAAAAAGCATGACTTTATCAAGGAGTTAAGATGGTTGTTGAAGGAAAGAGAAGAGTCAATAATGATGCCTAGAACTTTGCTTGATAACTCAAGCTGCAATGTGGTGCCAGAAGGCAGTGAAATGAGGGTGGGTAGCTGTTCTAATTTTGGGCTGAGCCAAAGTAGTTTTGTTTTAGATTTGTTCAGTTTTATTTGAACTGTGAAGGACCAGGATTGGAGTTTCGTTATGTATGCTGTTATGTTCTCAGAGAGGTTGGTGAGGTTCGAGTCTGTCTCAAGAAGGACAAGGTTGTCATCAGCATAGGTGTAGAGTGTTTCAAGGGAGGATAGATGGAAGAGTTTCAGGGAAGACATATAGATGTTGAAGAGAATAGGGGATAGAGGTGATCCCTATGGGACTCCGCAAATTGATTTCCAAGCAGAGGACGTGGTGCCATTTGTGTTAACAGTGTAGGAGCGGGATCGTAAGAATTTCGAGAACCACTCTAGAACTGTGGAGTCAATGCCTATCTCGGAAAGTTAATAAATTAGAATATCATGGCGGACAACATCAAAAGCTGCAGAAAGATTGAATTGCAATAGAACAGCAAACTTATTATGAAAATGTAGTTATTGCACCTTTGAAATTAATGAGGCCAGTAGGGATTCGGTGCTGAAGGGTCTGAAGCCATATTGGTAAGGTAAGAGAATGGAAAATCTCTCTAGGTGAGTCTCTCCTGGTGGAATTGGCTAACCTGGCTAATCTCTCTAGGTAAGTCTCTCCTGGTAGAATCAACCTTAAAAAAATCTTCAGGGGCTAGTGTTTACGCCTCTGTACCCCTTGGCAGAAAGAGCAAGGCTATGGACCGTTTTGGTAAACGCCTATACCAAAATGCTATGTTAACCAACCGGTCTAGCAACTACAATTTTCACTTCTCCTTCTATATGAAACATTTAGTCAAACAAGTTGCCACGTTCCAAAAATATCTTCCAGAGCGTAAGCTTCCTGCTTTTCAGCATTTCATTTCTGACCTGCTCCAGCTCCGCATGTACATGGTTCCACCTACGATACCTTCGAACTTACTTCAAGTGCTGTGGCAATGTCAGTGGCCATGAGACGTCTGGCTGGCTTTGAGTTTCTGAGCTGGACATCAATCATCAAGACAGGTTAGCCAATGCACCTTGTCTGGGGGGACGAGCTTTTTGGTGCCTCCATGGACACGGCTACCCAGAAGTTGTCTGCTCATGAGACCAGATGGGACACTCTGGTAAAGCCCAAAAAGAAGCCTCCACCTTCTCATACCTTCAGACCAGCTTCTTCATAACAGAGAAGGTTTGCTCCGCCTCAACCAAGGAGACAGAGACAACAGCAAAAACAACAGGCTGACCCCCAAAAGCCTACACAGCCTTTTTGACGTGTTTTTTTTCAGAGCATAGCCAAGTTCACCTTTCTGTAGACTTTGCTTCAGCCAGTCAGAGGCCGTCTCCAAGTCTTCATTGCTCGCTGAGAGCTCTTAACATCATATCTCTGGGTCCTCACTATCATTCATCAGGGCTACTCTCAATTTTCACACCCTGCCACCAGACCATCCTCCAAAAGAGTCTGTTTTGGTCCCTAAACAGTCCTCCCTTCTTCTGTAGGAGGTTCAATCCCTTCTCCTGTTGAATGCCATCGAGGAAGTTCTCCTTAATCAGTAGGAGCAGGGATTCTACTCCCGTTACTTCTTAGTTCCCAAGAAGACGGGAGGACTGAGACCCATCCTGGATCTCAGAGCTCTCAACAAATTTGTAGTCAAGGAGAAATTCAGGATGCTATCCCTAGCCTTGATTTATCCTCTCCTCAATCAGAACGACTGGCTATGCTCTCTGGATCTCAAGGAAACCTACACACACATTCCAATTCATCCAGCTTCCAGGAAGTACTTCCGTTTCCAAATCAATCAATGTCATTACCTGTACAATGTCCTTCCCTTCAGCCTGGCATCTTCTCCCAGAGTCTTCACGAAATGCCTGATTGTAGTGGCCGCATCTCTCCGTTCCCATGGCCTCCAAGTCTTCCCTTACCTGGACGACTGGTTGATCAAGGCTGTATCATCTCAGACCATTTCTTCTTTTTTCCCCTTTATTTATTCAGTTTTGATTAAATTATAACATATTACATGCCTCAGTAGGACAGATGCTGTGAGGCTCCAAGTCCGGGGAACTTTTCCTCATTAAAACCTTTGTTTCACAATAGTAATTAGATGGGTAAGAGAGAGGGAAGGGGAAAGTCAGGACTCTCCAATTCCTCTTCCCACCATTGACCGGTTTCTGACCCGCATGGCACGACTGTCTGGAACGGGTGCTGGCGAAGAGGCTGCTTTACCCGGGCTCGATGATACACTGAGCCCGGAGGAGAGACTTCCGCCTATGGATCCAGGCAGTGAGCTGCGCACCGAGCTCTCGATGAGCCCGCAGGGAGAAGGAAACCCTGCGGATCTCTTGTCATTAGAGGGGAGCGTTCGAGGCTGAAGAAAAGATGATGATGAACGGAGCACCAGTATGGGAGCCGATTTTGAGCTCCACTTGGAGACTGAAGGAGCTGTTTCAAGTTCAAGTTTCAAGTTTAATAGTTGTTTTGATTAATCGCTTAATCGTATTTCAAAGCAATGAACAAATTAAAATTACAATTTCTGGGGAATAATACAAACAGAACAATACATATTAATTTACAATATTAAAAAAAAAAAAATTACGATAACAAACTTAAAAACACAAGGAAAGGAGAGAGATGAAATACAAATCATTATAGGAAAGTAGAACAAAAAAGGAAAAATACAAAATGAATAACAAAAAAACAGTATAATATAATACAATAAAATATTCTAAGCTGCAGTAAGTTTCGTCAATTATCAAAAGCGTCTTTAAAGAGAAATGTTTTTAAGTTACTTTTGAATTTCTCAAGATTCTTCTCTTCCCTTAAATAAATTGGAAGGGCGTTCCATAACTGAGGTGCCGTAACAGAAAAAATAAATTGTCGTCTTTTATTGATGACCTTAAGGGATGGAATAGTTAATAAATTCTGTTCATTAGATCTAAGGGTTCTGATTGGAGAATATGGTATCAATAATTTGTAAATAAACGCTGGAGTTTTATTAAGAAGGGTTTTGAAGGTGAGTGTGCATAGTTTATATGTTATCCAGTGGGAGACTGGGAGCCAGTGTGTGTCTTTTAAAAGAGGTGTTACGTGATCAAATTTCTTAGTTTTGGTTATAAGTTTAATGGAAGCGTTTTGAATGATCTGTAATCGTTTTATTTCACTTAAGGAGATTCCTTTGAAAAGGGCATTACAATAGTCAATCCTGGAGATCACCAATGAATGAATTAGGGTGTTAAGTGATTTAGAACATAAAAATTTTGAGATTGATCGAATTTGTCTTAATCTGTGGGTGGTGCATGGCCCTGAGAGGATACCAAGTCTGTGGAACAAGGTCAGCAGCAGAATACTGGTGAGCACAATATGTCTCTCATGATAAAACCTCCTCATGTCACTCTTGATTCCATCTTCAAATGCGCTTGGAGAAGATTTTCATTGGTAACAAAGTTTTGGTAGATAATTATTTCCAAGATTTTAAAACCAGAATTACCACCCAGGAAGTGAAACACTTTGAGTTCGAGAAAAAAATGGAGGATACCCAGCAAGATCTTAAAGAATGTAAGACTAACACACTGAGAAACAAAGTTGAAAAAATTGAGAATTATACCCGTCGGTTGAATCTGCGTTTTGTTAACTTTCCTCAATCCAAGAATATAGCTCCCATTGAACTGCTTAATAATAATAATAATAATAACAGCTTATATACCGCAATACCGTGAAGTTCTATGCGGTTTACAAAGATTAAGCAAAGGTACAAATTGATTGACTTTAAGAGGGGAGGAAGAAAGAGGGTTAATAGGACAGGAAATCCATTTTTGAGGAGAGAGTGATCAATAGAACAAGTTAATCGCTATAGAGGAGAGAGAGAAGAGAGGATCAGTTGTCTAGATACTTTAGGAACAGGTGTGTTTTCAGACGTTTCCTAAATTCCTCATAAGTAGTGAGCGAAAGCAATTGTTCTAGGTCTTTACCCCATGATGCTGCTTGGTGCGAGAGAAGATGTTCATGGTGTTTTTTCAGTTTACAACCTCTCACTGGGGGGGAAACGAAGTTGGAATGTGAGCTTCTCTTGTGTCTGTTGGCTGAGAAGACGAAAAGGTCAGTTATATATTTAGGGGCAAGTCCGTGTAGTGCTTTGAAGCAGAAGCAGGCAAATTTAAACTTTATGCGCGCCTCCATTGGCAGCCAATGCAGCTGCCGGTAGTAGGGTGTCACGTGGTCAAACTTCTTCAGCCCCAAAATCAGTTTGACCGCTGCATTTTGCATCAATTGTAAACGCTGCATGTTCTTTTGGGAAATTGCTAAATAGGCGATGTTACAGTAGTCAAGTAGACTCAGTACGAGGGATTGGACTAGGGTTCTGAATGCCGCTGTATCGAAATAAGCTTTAATGGATCTGAGTTTCCAGAGAGTGAAAAATCCCTTTCTGATCAAGGAGTCCACCTGGTCTCTCATGGTTAGGCACTGATCCAACGTTACACCTAGTATCTTTATGGTAGGTTGGATAGGGTAATTAAGATTATTGATACATAGTGGTGATTTGGTGTCAAGCTGATGTGGTGAAGCAACAAAGAAAGTTGTCTTTTCTGAATTAAGTTTGAGCCTAAAGGTTGCCATCCAGTGCTCCATAACGTTTATAGCTTCTGAAACTTTAGGAATAGTTTCAGAGATAGAATTAACGAATGGGATGATCGTAAAATCATCTGCATAACTAAATAGTTTTATCCCTAACTGGGTTAGCTGCGTGCCTAGTGAGGACATGTAGACGTTGAAGAGCAATGGAGATAGCGGAGACCCTTGTGGCACACCGGATGGATTGCTCCAGGTATCTGAAAGTTCATAATTAAAACGTACTTGATAAGTGCGGGACATATGGAAGCCACGGAACCAATTCAGCACCTCATCCCTGATACCAATGGCGTCTAGGCATTGCAGCAGTTTCCCGTGGTCTACTAGATCAAAGGCAGAACTCGTATTGAATTGCATAACCAGGGCATTAAGGCCCTTACTAAACAGTAGGCGCAGATTGTCTAAAATAGCCGCAATTACTGTCTCAGTACTGAATAACGGTCTAAAACCGGATTGAGTTTCATGTAGGAGAGAGAACTGATCCAGATAATCCATCAGTTGGGTGTGTACCCATCCCTCCATAATTTTTACAATAAATGGAATGGATGCTTCTGGTCTGTAGTTGGATATTATAGCTGAAGATTCTTTTCGATTTTTTAGAATTGGGGTTATTATTATGTGACCATTATTAGAGAGGAACTTCACAGTTTTTAGGTTATGAGCCAAATATTGCATCAACGATAGTTTAAATACTAAAGGTGCCGCTTTCATGATTTCTGGGGGGCATGAGTCCAGAACGCAATAGGATTTAGAGTATTTGTTATATAGTCTGTTGTAATTGTTCCACTCTAAATCTTGAAGGGAGCTCCAGATCATGTCTGCCGGTATATCATTTCCTTGGGTGATAGGTATCAGATGATCACTAGGGAATACTGTGTGCATTTCTGGAGGCCACATTACCGTAAAGATGTACTTCGAGCTGAGTTGGTCCAGCGGATGGTCACTAGAATGGTCTCCGGACTCAAGGGTCTCTCATACGAAGAAAGACTGGGCAAATTGCAGCTGTATACTCTAGAGGAACGCAGGGAAAGGGGTGACATGATTGAGACATTTAAATACGTCACAGGTCGTGTAGAGCTGGAAGACGACATATTCGTTTCCAAGGGACCCTCGGTCACAAGGGGGCACCCGCTTAAACTTAGAGGAGGGAAATTTAGCAGTGACACCAGGAAGTACTTCTTCACAGAAAGGGTGGTGGATCATTGGAACAAACTTCCGGTGCAGGTGATCAAGGCCACCAGCGTGCTCGACTTTAAGAATAAATGGGACATCCAGTGGGATCCCTACGAAGGTCGAGCTAAGGAACTAAGTCATATGCACTCAGACTTAATGGGGTGGGTCAGTAGAGTGGGCAGACTTGATGGGCTGTAGCCCTTTTCTGCCGTCATCTTTCTATGTTTCTATGTTTGTTGAACAATAAATTCTAAGGTTTTTAATTTTTGAATCGAAGTGTAGTGCTAAGTCATTTGCAGAGGGTAAGTTAGAGTTGTGTGTGGGTGTGGTGTAGCGAGCGGTGTCAAATAAATTTGTGATCAGGTTGAATAGCTCTTTTGTATTGATTCCTTGTGAACCATTACAAGATGAGTTGATTTTAATTGAGTAGAATGCTTTACGTTTGTCTTTTATCATTTGTTTGTAGATTTTTATGTTAGCTCTCCATTTGTTACGGTCTGTTAGTTCTCCTGCTTTTTTCCAAGTTCTTTCTAGTCGTCTAGCTAGTTGTTTCAGTTTTAGAAGTTCGGTGTCAAACCATTTGCTATATTTATTTGCATTGCTTTTGCTATTGCGTATTTGGGCGATTTTATCTAAAATGGATGTGCTGGTTGTCATCCAGTGATCCCAGAAATCGATTCCTTCTTCTATCTCTGATTGCAATTCATATTGTGACCAGAAATCTATTGGATTAATATAGCTTCTGGTGTGATGTTCTCTTTTTATTATTGGGCGTGTTTTAGATTTATAATAAGACCAGATTAGCTTGAAATAATAAGTAAAATGATCAGACCAGATATCATGACACCAGGTGCCTTTACGTATAGAGATGGCAGGGTTTGGGATGTCCTTTGTGGACATGGCTACCATATCTAACTGATGGCCTTTTTCATGTGTTTGTGTGGATAGAGGGAGGTTGTAATTGAGTAGGGATAGAAAGTTTTTAAACTCTTTAGCGTTTGTATTGTCCTCTTCATCTAGGTGTAAGTTTATGTCTCCTGCGATGATATTGTAAGAAGAACCGAGTGAATTGATTAGGACAAATGCACAGAAGTCTTCTTTGGTTTTTGGCCAGCTTTTTGGTGGGACATAGAATAATATGCATGATAGGGATTCTTCTAGATGACGGTTGCTAATTTTACATGCTAGAATTTCTAGTTGGTCACTCATTTTGGAATCTAATAGTTCGAATTCAAATCCATCTTTAAGAATAATTGCTAGACCTCCTCCTTTTTTTCCCACGCTTAAGAGATATCTGATGGAAGTTTTGAGGGTTCCTAAGGAAGCGGTGCCTCCATTCTCCAGAGTTTTCTTTGTTTTGACAAAAAAATGACAACCTCAGGCCCAGGGAAATTTGTCCCTGGATAGTTTGAATGTCACTCGGTTATTGGAAACATCCTTAGAGGAAGAGAGCATGAGATCTACACTCCTGGTGACATTTGTTTTTGAGTCTGATAAAGGCTGAGTGTTGAGTCTGTATTTTTGAAATAATGAAAAATTGTTTTAGGTAGAAAAAGTTTGGGTATTTGGGACACACAGGAAAAAAGAAAGCAGTTTTTGTTGTTACGTCCTCAGGTATTATCCCTGGGAGCTCATTTCTTCTTACGTTTTCCTTGTAAATGTTTAATTTTGAATGAGTCAAATAGGTATCTTTTCTTTGATCCCAAACAATTGAAGGCTTTTCTTGAAATAAGTTCAAGATACAGGTTAGGGATACAATGAGTTAGGGATCCACAGGAAGAATTAGGAAATTAGCCTAAAGAAGGAAGTTTAATTTAATTGTAGTCCTATCTGAGATGTTTTCAATTGTTAGTATTATTTTTTAATTTTGTTGTGCCTCTTTTTCACATAAATTTCCTGGAACTCAGAGCAATGTTTTATGCCCTCAAGGACTTTCATCATCTTCTCTGTCCTCAAGTCCTCCTTCGCACAGAGAATCAGCAATCTCCTGTTATGTCAGGAGGCCCAGAAAATCTGGACTTGGGTGACAGCTTTCAACCTTTTTTTAAAGGCTGTCTACATTCAAGGGAAGAAGAATTCCCTAGCAGACAACCTCAGCAGAATTCATCAGCCTCATGAATGGATTCTCAACTCAGTAACTCTTCAGTCCATCTTTTTTCAATGGGGCACACCACAAGTGGACTTGTTTGCGGCTCCTCACAATCACCAGTTGCCCCAGTTTTGCTCCAGGCTTTACTCTCCGCTCCGTCTGGAAGCAGATGCCTTTCTCCTGGATTGGACAGGCCTGTTTTTATATGTATTCCCTCCAATTTGTCTCATGTTGAGAACTCTGTTCAAGCTCAAGCGAGAAGCAGCCATCATGATTCTCATTGTTCCACGGTGGCCCAGACAACATTGGTTCCCCCTTCTACTTCAACTCAGTTCCAAGGAGCCCATACCTCTTCCAGTATTACCTACTCTGCTTACTCAGAATAAGGAATCTCTCCTGCATCCCAACCTGCAATCACTACACCTGACAGCTTGGTTTCTCTTGGTCTGAATCCATCTATCTTACATCTTTCTCAGCCTGTTTGATAAATTATTGATGCCCCCAGGAAACCAGCCACTCAGCAGTGTTATCAACAAAAGTGGACTAGGTTTTCTTTCTGGTGTCTCCGTCATCACGATCCAGCTTCCTTATCAGTGGATTCGGTATTGGATTATCTGCTTCATCTATCTTATTCTGGCCTCAAATCTACATCTGTCAGAGTCCATCTCAGGACTATTACAATTTTTCACATGCCAGTCGAGGGAAAACCTCTTACTGCTCATTCTTTAGTCTCCAGATTCATGAAGGGGCTTTTCAATGTTAAACCACCTCTCAAGCCCCCACCTATTGTCTGGGACCTTAATATGGTACTTTCCAGTTGTTGAAACCACCATTTGAACCAATGGCCACAGCTCATCTCAAGTTTCTCACCTGGAAAGTTGTCCTTCTGACTGTTCTCACCTCTGCCAGGAAGGGGCAGTGAATTGCAAGCCTTGGTAGCAGATCCACCCTTCACAGTTTTTCATCACGGCAAGGTGGTTCTACGTACACATCCAAAGTTTCTTCCAAAAGTTGTCACTGAATTTCATCTTAATCAGTCAATTGTTCTACCAGTGTTTTTTCCTAAGCCTCATTCTCATGCTGGAGAAACTGCATTGCATACTTTGGACTGTAAATGGGCTTTGGCCTTTTACATTGACCGGACAAAGCCATATCGAACATCTCCCAACTATTCATTTCTTTTGATCCAAACAAGTTGGAGCATCTTATTTCCAAGAGAGCAATCGTGTCACAGCCCACAAAATTAGAGCTATGGCAGCTTCTATGGCTTTCCTCAGATCTACTCCCATTGAGGAAATCCGTAAAGCTGCCACCTGGTCCTCAGTTCATACATTCACTTCTCACTACTGTCTGGAGTCCTTCTCCAGACGGGATGGGCACTTCGGCCAGTCTATATTACAAAATTAATTTTCCTAAAGGCCAACTCATCCACCATCCCATTTCTGTTAGCTTGGAGGTCACCCATGTGTGATAATATGCTGCCTCCTTGTCCTGAGATCAAGCACAGTTACTTACTGGGGGGCAAAAATTTTTCTAAACAGAATCTAAGTAAATCTAAGTAAAGCAGAACGAGCGGCCTTGAAGAATTTAAAATCTGAGGAATCCATAGTCATAAGAAGGGCCAATAAGTGCTGTGGGCTAGAGAAAAATGAAGAAAATAAGAAGAGAGACAATCACTGGCAAGTTAGATGCAAAGCATTGATAAAGAAAGCTAAGAAAGAATATGAAGATAAACTTGCCAAAGAGGCAAAAACTCATAACAATTTCTTTAGGTACATCAGAGACAGAAAATCAGTGAGGGAATCCGTGGGACCATTGGATGATCAAAGGAGCAAAAGGGGCACTCAGGAAGGATAAAGTCATAGCAGAGACTGAATAAATTTTTTGCTTTGGTCTTTACGGAAGAAGATGTAAGAGATCTACCTGAACTGAAAATGGTATTCAAGGGTGATGATGCGGAGGAACTGAAAAAAATCTCAGTGAATCTGGAAGATGAACTAAGCCAAATCGAGAAGTTAAAAAGTGATAAATCACCTGGACCGGATGGAATACTTTCCAGGGTACTAAAGGAACTCAAACATGAAATTGCTGACCTGCTGTTAGTGATCTGTAACCTGTCGCTAAAATCATCTGTAGTACTTGAAGATTGGAGGGTGGCCAATGCTACACCAATTTTTAAAAAGGGTTACATTACATTAGTGATTTCTGTTCCGTCTTTACCTTGCAGTTCAAGGCGGATTACATAAGATTTCTCAGGAGGTTACAAGAATTGTACCTTTACATAAGAATTGTCATAAGAATTGCATTGGAATTACATAAGAATTTATGGGAACTTGATGTGATACCTGTTGGGTAATTAGATACATTTTAGATTTGAAAGGGGTAGTGAGTGTGGTAGGAGAAGATTGGGAAGGAACTGGTCATGTTAAATAGGTTTTATGTATTTTTTGAAGAGTAGAGTTTTAATTTCTTTTTTGAAGGTTTTGTAGTCTGGTCGAAGACAGCAGCTTGGTGATTTGTCTGTCTAGTTTTGCTGCTTTGGTGGCCATTAGATTGTCATATAGTTTTCTACATTTGACATTTTTGGTTGGTGGGTGTGTGAATAGTGAGTGGGTTCTTCTGTGCCTGGTTGAGGTGGATTGAGTTAGTCGGTTGTTCCAGTAGGATGGGCTTTCTCCATTAATAGCTTTGAAAAGTAGGCAGTAGAATTTGAAGTGTATTCTTCCTTGTATTGGGAGCCAATGTGAGTCGTGGTATGCTTCTGTGATGTGGTCATATTTTTTTAATGAGTAGATAAGTCTTAAGGCTGTATTTTGTATTGTTTGTAATTGCTTTATCATGGTCGCTGGGCAGGGGAGGTATAGTATGTTGCAGGGTATATAGTAGGGTATAGTATGTTGCAGGTATAGTAGGGTTCCAGGGGAGATCCGGGAAATTAGAGACCAGTAAACCTGACTTCAGTATCGGGCAAAACAGTGGAAACAATTATTTTTTAAAAAAATAAAAATTGTGGAAAATTGGTAGACAAACATGATATAACGAGACAGCATGGATTCAGCCAAGGGAGATCGTGCCTCACCTATTTGCTTGAATTCTTTGAAGATGTGAATACACATGTGGATAAAGGTGATATAGTGTATCTAGATTTTCAGAAAGCTTTTGACAAAGTTCTTCATGAGAGGCTCCTGAGAAAATTAGAGTCATGGGATAGTCGGCAAAATTAAGTTTTGGATTATGAATATGTTATCGGTTTGAAATCAGAGGGTAGGGTTAAATGGTCATTTTTCTCAATGGAGGATAGTAAACAGTGGAGTGCCGCAGAGATCTGTACTGAGACTGGTGCTATTTAACTTATTTATAACGATCTGGAAATTGGAACGACGAGTGAGGTGATTAAATTTGCAGATGACACTAATATGTTCAAAGTTGTTAAAATGCATGTGGATTGTGAAACATTGCAGGCAGACATTAGGAAAATGGAAGACTGGGTGTCCAAGTGGCAGATGAAATTTAGTGTAGACAAATGCAAAGTGATGCATATTGGGAAGAATAACCCAAATCACAGTTACCTGTTGCTAGGGTCCACCTTGGGGGTTAGTGCCCAAGAAAGGGTTCTGGGTGTCATTGTAGACAATACGATTCATTCATTCAAGAGTACTTCAGGAATGACTTATACTTCTCCTGTCTGAACCTTTCTCTAGTGGCTATCATCTGAAGACCAGATTACCCTGTCTTTCTCTCCCTCAGCACAGATGGATAGTGCGGGCATGCTGCTTATTTTGAGAGAGAGAGAATTAAAGCAACCCTTGCCAGCCTTTCTTTTGTGTTCTTCTTGTCCTGTGCTCTCAGCAGGACGGGCTGAGCTGGTGCCACTGAATACCGAGCCAGACGGCAACCAGGAACAAGAAAACTGGCTCCCAGTTGATGATGAAACCGTCCATCCAATGTGCAGCAGTGGCCAAAAAAGCAAACAGGATGCAATAAAGGGATGGTTAACAGGACTAAAGATATTATGCCTCTGTATCGCTCCATGGTGCTACCTCACCTGGAGTATTGCGTTCAGTTCTGGTCTCCTTATCTCAAGAAAGATATAGCGGCACTAGAAAAGGTTCAAAGAAGAGTGACCAAGATGATAAAGGGGATAGAACTCCTCTCTTATGAGGAAAGACTAAAAAGGTTAGACTCTTCAGCTTGGAAAAGAGAAGGCTGAGCGGAGATATGATTGAAGTCTACAAAATCCTGAGTGGAGTAGAATGGGTTCAAGTGGATTGATTTTTTTTCACTTCCATGAAAAATTGCAAATACTCAATAAAGTTTCAGGGAGATACTTTTAAAACCATTAGGAGGAAATATTTTTTCACTCGGAGAATGGTTAAGCTCTGGAACCCATTGCCAGAGGTTGTAGTAAGAGTGGATAGCGTAGCTGGTTTTAAGAAAGGTTTGGACAATTTCCTGCAGGAAAGGTCCATAGTCCATGACATGGGGGAAAGCCACTGCTTGCCAGCATGGAATGTTGTTTTTCCTTGGGTTTTGGAGGCTACTGGGCTTGATGGACCATTGGTCTGACCCAGTAAGGCTATTCTTATGCTTTTATGGAGAAGAAGAACTGCAAAAAAAGATCTTACAGTGGGTCAAGTACCAACAACTCGATTTACTCCAACAAGGGAGACTTTAAGTTGGACAGTAGTTCACCAGATCTGTAGCATCTAAGTTAGGTTTCTGAAAAGCCGATCTTACTAGCTTTCTTAAGAGAGACAGGTGCATAGCCTTATTACATTATCTAATCTAATCTAATCCTTAGGTTTGTATATCGCATCATCTCCACGTTCATAGAGCTCGACGCGGTTTACAGTAGGAGAAATAGGAAGGAACTACAACAGAGGGTTAGAGGTAGAAGTGTGAAGAAAATTTAGAGGACTTGGGATGCCAAGATATAAGAGTTTCCTTGATTCCTAAGTTGGAGGGAGACTTACATTTTTTGAGAAAATCCAGGTTTTCAGATGTTTGCATTACATTAGAGATTTCTATTCCGCCATTACCTTGCAGTTCAAGGCGAATTACAAAAGAGTTATAAAAGGTGGGTTACAATATTGGGTCATTGGTAAGTTCAAGAAAGGTTGAGAAGGCGGATTACAAAAAGAGATATAAAAGAGATATACATAGTGGGATACAGTAAATTATTGGTGAATTCAAAAGCAATTGAGAAGAACTGGTAGTATCTGTGGGGCGGGGTGAGGGTAGGAGGATGGATGGTAATTGATATGTTAAGAGTGATTCAGTGGTTTCTTGAAGAGAATTGATTTTATTTCTTTTCTGAAGATCTTGTATTCGGGGGTGGTTATCAGTAGATTGGAGATTTGGTTATCCAGTTTTGCTGCTTGTGTTGCCAGTAGTCCATCATACAATTTTTTCCGTTTGACTTCTTTGATTGGAGGGTGTGTGAAAGGGGTGTGTGTTTTTCTATGTCTGGGTGATGTAGTTTGGTAGAGGCGTTTGTTTAGGTAGATTGGGCTGTCTCCATTTAACGATTTAAATAGCATGCAGTAGAATTTAAATAGTATTCTTTCTTGAATTGGTAGCCAGTGTGAGTCGATGTATGCTTCTGTGATATGGTCGTGTTTCATCAGTGAGTAGATGAGTCTCATAGCTGTATTTTGGATTGTTTGTAGTTGTTTAATCATTGTTGCAGGGCAGGGGAGGTAGAGGATGTTGCAATAGTCCAGTAGGCTTAGTATAAGGGATTGAACTATGAGCTGGAATTGTGGTCTTTCGAAGAATTTTTGTACTGGTCTTAAATTTCTCATAACTGCGAAAGATTTCTGTATTGTTTTGTTTATTTGAGGCTGCATGGTGCAGGTTAAGTATGGCCCATCTGTACAAAAATGCCATAAACTAATGCTTCTTAGGTTTTTACGATGCAAGTGAAATGAGTGGAGAGAACAGCTAGATTTATTTATTCTATTCAAGACCCTGCTTATATCCTTTCCATTAACTAGAAAAATGTGCCCCCCTTCAAGACCATAGATATGTCTAAAATACATTTATTTATTTATTTTATTTATATTGGGATCTATTAATCGCCTTTATGAAGATTTTCACCCAAGGCAGTGTACGTTAGGTATAATTCAATATAAAATGTACAATTTTGTTAGCAGCATAACAGTAGTAAAAAGACCAAATATAAGCATAAATGCAATGAATGTGGTAAAGTCAAAATCAGTAAACTGAAACTTAATAATAGTTTTAACAGCACTGAAATTCAAATAAGAGAGATATAATACAAACTAAAGCATCTAATAAAGCACAAATCACAACATTCAAATAAAATACATATAGTCAAACCTAGGTTTGCGAGTGTTTTGCCAGACGAGCAAACTTTAACTCGCAAAATGAGTATTGACTTGATAAGCGAGTGCGGCCCATCCCCAAACCCTACCTCCAGCGGACACCACTAATGAGTGCAGCCCATCTCCAAACCCTTACCTCCAGTGGACACCACTACCTTGCCCATGCCGCATCCAGCTCCGCCAGAAACAGGAAGTGCGATCAAAAGGGGGCAGAGCTTGGATGACAGCATGGATGCAATGTGGACTGGGCTCTTGACATATGAGCAAAGCTGGTGGGCTGCTGGCAACTGGCATGGAGGCCCCAGGGTCGGAGTGAGTCCAAGAGGGGTGGGCCAGTGCCTGGAGAGTACCGGCGGGGTGGCGGTGGTGAACAGGGGTTATGCGCACATGAACTGAGCCAATGGTGCTATTCGGGGTTGGCGGCAACGGGAGCCGCGGCCATGATACAAGAAGCGCAACAGACACCCTGGTGATGGGGCGCTCCATCACCACCCGTACCACCATTACAACATTCACAGTACAGCCCCTTCTCTGGTTCCCAGAGCTACATGAGCAGCGGTGGAGGCGTTGCTAATGGTAAGTTTTTGAGATGTGGAACGAATCTTCCGCGTTTCTATTAATTTCTGTGGGGAATGTTGCTTTGATATACGAGCGCTTTGGTTTACGCTTCTGGAACGAATTATGCTCGCAAACCAAAGTACCACTGTATATGTAATACTAATGCTTTTCTATAATACAGCTTATTCTATAGCTGAGGGGTCAAATGCAAATATTAGATTGGTACAAAATGGGTGGTATAGAGTGAGTTGGGATAAACAGATGGGAGGCTAAACTTAAGGAACTGATTTAATTAGTATGGGTGCAAGCTAGTTCTGGTGCAGAATGAATGTATAGTCATTCTGCATCAGGACTAGCAGATGATTGTCAGGTGATTAAAATTAGTGCAAATTTTACCTCTTTTTGAACAGTCATCAAACTCCAAACTTGGTATTCAATATTGCTCTAGCAAAAATACTGAATGGCTACAGTCTGAAACCTACCTCTGGCCTGGTTCCTTTTTTTTCTGGCTAAATTTAAACAGCTAGCGATTTTACCCACACATGTTTAACTAGGTAAAGTGGGAATTTGCAATGGATATGATTTACCTAGCTAAAACTTGGTCATAGCTGGTTGTCTTTTGAGTATGAATCTTGCTGTGATTTAAATTGAAACTCATGTGAGTGTTGCATATCTTCTTCTTTTTTTCAGGTGAATCTCATTTTGCAGTGAACCAGCAACCATTCTTGTATTTTCAAGTCCTGTTTTTGACAGCACAGTTTGAAGCTGCAATTGCATTCTTGTTCCGTATAGAGCGCTTGCGTTGTCATGCTGTACATATCGCCTTGGTTCTGTTTGAATTGAAACTACTATTAAAGTCTTCTGGACAGAGTGCACAACTGTGTAAGTTACATAGATCTACTGAGCATTCTCACCAGTCATTTCACATTCATTGAGACAAACAGGAATGCAGTGCTCACACATAAGTGACATCCTGGTTGGTGATGCAACTCCAGCTTTCAGAGCTTTCTGTCATACTCTGTTCATCATCAGCAGAATATGTCTGGACATGGTGTATTTTGTAGCCACTTTTGTGGCCACTTTTTAGCACTGGAATCTACTTTCAATTTATATACGAGAAGAATCAGGTTTGGAGAGATTTAAGAGCAAACTAAAATGCTTTCTTTTTAAAGATGCATTTGATAGCTAATATAACTAGAATGTAGGACTAGATTAGGGTTTTCTACTAAGCCCTATGCTTTAAACTTTCTGTTTTTTATTTCTTCCCCTTCCCTAATGTTGTTTTGCCCTTATATGTTTCCTTTACTATTTTTTAAAATTGTGTTTCTTTACCTACTCCCTTCCTTCTGTATCATTAATTTGTCTTGTCAGTCGTATTTACATTGTCTGTTTCCCTTCAACTCTTGTAATTTAATATTTTATACTTTGTACATCACTTAGAATGTTAATAAGCGATTAATCAAATATTTAATAAACTTGGAAACTGGTATCAATCCATCAAGCAGTCAACTTATTTTTTTTCCCCAAAAAGTAATTTGATTATATATCTGCTAATTTTCCACCAAAAGAAGGTAATGAGCGATTTCAAGAAGTATATTTGTTGTAGCCGAGTTGCCCTCCTGTCTTAAACCATCTCTCAAAGATTAAATAAGTCCCTATCTGTCTCCCTTTGTTGACACCAAGCCTTTCCTCTGCTCTGAAACTACTTACACGCAAAACAAACAGGCCCCACCTCCTATTCCCAAAGACTCCACTAATTCTCATCATGAAGCCACCGTGGCTCCTTCTTCTCCTACTTTGCTCATCTCTCCACACCACCCTCTGCTTGAAACCTCCTTCTCGACTCAGCAAATGTCAGTAATATCTGCCCTGGCCTCAGAATCCCCACACTGATACGCACCCGAAATCATCACTTCAAAAAAACCCCTTGAAGAGTCAACCACGCATCTTTAAAGCCCATTCCCCCTGCCAATTCTCCCAACCATGTCTCTGACTCTCTCACCCCAGTCCCGACACTTAATTGCAACGCCAGATCCGCATGCAACAAGACTCAAATTTTGAAGGACCTACTCGAGGATTCTGACCCTGGATTCCTATGCATCATGGAATCATGGATTACAAAAGATGACCTATTTTCACAAAAAGAACTCTGCTCTCACGGCTACCAAGGCCTCTTCTCACCCAGAACTAACCGAAAAGGAGGTGGCCTGGCACTTCTTTGATGTCCAGCTTCTCGAAAAGGGTAGCCACACCTCACTAGAATATATGCTAGCCTCAGTCAACGATGAACTCTACCTTCACCCACTGGGTATTCTGCTTCTATATCGCCCACCTACCCCTTGGAACAAATCCTCCAAACTCGTCCTCAAGACCATAACAAACTCCTTCCTCAAATTTCAAAGATTACTGATCATTGGGGATATCAATCTCCACCTAGACGACATCACCAGCAAGGATGCGACTGAATTTAATAACTTCCTCACCTCTCTAGGTTCCCCCCCAGCACCCTCTCCAACCCATGAAAAGGGGCACACATTAGACTTCATTAGTTTCCTTGATCTTACCGCTTATAAAACCTCAACCGATGACACTGGCTGGGAAGATAACCCCTGGTCCGACCACTTCTTAGGGGCTTTCTGTCTCCCCATTTTCATGTCGCATCTTGGGGCTCCACCCTACACCTCAAATTCCATTACCTTCTGCAAAAAAATTACGAGCGATCTGTTCTGGATTAAATTTCTTAACCAACTCTCCTCTGCTCCTAAGCCTGCAGATTCAGAAATCAACTGGCATAACTGGGTCACCCTCTCTTAAGTCCACCTATCACTCCCTTGCCCCACTATCCACTAAAACCGTCTTCTACTCCCGTAAGGTCCCTTGGTACCTCTCATATCACAGAACTGAAGCAGAAATGTTGAGCTCTGGAGCGCAAATGGAAAAAATCTAAATCCCCTACAGATAGATAGTCCTGGAGGGTCAATATTAAGTTTTACAATACAATACTAAAAAAAGCAAGGAAGAACTTCTATGGTGATAAAATGTCCAGATCCAACAACCAGAGTAATACATTGTTCAACATCTGGCGCTCCTTAACTTCCAAAAACGACTCCACCTTGCTCCCCTCCTCTCCGTCAGCCGATGTTCGAGCAAAATTCCTCAACGAAAAGGTCAAAGCTGCTCCTTCCCACCTACATACTCCTACAACTCTTTGGTGCCCACCGACTCCAACCCTACCCTAACGGTCTCCAACTCTATCCCAGCTGACAGATCCTGGACTGCCTTTGAGCACGTATCCAAATCCCTGGTCTTTAAACTCTTCCTCAAACTGAAATCCTGCAACTGTACCTTGGACCCATTCCCCTCCTACCTATACGAGAAAATTCCCGCACAGGCCATCTCATCTCTTACCAAACTTATAAACTTCGCCCTACATTCGGGCCTTTTTTCCCCAGAAATGGGACATATTGCCTTGACCCCACTACTGTAAAAAGCTGACGTAGACCCTTCCACACCATCCAACTATCGCCCAATAGCAAATATCCCTCTCCTAACCAAGATGCTAGAGTTTATCATATCTACACAACTATCATCCTATTTAGAGAGATTCTCTATTCTCCTAACTTACCAATATGGCTTTCGAACCAACTTCAGCACTGAATCCCTATTGACCTCTTTAATCTCAAAGGTTCAACAACTTAATTCTCGTAATAAGTTCGCTGTTCTTCTACAATTCGACCTTTCTGCAGCTTTTGACGTTGTCTATCATGATATTCTAGTTTACCAACTCTCCGAGATAGGCATTAACTCCACAGTCCTAGACTGGTTCTCGAAATTCTTACGTTCCCGCTCTTACACTGTCAACACGAATGGCACCTCATCCTCCCCCTGGAAACCGATATGTGGAATCCCGCAAGGCTCACCTCTATTTCCTATTCTTTTCAACATCTATATGTCTTCCCTGAAACTCCTCCATCTATTCCCCCTAGAAACACTTTACACTTATGCTGATGACATCCTTGTCCTCCTCAAGACTGACTCGAACCTCACTAACCTCTCTGAGAACATATCCTCATGTATAACGAACCTCCAATCCTGGGCCCACACCGTACAAATGAAACTGAACGAGTCCAAAACAAAACTACTTTGGCTCAGCCCAAAATTAGACCAACTACCCACCTTCATCCCACTGTCCTCTGGCTCCACTCTGCAGCTTGAGTTCTCAAGCAAAGTTCTGGGTATCATCATTGATTCTACATTGTCCTTCAACGACCACCTCAATTCCTTGGTAAAAAAAAAATGCTTTTTCAGCCTTCACATGCTGAGGAAAGTGAGATCTGTTTCCACCAAAAACACTTTGCCGTCCTTGTCCAATCCATCATCCTTTCCAGACTGGACTATTGCAACTCTATCTACTTAAGCCTAACAAATAAAAGCTTTCAAAGACTTCAGCGGATTCAGAATGCTTCGGCTAAGCTTATCTTCGCAAAAAGTAAATTTGACCATGTCTCACCGCTCCTGTCCAAGCTTCACTGGCTTCCGATAATCTCCAGGGTACACTTTAAATGCGCCTGCCTAACTTTCAAGATCCTACACGGCATCCTTCCTCCCTTTATTCCACTTTCTTGGAATTCCTCAAATTCTAATACCAACAGATCCACCCAAAAATTAAAACTATCCTTCCCCTCATTAAAAGGCATTTCCCACGCAGGCAAACTAGGGACCTCCCTCCCCTTCAGAATCACTGAACAAACTATCCTTCCCTTCATTAAAAGGCATTTCCCATGCAGGAAAACTAGGGATCTCCCTCACCTACAGAATCACTGAACAACCTTACCTCTCTTCTTCGGAATCTCGGCTTCTCCAACTTTTCCGTAAACATCTGAAAACCTGGCTATTCTCAAAAATGTAATACTTCCTCCTTCTCTGGTATACTAAGCCCCTCTAAACATTCTTTATACTATGGCCTGTGACCCTTCATTGGAGTTCCTCTTCTATCCCAACTCCTGTAAATCGTGCCGAGCTCTACGATTGTGGAGAGGATGCGGTATACAAACCTAAGATTTAGTTTAGTTTAGCTGCATGATATCAGTTTCTGAATCTGGTGATGTTTGCATGCTGTGTCTGAGTTTTGACAGAGAGAGGGAAGCACACTGTCCCTAGTTATGATACAAATTAGATATTGTCCAGGGATTTTTTATAATCAGTGAAATAGCTAAAATTGAATTGTCTCCTGGCATCAAAATTACGATAAGTCATTATAACTCTAGGTTACATAAGATGGTGGCAGTGGGAGCACAGGGAAGGTAGTGTTGAGGTCTGTTTGGAAACTGGGTATCTGAGGGCAGGATGTGTGTGTTAGTGGGTGTCAGGGTGGGGACAGATGTGTTCATAAGTGTTTGGAGAAGGAGTGTATGGGGTAGGTGGTGATGTGTAGGAGGTACCAGGAACAGTAGGAATGAGGGGAGTGTAATGCTGGTGTGGTAGGTTGAGTGTCTTGGACAGTGGTGCAGTAGGGGTTAATGTGGTAGGGTGGAGATGTATGTGAGGGACCAAAGAGATTCAAGGATGGGTAGGATGGGTAGGAGTGATGGTTCTGAAGTAGAGAGTTGCATGTGGACAGAAATCCCACCCATCTCCACCTGTCCCCACCAAAATCCCCTCCGTCCCTGCAAGGAATCCCCTCCACCTCCCCCATACTATGCTACGCAGAGCAGGTTACCTTTTAAAGGTTCGCTCTTGTTTGGCCAGGGTTTGGATGACCTTATGGTCAGTGTTCAAGATCGTAGGTCTGAGGTGCTCCCTGACTCTTAACCTCATCCACCCAGGGGTGCAGCATGGCCGAATTTTTGTCCCTACCAACGCACTGTGATCCTGGCAACAGGACAGCATTTTGAAGCTCCCTCCAGACCTCACTTTGGAGGTTCAGCATGTCAACTACAGAGTTGCGCAGGAACAGAAATCCCACCCATCCCCGCCAAAGTCCCACCCGTCCCCGTGAGGACTCCCACCCGTCCCCACGAGGAATCCCTCCGTCCCCGTGAGGAATCCCCTACGTCCCCACCCATCCCTATAAACTTCTGAAATAGTTATTTCAGTTAATTATGCTACTGAATTAAAGGCTCTGGTAGAAACACATTTAAAAATAAGCAAAAAGACTTTATTAATTTGGAAATATTAATTGGGAAGAATACATACTTTGTAAACGAGTTTCTACCAGAGCCTCTAATGTTTATAAATTTTTATCAACACAACTAATATACTACTTTATCCTGAAGCAAAAAAAAAAAAAAGAATTTTTTTCCTACCTTTGTTGCCTGGTTTCTGCTTTCCTCATGTTCTCATTCAATTCCTTCCATCCACTGTCTCTCTTCTCTATGCATCTTCCATTTGCTCTGTTACTGTGCCTCTCCCTTTCTCCCCCCTTCCAAATTGGTCTGGCACCCAACTTCTTCCCTCCGCTCCCCCCATAGTCTGGCATCTCTGTCTTCTTCCCTGAAGCGTCTTCTCCCCACTCTCTCTTCCCCATTTCCTTTCAGCATCCTTCTCCCCCCCCCATCTTCCCCATGTCCTGTCCAGCATCCTTCTCCCCACTCTGTCTTCCACATATGCTTTCAGTGTCCTTCTCCCCCCTCTGTCTTTCCCATGTCCTTTCAGCGTCCTTCTCTCCTCCCCCTGTCTTCCCCATGCCCTTTCAGCATCCTTTCCCCCCCCCCGTCTTCCCCATGTCCTTTCAGCGTCCTTCTCCACCTCTTTGTCTTCCCCATGTGCTTTCAGGGTCCTTCTCCCCCTCTGTCTTCCCCATGTGCTTTCAGGGTCCTTCCCCCCCCTCCCGTCTACCCATGTCCTTTCAGCATCCTTCTCCACCGCTTTGTCTTCCCCAGTGCTTTCAGCGACCTTCTCTACCCCTTTGTCTTCCCCATGTGCTTTCAGCGTCGTCCTCCCCCTCTGTCTTCCCCATGTCCTTTCAGCATCCTTCTCCACCCCTCAGTTTTACCCATTTCCCTTAAGCGTCTTTTCTTCTCCACTCCACCTTTCCTCCCTTTCTCCCTCCCTGCCCCTTACCTTTGTGGCGCTTCCCCACCCGACCAACAACAGAACAGGCCCGGTCCGACAAACCTCCCTGCCCTGTAGCCGCAAATATAAATTACCTTCTTACAGCAGCTTCAATACTCCAGCTGCTGTAAGAAGGTAATTTAGATTCGCGGCTACAGGGCAGGGAGGTTTGTCTGCCGGGCCTGTTGTCGGTCGGTCAGGGGAAGTGCCACAAAGGTAAGGGGACCTGACCTGCTGTGCACACTCCCCCCATGGCTGCACCCAGGGCGGACCGCCCCCCCCCCCTTTGGTACGTCACTGCCTTTTCCCTACCTGCCCTGCCGCACACAGCCGACCAGAAGTCTTCCCGATGTCAGCGCTGACATCGGGGAAGACTTCCGATTGGCTATGTGTGCTGCAGCAGGGCAGGCAGGAAATGGAAGATGAGCCTCGCAGCAGGGCAGGTAGGAAAATCAGATGAGCCTCATGGCATTGAACCCCACGGGATCCCTGCGACCCTAGGGGGCGTCCCCACGGGATCCCCGTGAGCCGAAGTGGGAACCTCGCGGGTCCCGCGGGATTCCCATTGTCCCCGTTCCCGTGCAGCTCTCTAATGCCAACAGTCTACCAACTCCCACCCTTCTGCCCCTCCCAAGAGAAAATTATGACTCCAGGTCTCTGGCAGGCCCCTCCCCCCAGATCGGAGGGTGGCTTTTGGCCTTCCTTCTGGAATGGCAGAAGATAACTTCAGACCAGTGGGTCTTCATGTTTAGGGATGGCCTTCGCCTGCAGTTTTTCCGACCTCTGCCAGACTTCTTCCTGTCTTCTGTGAAAAATCCAGACAGAGCAATTCTTCAATGGAAATCAAGCAGAAAAATTAACATCCATGGAAGTGAGCCTTGAAATGTGTGCAGGCAGATAGAAAAACTAAAAACTGACAAATCCCGGGTCCGGATGGAATCCATCCAAAGGTTCTGAAGGAATTAAAGGAGGAGATAGCGGAACTACTGCAGCAAATTTACAACCTATCCCTGAAAACAGGTCTGATTCCGGAGAATTGGAAGATAGCCAACATTACGCCTATCTTTAAAAAGGGATCAAGAGGTGACCCGGGAAACTACAGACCGGTGAGTCTGACCTTGGTTCCGGGGAAAATGGCGGAAGCACTGATAAAAGAAAACATTGATGAACATTATGAAAGAATCGAACTTCTGATAACCAGCCAACATGGTTTCTGCATGGGGAGATCGTGCCTAACTAACTTTTTGCACTTCTTCGAAGGAAATAACAAACGGATGGACAGAGGAGACCCCATAGACATCATAAAGCCTTTGACACGGTGCCTCATGAATGTCTACTCCGGAAACTGAAGAACCATGGGGTGGAAGGAGACATACATAGATGGATCAGAAACTGGTTGGCGGGTTGGAAACAGAGGGAAGGGGTGAAGGGCCACTACTCGGACTGGAGGAGGGTCACGAGTGGTGTTCTGCAGGGCTCGGTGCTCGGGCCGCTGCTTTTTAATATATTCATAAATGATCTAGAAACAGGAACAAAGTGTGAGATAATAAAATTTGCGGATGACACCAAACTATTTAGTGGAGCTCAGACTAAAGAGGACTGCGAAGAATTGCAAAGGGACTTGAACAAACTAGGGGAATGGGCAATGAGATGGCAGATGAAGTTCAACATTGAGAAATGTAAAGTATTACATGTGGGAAGCAGAAACCTGAGGTACAACTATATGATGGGAGGGATGTTATTGAATGAGAGTACCCAAGAAAGGGACTTGGGGGTAATGGTGGACATGACAATGAAGCCGACTGCACAGTGCGCAGCGGCTGCTAAGAGAGCAAATAGAATGCAAGGTATAATCAAGAAGGGTATTACAACCAGAACGAAAGAAGTTATCCTGCCGTTGTATCAGGCAATGGTGCGCCCATATCTGGAATAATGCGTCCAATATTGGTCGCCGTACCTTAAGAAGGCGTTACTCGAGAGGGTTCAGAGGAGAGCGACACATCTGATAAAAAGGATGGAAAACCTTTCCTACGCTGAGAGATTGGAGAAACTGGGTCTCTTTTCCCTGGAGAAGAGGAGACTTAGAGGGGATATGATAGAGACTTACAAGATCATGAAGGGCATAGAGAGAGTAGAGAGGGACAGATTCTTCAAACTTTCAAAAAATAAAAGAACAAGAAGGTATTTGGAAAAGTTGAAAGGGGACAGATTCAAAACAAATGCTAGGAAGGTCTTTACCCAACATGTGGTGGACACCTGGAATGCGCTTCCAGAGGAAGTAATAGGACAGCGTACGGTACTGGGGTTTAAGAAAGGATTGGACAATTTCCTGCTGGAAAAGGGGATAGAAGGGTATAAATAGAGGATTACTGCACAGGTCCTGGACCTGTTGGGCCGCCGAGTGAGTGGACTGCTGGGCACGATTGACCTCAGGTCATATAAACATAGAAAGATGACGGCAGAAAAGGGCTATAGCCCACCAAGTCTGCCCACTCTATTGACCCACCCCATCAAGTCTGAGTGCCTTACTAGACCTCTGTAGGGATCCCACGTAGATGTCCCATTTATTCTTAAAGTCAAGCACGCTGGTGGCCTTGGCCACCTGCTCCGGAAGCTTGTTCCAGTGACCCACCACTCTTTCCGTGAAGAAATACTTCCTGGTGTCACCCTTAAATTTCCCTCCTCTGAGTTTGAGCGGATGCCCTCTTGTGGCCGAGGGTCCCTTGAGAAGGAAGATGTCATCTTCCACCTCGACACGACCTGTGATGTATTTAAACGTCTCAATCATGTCCCCCCTCTCCCTGCGTTCCTCCAGAGTGTAGAGCTGCAATTTGTTCAGTCTCTCTTCATACGAGAGACCCTTGAGCCCCGAGATATTCCTATTGGCCATCCACTGAACCGACTCGACTCTAAGCACATCTTTGCGGTAATGTGGCCTCCAGAACTGCACACAGTACTCCAGATGAGGTCTCACCATGGTTCTGTACAGTGGCATTATGACCTCAGGTTTCCTGCTGACGAAACTTCTATTGATACATCCCATCATTTGTCTTACCTTGGATGATGCTTTCTCTACCTGTTTTGCAGCCTTCATGTCTGCACTGATGATCACTCCCAAGTCTCGTTCTACTGTCGTCCTAGCTAATGTTTCTCCATTTAAGGTGTAAGTTTTGCACGGATTTCTGCTACCGAGGTGCATGACCTTACATTTCTTAGCGTTGAAGCCCAGCTGCCATGTCGAGGACCAGCTCTCCAACGTAAGCAGGTCCTGCGTCATACAATCCTGCAAATTACTTTCCCTTACTATATTGCATATTTTGGCGTCATCGGCAAATTATGTTATTTTACCCTGAAGCCCTCGTGTCAAGTCCCTTATGAATATGTTAAAAAGGAGTGGACCCAGGACTGAGCCCTGTGGCACTCCGCTGATCACTTGCGATGTTTCAGAGAAGGTGCCGTTGACCACCACCCTCTGAAGTCTACCGCTCAGCCAATCATTGACCCATGTAGTTAGTGTCTCACCTAACCCCA